>NW_025763519.1:695922-1391845 GCF_020726555.1 Boeremia exigua
GCGAAGCTTGCTAACCGGCCCCGCAGGCATCGCCACACGACTATGGCAGCTCGGCATTGAGATGCGCCCGCTCTTCAACCGCGAGTCGCTCTGGGTCTACCCCGTCTATGCTGGCATTGGCGGCAGCTTCGGCTACTGGCTGACGGGCGTTGAGCACCGCCAGTTCAGGTACCTGGCCGACCGCCGCGATATATTGCTCGAGAAGCGAGCAAGGAGGAAGGAGCGTGAGGAGTCCTCTGTCGAGCAGTCGTAGACATGTCGGAGGATGCGAAGCTGTGTGAGGGGTAATCAGAGAAAGGAGACCATTCATTGGCCGTCCTGTGCAACGTGCGAAGAAACACCACACGCGCAACTGAATTCGAATCTGCTGCATTCCTTGTCAATCTCAATGGCACGCTGCGAGAATGTGGACGGCGTGGGGGAGGGCGTTACTTTTGTGCTCTCATCATGCGTTCGAGACGAGGACGAGCCCTGTACAAAATCCTCAGATCCAAGAATACCAAAAAAACTTCTTTGAATCCAGGAATCACTGCATGGCTTGCGACTCTTGTCTACCAAAGTGCGAGATATTGCCTAATCCAGCAGGGTGCGGCATGTGCCCTAGGAAGTGCTAGCTCTTCTCCTAGCCACACGCGACCATGATACGTACCTAGGTAACTTCGCAACTGCATTATAAGATATCATGACCTAGTACAAACTCTGACTGACCTGTGAGGTCCTATTCAACTTTGTAATATTCCACCTCGACATGGCTTCTGCCCCGGACTTCCTTCTTACCCTGAACAATGCTAGCGGCACCTCAACCCCAACTACCAACAGCGCTGTCAAGGCCAAAGGTATCGTTGTCTTCTCTGGCGGCAGCGCTGCCAATAACCTTGTCGACGTTTTCGGGACAGTGCGAGAGGATAAGAGGTGTCCGCTGAGCTACGTAATCCCTATCAGTGATAACGGTGGAAGTTCCTCTGAACTCATACGCGTCTTTGGTGGCCCAGGTAAGTAATGAAATCTAGAGTCAGGCCAATGCGATTGACTAACAAACGTCAGGAATTGGTGATGTACGAAGTATGTATGCCTTCATCACAAGCACTAAGGGGTATGCTCACCTCGACTAGGCCGTCTTGTGCGCCTAATCCCAGATGACCCCGACAATGACGACAGCGAGAAAGCAGCCATCAAAGCCTTCTTCAATCACCGCCTTCCAAAAGAGCAGGTTTCTGCAAAGCAAGAATGGCTCCAGATTGTGGAGGCACAGCACGCCCTCTGGACCAATATCTCCACGGCGAAGAAAGAGCTGATACGGTCGATCCTTAATCATGTGGCTTTTGAGATTGTCAAGCGTCTGAGGCCATCTTCCACGTTCGACTTTTCAGGTGCGAGTATTGGCAATCTGTTTCTGACGGGGTGAGTGGCGGTGTTTCATAATCCTCCATATACATCCTATGAACCTCTGAGATATTCATTGAACATCACATAAAGTCACAGCTAGTAGCTCTCAACTGACTTTACAGCGCCCGCCTATTCACCGGCTCCTTCGAGTCCGCAATCTACCTCCTCTCCAGCATCTGCTCTGTCCCAAGCCACACCTCGGTCCTGCCCGCCATCAACACAAACTTCACGCACCACATCTCCGTCAGCCTCGCCGACGGCACCACCATCACGGGCCAAAACTCAATCTCCCACCCCTCCACCCCGTCCGCCCTCGACTCCCTCCCCGCCCCCTCCCCGCACGACGAAATAGAACACCACGACCGCATCGAAGACGCAAACCTCCCCGGCTCGCTCCCCACCCTGCGAAAACAGTACATCGCCTTCGACAAAGCCGCCGAGGAAGACCTCCCCGCCCGCATCAACAGACTCTGGTACATCAACCCGTACGGCCAGGAAATCAGCCTGGCCGCGAACCCGGCGGTGCTCGCCGCGCTCCACGCCGCCCAAGCCGTCGTCTACAGCATCGGCTCGCTGTACACATCCCTCGTGCCCTCGCTGGTGCTCAAGGGCATCGGCCCCGCGCTGCGCAGCCCCGCGATCCGCCACAAAATCCTGATTCTGAATGCGACGCTGGACCGCGAGACGGGGCCCGCGGGCGCGCCGCACACGGCGCTGGATTTCGTGCGCGCGATTGCGAACGCCGCCACGCAGTCGATGGGGAGCGCGGAGCCGCCGCTGCAGACCGAGTGGAGCGCGTATGTCACGCATGTGATCCACCTGGCGGGCCCGGGGACGCCGGCGGTGGACCGCGAGGCGCTGCGGGGGTTGGGGATCGAGGCGATACGGGTGTATGGGCGGCGGAATGCGGGGGAGGGGTTTGTAAGGTATGATGAGCGCGGGCTGATTCAGGCGCTGGAGGTGACGATGGGGAAGCGGGATCCGCGCGTTGTGAGTCGGCGGAACACGCTGGAGGGGCCGGCGAGGTAGCTTTGGGAAGAAGTGAGAACGTGGAGGGTCAGACTCTGGATAGTGGTGGTAATGTGTGAGGTTCGGTACGAGGATTGTATTGTTTGGTAGGAGCATGTAGACGGCATAACAGCACGCACGACGCTCTCAGACGAAGACACTTGGTAAATCTTCCATTCTCCCCACCGACCAAAATCATAAGGTCATCTATATACAACCATGCCATCACAGCCGTCATATTACTATTACCGCATCGCTGTACTCGGTGAACCAGAACCCCAAGACGCCACATTTCGCGTGACGCTCAGAGCGCAAGTAAAAAGGAGAATGAAAAGGGGGCGTCCTGGACGCGGCAGGAGAAGAAGAAGTAGTACAGCGAGGGTATGAAGATGAGTATCGAACAGAACAAGAAATGCCGGTATTGATACTCCAGAAATGCTAACAAGGCAGCGAAACAATGCGAGGCGACCAAGCGGTGCCAGCCAAAAGGTGCTCTAGGACGAGGCAGCGAACAGGGGTGGGTGTGGCGGTTTACCGCAGCGTCGTCTGCACGTCCTCGACGCCCCGACGAATCACCTCCTGGACCTTCCACCGTGGCGGCTGCAGCTCCTTGGGCTCGCCCAGCTTGCCTGTCTTCTCGACCAGGTCTTCAGGCAGGGCGCCGCCGGCAACACCCGAGCTGAACTTGAGCTGGAGGATGTCGCCAACCTCGTCGCAAGCGGCGAGCATGCGGTCGAGATCCTCCTTGGTGTGCGCAGCGCTGACGCAGAAGCGTGCGCGAGAAGACACAAGAGGCGTGGCGGGATACCCCACGACGACGACGGAGATCTTGCGCTTGAGCATTTCGTGGCTGAACGCGGGCATCTTAGCCGGGTTGTACAGCATGATGGGGATGATGGGCGAGTCGTCGTGGCCGTAGACAATGAATCCGAGACGCTTCAACCCGAGGCGGAGGTAGCGGGAGTTGAAGCTGAGACGCTGGAGACGCTCCTCGCCCTGGCCGGGGATGATTTCGCCGTTGATGATGCGGAGAGCGGAAGCGATCTGGGTGAGGACGGGCGGTGCGGGGGATTCGGCGTAGAGCATAGCGGCGTTGGTGGTGCGGAGCTTGTCAATGATAGCCTTGTCTGCTGCGATGTAGCCACCGTTGGCGCCGAAGGACTTGGTGAGTGTGCCCATGAGAAGGTCGACCTCGTTGGGGGAGATGCCGAAGTAGTCGCAGACACCACGTCCGCGGGGACCAACACCACCAACGGAGTGAGCCTCATCGACGAACAGGAAGAACTTGTACTTCTTCTTCAGCTCGATAATGCCAGGCAGGTTGCACATGGTGCCCTCCATAGAGTACAGGCCCTCGACCGCAACCAAGATCTTCTTCCACGGGCGGTGCGTGCGGGGCTGACCCTGGGAAATAGCCTCGCGCAGCGTGCGCTCGAGATCGCGCATGTCATTGTGCTTAAACATAGTGACCATGGCTCCAGACAGACGAGCGCCGAACCGAATGGACGAGTGGTTCAGCTCGTCTGAGATGAGCAGGCAGCCCTTGCCGACGATTGTGGGGAATGTGGTGGCGTTTGTGACGAAACCCATGGAGAAGACCATCGACGCGGGCTTGCCGACAAACTTGGCAATCAGATCCTCGACCTCGAGTGTGAGCTCAGATGTGCCAGAATCAGCGCGAGGGCTGGCCATTGTGATGCCGTGCTTCCTGATGGCGACTTCGGCGGCGTCGGCGCAAGGGCCCTCGGACTGGGCGAATCCCAAGTAGTTGTAGGAGCTCAGATTGAGGGTCTCGGTTGTGGTGCCTGTCATCTTGAAGGTGTTGTTGCCATCGTCCGACTTGCGGTCGAGCAGGGTGATGAAGCGCCCCGGCACGCCTGTTGTGGGTCGCGAGAAGCAGTCGTTGATCCTGATCTTCAATCGGCGAGTGTAGAAGTTGTCAAAGTCGCTGTTGAGCGGGGCATAGCCATCCTTCTCCTGCAGATGGCTGTAGTGCTGTCGCCGGAAGCGCTTGCCGAAGAAGTCGCGCACGTGTCCGAATACTATTAGGATTAGGTAGCTGATGTAGGTTGTGAGGAGGAAGTAGTATGGCGGCTCGTCTTCGACTGGATCGCCGAACTCGCCCTCGAACTTGCTCGTGTAGCGGTGCGCGTGGGAGCCAAGCGGCCCGAACTGGGCATGCTGGCGTGCCAATCGCCGCTGCTCCTCGGGCGAGAGGGGCTGGAAGAGGGTCTTGGGCTCGGTGGGCATCTTCTCGCCGGTGGCTGTGGTGAGACTGATCGACGGCAGGGATATCGAGGCCGTGTTGATCTGCTGCGGCGAGGGCGAGTTCAGGAGCGCCTGCTGCTGGGCAATGAGGGCTTCGCGCAGCGCAGCAGCGTCGGTGCGGGCCTTGGGCGAGGCGCCGCCGAACAGGGCGGTGAACTTGTTGCCTTTGGTGAACGAGGCGCGGCGTGGCTCGTCGCGCTTCTCGTTCAGGGCGTCGGTCGACGAGGAGATGGAGGTGGAAGTCGCGAACGGATTGATGCTTCTGGTCGGCATGGCAGCGATCCCGGGGCGGACTGAGCAGAAGGGTGCGGCGGGCGAAGGCTCGAGTCTGCGGCGGGCGGTGAGCAGCAGCGAGAACTAGCAGCGGTGCGAAAGGGGCACTGTGGGCGGGCAACGATCAGCACAGGACTCGACGCGAGCAATTGGCGGCAGTGGACGGCGGGAGACAGTTAAGGAGAGGGCGTGGACATGGCAAGGAGCAGCGGACGGAGGTTGGGCGCCGGCGGACGCGGTGCGAGCAACTTATGATTGTGGATGCACCCTGCACGCTGCACGCTGCACCGGTTTCCTCATGCCGCGGCCTTCCGAGCCCTTACCCTACCAGACTGACAGCAAGCTAAGAGAGTCCACCTACGTGATTGATGATTGATCCTGCAAAATGCGGGCGACGTTGGTCAGCAGCTGTAAGTGCAGGTGGCTTCCCCAGATATGCTGCTCGGAGTTGTGCGTGCCTGGCACAGCCGTTTGTGCTGCTCCACAGTACTTGCGAGCTTGGGAGGCTCAGTTGCGCCAAGCCCCAATCACAGTCCTGAATAGTCCTGTCGTCGCGTTGACGTCGGCGCAGGTGGCTGGCGCTGGAGCTGCGGCGCTCGGGCAAACTGGGCTGGAGAAGGGTCGGCGTGCGAAATTGCTGCTGTCGCGTGCAAGAGGCTCAACAGCGGCTGCACCGTTGTGAAGGGGCCTCACGCTTTTCAGGAGCAAAATTGTCATGGATAGCTGCGCGAATTGAGCAGCCCCATCACGCTCCCGCCCGTCGCCACCGCGAAAGCGCCCCTGACTTGGGCCCAAAGCGACGAAGCTTCGCTGATCGCGCCCACAGCCCAGAACCTCGATGCCGCACCAACGCTGGCGATGCTCCGCGTCGGCATCCGCGTCATGGCACCCAGAGCAAGGCGCTTCCAATTTCATCCCCGAGCACCCTCGCCAAGCTGCCACTTTCGTCCGAGATGCCCGAATCCGCTGGCTGCCAGCCTTACTGCTGCAACAAGCAAGCGCTGACGCCCTGACACGGCCCTAACCCCTCTGCTGATCCTGGGCGTCAGCTCATCAAAGCTCCGTCAATCACAGTGACACGGCCGAAACGCTGTGAGACCTCGTTTCCAGGCGCCTGTCTGTCGTATCACGGTACTCACGTTTGAGATTCCAGCGCCGAGTACGCCCGGCCGTAGGCCGTACGCATCATTGTGTGAAAACTTGTCTTGTTGAAGCAAAAGTCGCGCGCTTTTTTTCTCTTGGCCAGAGCCGTCTCGTACGAACGTATTCGCGGAGACGAGAACCCAAAACTAACTTCCCTCCCTCTGATGAGACCAACGTGTCCCACGTCGAATTGCAAAGTGTAACTGGTCACAAACAGTATCGTTGACTCTCAGTAATTCTACGCAGGCCAATCGTAGACCGACATGGCGTTTCGCTTGCAAACCCGGTGATTGCACATTAGGATTGTCATCAATAAACCGTCTCTTCTGGATACGAGTCAATCTCAATTTCCACTGAATATCTCGAGTCTATAAGATAGTCGTGCCTCCCCAGACCAATTTCATCCAGACTTTCACGACGTGCAGTGCGCTTGTTGTGTACGTTTGCAATGATATGTTTTTGCTGACTCTGATGCAGAGATATTTAACTGTTTTGAACCGAAGAAAGCAAGCTTTCAGCACGCCCAGCGGCTACGACCATTTCCAAACCCCCAGAAGATGTTGCAAGCAAGATTGCAAGCAAGATTGCGAGCATCTTCAAATCCTCCTCCACCGGCAAAGGGTATGAAATTGCGACAAAGGAAAAAGTAACAACAAAAGAACTCCGACAAAATTGAACATGAAACCGCAGTGCGTAATGCACCGCATAGCAACCGCCAACACCGCGACCAATGGCCCAACAACCACCGAGAGAGGTGGTGGCGCAGGATCCACCAGTCCGCCGTTCTGTATATGTTCCATCCCTCAAACCCAAGCAACGCCGTAAATGTAACCAATCCCGTGTGGTGGTCGTTCAGTTTGCGTTACCAAGATTTGTGAAATATAGGTGGATTGAATGGTTTTCTCAGGTCGGTAGCGACAAGAGGCAGAAGAGGAAGAATTCGAACAAGAAGATGCAATATGTCGAGCGCTTTGAGCCAATATGTAAGGGAAAGCAAACACACATTAGGTATGAATAAGGCCGACAAAGGTGGCTGCAGCAGGCACTCGCGTCTGTCTCAAGACCGAGTCCTGAGCGGTACAACACTTCCGCCAACGGAACAATGACAGGGTATTAACGCGAGCGAAATGACAGCGACCCGAAACACAACATCACCTTGTGATTACATCTGATGATGGTGTTCAGGCGAGAGACCCGAATGGTCGAGTGTACCGAAAGAGACCAGATTTTGCATGTCAAGGTCATCGACGTTCTCTTCCATAAGTGGCGAACGGAAGGGAAGGTTCAGGTTCTGCTTCGCGTACATGTCTGTCATGTGAAGCGTCTCATCTGACATGCCCTGGTCATGAGGCATGGGGTATACATCTGCAGAGCCATCGCGGCCAAAGGAGTTGAGTGGCGGTGACTGGTTGGCAATGATGGGGTCATGGTGGCTCAGTTGTGGCATTGGCGATGCCAATGCTGATGAATGCGGTGGCGGCCCCATGGGTGTGTGCACATACGGCGGGATGTTGTACTGCTGACCAAAATTCGAAGCAGGGATGTTATCGTTCTGAGGCCCAGATGAGTAGAATGACGGTGTGCCGTATTCAGACGGTGAGTTTGCTGTTGTGGCCGACATGGGGTATTGGCGGTAATCACCCATGCCGTAACCAGCGGATGTGTCAATGCTGAGGTGGGGGCCAATAGGGCCGGAGGAGGAGTGAGGAACGGGAGCAAAAATCTCCGGGTTCGGGATGTATGCTGATGGCTCGGGCTGGATCATGAAAGACGGCATAGGGTTACGCAGCATCGAGAAATCAACCGCCACAGGCACGGAGCGAGAACGCTGGCGCTTGTGTCCTCGCGGAGGGAAAGGACCTGGCGTGAGGTGGGAGTCATGAAACATGCCACTGTGGGGATGGACCAGATGGTTGGGTTGCGAGGCAGGGCGGAAGTTGATTGGGGAGACGGGCGCCGAGACCGCAATGGCATGGGGGTCGTACATGTTATGGCGGTTCTGAAACGCCTCCAGTGAGACAAGTTTCGCCAACTGACCGCTCAGCACCTTAGGGTGGCCACCAAGGTGGTGAACCATAACCTGAGATGCTTGCTGATCTTCGGTGAAATCGCCACATTGGAAGAAGCCACCTGAGCCAGATGAGTCCATGAAAAAGTTCGGGGGACGGTTGAGTTCCACAACGAGACCTCCTGGTCTTTGCGAAGCGCCCTCAGCATTTGTGGCCATGTCTCCGTTGTCAAGGCTGATGTTCTTGATGTATGAGAAGGGATACTCAATCTTGTAACCAGCTGAGTCGTTGTTGATGTAGTAGGTGATACAGCACTTCTCCGGCGAGTAGAAGATGACCAGGTCCATAGCAGACTGGCCAACCCTTCTCCAGCTACCGACGCTCAAGGAGCGGACGGAAAAGTGTGTGATTACTGATGCTTGTTAGTTGATGTCCTTGGCAACAGTGGTGTGATTTTCAACATACCGACTTTCGAGGAGCTGGTGTCAGTGTTGAGGAGCATGCCGCTGCCATATGGGATGCCACCTGCACGGCCGAGGAAGCTGCTTCCTATCGACTTGCCAGACTCCATGGCCTGGAGCGCAAGGTATCGTCGCATGGACTCTGGGATGTCATTGCAATCGTCGCCGTTCTCAATGCTCTTCTTAGCAATGTTCTTTATCTTGGCTCGCCTGTATCCACGTTAGTATAGTCGATGGTAGATTGAGGATGACTTTGCGCACCTGTTCTGGAACCAGATTTGTACTGAGCGCTCGGTCATGTTGATCTCGGACGCGATCCTCTCGCGGGTAACGGCGGTGGGAGTGGGGTTCTTGTTGAATTCGACCTCTAGGGTGACTAGTTGGTCCTGGGTGGCCCTCTGGCGCTTCTGGTTCTTCTGCTGCTGGGTGAGGGTGCTTTTGCGGGGGGGACGACGTGCGGCAGAGCTTGAGGACGGTGTCGGAGTAGCTGCGCCGGTGGCAATGGGCGAGGGAGTCGACTCCATCATGTCGTCGGAGGACTGCATGTTGAGTGAGTTGGTGAACCAAGATCGAAATCGATGTGATTCAAGATGGGAAGGGGATATAGGAGGAGCGGTCAAGCCTGGCACCTCTGTCTATCAATTCGTGAAGAGTCGTGTAGTAATGGGTCCAGATGGCGGAAATGCGAAGGTATGAGAGCGTTACGAGGCGTTCGGTCAATCCAGTTGCGCAGTGCAAAGGAGTTGGCGTAGGGGTCGAGGCTCGAGCTACCGTCCAGGCGCGTAGTGGTCTTCAAGAAAAGAAGTCTGCTAGCCAGGGAGCAGGTATCGAAGTAGGATCGTCCAAAGCGATGATGGGTCGGGAAGGAGTGGAACGGGGCCGGGGAAAGCTAAGGAGCGGACAGGCTGGGCCTAAGGATGGGTGGAGTAGAAATGAATGTGGGCAAAGGCCGAAAGGAATGGCGGCACTTCGCAGAAGTCGACAATAGAAGGGAACGTGACGAGAGATCGCAATCGCACCAGACGTGAGGTTGCGGACACCGGAAGGCGATGGATTAAGACAGTCGTGGGGGAAGGGGGAGATTAAGATTAAGGGCATCAGCAAGACGAGTAGGGGGGAAAAGGTGCCATGCCGCTTTGGGCTGGCGCCTGCCACCAAGCGCGACCGGCCGCATCCACACGCGGCGTCAGGATGCAAGCTTAGCACCGCGGCTGGCCGTTTTGAACGCCAGCGCCAAAGACCGGCGGTGACGCTGGAACGCTTGCATGGTGCTGCGACTCAGGACGAGGCTGCCACGCCTGCGGTGCCCCGTCGTCTGGCACGCGTGAAGCAGCGGCGGCGGGCGCTGTATCTGTGTCTTCGGAGGGCGTCGTGAGCGGCCTTGGACAGGCTGCGCGCGTGCTGTCCGCCGCTGTCCGCGACGGCCAGGGGTACCGCAGTGCTGAGCAACCAGGCGCGTCGGACTCGGACACCCTGGTCGTGCGAGAGCGATTGAGTGGAAGCTCCCCAAGTGCGCCCCGGCCAAGCTCTTCTTCAGGAGGCGTTCACGCTGGGCCACCCTTGTCGCAAAACAACTCGCCGACAGCCTGACGGCCGCCTGCTGGTTTGCGGGCGCTGCAGCATACCGTGGTTGTTTGAAGTTGCGGCCGCATAACACACTTCGTTGCGTGAAGAGCGCTGCAGACACTAGCTCGCTGGGCGCGATTCAAGCTCAGGTACGCGTACCAGAAACCGAGACGATCCACCTCCCAGGCTGCGGCGCCTCGGTATTTCTGCAGCGAAATGCCGTCCGTAGCTCTGCGCCGCGTGCAGCGGAACTCGTGCTGTCATCGACGCATTGTGCGGACTGCGACGCACGGCTGACGCGCACTGGCATCCGCCGCACAACGTGCGGTTCTGTGTGCTTCACCGCAAGGGGCAGCAGACCTGGGCAACTCCAGCGGCAGACCCACATTGGCTTCGTGAGCATGTCGCAGGTCCTCAACAGCCCCTCGTCGCTGATCGCTCGGGTGAGCCGAAAGCGAGAGGGATCCTGTCGAGCATCAGTGCCCGTGCAGCCTGTGATCGTGCCCAGATTGAGGCACTCGTTCCAAAAAGACCCAAGTTGGTGAGCTTCGCCATCGTCAAGACGAGTCAACTGCAATCTCACCGGCCCAAATGTCTCCGTTTGGGAAACAAGCTAGGCCGGCGTCTAGTCGCCCTACAGCTGTCAATCTGGCGTACCAGCGGGCTCCCTGCGACCGACAACAAGGCTCACGCCAGTGTCGCCAGGCACGGCAGCATGAACGGCGGAACACGTTGCAAGCGAACAAACAAGAGCCCAGCATCCCAGAATCCACTCTCCACTGCAGTGCAGCTCGTCGCTCGGCACTGAGCGGAAGCGCTGCCACCCTCGAGCACGTCCAGCCATTCAAGTCTAATGTTGATATCCTTTCTCCCGCACCCGTCTCTGTTTGATCATCTGCACGCAGTTGTCTTTGGCGTTTCTCGTGCCCGTAGCCTACCACCATGGCCCTTGTCGTCCTTCTCACAAGCAGCCATGACCTAGACTTACTCGTATGTCTTAATCCCACGCCGTCGGATTCAGAGTGCAATCGTGCTTACCACTGTTAAACTCCGGACACGGACGTCTATGCTGTGATCAAAGCCCATATGGACATCACGTTCGCCCAGAAGCCGTGTGCGCCATTCAAAGCACCAACCCGCGCTACACGACTCTTTCGAAACGGCCTATGACGCGCAAAGACCTCAAAACACGCTTCCAGAAGCTCTACAGAAGGAGGGTCATCGCTGCTCGTCTAGCTCGAATTGACCGCCACTTTGACTGCGGCATATCCCGCGCATGTATGATTGATTCATGTGGTCGTCTATGTTGTGGCTTGCGCAGTCTGACAAGACTCATGAAGAGTATTGCAACTCGAGTCCGACGCAACGAAGGATCTGCTCCCGCTTCTTGAGGTCTATGCTTGCACCAAGCGTGAAGAGCAGTTCTTTAATCCTGCCTTCCCAAAGCACTCCCACGCGCCAATCCTGGTCAACCCTGGCTTTCAACACGCCAGAGACATCATCATCGGGAGAGATGGTGGGCTGCTGCCAATCTGGTCGCAGTTTCTTAACCGCCCACTCGACATCAGTGCTGCTGCGTCGCCGCCACAATTCGCAACCAAGCTGAAGCTCGCTTTCGTACGAGTAAAAATTGAAGTCAAAGCGTGAACAAAGCGCCAGACTAGATCCAGCTTTAACCGCGTAGGTGGAAGAAAGATTGCCCATTAACGGATTCAGTGTGAGCGTCATAGTGTAGGGAAAACCCTGGTGGTTGGGCAGTGTCGTGAACCGTAAGCCAGTGCTTATACCTCCACTCTTGTTCAATAAGCCATAGTACAGCTCCGCGCCTGCGCTGAAGCGACCATAGGCTGGTTCCACTTGATCGACCGCGGTCGGTTCGGTTGGCGCATTTCTAGGGTCAGCGCCGAAATTGTATAGACCTCGCACGCCCATCAGCGCCGAGTCAGTGCTGTACATGTACTCGGTGCTGTATTTGCCCACATCGGTCTGCAACAGTGCGAGGATCGTTCCCCCGTTGTTAAGGTTCGAGTCGCTAACAGCAGCGATCCTGAGCTGTCGAGTGGCTGTGAGGCGGCGCAAGTACAAAGCTTCGAGTCTAGATTGGGGGAGAAACACTCGTCCATAGAGCAGCGTGTCTGCTTGTCTCAGCCTGAAGCCCTGGTCACGTCGTGAACGACTTACTCTTGCGGTCAACCCGCTTGCCCGCATGCCAGAGCTCCCACCACCAGTTCTCATCGGGTCGTCTCAGCTCTTGCACATGCTTGTAGCCCCGTATGACGCTCTTCAAATCGATGTGCGAGCTCTTGAACTCCTTCCTCAGCGGCAGTGAAGAGTACAGGTAGGACACTGAGCCATCTACTACTCCCACGCTACCCAGCGTGTACGATGTCGCGAAGTTCGGCGCAGCAAGGGACGAGATCTGCAGTCGCAGGCCTTGGGGGATCTGGAAGTCGAGCAGTGCTGTCTTGGTCAGTACCAATTGCGCCGCAACCTGAACCACGACCTACCTCGTGCCGTAGTATTCAGCGCGCCATACGAGTTGTCGAGGTTCCAGTGCGAAGCTTCGTAGAATGCATTCTGCACATTCTCCATGAAATCTAACATGTCGCTGTCACGAGCGAAGCATGCTGAGGACGCTCTGTAGATTCGCGAACTCGAAGCTTGCTTGACAGAGGTAGAGTGACGACCAAAGTGGAGCTTGAGCCGCGGCTGCGTTGCGCTAACTTAAGAGTCGGCGGTCGCTTCTTGTCCCGCCGCGCATTTGAACTTTTTGCGACCCAGAACTTTTCTTGAAAAACACACAAGTTTGCAAAACCACAACAATACCGCCAAAATGCCCAAGTCAAAGCGTTCCAGAGTAGTACACCTCACCAAGACGGACAAGAAGGGCAAGGAGCTTTCGCAAAAGCTCTTCGCCAATGTCCAAGAGGCTGCTGAGAACTTCGAGCACATCTTCGTCTTCTCTGTTGAGAACATGCGCAACTCGTACTTGAAGGAAGTGCGCGCTGAATTTTCTGACAGCCGGTAATTCTAGGTCCCGAATCATAAGGCACAAAGTTCTTTAGTAACATTTGCGCAGATTCTTCTTCGGCAAGACAAAAGTCATGGCCAAGGCCCTGGGCACAACGCCCGCTGAGGAGCACCTCACAAACCTCTCCGAGCTCACCAAGCACCTTGTTGGCAACGTCGGTCTCTTCTTCACGAACCGCGAGCCTGCCGATGTCCTCGAGTACTTCGCTGCGTACTCGCAGACCGATTTTGCACGCGCAGGCGTCACCGCCACCCACACCTTCACAATCCCGGCTGGTGTCGTCTACTCGAGAGGTGGTGAGGTGCCTGCTGAGGACGACCTCGCACTGCCTCACAGCGTCGAGACCACTATCAGGAAGTGGGGCATGCCCACCAGATTGGACCAGGGTAAGGTCACATTGGATTCGCCTTACACTGTGTGCAAGGAGGGCCAGGTCATGAACAGCCACCAGACTGCGTTGCTGAAGATGTTCGGCGTTGCGATGGCCGACTTCAAGATCGACATCAAGGCGTACTACTCGAAGAAGACCGAGGCTATCATTGAGGTTGATGCTATGGAGGAGTAGAATTCTTGGCAGGACAACCATGCATCTGGGCGGCGTTCAAGAGGCGTTCACATAGTTCAGGAAAAGTCAAACAATAGTACCAATATACCCTCATGTTGACACGATCTGCAGCTGAGCTAGCAAATATACGTGAATGTGGTCTCTACAACAATTTAGGGCTCGAAAGATTGAACATCACCTTCATAACAGCTGGGCAGTCTTGGCTCAAGAAGTCACGGGTTGTTCACGTGTCTAGGATCATGTACAGCATGAATATTAACTCCGTTCCTGCATCCAAGTTTTCGTGAATGTTGCTGTTATCCGACACCATGTATCACATGTCATATCCCATCATTATTTCAAGCCAGTACCAGCCCAGCAAGCAATCCACCAGCAACAGCGCCCACGACACCAACACGGTTTGCAACAGCAGCTCCCGTACTCTGTTGCGCAGGACCTGATGACGATGCTGAGCTAGCTGGAGGCGTGACAGTACTGCTTGCTGTCCTCGATGCGCTTGAAGATGCGCTCGACGAAGCGGAGCTGCTTGCAGAACGCGATGATGTCACCGACGAACGCGACAGTGTTGACGGAAGGATGATGCCAGAGATTGTAGTGGCCATGCTGAAAGCATCGGTAGGTGCGATGGCAGGGAGATCGGTCTGCGTGGGAATCACCAGACCGGTTGATGCGAAGAAGGCCGCATCTGAAGGGTTGAACATGGGCCCTGTGTCTGCAGTGCATTAGCCTCCAACCTAAATTCGGGACAGTACGTTGAACTTACAAGTTGATTCCTGCGCAAACGCAACAGCCGCAAAGCCGAGCACGAGCATGCACGATGAGCGGAGCATCTTCACTCTGGCAGACTAGCAAGGTAATGAAACAAGAGAACGTTGAATGTTAGCGAGTGTAAAGTGTAATTGACTGCGAAACCCCAGACTTGCTCCAGCAGCAGCAGTGCCAACGCTCATTTAAAGAATGAACCCCTTTGAGGTCATCGCACAAGCTTCCAATAGCGTGCATGATAATGCCCAGTCAGAGCGCACGGAAACACCAAGGACCACCAAGAACGTTTGTGCTGTACGAGGGTGCTAGCCTGTCGCGTGCGTTGGGCGCTCGTGTTGCTCGGATACCGGCTACTGATATGGATTGGTGGACGTCACCTTTGTATGTGAGGTTATTTCTAGAACCGTCGTCCGGATACGAATTACTGAGCTATTGTCAAAGAATCCGTCATCCTATCGATGCGTAGTGGGAGTTGTCAGGTGAGCTTAGCCAGCTTAGGGCCGGCGGCTGGGTTGCAGGCAACGCCCCACTTTGGCGGTAGACTTGGCAGGTACGACATAGTGATCCACATCTCTACTCTTTGACATCAGCTACATTGACCATTGCTTGCCCAGCTCTTTCGCGGCTCTTTAGACGATCTGTTCATGCTGCCTTGTGTCTGAGTCTGTGAGATCGCACATAGATGGATTAAGACTTGCACACCGCCGTGCTCACTCGAGCCCCCTGTCGAGCCACATTGATCTATCAGAGCCCTGTCCAGATGAAACGCAATCGTTGTCACTCCAAGAAATCCTCGTGCAAGACTTGTTGCCGCGGCCCACTGTAAATGTGTGACAAGGAGAAAGACTGTTTGCATTCATCCGTAAAGCCTGCGATATAACCGAGCAGAACTTCTTTAGGCATTTAGCAACAAGGCACGACTGTCAGACTATCTTTCCTACCATAGCGCTGGAATGCCAGTCTAGACATGGAGCATGCTAGCATCCATTTCGCAGGACATCTTCCTCCAGATACATATTCCTACGCCCCTCTCGCGTGTCAGTAACCCTGTCACGGACGCAGTGGTTGATTCGCTAGCCACCACCGGTATGCCTAGTGGTGAAGTGATACTGACCGATACACCGCTTCTTGTGCTCAACACTACTATGCACAATATTGTGAACTTCTCTCCAAATCTGTAAATACCAACAATACGCATTTGGCACGAATGACACTCGCTATAGTTACGCAAACAAGCGTAAAGCGTTTCGCTCCCCAGTCGGTGATGGCAACATCAGAAAAAAGGGAAGGAATGCCTGGAATTTCGAAAACCGGGGTATCAGTACCACACAATGGCTCGTCGCTGCAAAGTATATCAGCCGTACCACCTTCCCATGCCTTCCTAAAGCTGTCGTGAGCGATGTCGACTGCACCCAGGCACGTCCGACCAGCCACTTGACACTTTTGTAGGATTCAAACCATCAATATCGTAGCCAATGAGCAGCCTAACCACTACTGAATACCTCCATTTGATTGCATACACGCCAACAAGAAAGCACCAAGTGACTGATTGAACATGCCTGGGGGCAGTACTCAAAAAAACAAGGACGACTCAGGCAAGAAACTACAGTCCATCCAACTTATATCAACTCAGAACATTGCCGACAAGGAAATAATCGTTAGCGTCCCGTCAGCTGAATGGGGCTTCAAATGCGAATGCACTGGTTGCTCCAGCGCAAACGTTCGCCAATGTGACACGGTCATTTACGAAATACGCAACCTGCACGCGCAGATCGACACGCTCCTGCCCCCGTTCTCGCCCACACATGTCCAGGCGTACGTTCCTCGGGTGAGGGATCCAGAAACTTTCGGCGCCGCCTTCCATGCCCATGGTCGCACAGATTCATATTTAACTAGGGTGTCGGTAGCCTGAAGACAGTTGGCAGCACTGACCGCGATGCAGACACAAGCAGCCGGCCGGGTTTCTGAGGACGGCAAGTAAACCTTCGCCCCAACTAACCTTATTCAAGATGGGCTGAGGACAGAGACCTGGGAATGCACCCAGGCGGTACTGGAGAAGGCACTCTTCTACCTGCATACTGAGTATGCTAGTATAAGTCTGTTCGAAGCTGTGAGACTAAATGAGATGATATGTGCGGAGCAACTATCCGCTTCCGCGATTCGGACGTGCTACGTCGTGTCCATATGTTCATGACTGCAGCGATATCCAGAGGCAAGCAGTAGTGATCTATAAGACTTCAAATGCTCCGTTCTAGTGTGAACTACTGGTTAAGAACAGATGGGTAGTCCAACAAATTGCCCGACAGTGGATCTGTAATTTGGTATTGTTCACGATGTTAAAGTACTGACTGGGTATCAATAGCAGCAATGGCAATGTTACCTAAGAGTGTATAGCTGCCGCACCTCAGCTGAGGCTATAGTCTTAGTAGGAAGTTATGTTGCCCGGAATTTTGTGTCCGCTACCCCAATTTGTGTATTTGACGATGTTGCAATTACGGTAAGCCTTGGCTCGGTATCATTTTTTGTGGATGATTTCTCAATCAGTATGCTCACAATAGGTACGTTCTGTGGTTTGATTGAGGCTTGCGGTCTCTGAGTTCAATCCCGCTAAATCCATTACTGTCGTATATATCGTCAATAGAGATATGAGTTCCATCAAATGTCCTAGTATTGGTGGTTCTTATGTTAATATCGGCTTGAAGATATAGACAAGTTGCACAATCCCTTACTACTTTGCCTGTGCCTACGGACTGCAAATAACATCCAACACCCCTACAAGTCACATACTAAAGAGTCGTGCCATGGTGCTACAGCCCATTATCAGATTACAAGCCAGCGAAGTTGTAGTGGAAGGAATGCTCGCATAGATTGAAGAAATATTATAGTTGGCTTTATTACCTGGGTCGCTGTTCACTGGAACATACGGTTCATCGCATCCACTCCCAAAAAACAATGTTGCTATTACTCACTTTGTTATAATTCTGTAGCAATCTTGAGCAGAAAAACTGGCTTATAGGTTAGAGTTGCCCAATCAAGGTTCGTAGAGGGAAGATATTATCACTAAACAAATATATGTCGCCGAGAAAATTACAGAGAGCTTTCACCCACGCACACATGAAAGTAAGTATATATCTAAGCACTAAGTGTGCATAGATCTTGCAAATTGCGAACCTCCGTACGTGCATATAACTGTAGGCGTGTGGATACGAACTGAAAGGGAGCTCACGTATCCGCCAAAATAATAAAATGCAAATAAGGGCCGTCGAAAAACATGGAAGGGGTGTCAAGAAAAGCGAGAGTATGCAACAGAGAGAGCATCCGCCCAAGAGGTGGATCAATACGTATCTGAAAGAGAATCAAGCATTCAGAAAAGGGGAAACACTGATGAGAAGGAAACGATCTGTAAAAGAAGAGAGCATCCACAAGAGATAGACAGAGCATTGTCCTGAATTCTCAGCTCGTGTTTGCAAACAGTGACTTCAATCAGGCTGAGTGATGGTGCATAATAAGTAGCAAGGCTATGTTTGTCGAAGTCTTGCAAGGGTTTCTAACTGCCCCGGCAGCGTGAAGGTGTGCATCGTCAAGACTTGTACGACATGTGCCGAATGGCTTCTTGACGTCTTTCTGAATTCAGCAAGGGCATGTCAGTATCTGGAGAGATGGGGACTGCGAGACTGCTGCTTGATAACCTCAATGTCTCTGGTCAATAGTGATGGCTGACTGTGACGAGCTGGTATAGGGAGGGACGCGTGGGTACGGGCAGAAGTTAATGCGAGGGAAAAGACCAGTGGCCGTGGAAGGCAAGGTTCTGGTTGAAAATTAGTGAGAGACTGTTGCGGACATGATTGAAAGGAGCTCAACATTTGGCCTGGGTCACTTGTTCCAATTTCATACCTTGGAGAAGGCTGAGGCTAGGCAGACACACCAGTGCCGGGACTTCCGGATCACTGAACAATGAAAGAGTCATAGAACCTTTCCAACAGCCGAGCTAGCAAAGAGCACTCGTGTCGAATGGAGCCACTCAGCAATGGTTCTGCGATTCATTGACTGCGATAGAGATGCTTCGAATCCTACAAAAGTGCCAAACGGCTGGTGGAACCTGGGTGCGTTAGATGCCCTCAACGGCTCAGTGAATATATCGGAATGTCATGCTATCCTGTGAACATCTACTGAGCGGGAGCAATAATGCTCTTACCAACTCAATTTCCCAACAGGGTGAAAGAAGCGCATTGGTTTTCATGCCCACCCATGTGTCAACGTATGTCAACATTTGCCAACGAGCGCAGGGCCTTTGTAAAGATCGCTTCATACGGCAAACACAGAGGCTGTATCAGAACGTACTCTATCAAAAGGTCCAGTGGAACCCAGGGTGGCTCGGTCCACACCTCACTCCAGGCTACGACCGTAAACATGCAGGATAGACGACGAGAAACCTAATTCACCCTACCCAATGCCTAGGTGAGGCCTCCGGATCAGCTGGCACCAAAGGTGTCGCTTCCGATGATATCTGATACATACCATGGCTATATTCGCTGTATAAGCGGCTTGAGCGGACAGCGCTAAGTCAAGGACTCTGGTACGGCACCGGCACGTAAGAAGGCGGCTCGCCCCGTCCGGTGGGACAGTCCTTCACTATAAGACAAAAGGTCCGCTCCTTCGGCCCTATCAACAAACGCTTTCACCCACACGATCATAGAAGAACCAATCGTTGTAACAAAGCCAAGATCCGAGTCTAACTGTTGGCAGCAGGCAGCCAGAAAGCATGCAAGTCGACCGGTGTCCTCATACCTGGATGTATGCGGGCTGTGTTCTTGATCCGGATCGTGACTGCGTCGGTTCGGTCGCTATTGGTCTGAGTCTGAAGGGGCGCATTGGAGAGCATGACAACATGCAGATGCGGGGCGTAGGTTAACTCCATGCAACAAGAGCAGGGCAAGCATAGATCGGCAATGCACGCTGCGAACTTGTTCGCAGCTACTGCGCATTGCACAATCACAGGTCTCATTGCTGGACGTGACTCGCTTCAGGACAGTCCCGAGAGTCCGAAGTCGAGTCCTTCAACTTTGCTGGCATTGTGCGGTACAAGGGCACGATTGGCCTCGCAATGCAACGTGATTGTATGCGCTGGGTTTCAAACGAAGCACAATGCTTTGTTGTCCTACGACAGCATTTCCGTACATGCGCTGTGCTCCGTGAGTATTACCATCGCAGGTAGGCAAACCTAACGTCCATAGCCTACGAGGCCAGATGCTCTGACGATCGTAAGGGCAAGCATATATGCAGGTGGATCATGCGCACGTCGTACAGAGCAAGCCATCGAGCCCATCGAAGAAGGCAAACTCAGATCGCTCCGAACTGTTGCAATCAGTTGCCTGCTCTTGAGAGGGCGTCAAACGCGGGAAGTCAATGGTAGGCACATCACAGGACAGAGAGAGGCCTGTGCAGAGTGCCTAGCGCCATCGCCCGTTCGTCTTGCCTCTACCGAACTGTCAGCAGCAGCCACCTGCACCAACACTCCTTTGACAGCCGGAAAGGCCATGGTCTGCCGCTGAAATAATACCGACACCGGATCTAGTGAGACGGCGATATGCACGGCTCGTTCCATCGAGGCCACCTCATCTCTCAGCCTGCTCCGAGGGTGTGGCCAACCAACCATCTCGAGCCTTTCTGCTGCACGTCGCCTCGGCTGCATACAGATTTGAAGGACTCATCAGGCATCCGGTGAGCATCTGAGGCTCTGCGTTCCATTCTGAGTGGCTTGGGCGGTAGATCGGCTTCTCGGTTTGCCTGTTGCTTGCGCAACAAACTCAGCCTGGTGGCTTCGGCCGGTCACTTCCTTCGATGGCCAATCTCTTAGCGAGGCGTGCGAACGACTCGTTCGCAACCAATCAATATTGCCAGAGTTTGCTAGATAGTAGCGTGTAAACTTGGAGGTCGAGTCCCGGAAGGACCTTTCGCCCCTGCTGCGTCGAGATAGTGCAACCATGGCCTTGGCAGGAGGGCAACGTACACGTCCCAAAGTGACACGGCAAGATATATGTAGGTCTATATAGAGCCTTCGAATGCTTCACTTTGCCTTAGTTCTCCAGTACTACCTTTTAACTGTGTTTCATTACACTAGTGATCCTTCAGCCTCAATAGCAAATTCGACATTTGCTGAGGTTCGGACTCTTTAACCTGCTGCTGCTTAGCCTTAATTACTGCCTTAGATCTCAGCATGGCTCATCAATTCTCAAATCCGCACCAGTCCCACCCGACACAGATGCCTCTCAATCACCAGAACATTGGACAGCAGCGACAAGGCCCTGTGGCGCAACAACAGATGCCGGCAATGGGCCAACAAAGGGCCATGCAAGGCCAGCAGCTCCCTCAGACCTCCTTTTCATCAAGCTTCGACCCGCAATTTGCCCTCTTCACTTTCGAGAAGGCCAAAGGCGTTGAAAGCTGGGAAGACGTCGAAGCCGAACAACAGCACATCAAGGCCCAGGACCTCCAGAACGAAGTGAAGAAGTTCCAGAGGAACAAAAAATCGGTCAAGAATGTCTTGAACGAGATATCGTCTTCCAACTGCCGGCGGTTGATCAACGAGCTCGTAGAGGAAGAGAATCACATACTGTTCAACAAGAACAGGACTCTGCAATGGAGCATCGCCAGCCTCGATGTAGAGTGGAAAACAATCAACCGTCGTCATCGACAACTGAAACGTGTTTCGGTAATCCTTCAGACTGGACCATCCGGATATGATGATCCTTCAGCCATGAAGAATCCCACTCCCATGGCCATGAAGCCTCAACCTATGCAATCTAACCAGTCATTCCCGCAGCAACCGAACCAAGCGGCACAAGAAATGCCGCAGCCGCCACGAAACCTCCCACATCCAGCTCAGCCGCCTATGGGGCAGCAAGCACCGCCAGCGCGAATGCCGCCACCTCCAGGACAACCCCATGGGCAACCTCACGGACAACCTCACGGACAACCTCACGGACAGCCTCATGGACAGCCTCATGGACAAGCTCCACCCCCACCCCCACCCCCACCGCCTCCACCGGGCATGGCGCATCTTCCGCCGCCCCCGCCCGGTGCACCATCTCTTTCACATCTGCCACCTCCGCCTCCGGGTTCTGCTCATGCCATGCCGCGTCCACCAGCACATGGACAGCAACAACCTCGGGCCATGCCCGGCTCGTTCCCAGAAACGATTCAGCGTCCTGCGATGCGACCTGGCCAGCCAGACATAACATTCTTGAACACTTCTGATCCGAAGAGACAACCCAAGCACAGGGGTCGCCATGACGAGATGTCTACTGAGTCAGAAACCGACAGTGATGACTGGGAATCGGAGTCTGGAGACTCATCTTCTGATCGCTTTCGCATTCGTCATGTCGAGCACGGTGAGTTTGCTCACGTTGGCAAACCCAACAACCGTGGCCGCTCAAGGCAGTCCTCGCGATCGAAGAAGTCTCGACGCAACAAGTCGCACAGCAAGGTCAGGAGTCGCAGCAGAGGCCATGCTCGACCTGATACACACCGAAGGTACCGCGACTCAGACCTCATCGACCCACCGCCTATGGGCAAGTACAGCCCGATGTCATCGAAGAACAGCTCTCCCAGCTCCTCCAAACAGCAGCTTCCACCCATCCACATCCACATGAACACCGCTACGGCTGAGAAGCTGACACGCGCAAACGAGCGCGTTCGACGCGACAGCCACGGTGCATCATCACCAGACTACAGGAAAGAGAAGTTCACCGCCGAGCCCATGTCGCGCGGCAACTCCTGGGACCGGCACAGCGGCACAGTCTCATTCAACGACAACTCGTCCGTCCACACGGCCGACGACAGCGTCTTCTCCTCGCCCGAGCGCCACGGGCGCCGCAGCCGCCACGCCTCCGACATCGTCGAGCACTCGCCCAAACTGCGCTCGCGCAACCTGCCCCACCGCCAGGAGAGTTACGGCCACCCACACCCCAGCCACATCTACGGCGACGTCGACGCCCGCCCGCGCCGCGCCCCCTACCCAACCCCCAACGACTACCCCCACGACCCGCGCCCGCGAGACTCGTACTTCGACGACCTCCCGTACAACACCCGCCCGGCCGCGCACCGCCGCAACAGCGTCCAGGCGCCGCAGAACAACCCCTTCGACGCCGCGCGCTTCCCGCCGCGCCTGCCCCGCGCAAACACGTTCGCGCCCGAGATGCACGAGCCCGCGTACGCGCAGCGCGAGCCGCGCTACATCGCGGAGCAGCCGGCGCAGGGCACGTTCCAGCTTGACGAGATTGCGGAGGCGCTGCAGCATCTGCAGGAGCAGAAGAGGCGGCCGCTGCATGGAAGGCGGACGAGCGATTATGACAGGGTGGGCGGGTATGGCGGGTACGATGCATACGACCACCGTCGGTACTGAGGCGTGTGTACGGTAGTCTCTTTGTATGTTTAGTTTCCGGTGTTAGAGCAGGATGGCGCTGGGCGTCTTGGTGTGTTGGCGTATACGTTGGTTGGCGTTTTGGGAGTCGCGGTTGCTTTGGCTTGTACACTTACGATCACGGCGTGTCTAATATCATGAATACGATGCAGTCACACAGCACTTGTCTACCTGCCTCCATCACAATCTCGAAGCAACTTTGAGGATCAAAAGACAGAGCCGGCAATGAACAACCAACACCAAATCCCATCTCGACCCCTATTGATCTTGTTCCAACCACTGCAACACATACTTCACCCTCGCCCTTGCTTCACCCAACGACATCAAAAAAAGCAAAAAGAAACGGGGCCCCACCGCGATTCGAACGCGGGGCCTCCTGCAGACTTGAGAGTGAACCCAAAGCAGGACTAGACGTTGTTAGACGCTTGTCGTTGCGCTGTGCCATTGGCTGTAACTTACATCATACCACTAGCTGGATGGTTATTAGAGAGAGCTCGGACGACGACTCGGAGAGTGAACTTACACCATGAGGCCGTTTTATCGATAAGGAGGTGGCGAAAGACATCGTATAGATAGCAGGTCAATCAGATGGTGGGAGCAGGCGCGAAGCGCTGTTCGCGTGCTGCGCGGACGCGCTCTGGTGTCCAGACCCGGTGGGCAGGCTCCATGGTGACACAGAGTGAGATTGGGCGCGCAGCTGCAAGCGAAGGGGGCGGTGGAGACGAGCGAGATGCCGTGGACTGCGGACGCGGAGCTAGCTTCCAGCCACTACGGAGCTGCAGATTGCAGGTGGCGATACATGCATTCCCGTGCTCGCCTGCAGTGCCGACATCTGTCACTGGGGGGCTCTTTGTCCGAGCTCCAAACAGGTCCCTCGCATGAGAACTGGAGGCTTGCTGTAACTGCTTGGCACGTCAACTTGCTTGGTTGCCCGTCTGTCGGGTGATTGCGAGACATTCAGAGACAAGGGGAGCAGCAGACACAATGCGATCAATGGGCGCGGAGGATGGCAGCGCAGATCTAGACACATTTGAATACATTTCAATAGGACAAGCGTGGGTGCGACTACGATTCACGTTTGATTTGCATGTTTAGGTAGTCCATCCGTCCCACCCGGAGTAGATTGACCGAAGACGATTCTTCTCGACGTCACCAGTGAAGATCGAGTCGACCGCGCCCACGCAGAGCCTCTGTATCTCTGCACGACTGAGGTTGAAGTGTTGTGCGGCAAGCTCGTATTCGTTTGACAGGGGGCTGCAGAAGACGCCAACGTCGTCGGTCTGTGCGACCGTCAGCGGAGCTCGTAGTAAGGAGGCGAAGACGTACAGAAAGGGCAACTGGAACGTTCGTGTGTCTCCACATGCCAAAGTGGTGATCGCTGTAGGTCCCTGTGATCATCCTGGCATGGACATTGCAGCTCAGACACAGTTCGACGCCAATGTTCTCTCGTTCGATGACTTTGCAATACTCATCCTTGACATGGATGACATGCCCGAGTCGATCTGGCTTCCACGACAGCAGCGTCTCCAGCTCAGTGTCAGATGCAGAGATCTCAGCTTCAGCGAAGTGCAGCGTCATTTTCAGACCCGCAGATTTCGCTCTGACAAATGCGTCTGTGAAGATTTGCACATCGCCTTTAGCCGGATCACCGCAGAGGTCAATGCCTACGACGGACGGATGCTTGATGCACAGGTCCACAACCTCTTCAGCCTGAGCGGCCGTGTTGCGACGGTCAACAGAAAGGATCAAAAAGGCTCGCATGGAGTTGGCTTCATCTTTGTTCCACGCGTTTAGAATGCTCAGAACGGTCCTGACATAATCGTCCTTGGTGATGCCTTTCTCAGGTATCGCCCTGGGCGTTGTTCGCAATTCCAGGTAGACGACGCCGTCTGCCTGGAACTCTCGCAACACAGCACGTGTGGAGTACCTTTTCCCAGTCAATGGAGGTCATGTTGGTTGGCTTGCACGACGTACTCTATACTGGGGAGGTCGCTGCACAGCTTGTAGATGTACGACGAGAACAATGGGAAGAAGCTGCGGCATTGGTCAGCATGGCAGCCGACTACAATCCCGTGGCGAAACAGCGAGTAAGATGCTGTGATTGCGACAGGATGCAAGGCACCACAAGAACGTGTATCAGAAATGAGCCTCGGGATGGCAGCAAATGTGCTAGCTTGCTACGGCAACAGGAGACAGAACATGAATCGTGCAGCGCCAGAGCAGAGATCGAGGGGCCATACGTCTCGAGGTCGTAGTCAACCTTGTCAGAGGGAATGGCAGTCAGAGGGTCCTCGACAGTGCATGCGGGATCCTGGGCGATTTTCGCGTCCCAGATGTCGTGCAGGCAGTCGCGGCTGATGCTGCCTGTGAGGTGTGCGTGCAACTGAGTCGCGGGTGGTTAGTGCTGCGAACGGCCGCCCAGCGTGCGGCGTGCGGCGTGCTGGTACTGCAGGAGGCTGGAGCCGCTCACTTCGATCTTGGGCAGGCGCTGGGCAAAGGGCTGCACCGGCGCGGCAGCAGCAGGCACGGCGGACATGGTGCTGGGCTGCGCGGTATTGGTGGCGTGTGGACGTTTCTCGACGTGCACGCGAAAACAATAGACTTCGGAGCGGCGCCTGGTGGTGAGGCGCTTCGGGCATAGCAGCGGCCCCGTCCAGGTCAGAACTGGCGCTTGCCGGGGTGCGGGTGGGCGCGGGCGAATCAGGGGCGCGGTCGCGGAAAGGAGCAGGTGCGAGTGCGAGCAGGAGATTGCGCGCCTTCTTCGTCAGGGCCGCAGGCACAGCAGTTCTCGTGGGCAGCAGCAGCACAGCAGCACAGCAGCGGCGTGAATCAATTATCGCTACGGAGCGCACTGCACGCACTGCACGCACACGGCCACGGCCCAGCCCCGCATTGTCCGCCAGCCGCGCAGCATCGTTGCGGTATTCCCGCCGCAGCGTCCTTTGACCCCAGCTGGTGTCTCTCGGCCCAGGCCAAGCGTCCAACGCCTGCACCTCACTTCGTCCACCACCTGCAGCCCTCTCCACCACACTCCCTCCGCCGCCCATCCCCTCCTCGCGCCCCTCCCTGCGCCAGCAATTGCAGCTGCACCGCGCGCCCGTCGCCCTGCTGCCCCAGCCGCCGCTGCCCCCGCCCGTCTCCGCGCCCCGGTAGCTGCGCTGCTGCGAGCCCCCCTGGATTTGCCTGCCTCGCCGCTTTCGCTCGCGCGCCCGCCGCGACACACCACCGCCCCCAGCCCGCCCGCATAGCATGGCCGACATGAACCAAGAATCCATCCAGCAGAAAATCCAGGTCGCGCGGCGCGACGCCGAGGCCCTGAAGGACAGGATAAAACGGAAGAAGGACGAGCTCGCTGACACAACCCGTACGTCTCCGCCCACGCTGCACCGCGCACTGCGCCGCTACCTCTCCGTGCCTCTGCGTGCCTCTCCGTGCTCCTCCATGCCCGCTAACCCGCTGCAGTCCGCGATGTCGCCCGCGACCGTGTCGAGGCCCTGCCGCGCCTCGCCATGAAGACGAAGCGCACCCTCAAGGGCCATCTCGCCAAGATCTACGCCATGCACTGGTCCACCGACCGCCGGCACCTCGTCTCCGCCTCGCAGGACGGCAAGCTGATCATCTGGGACGCCTACACAACGAACAAGGTCCACGCCATCCCGCTGCGCTCGTCGTGGGTCATGACGTGCGCCTACTCGCCGTCCGGCAACTACGTGGCGTGCGGTGGTCTCGACAACATCTGCTCCATCTACAACCTGTCGGCGCGAGAAGGCCCTACGCGCGTGGCCCGCGAGCTTTCGGGCCACTCGGGGTATCTGTCTTGCTGCAGATTCATCAGCGACAAGCGCATCCTGACCTCGTCCGGCGACATGACCTGCGTGCTCTGGGATCTGGAGACCGGCTCCAAGGTCCACGAGTTCGCCGACCATCTCGGCGACGTCATGAGCCTGAGCATCAACCCCCTTGACCACAACCAGTTTGTGTCTGGTGCTTGCGATGCCTTCGCCAAGCTGTGGGACATTCGTCAGCAGAAGTGTGTGCAGACCTTCGCCGCCCACGACTCGGACATCAACGCCATCCAGTTCTTCCCCAACGGTAACGCCTTTGGCACAGGTTCTGACGACGCTTCTTGCCGCCTGTTCGACATCCGCGCTGATCGCGAGCTCGCTTCGTACCAGGTACGCACATGACCTTCTCAGCCGCATCGCAATTTTCGTGTATGCTAACCCCCCATCTAGATCCCCGAGCCCGTCTGCGGTATCACCTCGGTTGCATTCTCCGTGTCCGGTCGTCTGCTGTTCGCTGGCTACGACGACTTCGAGTGCAAGGTAAGCAGCTCCAGTGAAGATTTGTAATCATCGTCTAACCGATCCACAGGTATGGGACGTTCTCCGTGGCGAGCGCGTCGGCACACTGCAAGGGCACGACAACCGTGTCAGCTGTCTTGGTGTCAGCAACGATGCACTCAGCTTGTGCACCGGTTCCTGGGACTCCATGGTAATTATGCACCACACCTACTCTTCGTTGCGGGCAGCTAACCTCTTACAGCTGCGCATTTGGGCATAAGCGAACGGCGTTGAAGCATGCAACGTTATGTTACGATACACAGTTGGACCACGGCCGCATGCACGTATCCCTAATCTGGCCGTCCCACGAACTCCCATTCCGAACTTGTCTGTTTAACATACCCACTACACACCATCCTCCGGGAGAAGTTGGACCTAGCGACATTGCTGGCCAACATAATATACCACACTTGGAAGCTTCAAAGCGGCGGCTATTGCGTCAATCTGGTGGACAGACGCCCGGGACCATCTCGTGCTGCGACACTTTTCCTTTCCATACCACTGTTTTCTCATGTTCTTCTTCGCAAAACCGGGCTGTACTCGTCTTCCGTCTCAGAGATCCGGGCTGGCTGTTCTCATAGTACCACTCTGTCCATCCCTCCATATCAAGCTCATTTACACGTTACCGATTTTCAACATGACTTATTTCTTTTCAGTGTGCAGTTCAAAAGCGAGACGAATTGCCGGAGTTGTGCAAGACGGTTTTCATGTACGTTTTCGGCTTCTGAGGTGGTTTGGTGAAGGACGGAGGGGGGTTTCACTTCTATGTATGATCCTGTGCTTGGATGCGAGGGATGGGTATGTAGGCAAATAGCAGTCGATTGTTCATTGCACCGGCTCTCTCGGTACTTAATACACATGACGCGGTGGGTACCAGCGTCATGGCATGTTTGTGAACACGCGACTTCGTACTCGGCCCTCTCGCCGGGGCGACAGACTTGTTGCCAGCAGACCTGAAGTGAATGACGACAAACAGAGCTTCTGATGAACAATGTGCGAGCCGTTGCACATCCCACTTTCGCGACCGAGACGGCAAATTTGCGACCGAGCAGGACCCGTCGTGCAGTCCAAGACAGCTTGATCAACCTCTCCATCGGCTCAAAGAGCGGTGCCATTCCTGCACGGTGCAGCTGGTGTCGGCTCAGTGCAGGCCGTTGGGAAGATGGCTGTGCTGGTATTCTGGTCGACTCATGCACTGGCTCCTGCCCGACACGGCAAACGCGCTTCTGGAAGGGGTTTGGAAGCATTGAATGTCCGGGGTAGCTGGGCCTTATAATGCCACTGCTAAGACCCTCAGCTAAATGAACAGTTCGGCAGAAGGCTGCATGAAGACGCTGGCCCAAAAAGCAGTTCCAATAAGCCACGGCATATGCAGTCGAAGATCTCGAGCGTGGCAGCCTTGACGCGCCTGAAAACACGGACAGCATGATGATGATGTGACGACTCGGTTGATGCCGAGTTCGCGCAGCAAGAGACGTTTCGAAAATGACCACGCGGTGGCCATGACGGCAACCGCCCACGGCGTGATTCGGTGAATCACAGCATCGATGTTTCGTGCCGGCGAGCTCGTTTCAGGAGTCGTGCCTCCTTCTCGCCAATCTTCGCAGATCAAGGAGGACGTTGCGTGTCAATCTGGCGCAGGTGCCTCAGCTCAGCCCTAACATGTAGCACCCATGGAGATCCTTGCAGCTGCAGCACCGTGCCCGGGCAAATGCCTCTGTGGTCCCGAAGGTCGTCGTCAGTCTTGCGGGCATTTCCTCACCTGCGTGTCCAATCACACGGGTGAAACGGGGCTGCTTTTCGAAAATAGACCCCTGCACCCCGCTAACCTGTCGTCCAACTCGGGCACCCTAGATGCTGGAAGGACACTCCTGCTTCACCACACCGCAGCACCCATACAAATAGCACGCCCGCCCGCGACCCGGCCGGCCCTCTTTCACCATGACAACTGCTGCCCAAGACGAATTCAACGAGCTTATGCGAGACAAGGGCCGTGAAGAAAGACATCCAGAAGACCGACACAACGACAGCGACCACTCTGATCCCGAGTCCGAAGGCGCCGACAAGGACCGCTACGAGATTGTAGATACCGACGACGAACTTGACCTGCCCGCCGACATGCGCTCCAACTACTACATGCCCTCGCACATCCGCTCCGAGGCCAACACAGGGCCGAAGGGTGTGATTGCAGATGCGCAGGCCTTTGAGCAGGCCAAGAAGCAGGCGCGACGCTTCACATGGAAGAAGGGGTCGTCGCCGCAGCAGTACAACGTCACAGCCTACCAGGCCGACCAGCTGTCATCCGACGAGGAGAACGACAGCGGTTTCATGAAGCAATGGCGCGAGTCGAGGCTGCGCGAGCTGCAGAACGCCGGCCAGCGCATACGGTCGCGCACCAACAGCCCCAGCCGGAGGATCTACGGCAGCATGCCTGCCGTCGACGGCGAGGGCTATCTCGACGCCATTGAAAAGACCTCGTCCGACACAACTGTTGTGGTCTTCATCTACAACGACCAGGTACGTCTAACCCGAGCCAGCAACAGCGCGCCAGCCTAATATGTCACAGTCTGAGATCTCAAACATGGTCGAGGAGTACATGCGCCAAGTCGCGCAGCGCAACGACACAGTGCGCTTCATCAAGCTGCACAACCACGATGCTGAGATGGAAGAGCAAGGCGTCCCAGCCGTCCTTGCCTACAAGGGCGGTGAGAAGTTCGCCGGCCTCGTACCACTCCTCAACGAGCTCCCTGAAGACTCGGAGCTCAGCGCCATCAGCCTCGAGACGGCATTCAGGAGGTCAGTCCTACACCAGCCCACAACACCTCTGTTGTGAAGTTCATCCCGAATCAGCTGACTAACACCCTGCAGGCACCGCATTCTATAAATACTCCTAATACGAAATGCACTCCTAAATCCGTCTCCCCGACGGCTTTGCGCCTCCGCATGCATGCACGACGCTCGGTTCCGCCGCGCTGGTGCTAAACGCGGGTTGAGACTCGGGTGCCAACTCTGTGCCTGTGTCTGCACGACCCGAAACCCCAACACTTGCCGCAGTCACCCCGCGCACATTGCTGCGGCGGGCGGTGGCCTGTTCTACGATTTTCCTTCCTGCCATGTTCCTTTAGCGATATATAGACTTGCATTTCCGGGCGACTGGCGCGCAGGCGCTGATTCGCTGTCACGACAGCCAATATTTTTATGAGACGCCCTGTGGGATCGGGGCGATTGCCACACAGTACTATAGTAGAACCAACTCCTTGTGTCTTCTGCGGAAGCCACCCTCTCCTTCCACCAACTCGTCTGTGTCTCTCTCGACGCCTTGTCCATGCAAACCTTATCCCCCATCACCCGCCTGCCACCCGCCCCCGCTGCACCTACCCCGTCCCCACCCCTGACGCCGACACCACTTCGCAGCATCAGCCTGATACACGGCGCCCGCGTGGCGCACAGCTGCACATCGGCGCCCACGGCACATACATACATACGCACCTGCACCAGACACGAGATGTCACCCGCAGACTAGGGTTTCGATGGCTGCGGGCGCTGCGCGGACGAGCGCGCACCTAATCGCAAACACGCCACTGCGTGCGGGTCTGAAACGCGGTCGGCGCTTGGGAGGACGGGCGGCGCGTGGGCGTGGTGACGTCGGGGTGGCGTGCTGACGGTGGCGGGTTATGCAGATGCAGAGGCAGATGCATACGCAGATGCATACGCAGACGGTCTGGGTGAATGGTGGTGGTGGATGTGTTGTGTAGATGCGAGTGTCTCGTGTAGACACTGGTACCCCATGTAGACACCGACACCAGAGCCAAGCAGCCCGCGAACCCCTCCACCCAGCACCCCCTACCCCATGTACGCAAACACCTTCAATGCACACCCTCCCCCGCACATGCAAACGCCGCCCCGCCCCCCAACCCACTCGCCCCCCATCACGATCGCCCTCGCTCTCCCGTACTCCCGTCCGTACGCCTCCATGCCTTCATGTCTCCATGCCTCCATGCCTCCATGCCTCCATGCCTCCATGCCTCCATGCCTCCATGCCTCCATGCCTCCATGCCCTCGTGCTCCCATACGTCATCACGTACACAACAAACGTCGACGCGGAACACTGCGTGCGGGGGAGGGGGGGAGGGGGGAGGGGTGATGTTTCAGCGGGAGGGGCGTGGCGGGGTGTGACGGTCTGGCGTGGCGCCGAATGGTGCGGTGTGGTGTGGTGTGGTATAGTGACGTAGGAGCCTTGGGTGCGTGGTCGTAGGGTTGGATCGAGTTGTGTTGGGTTTACCATGATAGACGCCGGGGTTGTGGTCGTTCTTCGGCGCGGGGCACGCGGGGGAGCGGCGGCGGACGGGGTGTGTGAAGCCCTTGGACTGTTGGAAACGGGTGGTCTGAGAGGGCTCTGTGGTCAGGGGTGAGGAGTGTGGAGTGTGGAGCGGTTGATAAGCAGCGGGGATGTCACGGTGAGTGCGGGCGGGGATGTGGGATGGTGGAGTGAGCGTGTGAGAGCGAGTAGGAGAAGCGCGACTATACTGGCGCAGTGAATGTACATGAACGGTATCGGCGCGCGGAACGCAACGCTTGATGAACGACGCGGAAAACAGCAGATTCGCGGTGCAACGCCCCTTAACTCCTCTTCACCGCCCCGTACCCCTTGCTCAGCGTGGTATCCACGTCTACCGGCGCCGAGGGCGCGAGCTCGCCGCTCCCCCCAGCCCCGTCCAGAAGCTCCACTCTGCTCTCCAGCAACATCTTGACCTCGTTCTCCCTGCGCAGCTCCTCGGAGCGCTTCATCCCCACCACCGCCTCGCGCACACGCTCCTCCTCATCGCGGTGCTTGTTCGTCTTGCGGTCCCAGCCATGCTGCAGCTCGTCCGCCGCCGCCTCCTCGAACCGGCGCTTGACGTCGGGGTCCTTCTCGAGGACCTGGAAGCGGTCTTCGTCCGAGGGCCAGTAGGCCGCCAGCACCGCCTTGACGGCGAGCTCGAACACGATGACGGCGAGCAGGATGATGATCAGACACAGCCACCACGTCAGGCTGGCGCCAAAGCCGCGCAGGAAGGTGTCGCGCACGTAGTAGATTTTGTTGCCTGGGTCATAGGTCGAGGACAGGATGACGTTCCAGAGGAACCAGCCGCCGACGGAGACGAAGATGGCGATGCCGTTTGTGATGGTTTTGGAGTGGGTTTCGAGGAACCTGGGGCGGAGTTAGAGCACTTTCAGTGGAGGGGTGATGGAGAGATACGTACTGCATCTTCAAGCTGATGATCCAGACCACTGCTGTGTAGGTGATGCTGCCGAGGGAGAAGATGCTGTTATCTTCTGTGAACAGCGCCTCGCCGAAGAGGCTCAGCATGCAGAAATACACAACCATGGCTTCGCCTGAAGCCATGAACATCCAACCTAGGTAGACTTTGAGGTTGAAGCCGCCGTTACGCTGGCCCTTGGTGTACAGTTCCGGGACGGCGAGGAGCGTAGAAGCGGAAAGGTCTTTCTCGAATACGCCCATGAAGATCACAGGGAGCGACGTGAAGAGCGTGTTGAACATACTAAGCGACCACGACTCGTACAACGACGTCCCAGTGTAGCCGACAGAGCGCTGGTACAGGGCTTGCGTGAGGTAAAACAGCATTTCCTTCCAGAACGTGCCGACGGTGTACTTGCAGGTGCGGATGTAGTTCCACCGACCGTGGACAAGGAGGAGCTTGGTCAGGAACCTGAACTGTGCGATCGAGTAGTCGGAAGTACGTGCAGCTTGGAGTCCTTCTTTGCCGGTGATACCAATACCAACGTGCGCCTCTTGAATCATGGCGATGTCGTTAGCACCGTCGCCAATAGCGAGGGTGATGCTCTTCTTGACACGCTTGCGGATGGTATGCACGAGAAGGGCTTTCTGAGAAGGTGAGGCGCGGCAGCAAATGACTGAGTCGGCGAGCACGGCTAGCTCGTAGAAGAGGCCCTGGAGTGACTCATCTTCTGTAATCCGCGAGAGGGTCTGGCCGTCCACCACAACCACAGAGTGCGCTACTGTGCCTTCTGTAATAGCAGCGACGGCTGTGGCAGCCATCTCGTTAACCTGACCGGTTTCGTGGTCAAGAATGGTGACGTTTGAGTATTCCTTGATCAAGCGACACGAGTAGCCAATGTTGATAGCCGTCTCGCGCTTGTCGCCTGTCAGCATCCACATCTTGATCTTAGCTCGGCGTAGTTTGTCGATTGCCTCTGGGACGCCTTGCTGAAGCTTGTCTTCGATGGCGGTTGCAGCACAGAGGTCCAGATTTTGCTCGATCATGTCGCCGGCTTCCTCAATCAGTCGCGTCCGGTCAACAAGACTGGTTGTAGCATCGAGATAGCCCTTCTTCCAAGTCTGGTACTCGTCCTCGGTAAGGTAGCGGTACCCATACAGAAGTGTTCGTAGTCCCTCGGTGGCGAATTCGTTGATGTGTTGGAGACAGCGCTCGATCACGGCCGAATCGTCACCAGCTACATTCTCGTCGACCATGGCTTCCATCTCCTCCATCTGCATCGAGCTCCTTGCAGATGATGCCACGGAGGAAAGCCGCCCAAGGTCTGATGGGCGGGGCGTCAGTGCAGGGGATACAGTCTCTTCGATATGACGACGTCCGAAATCGTTCTCCCGCTCTGTCAACCACTGATCTACCTCGTCTCTTGTCGACATTGAAGGCCGAGCACCCATGCTGCTTCGAGCGATCGAGTGCCTGCCCATGCTCATGCTTGCGCGGGCGGCTTGTGCAACTGACATACTCCTGCGGCCACCGATGCTGCTCTTCCTCTCGATCTGCTCGCTCATACGGGCAATAGCTGATTGGACCTCCATACTCTTTCTTTTATTCGCGATACGCTCAATCTCGACCATCTTCTTGTTTGCAAGCGCGGCTAGCTTGAGCCGCTGCAAAACGATTGAGTCTGCACCTTTGCAGATGATGCACACCCGCCCGTCCGGGAATCGAAGGATAATCGACATTCTCTTCCGTTTGCTGGAGAACTCAATGACATCGAGAACCTCGTACTTCTCGAGAACCGGTTCACCCCCTGACCCAGCAGGCAAGATTTTGAGAGTAATGGTGTGCACATCACGATTGATGAGAAGGAAACCCATATCCTGAGCCGCTTGAACAAGAGCAAGCTCGTCAGGGGACGAAGCCATGAAATGTGTTTCACCGTCCTCTTGGACCTCCGGCAGGCAGGTGTGGCAGAGCGCCAGCGAGAGAAGAAACATGCGTGCCTTCCTTGAAAAGGGAGTATGAGGTTTTCGCTGAACGTAACGAAGCATGTCGCCGGTCAGAAGCTCTCGACATGTCTTATGCGGGTTTGTCGTTGACTGCCATTTCGCACTCGTCGTCTCCTCGGCACCCGTCCGTTCGTCTGAAGCAAGCGCAGCCATGCCGTGCTCTTCAGACAAAAGGTCCCTTGATGAGCGCTCGCTCTTTTTCTGCCCTTCGCCGGTTCCTTGCCCTTCTTGCGTGGTCTGCTCCTCAGCTTCTTCTTCTTCGAGTCAGGCAGGTCGGCGTCATGGAGCCAAGCAACTCCGCCAACGCTCATCTTGCGGAACTTCATCGAGTTATCTGTGAGAGTACCGGTCTTGTCGGAGAAAATGTAGCTGATCTGTCCAAGCTCTTCGTTGATGGTTGAGGTTCGCGGCTCACAGGGCGTGTCTGATATTGGATCCCACATGTCGATGTCTGTGTGCAGGAAGAACATCTGCGCTAGTTTCACGATTTCCAGACTGACGTATAGCGATAGAGGGATCATGGTGTTGAACATGATTATGAACGATGTGAAACTTGGGAAGAAGGCGACCGAGGAGCCAGACAGGTACCACAGCTTACGCTCTGTACTCTGCCATATCTTATATGCCACGGCGTTGAAGACGGAAAGCAGAATGACGAAGAAGACGATGAGGATGACAATACGATTGACGAAGCCTTGTAGTGCAGGAGCCTTGATGCGCGGGTTTTTATTGGCATTCATGCGGATGCGGCACTCCTCGCCAGAATAGATGACAAGTCCAATAGCATCTGGAGTGTTTCGGAGAATACTGCCTCGGAAGATGATTTCGTTCAATGTTAGCGGCGCTTGACTACCACCCACATTCACTCGGCCCTCGAAACTGTACAGGTCACGGTTCGGGTCCTCAATGACGAACTCGGCTTCAGTCCTGAGTACGTCCTCCTGGGTCTTGATGATCTTGGACATGGATGCCGTTGTCTGCTTGCTCTTCAAGTTGGTCTCGCCGTCCAGGGCCATGGTCTCCACGAAAGCCACGCTGTTCTCTCCACTGGAGTGCAGTAAAGCGAGATCTGCTGGCGCGGCATCGTCGCGATCCAGCTTGACGATATCTCCGACCTGGATATCCTGCCACTTGATGATTTCCCACACCAAAACCTCGGGTTCGGGAGAGGACAAACTTCCGTCGTCCGTCGAACCGCTCTTAAATGGTGGCAAAGGCGACGCGTTTGCTCGCAGGACCTTTGCCTCCCGCCTATTCTCTGCCTTATCGAGTCGGTATCTTCTCAAATCATCGTAGCCTTCCTTGGCGATGGAGAGAGTAACAAAAAACAGCAACGGCACAATAGTGGTGTACCTTCCAGTAGTACTGAGATCGGGTATCATTTGCAGAATAGAAATTACAAGAAAGTAAAAGTTGGCGAGTTTGGAAAATTGAGCCACCAGTTGACGCGGGACAAAGTTCCAGGCTGAGTATCGTGTCGACCGGATCCAGTTTTGCACATAGGGTTGTGAAGTACGTTCGTCGATCAGCGGTTCCTTCCGGGAGGGATCCAAGAGTATGTGTCTGCCATCTTTGCTGGGCAGTATATCATGCTGTCGCAGTATGAACTTTCGTGTCTGTACTGCGTATTCGCGGATTTGCTTCTTGTACGATGACCATTTGGCCCCCTTACTTTTGCTCGGATTGTTGTACTGTGGTAGGGCAATTGGCCCTTTGCCCAGCTTTGCTTTGGACAAGCCTGACGCCTCCGAGACATATTCAATCTGTGCAGGAGTGACGGATACAACGGTGTCCCCACTCTTTAGTGCGTCCTTGTTGTTGTATACTCGCGGCTGCCCTTGTTCGCCCTGCGAGCTGCCAACGTTCTCGTTCAACTCAATGCTTGCTGGAGGTTGCGCTTGGTCTGTGTAATTCCTTCGAAAGAGAGCACTCCGCATGGACAGGCCTCGGTTGCGAGACTTGGATGAGAGCGGCGAGGTCTGGCCTACAGGGAGTGGTTGTAATGGCGATGTCTGCGAAGATGTAATGTTGCCGGAACCCTCGGGTCCCGCGGATTGCAGCCCATGCGTGTCGAGACTCAGGTTGGGGGCACCAGGTTGTTCTCCTGTGGCCGAGCCCGTCCCGGTCTCAGCGAATCCATCGACCGATGCTCTGTTGCGTGCCAGACTCGACCTTTGCGCAGGCACATATTGTTCGGTGTCGGTCGAGAAGCGCACTCGTTGCGAGGAGAGACGAGGCGCCGTCGGTCGAGCAGCGCCTTCGACGGCCGAGGTTCGCGCAGGTTCATTGTCGTCAGCAATCTCTCGTGTACCTTCAGTCGCATGCGGTGGGGCGGGTGTCTCGGCGGCAGACGCTGTTAATCCGTCGTCATCGTAGGACGCTGAGCGCCGTCTGCGCGCGCCGCCGCTGGAGTCTCCGGCGCTGGACATGGTCGTCCAACATCACACGCGTGGAAAGCGAGTGTCGTGAGCTGAGCGCCCTATGGCTTGCGCGGCGAGTCGAGCGCTGGGTGCTCCTAGACAGTCTAGCGGCTTGACTTTCTTAGCGATTACGCGGTCGCGGACAGGATCTCCGCGTTGGAGATTTGTTCATCTGGGAGACAGACATCAGGCTGGAGCAGATCGTCAGATACGAACTGGTGCTGCGGGCGGAGCTTGCAAACGGCTCGGCGGCTGAATGTGGACGCCTCAACTCGGCAGTCGCCCGTGATGCATGCTGAACCGCTCTTTGGTCCCATCGTCCTCGAACGACTGACGTAACCCTCGAGGCCGGAGAGGCGCCGCTGTCAACTCCATACCCCCGGACTCGGCGAAAAACTCCACAGACGTGCGTCTGGAAGTGCTGAGGACCACAATTGCATGGGTCGGCCGCGGCAACCAACCTCGGAACGTGGCAGACAAAGAACGCCCACGTGGCCGGCGATCGCCAGAGTCTTTTTTTGGTTGAAACAGATCTTCTATTATGCTATGCTACGCTATGCTATGCCCCGCTGACTCAAACACTATAAGTAAAACAGCACGGACGAAACGGAATTTCAGCGCAGGCAGAGTGGTTGTTTAGTAGGAGCTCAAATGCTTTTGGATTGCACTGAACCAGCTACAGCTACTCCAACGCCCAATAAAAATGCTCGCGAAAACAATGTGGTATAGTGAGAGTCCTGTGACTCAATGCATCGTGTGATCCTCCTCTTTGCAAATATGCTTGCCAACTCCCGTACATGTCCTTCGATAAAAGAGAAGCAGTCTGTTGTGGTATCCCAATGTCGTGACGCTCATTAAAAGTATGAAACCCTCAAAGATTATGATGAAGAGACAAGCGCCATGCAGTATGCGGCCATAGATAAACGTCCAATGACAATGTGACGGTATGTTGTGCGGAAACAGATGATTAGGAAATAGCACCGTCGTCTGTCTAGGTCGCAGCTACACACCAGTGGCGGTGGAACACCCACGCGCTCTTCTGGCACTCTTTGCTACAGTACTTTGTCCTTCGACAGCGACGGCACTTGGCGAATTGACGTGTGTACTCTTCCCAACGACCGCACTGGTAGTATGCGCACTGACGGATGCCGCCACGAGAGTCATCCTTGCGACAAAGGTTGCGCATGACAACGCTGGCCCAGTACTGCATGTCTGATGTGTGGTGTCGAACGGTGAACTGCTCAACAAGTGGGAAGATGTTGAAGTCGTCCGGAAGTTCGTACTCCTCCAGCTCCTCTTCTTCTTCTTCCTCGGTCTTTGGCACAGGAACTTCGCCGTCCAGCAGCTGCAAGTCATCTCCAATCTTGAGCTTGGGAACAAGGTGGGACTGTTGGAAGTAGTTCCGCAGGTTGCAGTACTTCGAAACGTACGCCAACAGCTGCAGCGACATCAGAACATCCTCATCACGGGGCATGGCAGCGAGCACACCGGCTGTGGCATTACGGTCTTGTGCATAGCGAGGGTACCAGGACGGAGGAGGGTTTACATTCGGGCCGTTGATGTTGGGCTGCATGGGGGAGAAGCCGGCAATGGTAGCGGCAGTAGGCGGAGTGTTAGTTGGGTTGATCAAGCTGCCGTCAAGTGCAGGTCGGTGTGTGATGTTGAAGGTCTCGTTGTTCTCGTCCGCAGGGTCGGCAGGCGCTGCGAGAGGAACTGGTGTTGTGCCAGCTTCCATTTCCACATTGTCCACGATGGCGGAGAGGTCGATGTCTTGCTGGATACCAACAATGGGCTCGTTCGCAGCCGGGCCAGCCGCTGCGACGGCGTCCAAAGACAGCTCCTCCTGTTGGGCATCGAGGTCAGACTCTCCAGACATGGACAGCTGGTGGCGGATCGACGGGCGGCGGCGTGTGCGGTTGAGGCCCGCACGTGGGCTTGCCTGGCGAACAAGTGGAGCACTCGGCGTGGTGGGCGACTCGGGTTGGGAAGTGATTTCTCCGGCCAGGGCGGGGAGCATGGACGGCAGACGGTCAGCATCTCGCACGGGTCGCAGCGCAAAACCATCAGCTGTTGTCTCCATAGACGGTATGGCTGTCACCAGAGGCTGGCCAAGGGTGCGAGGAGCAGCTCCAAACAGCGGCGCCCGTGTCTCGTGGTGTGGCCTATGGGTGTGGTGATGGTGGTGTGATGGACGGCCGCGGTTGAATGTGGTGCGCTCAGGTGGAGAGCTCAACGCAAACGCAGGTATGTGGTTCCCCTCCATGGCAGCATCAAGGACAGGAATCTGGGCCTGGGTCAGACCGGTGTGTGGCGGCAGCTGGGGGATCTCAATGGGAGGAGGCACAGCGCGTCGCGAGCGCTCAGACCGGTGGCCCGAGCCAGAGGCCATCTCGCCCGAACGCGACGAGTGGTGACGGCTGGAGCCGCCCAGGCGTGCAGAGCGGTGCAGCTCGGCCTCAGCCCTCTGCCTGTACTTCTCGACGACCTTGATGTAGTTGTCGAGGATGGTGGCGATGACGGGCACCATGTCGGCCTCGACGACGCGGGTCCTGACGTTCTCGGAGCCACGCACGCCAATGTTGAAGATGCACTGGAAGGCCAGGTTCCACTTCCACATGTCCATCATGTCCTTGCTCCGGCCCTCCTTGAGGATGCATATCAGACGCTCAATGCCGCCATCGACGGTCAGGATGTCCCTGATGCGGGCGGACGAGGTGGTCAGATAGGCGAGATGGTTGAGCGAGTTGATCAGCGGCAGGGTCGAGGTGCAGTCGAGGGCGCGGCGGTCGTAGAGGGCGGTCGTGATGCCGACCGAGGCCTTGTTGGCGTTGGGGATGCTGAAGTTGACTTCACGCATGGTGGCGGGCGCTGCAGCGGCGGGCCGTGGCGGGCAGGTGAGGATGAGGAGTCGTGGGGTGGTGCAGCGCTAGTGTCGCATGTGGTGGGCGACTAGCAGGCGGGTGAAAGAGAGCCGGCGACGACAGGCAGCGGACGCTCTGGGGCGGCGGTGCTCTGCGGTGCTCTGCAGTCTCTGCAGTCTCTGCAGTGCGCGGCGGACGGGCGAGGCGGGCGCAAGGGTGATGGGCGGACGCGAGATGGGAGTGTTTGCTGTGCGTTAGGGGTGTCCCAGGCACGGCAGGAGCGTGGTGTGGCAAGCTGGGGGCGCTTCAGTCGAGGGGGCCGCAGGGGCAGGGCGCAGCGGGGCGGCTCTGGGGCTCTCTGCGCGGCGGCGGGTGCGGTAAGAGTATGGGCGTGCTAGAGTATGTTCAATGAGGCTGGTGTGGTGGGAATGGGGGGAGAGGCGGTTTGATGAGCGGTCATGGCCCGCGAGTGGAGATCTCGGCACAGCAGCTGGCCCGCGAATGGGAGCAGCCTCGACCTCATTTCAAATGCACCGCACCGCCGCCCGGGGCAGCTGCGCGCGCCGTTGCTTTGTCTGCCGCCGCGCTTGTGGCCTGCAGGGCGCCGCGACAGCTGGTCGCCTGCAAATTCTGACGCTCACCAAGCATCGCTGCGCTGCTGCGCCGGCCGAGTGCATGATGGTGATGACTGTCCGGTGCTGAGAAATGCAATGCGCGTGCGGCGTGCAGCCTCTGGCAGCCTCTGGCAGCCTCTCGGCGTCTCGCTTGCGACCCTGGCCTGCCACCTCATCGCCGCTCACCTGCTCTCCAGCACTGCGCATGCAGAGCCTGCGAGCCTGCGAGCACTGCCGAGACGTGCACACGGCCTCGAGCCGAAACTCCGGCTGCGGAGCGAACCTCGAGCGAACTGCTGCATGCGCTGATCGCGATCGGCGCTCGCTGCCAACTTTGGACAGGGGCCTGCTTACCTACGCACGCCTGGCAATGGATGGGCACCAGTGTGTGCTCATGCTGGTGGTGCTAGACCGCTGATGACCGTGGCCGCGGGCGCACCCAGCTGAAAAGTTTCAGGCCGTGTTTGTACACAACATGGGTTGACAGCAGCCGATCAATAGGACACGGTCTGTACACGGTCTGTCTCTGCCACACCAGCGCCGTGCTCATGGCCCCTAAAACCCATCTTTATTCCCGCTCTGACGTTCGGCGGTCCCCTGAAGTCCTCCAGGACAGCGCCTGCGACGTCTCACCGCGCGCTGCCGACACCACGCAGACGTGATGGCCTCACCACTAGGCCCCAAGATCCAAGACTTTGCTGCCCAAGGCTCTCCGTCGGTCCCCCAAGGCCGACGGGCATCCGCGGCAGAGTCGCCCAGACTGCATCTTGAGACTCATTTCGAGGACCAGCAGACCCAGAGCAGAAGCCGCGGCAGGTCTGCGACCTCAACAACGGCAACCGCAGCCCAGCCAAACATCGAGCAGATCCTCTCGCCCGCCCTCAGTCGCTCATCTATCGACACCACCCTGCGCCGCCGCATCACGCGCTCCAACACTGTCCGTCACTACCAGTCGCCGACACGAGCGACATGGGAGGAGCCAGGTGCCGAGCCTGGTGTGGATGTGAAGGATGAGGAGGCTGCTGCACGCTTTGCGCACCTGCGCCAGGCCTGCGACATCACCGTGGTTGACTTTTCTGCCGAGCGGATACAGACGTACCAGCTGGACAACGACACACTGCAAGAATTTGTCAAGCGACCCAAGGATGACTGGGTCGAGTGTCGCTGGGTCAACGTCAACGGGCTGGACTTCGACGTGATCAGTGAGCTCACTACTCACAAGCAATTGCACCGCCTTGCAATTGAGGATCTGATGACAGGTCGAGAGCAGCGGACCAAGGTCGACTGGTACTCCGATCAAGCTTTCAGTAAGTGGTCTGCCCTTTGCGCGAGCCTGCCGGTACCCGAGATCCATAGCTTCCAACAACTACGCCTCTTAGCACCCTACTAACGCTTTCAGTGCTATTGACACTCTCTAAGCTCGTGCGAAATGTCACCGACGACTCAGACAGCGATTCAGACTCGGACGATGAGCTGCCCAGACATGCGCGCTCGCACTCACGTTCTCGAGCTGCACAACATGCACACAACAAGAAAAAGAAGTCGTGGATGAAGAAGGTCAAGAATGCCTTCGGCTTAGGAGCAGGTTCCAATCAGCCGAAAGACGTAGAGCATACTCTTCACAACCTCGAGAAGCGTGATGACATGCTAGACGACCTAGATTCACCTGGCCTATCGGGGCCACAAGCGCACAATGGGGGTGTTCGCACTCTTCAGCGCTATCGCGGAGGACCAAACTTGGAGCGCATCCTCTACCTCGAACAACACTCAGCGCTCACGGACAAGGACCTTACCGTCAGCGTAGAGCAGGTCGGCATCTTTCTCTGCTCAGACAACAGCGTGATTTCCTTCTTCGAACACTCGGCCGACATCATTGAATCCTTCATTCTTAAACGTCTCAACACTCAGGATACTATCCTGCGCCGCAGCGCCGACAGCTCCATGATCGTACAGGCCATCATCGACGCCATCATCGATTTGGCCATCCCTGTCGTCGCTGCGTACGAAGACGCCATGGGCGAGCTCGAACTCGACGTTCTGGAAGACCCGGAAATCCACCACTCACATTCACTCTACCTGCTCACATCGGAGCTCTCTATCCTGCGCAACACGATCCAGCCCATCATCTCTCTCATCAACGCTCTCCGCGACCACAAGTCCGATCCTATGCAGCAAAGCTGGATCCAGCACCAGAACTCCAACTTAGCCACCCGCAAGACGATGTCCTCCATCACCATCTCTCCCCTGGCGCACACATATCTGGGCGACGTGGAGGACCACTGCATTATGATCACAGCCTCGCTGGACCAGATGCGACGCGCAGCCGACAATTTAATTGACCTTATCTTCAATATGATGGGCGCGTTCCAAAACGAGTCGATGAAAGTGCTCACCGCAGTAACCATCTTCTTCCTGCCGCTTACCTTCTTGGTCGGATACTTTGGGCAGAACTTCGAGCGCTTCAACGGCGTGCAGCACAATTCAGATGCGTTCTTCTGGATTATCGCCGTCCCCGTCATGTTCGTCACCGTCCTGGTGCTTCTGTATCAGACCATCATCAGGAAGGTCAGGAGGTGGGCCGGCAAGTTCAAGTTGAAGCGCGCGAAGATGAAGATCAGTTCTCGTGGCACGAGGAACGGCGCGTATACGCTGGGCATGACGCATGAGCAGAAGAAGAGGGCGAAGCGCAGGCAGACCATGTATACGAAGGGGCAGATAGGATCGTTTTGAGATGCTGGCGCGGTCTTAAGTGCATTTAAAACGGAGCGATGGCAATTTCGCCAGGTCAGGATACCCAAGACGTAGCTTTAGACTATTGAGCTGAGTGTAGACGGAGAGCTGGAGTCAATTTTTGCATGGCATGGGAGTTTAGGGCAGAATGTCAATTTCGATTGCTCCTTCTACGCTACAAAACCTCGAGGCCAACCAACCCAGTGACAGGGCTGCTGGACAACAGCAATGCCCGAACCTGAACGCCTATCTATGCTCAACCTACGTTTCCCAACATCCATAGTACAGTACTCATGTCGTGACCCCTTGAAAGACAGAAGACCAAGGCAAGTCGCTTAGTTGACCTCCTTGATCTTGCACTGCCAGCCCGACTCCTTCTCCAGCAGAGGCAGACTATACGTGTGTTAGCAATCAATCAGAACATCAAAAAGGGAGAAACTCACGAAGCGCCCAGACACCAGCCCAACTCGTTCTTGTTGATCTGCTTCGCGATCCGCACCTCGCGATCCAGCGGCATCCCGTACCCGGTCCTGAGCAGCGCGAGCTGGAAGTTCAGATCGAGGCACCACTCCGGGCGGCCGCGCAGCTCCTCAATGGCCTTGGGGACGGGCGTGAACGCGTCCCAACCCGTCTCGCCCTGGCACACGCGGTCGGCGAGGCTGTGCAGCTCGCGCAGCGTAAACGACTCGGGCATGCCCAGGTCCTGGGTGCGGTCGTAGAAGTAGGACAGCAGGTAGACGGGCTCGGAGGCGAACGTCTGCTCGAAGGGCGGCTGGTGCACGCCGCGGAACGCGCAGGGGGCGAGCTTGCACTCGTCGTCCTTGTGCAGGGTCTTCTCGGCCCAGCCGCGGCACTGGGTGGGAGCGCCGGTGGCGGGGCCGGTCATGTTGACGGTGAGCGAGGCGCCGAGGGCGTGGCCCGCGGGCAGCTTGACGTCGATTTCGCGGCTCATGCCGGGCGCGATGCAGGGGTTGACGATGGGGTTCTTGAGGTAGTCGGTGGCGCCCGAGTCTTTGTTTTGCTGGTACAGCGCGTCGACGATGGCGCTGTGCAGGTTGTTGCGCGCTTCCATCAGGCCGTAGCCCAGGTACGAGTGCTGGTAGAGGTCGAAGTTGCGGCCGCCGAAGTTGAGGGCGTACTTGTGGGGTCCCTCTGCGAGCGAGCTGGGGAGGCCGCCACGGGGGACATCGGGGAAGGTAGGGTTGAAGACGATTTGGGTGGAACCGCCACCAAGGTCGAGCACCGCGGCTGTAGGTGTCTTGTCTGGGCCGCCAATCTTGCCGAGGAGATAGTTGATAGTGATCCAAGCGTAGACGCCCTCCATCTCACCAGGCATGACCTCGACGCCGTTATTCTCCTCGGAGACGAGAGGGAAGGGGTAGGCGGTCTCCAGGCGGTGACGGACAGCGCGTAGTGTGTTGTTGCTCTTCTCCTCGCCGAGTTTGCGGAGACCTGCTGTAGCCTTGACGGCGATGGGCGAGCAGCGCTGGTACTCGGGAGGAACGCTCGCGACCGCCTTGTCCATGAGCACGTCCAAGCTCTTCGCAGCACCCTCAGCGTCGTCGCCGTACGAAGAGAGACCGGAGCCGCCCTCCTTCTTGGGTGTCATCTCGAAGACCTCGCTCTCGAGCTCAGGGCTGGGGCCGCAGTTGTTGAACTTGTAGACGTGGATGCGAGAGCCTGTGCTGCCGGCGTCGATCATAAGCGCATATTGGATGAGTGGCTTGTCCTTCGAGTAGGACTTTGTGCATGTCGCTTTCGCGCCGCCCGCTGCTGTGTTGCCGCCAGATACGCTTCCTATGGGTGGTGGTTAGTTTAGGCTTCCACATGTGTTGTTCTCCACGCACCTCTCGATAGACCGTCATGTGGCGCAATAAAGTACAGCACGAGCAAGACGAAGGCGATAATGCCACCCGTCTTCAGGTACCGCATGCGCTGCCCCTGGTTCAACATCGCGGAGCCCTTGAAGTCGCTCATAGAGTCCGCTGGGCGGTGTCGCGAATGGCGGTCGGGCTTCTCGTGAGGATCGCTGTTGGGATTGTAGCTACGTGGAAGGGACACGGAGACACGGCGGCGAGGGCCTGTAAAGCTGAGGTAGGACCAAATGCCGGGTCGTCGTTGGCCGGGGGCTTCAACGCCGCTGGACATGCCACTAGGGGAGTAAGAAAAGGGTCTGGGGGATTAGGCGGCGTGCATCGAGCGGCACTGCATTCCGAGATTAGTCTAAGCTACGGTGCAATTGGGCGCACTAAGGGGAAAGACATACTGCAGTGCCTATGGGAAAGGGAGAAGATGACTGGGTTGGTGTTTAATTCGTTACACCCTTCTGTTGCACTTGCGTCGTGTTCCCTCCGCCGTTGAGCATCCCTGAATTGCCAAGCAAACAACTTTCAGCGCTGATGTCCGCAGTCTGATGGCTGTGATTGGTGCAGAGTATTTTAGGTTACTAGATTGAGCTGCACTCGTATTACACATGAATATATCTACGTATAACTGCTTTTCTTTGAGACTCTTGTGGCCCATCTTTCAGACTCACTAGTGGCTCGGTTGAGATTCCTCACAACGCCTCAGTTGGTTCAACAGCCCAACTTCTGCTGTTCTCCCAAATCGTGACGTCTCAGACACTTTGAGAGGAGAACGATGCCGAAAGCTCGAGCTGGACCTGACAAGAGTACCTGCCTTAGCACTGTGTGGAAAATGAGCCTGCATCTTGGTATCGAGACTTCGCCGTGAGAAGTGTTTGGGCGGGAGTGGGAGGTTCGATGGTGAAAACCCAAGCGAATCAAGGCGTTGTCGCAGTCGAAAGCCCTCCATCATCCAAAGGACAGTCCAGCCCGCTTCATCACACTCTCAAACTCCTCCAACGTTACTCCGCCAACGTCCTTGCCCTGGCCTCGCACGCCACCATTCGCCTCAAGGATCATATCCCTCAGGACTTCATCAGGCACATCCTCCCTCAATTCTTTGGCTACTCTCCGGAGATGCCCCAGTGTAATAGGCCCAGAACCGCCATGAGTGAAGAGCTGATAGCCTGTACTGACTTCCTCTGCGTTGCTTTCGGCCCGGTAGTCGTCATCGTCGTCTTCCATATCCTCGTCTGATCCAGCCTCTTTAGTGTGCATGGCGATGGCAGCATACGAGAAGAACGGTTCAAACTCAACAAAGCCAGTGTTGAGTGGGTCGATGGTTTCAAGAATTGAAGGTATCTCAGACTTCTCTGGCGCAAGATTCAGTGAGCTATAGCTGGTCAGGTACTGTACACTACTCGGCGCCTCACGGCCTGAACATACATCAAGCACCTGCGCACATCATCTTTGCGCAAGACACCTTCCTTTGAGTCTTCATGCTCGGGATGGTGTACAGCAAAGAGTCCAAAGGCTTCGCGGATCTCAGCCTCTTGATCTGCGTTCAATCCATTCTCTTTGGCAAGCTTCGAGGCGCGCTTTGGTGCCGGGCGGGCCTTTGCTGGAGCGGCGCGGCGCTTTGGTGGCTGCAACAACGTCAAGAACAGTCCGTGTGACAGTCAAGCACGTCCAGAACTTACCATTGTACTGTCCGTGAACGAGATCCGCCTTCACATGCAACTGTGAACGATGATGTTCGCCCTCAATGACGCACGCGCGCTGGCCCCACAGTTTGTGGTACGCTAGCAGCTGCTAGCGCACGCACCACTCTATGGTAAATTTCAGACGCGCCCAACCTCCTCTGTTACGCGTCTCCACCAAGACTTTATAAAGCCCGAGTCCCTCGATCTTTGTACTCTACACCTCACCGCACCAGACTGGCGTGCTCATGCCCTTGGAGGCTACAGCTTTGCTCTAATTTGCGCCAAGTTTCTTCCGTCTGCTTTCCACAAATGCAGACGCCTCACATTTATCTACCTTTCAAAACTACCATTTCCTACCCCTCCAAATTGATCCAAGAACACTCTTGATCAATACCACCCCCCATTCTACACCATTCCTGACGTATCCGCGACGCGTCCCGGCGCGTTCAGGATGCCGATCATGGATCTGAGGCGTAGTCCTCCTCGGGCATAGCACTGTCTGCCGGTCTGGCCCCCGGTACAGATAGGTGCTCCCCCACATCGAGTATGACCACGGACGAGGAGTGCAGCAGCACATCCAAGTCAGCGACGTGGAAGTCTTCAGTCCGGCCACAGGAGGAGCTCTTGCTCTATTCCTTGCCGTGAACGACAAGCAGGCACTGTCCTTTCCTTGCACAAAGTCGGGAGACGTCCCGCAGCCAGCAGCCTGAAATATGGGTTGGCTCAAATCGAGCGAAAAGCTCGCAATTCCATTGGTATCCTCACAGGAGCCTTCCATGTCTCAAAGACCACACACTACGATTTGCCTAGCACTTCGCATCCAATACCAACGGCTACATTGCTTCAGCCCAAAGGGAAGGATTGGAGTCATGAATTCTGCAGTTGAATACGATTTGCCTAGCACTTCGCACCCAATACCAACGGCTACATTGCTTCAGCCCAAAGGGAAGGGTCGGACGTCATGAATTCTGCGGTCAGACGACTCGCCCAGCACTTCGCACTCAATACCAACGGCTACATTGCGTAAGCCTAAAGGGAAGGGTCGGACGTCATGAATTCTGCGGTCAGACGACTCGCCCAGCACTTCGCACTCAATACCAACGGCTACATTGCGTAAGCCTAAAGGGAAGGGTCGGAGTCATGAATTCTGCAATCAACAAGACTCGCCCCCCACTTCGCACCCTATACCGATCGCCGGCCACATACAACTGGAGCGTCAGCTCGTTGCCAAGGTTGAGCGTCATTGTAGGCAAGGGTCGGAGATTGAATTCTGCAGTCGAAAAGGTCAGACATTACAGAAGTGGGAATATTGCTGTCAGCGATCCCCGATTATCTTCTTACAAAGCACGACGAGCCAACTTTACACCGCTGCCCTGCGAACTCGCTGCGCCCTACAGCCATGCTAGATTACACCGATATACCGACGAAACCGCACCCCTGGTCTCGAGGTGAAAGGCAACTCTACAAGGCAGTCAGTTAGGCACACACGAGCAACGCGGACTCTGGCGTGGTTGGCGAGGAGTCTGCTTTATGACTTGGCTAAGGCCTTGCAATTTGTGGCGTCACGTTCATACGTGTTTTGTGCCCAATGACCTTTCTCTGGTCTACAAGTCCCGTACAGCATACCAGCTGGGGACCGACTTTTGTTCTTGTCGTTGCGTGTTTTCGATACTGCTACACGCAGGAGGGAGACACGTACAACAGATAATGTTGACGCTGGACTTGTCACATAGGGGTGTTCCCCCGAAATTTACACATGGAGCCTGTGTAGGTCGGGAGCCAAGCGAAAGCAACAGCTCTTTGCGTCAGGATCCAGACTGGAAGGAAGAAGCCAACAGACATTGAGTTCGCTCTTGAGCGACTCTGACAGGCCGAAAGGTCCCTGGCACGTTTTAGTGACAAGAATCTGCGGACGATGCTTTGCGGTTTCATTACCAATTTGAGATGGAGGTGACAGTCTCGGTTCGCAGTTTGTTCGACGCTCTCTGCCCGTTCTGCCTCTTCTCCGATACTCTCAACACTGCTCTCTTGCTTCTGTTGAAGATCGGTCGGTGACTGCACTCTACCATCACCACATGTCTGTGTATCAGACAAGACCACTGGCGTGGAAGATAGCGCTACAGCAGTCGGCCAGTAGGTCATGGAACAGGTCGCAGCCTCCCTGTGTGCATCAATTGGTAGATGTCTGCTTGTCTCGATCGTCACGATCTAGACTTCGGCATCGACAACGGCTCGAGGGATACAGTGCCTCTGGGGAATCCACTCAATGCGACTCTTGTTGCTCGTCATGAGCAGCGGGTATTGCAGATGGGTATGGGCTATCAATGCTTCGTTGACGACTCCGGTCCGAGAGGCTTTGATTGCATCCGCTTCTACATTAGCTAGAGCTGGCCGTTACGTATTTCTCACGTTGAGTCAGTGTGGACATAGAAGCGAGAGTAAACCCCGCCATCATCCACCTTCTTCAAATCGGGTGGTGGTGCCTTTGTGTCTCTGATCTAGTGCCATCAGGTGCAAGATTGAGGACATGAAGGCGACAAACTTTCTTATGCCGTGATGTCTCATTTCAATCCATCAATGATGTACGATCACACCGCTTCGATCCTTCTCGTCGTCTGCTTTTTCCGTGCATGAGACCTTGGAATCAAGCCCCGGTTTGATCTTGCCGTCAACGTCTCGATTTATGCCTTTACTTATTTCAACATCACGCTGATGTACCACCTTATCCACCCAGCTAGCCGATACTTCTCCCTTCGGTTCGCCATGCGTTCAATAGCTTCGACGTCCCACCGGATACTCGGCCACGCGTGGTCACAGCAGCTCGGTAAGAAGAGTGCTTCGGGTACAATAGTTCCGCGTACCAGGTCTGCCGATCAATGCGGCATTAGAGATTGCTCTTCGACCCAGCTTTTGCAAATATTCGTAATGTCTGAGCAAAGAATATTCGTTCTGATCACCTCCCTCTTCGTTCAATAAACCTTCGACTTGCGGTCACTCAGCAGCCAAAGATGTCATACATGTTTCAGGCTAGCCATACCCTGCCACTTCAGCCCGAAGGGAGACTTGAATTCCCTTCTCTGGAGCGATAGCTGCGAAGCGCTGACATGGGTCGCGCGTAATCGAGATTTTGTGACCAGGTACGGGTACGAGTGCTCGGTCTCGTATGCTGCAGCAAGCACTTCCAATACGGAGATGCAGTAGCACTGCATCTCGATGCTGCAGGTATATGGTCTGGGGGTCGGAAAACCCGTAGGACTGCCCTCCGCTTGTGGACTTCCAGTGTGCGTTTAAGCTTTGCGTACACCGACACCTGGATACAATCTAGATTTTGGAAGCACGAGCGGTGTTCGCCACAGATGCAGGGGTGCGTGGACAATGCTGGCCTCGAGCGGCTCGTGCCGATCATTGCAGCTCGAGAACAATTGTAGTGTCCTATGGCACGATTTGACGACATTAGTTGCCGCGTCTGAAGTGAGCCGATCAGACGCCTCGCGATTCTCCCCACGGCGCCAGCTTTTGCTCGCAATAGTGGGTAGTGCCTAATCTAGAGTACTGATCTGATACTGACCTGACAGGGCGTCCTGAGCAGTCGTATCAAGCAGAGCGGCTCGTGTCAGCTTGGCACGATAGTGATTCGTGGGGTATCTCATGGGTACTGAGGATAGGGTTCGGGAAACACGATGTCTCGTGGGGCCGGGCCGGAGAATCATGGAGTGAGCTTGTTCCAGCACAGTGGTCGCGAACCACATCTTTCAATAGACTCTCAAGTTTCATGGCCGGTCTCTCTCATGTGAGTCGTCGAGTAAGCTCTGCTCCTGTGGTGTGGCGAAGGAGGCGTGTGTATACGTGCGGCTGATGGCGTGGCCGGTACGGGCAACTTTGCTTTTTTCCACATATCGCGGCTCTGTCATCCAGGGACCACCCGTTATCCTCACGATCCCACGTTTGTCAAACATTTCCCAAAGATTCAAGTCTTTAAGTCGTAGGACAAGTAATGTCGATGCTGCATGCGTGTAGATCAACCTGAAGTCCCTCCCATCGAAAGCGACAGCGGGTGGGCGTGACGGGAGGAGCTGATGTGGGAAGCGAGACGTCAATCCCTGTCGTAGCGCGAAGCCGTGCTGTAAATCAGGGTCAATCAGAGCTAAACCCGACGTCGATACGGCCTTTACTGCCATTCCCGTCGTGATGATGATAGATTGGTGAATTGGTGGGGGCTGAGACCGCCTCGCTAGGCTGTGGTTCCAGCGTGCCGGGCCCGATCCTCTTTTCTCACCTTGTCGTCCGCACCCTACCCAAGTGTCGGTGAGCAACAACTACGCGTTGATGATTTCAGGTTGCTACCAATGTTCTCGTTTTGCGATCTCAGTCCCTGGACATCGGATGCAGCGTGACGCTTCCTCGCGACGTCTTGCAGATGAGGCCTCCCTCTTCGGCCCAAAAGGGTGCCATCCCGCGTAGATATGCAAGATCGACAGCGTGGGCGGTGCTCTGGCTTGTCTAAGACATGGGGAAGCCATGTTGATATACTAGGGTGACACAGCACATGTTGGAACAGTTGGCGAACGCAATAACTACCCGTCGTTGCTTTTCACTTGCACTCCACATCTTAGTCTGCACTATTCGTTATCATGTTCGCTTCTTGATCGTTGTATTACTATTTTGTCCCCCTCCCTATCACTACTCACCCTCGATATGGACTTCCTTCCGGCTCAATCATGGGCGCTCTTTGCGCTGTCAGTCTCGATCATCTTTGCAAGATTGATGTTCCGACGCATCATGCTCAAGTCATTTAGACACCTTCAGGCTGATGACTGGGTTATGATCTTTCTCCTACTGCCTTTGACAGCTTCTGTTATTCTGACAGTTTCCGTGAGCGAAGCACAATTAGAGAAGCAGAGAACATACCGATTTGTCCTCGAAGTGCTGCACATCACGATGACATGGCTGGTCAAAGTGTGTCTCTTAGTGTTGTACTGGCGGATCTTGTAAGTTTCAGCTCTACTTTGCTTCGGGCATTACTGACCCGAGAAGTCCAGTAGTATTTAGCACCGCTCGAAGACGCTATATTCAAGTCGTCTCGACAATGTGCGCCCTATTTTTTATCACAACACAGGCTTTGTTGCTATCTTGGTGCCGTCCAACACAATTGGACGAGTCGACCTACCACAACTATGCTATTGTATCCTTGGTATTAAGCACCTTGACGACTATCCTCGTGCTCATTATCCCAATCCCGTTCATTCCTACTCCACGGCGTCTTCTGCTTACCATTCTTATGGTCACTGGTATCTCGACCCTCATTCTTGGCACACTTGGACGAATCTACATCATCATGGCGTCGATGTCGCAAAAGTACCTCTTCTACTACATCTACGAAATTACACTTCTCATCGTCTTCGCCAACCTCCCGTTCCTGACATCTCTCGTGGCCACGACAACACCAGCTCGCATCCGCGAGTTCAGCCGAAACATCTCCTTTTCTCGTGACGGAACACAAGCACCGCTATCACCATGGCCTCGGAGTAGACGAGTGAGCATTCAGGATATTGCATCACCACCACTGAGATCGAGTCGGTTGAGCAGCACGGCTACGGTCGTATGTGGGAAGACAGAAGGAAGGGAATGGAAAGTCTGCATACCGGTGACCAGGCCAGGAAACGCAAAGATTGGGTTTGGTGTGGAGTGACTTAAGAACTTGTAAATATTGTGTTGGCTTTTTCTAATTAAAAGACTCCCGTCACCTGTGAAGCATAAACCATTCTTCATACAGGACTTTGGCAACATGCTTCGAGATTTACTGTATATTCTCCAACATTAACGGGTTACTACTTAAGTATGACGAATAATAATCGAGACGGAAATCGAGGATGGGACGTTGTGACTACCCGGACTCGCTAAGGATCAAAAAACAAAAGGTCGTGTAGTACTCTGTTGCATTGTGAAAGATATGATGTACAGTGTTCGCTGACATGTATCCAGCCAACCAAAAAATGGGGCCATGCTCGACAATCACGTTAGTACTGCAGGCCTGTTCATGAGCTACTATTTGACCATCAACACTGCGTCAATGTGATCCATCTCCAAGGATGTTTTCTCACTTGCAGCTAAGAGTCTCGCCGTCTTCACCACATTCTTGATCTGACGACCATTCAAATCCAACTTCGCAAGGTGTTCCAACTCTTCGTCGTCAATGTTGCTTGCGTACTTTGACTCTGACTGTTTCGGTCGCACAAATGTCTTCCAGATATGCAGCCTCGAGTCGAAACTCAGTTTCGGGAACTGGATCGTGAGATGAATGCGAGACTCGAACGCTGGATCATGTGCTTCCATGCGGTTCGTCGTCAAGAACATGACGCCTTGGTAGTACTCCAGCAGGCGCAGAAAGACAGAGACTAATTTGTTGCGCTGAATGGACTTGGCTGAGCGCCGTTCGAGGAAGACATCGCACTCATCGAGGAGGAGCACAGCGCCCCATTTTGTGGATACCTCGAGGACTCGACGCAGATTGTTCTCGACTTCATCAGCAGTCTCGCCGAGTTCACCTGCACCTATTGAGTATAGGGGGCTGCGCATCACTTCAGCAACTAGGGCAGTTGTCAAGATACGGCTTTTGTAAAGAGTGTGGACATGACTTACCTGACTCGGCAGTGAGGGTTTTACCTGTTCCAGGTTCGCCGCTGAGCAGCATGATGATACCCTGGCCTGATCGGTGGTGAGCTAAAGACATGAAGGGTAAACAGAATGCCGGCACTGACCTTTTCCACTCATGACATCGTCAAATGCATCTTCCGAATTCAGTTGCGTTTGGACAAATGCTTTGATCAAGCGTTTGTTGTCATGAGGAAGTACCAGACGCTCGAATGCCTCCTCGTTCCATGAGATTTCAGCAACTTTGTCAACGTAGACTGATACTAATTACCGAGCTGTGTCAGTGAATGTGGATCAACGGTTGTTAGACAGGCAACCTACCCCATTTCTTTGATGTCAAACAGAAGCCGCGAACCATCGATGTGCAGAACGCATAGTGTTCTTCAGCAAGACTGGTTCCCGAATCATCTTTCCGAGATTAGTTGAGTTGAGGTCTGCTTTATATATAGGACTTACGTTTAGCTTGAAATTGCATCTGAGCCTCTTGGTGCTTGGCTCGCTGCATACTCTGTCTCATGGCATTGTAGACAGGTGGGGCGTATTGATAGCTAAGATCAAATGCATCAAAGACGTCAAAGCCAATTCCCGAAGACCCGTTTGGTCTTGCAGAGTTCGGGCTGTTCAGTGGTTGAAGAGATTTCTCATTTCCTTTGTTGTACCGATCATACATAGCATTGTCGATCATGATACGACCGTTGCGGAGCTTGAGGTTATGTTAGTACAAAGTCGGGTTGTATATCGAAGAAGACTTACATTCACTTTCTGTGAGATGTACGGAGAAGGGTTAGCTAGAATTTGGTCTCCAGAGTAGGCCTTGTAATGGCAGCCCTTCAAATTTTCGAATCTCTTTCCCCGCTGCGTGAGTTGGGTGCGGATAGAGTCGATGCCTGGTTTGATATGTGCGGGAACAATAGTCAGATTCACAATAGAAACGACATCGGCGAACTCGCGAATTGAGAGAGTCGTAGAATTGTATCCGAAGTCGATGCCATCTGTATCGACAAACTGACAACTCAATTGGAAGAGTTTTTTGCCGCTAGGTGTGTCGACGTAAGTCGCACTTTTCATGCGGTAAAGTCGATGCTGTCCATCAACAAGGGAGTATACTTCCATATCAGGTTCGAATATTGCCCAGAGGTAAGTGAAATTGATGACTTCATTTGCCACCAGGTCTTTGACTTCTTCGATTTGAGGCTGGATTTCGGTAGAGATAATGTCAAACAGAAGTTTGAAGTGTGCGGCTTTTGTTTCATCTTGTCGTGAGTCTCTTGAGGCTTGTACGAATTCCGTCCATCTGTAAAAGAACTCTCGAAACGGTGCAGCAAACCTGAGCCTCTTGAGACTGGTCTTGATTCCTGGGTAGCCCGCAAAAACAGGGCCTAACGAGTCTTTGATGAGAGGGCTTTGTACCTGAACGGAGTGGACCTTGAGTGCTGACGAGCCATCATCTTCCTGTATTTTTTCGCGCTTTACGATCAGTGCGAACTTGGCTGAAGCTTTCGTCTCCTTTGAATCGATTCCAATATCATCGGGTGCCCACACAGCCCATTCAGCACGCGGGTCAGAGCGATAAAGATCCTTGCTTTCCACCAGCATTCCAGGTTCGACATTTACTCCTTCCTCCTCTGGCTCAGCATCGTCATCAGATTCATTCGTTGTTCTGTAAGAAGGTGTTATGTCTGCTGAACGATATACACAACCTGTCATAGGGGGGAAATCCGGGGGCACCGGCCTTACACAGCGAGAAGTCATTGCGAAAGTTTACAGATACCATGGAGCCAGGACCCGCTCTAGTCTTTCTATCTTCTTTAAGGATCTTACTAACATGACGTGTACCTAACTCTTGGCCGCATTTTCGAAATGTGGATTGATGCCTTATCCAGAATCATTTACATCCGGTGACTGTTGAAGGGCACAGGTGCCACATCATCTCGGCTGTGCCACCTCGAGGGGGAACCAATTGCAGTACCAGCATTCTTAGGCCATGCTCGTAGGATCTAAGCCCATTTGTGCTATTGGTCAATAGTCGCAACTCACTACGATACAATGCTGACCCCAAGAACAGCAAAACAACTCCGATCATCTCACCGGTAATATGCAGTGTAATATTGTGCACAAATGAACGAGTGCTATTCGTGGCTATCCGAACTCCATCTGCAATGGTAAGTTACATCATCCGACCTACATGGAAGGACGCGCACGACACTGTAGGCAGACATGGTCCCTCTAATCTGCCAAGTCAGTCAGTATCTTCACCGGTTCTCGAGCGCTGAATATTCCATGTGAAACTGGCTGCACCTCAGTCCCGCAACCCATCCAGACACGAAGTACCGAACACGCGTACACGGCCCAGCGAAGAGTCGTCTCGCAGCGACCATCCTGAATATCATGTTAGATGATACCAAAAAACTGGACAATGGGATCAAAGCATCTCGTATCAACCTGTCGCATGAGATCGATGAGATTCTGAAGCATCAGGTTGTACGCGCGCACGCGGAGCGCTGGAGCCATGATCTTCGTTTCCTCACCTTTGATGATTCCGGCGGTTTCTGTGATGAAAAAGGATTCATTCCTTCCGACAAACCCGATGAAACATCTGAAGGAACACGATCAATCCCCGCTTCCATCACTGGACAGTGTCAAAAGTGTGAGCTTCGAACTCCAGTTCCTTCTGGCCACCGGTGCACGTCGCATTTCCAAGGGACACACAACAATGAAGAACGCGACAAGGCTCTCAAAGCATACACAAATCCGTGCGTACATATCTGCGAACTCACCTGCGCCCACTGTAGCCACATTCCTCTTTTCCCCAACAATGGTACTATCACCTCCTTCAAAATCCGTCGAATTGACCCAAAGGCTTGGACTCAATGCCGACATTTTGTTGCTCTGTCGTACTGTTGGGCAGCAGAAGGTACTGAGTTTGGAGGATCTCCAAAAGCACCCTACACGGTCATTGAAGAAGATGGCCGGCTCCGCAATATGCGTGCTAGTAGCGCAACCATCGATCGAGCTGTCGATTTCGCAAGACAAAACGGCTTTCGGATGATATGGATCGACCAGGTATGCTTTGCCAGTCTTTTCTCCAGAATCTTGACTTACATGGCCTCAAGGAGTGTATAGAGCAGGATAAGCCCTCAGAGAAGGAGTTAGCTGTTCAGGCAATGGATCTAGTATACCTTGAGGCTCACACCTCTATCGCGTTACTGCACACAAACCTCGAACAAAAACATCTCAATGCTCTACTTCTGGCGTATGAGGCCAACCATGCGCATACCCTGAGCACACGGCGTGGACGTCCGAGACTCGATGGTCGTCGAGGCCTCAACCTCGTGGATCTGACCGAGGCCGTCTCACTGATTGCCAACGACAAGTGGAACACCCGTGCATGGGTACTTCAGGTGATCATGTCTAGTCAGGTCATAAGATTGTCACCGCTGCTAATAGTTTGTCTTGTAGGAAGCCTTTGTTTCGAGCGGTAACATGACCTTACTTTTTCCACGCTCACGCAACGTCGATGTAAGAAGCTGGACTCTCGTCTGCCACGAAATGTCTCTTTCGGAGATTGCTATTCGTTTGGACGTGATAGTCTCATGCATAAGATCGTGCTTCAGCTCTGTCAGCGCTGTTCTCAATCGCCAGATTGCCGCCTTAGACAACCCGAAAACCACCACGCATGTTCCACATGCTTCCTCTTCTGAGCTCAAGCATACGTTGGAGCGAATCGTTCTCTTCCATCCACAGGAACCGCGCCGTGTAGCATCAATGACGATTAGGCTAAACACGTCGAGGTTGAAACGGACGTGTAATGCAGCCGTCGCGCTGACCTACCTGAGGTTGCGGGATCTCCAATGTGTGGCCGATAAACTGGCGATTGTCGCCAACATGTGTGGGTATACTGTCAGGCTGAATACCGCGAAGATGGAAGAGACACAGGAGAGCCTTGGTCTCTGCATGATAGCACTGAGCCTCGCGAATGGAGACTTTTCATTGATCACACCCGAGGTCTACCGTTTCCCGGCAGGCAAAGGTCTCGGTAAAGTATTCGGAATAGATATCTTTGATCGCACTTTGACCAGACTTACAGCTAGAATTTCACCTGGAAACGAAGAATCCGAGAAAGCCGACTTTTCGTGGAGTACGGATGTCTGCTCGCAGTTGAAGTACATCTACACCGAATCCTGGAATCCTCATGGAAACTATGCGTCCCTCGGTGTTGGCTCCACGATGAGTCTGTCAAGCTCGGGCCTGTCTCTAGTCGGAATGATCTGGAACATGGATCAATATATTGACATGCAGCACCTCAGGAACAAGTATGGCAGTTCCTGGGCTTCTATGAATAGGAACCTGGCCAAGACCCCACACGAGACGGTTCGACTGGGGACCACTCATCTCTTGTTTGAGATCATACAGGACTTGATCTTGCAGGATGAAATCCAGGTCGCCGATGCAATCCTGAACTCGACATCAAATCCTCGGTGGCAAGCACACTCGCCCGAACGAGGAATCGAGACTGTGCTGCAACTGCCCCCTGGACTGAGTATTGAAAACAGAGGGGGCATGTTTACACTCGATCGGAGTGACGACAACAGGTTCCATCAGTGCTGGATCATAGATCGCGTCATGAGCAAAGGCGGCTTCTGGGTGGGCCATATTGCGAACACGCCGCAACAAGCCGACGCCGCCTCGATAGAAGCCCGGGCCCAGACGCGAGGCAAAAGCGACCACGCACTCGACGCGGGGCGGCATCAGTCGACCCTCCTCACGCACTGGCTGTTAAGCAATCTCCTGTCATTTACGCAAAACACCTCCGACGAGCCCGAAGCCAAAGGCGACACAGACGTGGCCTCCGTTGTGCTAAAGCAAGGCGACTTGCTAGCCTCACTGTGCACCGTCCTCAACACCGAACCCGAGGGCCGCAGCAAAGCGCTCGCCGAGCGCCGAGCCATCTTCGACGTCGACGGGGACACCAGCGGGAGCTGCTTGGTCTTCCAGCCCTACCACATGATGCTAGAGTCAATCCCAAGACCGGAACTGCGCAGCATGAGCGTATCCTGGAGGGTCGAGCATGTGGAGGATCTAGAGAAGCAGGGCGTCGAGGATACCACGGGTGGGAATGGAGAAGGGAAGAAGGAGCAGGTCTATAAGACTCGCGGTGCGGTGCAGGGCATGTGGAAGTACAACACCATCATAGGGAGTCGAGTTTCTTTGGTCTGATACAGGGAGACGAGAAGGGAGGTTTTGTTGTACTTACTCCGTGGAGCGAAATTGTTTGAGGGCACGGCGAAAATTTCGTGGTTCTCAGTTGCGCTTGAGATAATGCAGCCTGCTGGGCGCCGGGTGCCGATATATCCGTTTTGTAAAATTGCGGGACTGGTGAAGCCAGGTAACGCGTATACGGTATGTTGTTGCGAAACCGATAATGCGCTTCCTGACGCTGCGGCAGGGTCTGCTGTCACGTAATCGCGTGAGCGTGAATCATCATCTAAAGCCAACCTTGTGCATCACGGAGGTCTTCTCAAGACAACGTCTGGCTGTTGCGAAGAACATGGGGTAAGAGCTGTTAAGAGAAGAAGCTGGTATCAGAGGTGTAGACCGCTAGTAGAATATATTCACCGCGTCCATAACGGACGTAAGTGAACAATGGCGACACAAGTGCGACTCGTGTTAGCAAATCTGGTGTGTTGGTGATGTGCGTGACACTGTGCTAGCTCTAGGTGTTGTGTATGCACCATCGTTCACCAAGGTCTGCGTGTGTCTTGCTGACGCTGTATGAAGAGAAGTGCTTGCACTAGACCCCATTCAACAACTCCCCCCATTTAACGACTTCTCCCAACCCCCAGCTCCCATCCCTGCGCCTCCCTCACATACCGCAACAACTCTATCTCCCGCTCGTCCGCCTCCTCAAACCGATGCACCAGCACCCTTTCCCTAGCCTTGCACATCACCGCACGACACGCCGGACACGTATTTGAGTTCGCGGCCGCCGCGTCATTGACCCACGACGCCAGACACTCAGCGTGGAAAGCGTGGCCGCAGGCGGTGACCGCGGCCTCGTCGCCGGGCGGCAGCGTGGCCACGGGCGCGGCGCAGATGGCGCACGCGTCGGCCATGAGGGGGGAGTGAGCGGGGATGGGGAGGCAGAAAGCGGAGAGCGGGATGCGGGGGCCGGTGGGGAGGAAGATGTCCGAGTCGTCAGAGGAGTCCGAGTCGTAGTCGAGGGTGGAGGCGGTGGGGGCGGCGCGGCCGGTGGCGGTGGGGGCCACGTCGAAGAGAAAGTAGTCCATGCAATCGAGGGGATTGAGGTCGGGGGTGGGGAGGAGCGGGGGCGTGAGGGTGGCGCTGCATGTCAGGGTGTGTGAGAAGCTGGTCGCGAACGAGTTGAAGGCTGCGTCTGACCAGCGGGCACGGAAGAGTGGCAGGTGGGTGTCGATTAGGATGTTTAGGCATATTAGTGTGGTCTGCCATGTGTCTTGTTGTAGGAGCTCCAGTTTCGCGTTGTTTGGTAAGTTGCGGGTTAGTAGTAATAGTCGTTCTGTTTGCGCGCTTTCATCATCCAGGAAGGGGAAGCGCTCGCCAAGTGTCTCGACGACAAGGTTGCTGAGCTCATAAAGCACGAATATGGGAGGCTTCGCTGTGAACTGGAATAGGGTGGCGAGCTGCTGGCTGAATGCCGTGACATCGTTGGCATAGAAGGCATTGACTTCGGTATTAGTCGGGCATTGGTAAATGAAAGCAGGCAGCGCGGCGGCGAACCGAAACAGGAGCGCAAAGGCGATCCCAGTGTCGGCAGGTGCAGGGAGCGATTCGCGATAAAAGGCGCAGGTCAACGGGAGCAACATTCTTGGTGCGCGGGACGTGGGTGTGGTGGTCCAGCTCTGCAACAGTGTGAAGCAAGCTTGACTGAGAAAGTTAGCACGTGAAATATTCCACATGGTTCGATTGTTGAGGAGGAAAAGCGTATGGGTTGTGACGGGGTCTGTCTGTCGGGAAATGTTATATCAAGGTTGTGCGGGGTCTCACAAGTGAGAGTGAAAGTGGAACGCCGAAATGAAGTAGACCGAAACGCAGCTTTGAACGTCGCAGATACAGTGAGACAGTGAGACAGTGAGACAGTGAGAAGTATGCTCGGGACGGTTGGGGGGATACGAAGGTGATGGGGAAAGAGCAACTGCCGCAGCTGTCACAAAACAGAAGTCAGCCAAGCCCGTCACTACACCTGGACAGACTGAGCTAGAAGCGTGCTGAGTTGGCAGAAATATCAAAGTTAATAGAGAGAGTGCACCTATCAAGACACAAGTTAGCCATGACGGAACAGAAAACTCAGGCGTCGATGAAGAATCCTGTCACATTCTGCGATGGGTACAAACTCGCCCCACCACACTCTCACAGCCCGCGCCGGCGCCAGCGCGGGCAAGATTACAAAAGTACTACAAACAGCTACTATACAAGCGCATATCAGCCGGCAACAAGACAAAGTGAAGTAAATGCAGCTATCCAACAAGGGATGCTAAGGAGCCCGCCCGTCAAGGGGGCGCCAGGCCAGATAGTCATGACTCGTGGGTGACCAGTGAGACGAGGAAGGAAAGGGCGCGGGGCGCGGGTGTTAAGGTGACAAAGGAGACGGAGAATACAGGGTATGTACAGACGCGGTTCGGCCGAGATCCGGCTTTGGCAGCGAGGTACCGCACGACCGGGGTCATTTGATGGCCATGGGCTGCATTGTTGGGATTGTTGTGGTGGACTCTGCTATCGAGACGCGCTTCTGCTGGAGGACAGGCGTTTGGGGTAGTGTGGGCGTGGCCGCGGTTGTTGTCAGGACGGGTGGTGGTGCCTGGCTCTGTGCAGTCCGCTTGCCTTCGCCCTCTCTCCTCCTCACAAGCAGGCTCTTGAACGAGCCCAGCCATTTCGCCAGTTCGTTCTCGCTCTTCGCGCAGAAACGGAAGTTCTTCTCCTCGGAAATGACCTGCATGCAGTACTGCTTGCTCTTGCTGACGCCGTCGATGTCCACGGCATCGATGATGCTCTCGAATGGGATGATCAGATGGGCGGAGTACTCTTCGGCGTTCTTGTAGAAGGCGAGACACCTCGGACGGAGGACAACCCAAACCTTCTTCCACTGGCGCACACCACCCTTTGACTTGAGCACGTACAGCCACCCGTGGAAGACGACACGGTCGGGGTCAGACTCGGAGGTGGAAGGAGGGCTGTTCAAATTCGAGGTCTGGCTGACATTGCGGTTGCGTGGGACTGGATTGCGCGTGTTTGATTTGGAATAAGGGAGCGAGGTCGAGGACGCAGGGGCTGCAGAGTCGGAGAAGTCGAAGTCGGAGACGGAGCCGTGCTCGTTGCCAGAGTAGTTGAGGGCCTGCGAGGGCCGGCGCGCGCTGCGCATGGGCACCGGCTGGGTGTCGCGTGACACGGCGCTAGCCGGGGGCGAGCCGACGGGGAGCGAGGTGGAGGGTAGAGAATTGGACGGCAGAGAGCTGGAGGGCAGAGAAGTAGAGGGCACAGAGCCGGGCGACAGAGAGCTGGGGGGCGCTGGCTCGGCCTCAGAGGACGAGGAGAGGGTGTGGGAGTGGGCGCGGGGCGAGCGGTCGAAGCCGGTGAAGGTCTTGGTGCCGGTGGGACTGAGCAAGATCAACTCGCCCTCCTCCTCGTCGATGCGGGCCTCTGCACGGATGAGGTCAACCCAGTCCTGGGCGTCGCGGTCGGTGGTGGCGCCGAGGTGGTAGTTGCGAGCGGGCGAGAAGATGCCGAAGACGTGGTCCATCTTCTTCTTGGAGTCCTTCTGGCGCGCCACGGCAGTGATCTCGGACAGGTTGATCTGGTGGCGCAGCTTGGTCTCGGCCTTGTCCTTGTACAGCGACAGGCAGTTGGGGCGCAGGACGATGTAGATGGGCTTCCATTGCTGCGCGGGTTAGCGAAGCATATATTGGACTGGGGGCGGCGTACCCTAGTCTTGCGTGTGCGCTTCAGCACAGAGCCGGCCTTGATGATGCGGTCGAACTCGAAGCAGCCGTTCTGGTTGACGGGCGACATGATGTTGGCGGTCTGGGCCTGGGTCTGGATGGTAGAGAGGCGCGGCTGGGCGGGGGTGGTGGGCATGGGCATGCTGAGCTTCATGGGCGTGGTGACACTCATGGGCGTGGTGAGCTTCGTGGGCGCAGGCGTGCTGGCACTCATGGGCGCAGGGGCGCGGGCGATGGGGATCGGTCTGGCAGGCGTGTGCTGCGCGCCTTCGGCCATGGCTGCGGTGGCTTTAATGCAGCTACATCCAGCGGCGGTGCTAGCGCGAGGGGTGCAAGTGTGGTCGAGGGTGGGCGCGTCTGGCGCGAAGTGTGGTTCGGCGGGCGAGGTCTGGTCGCAGGTGCGCGAGGGTCTGCGCGGGTGTTGTTGGGCGAGATTATATTTCGGCTGCTATGATGGAAGTGATGCAGATCGTCGAGGCGCGCGACAGGGGCAATGCATGGGCGCGCTGCACGCCGGCCGCAGCGGGGACGCTCTATCTGCGGCACGCTTAATGCGCGGCCTGGAGTGGTGAGGTCTGCGTGCTGGCCGTCTGGCGGCGATGCTCGCAGCCGGGCCTATGGGAGCCGCGAGTCGGCCGTCTGGCGGCGGTGGAGCGGCGCTGCACCGTTTGGCTGTGACGTCTGCGCGAGGTGGGGCGCTCGGACTTTCGCACTCGACTCCAAACCCAACGAGACTGTTTGACACGCCCGCACCTGCGACAACCGCGCCCTGCAATCTCACACCACCGCCGCGTCCAGGCCCGCCGAAACACGCTCACGCTCACGCGCGCCTCTGCTTCCGGCCCATTCACCGCCCACACCGCGCACCCCGGCGCACCGCCCGCCATGCCCACCATCCCCGCCGACCAGCTCGTCACCCTGCAGCAGCAGGCAGAGGGCGTCCGCAACGTCAGCCACGCCGCCGCGCCACCACTGTCCTCTCTATATACTGACCCCTCCAGATCTGCATCCTCGCCCACGTCGACCATGGCAAGACGTCGCTCACCGACGCCCTCATCGCCACCAACGGCATCATCTCGCCCAAGCTGGCCGGCAAGATCAGGTACCTCGACTCGCGCCCCGATGAGCAGCTGCGCGGCATCACCATGGAGTCGTCGGCCATCTCGCTGTACTTCTCGCTGCTGCGCCGCTCGGCCCCCGACGCAACGCCTGAGAAGAAGGAGTTTCTGATCAACCTGATCGACTCGCCCGGCCACATTGACTTCAGTTACGAGGTCTCCACCGCCTCCCGTCTGTGCGACGGCGCCATCGTGCTCGTCGACGCCGTAGAGGGCGTGTGCAGCCAGACGGTCACCGTCCTGCGCCAGACGTGGATAGAGAAGCTGAAGCCTTTGCTCGTGATCAACAAGATGGACAGGCTAATCACAGAATGGAAGATGACCCCCGCTGACGCACACACACATCTAAACAAGCTCGTAGAACAGGTAAACGCCGTCATGGGCAGCTTCTACCAGGGCGAGCGCATGGAGGACGACCTCCGGTGGCGCGAGAAGATGGAGGAGAGGCTCACTGCCGCAGCTGCCGAGAAGACTAACACCACATCGTCCACAGTATCAGAAAACGGTGACAGCGTAGACACCACAAGCACTCCTGCCGAGTACGAGGAGAAAGATGATGAAGACATCTACTTCGCGCCTGAGAAGAACAATGTCATCTTCGCCAGCGCCATCGACGGCTGGGCATTCACAGTAAAGCAGTTCGCCAGCCTCTACGAGCGCAAGCTCGGCATCAAGCGCTCGGTGCTTGAAAAGGTACTATGGGGCGACTACTTCCTAGACCCGAAGACGAAGCGCGTACTCAGCTCCAAGCATCTCAAAGGCCGCCATTTGAAGCCTATGTTTGTCCAGCTGGTGCTGGAGAACATATGGGCCATCTACGAAGCTTCTACGGGAGGTAACAACGGGAAGGGGTGCGTGGATTTCCTTTCCTCAATCTTCATTCTTTCTGCTTGTTTTGTACGTACTCTAGCCAATATACTTATTTGCTGCACATCAGAGATCCCGCCATGGTCGAAAAGATTACAAAGTCTCTCAACCTCAACCTCCCACCGCACGTCCTGCGCTCGCGCGACCCGCGTGCCGTTCTGACCGCTCTTTTTGCCTCCTGGCTGCCGTTGTCGACCGCCTTGCTGGTCTCCGTCACCGAGTACCTCCCTTCGCCCACCAAGGCTCAGGCAGAGAGGATGCCGGATTTGATCGATACATCAGTTGGCGCTGATCACGTCGCACCAGAAGTCCGAAACGCAATCACGGCATCTGACAAGTCTGAAGGAGCCCCTGTTGTCGCTTACGTCAGCAAGATGTTCTCTGTCCCGGAAAGCGAGCTGCCACAGAACAAGCGAAGGGCTGGCGCATTGAGTGCAGAGGAGGCACGAGACCTAGGGCGCAAGAAGCGAGCAGAGCTTGCTAGACAACAGGCTACTGCTAACGGCGAGGGCTCAGATATCAGCAGCGTCACAGACGCACAGAGTGCGACCGCTATTGGGGAGACTGAAGAAAACACTGAGACAGCACCGGATGAGGAAAAGGCTGAGCATCTCATTGGCTTTGCCCGTATCTACTCTGGCACGCTTAGCGTGGGTGACGAGGTGTACGTACTGGGCCCCAAGTTCTCACCAGAACACCCACATGCCGCGCCTGAGCCAAAGAAAGTCAAGATCACTGCGCTCTATCTTATGATGGGCCGTGGGCTGGAGGCATTAGATTCCGTACCTGCTGGAGTCGTCTTCGGTATCGGGGGTCTTGAAGGCCACATGCTGAAGTCTGGAACACTCTGCTCGCAGCTTCCAGGGTCCCTCAACCTCGCTGGTGTGACTATGGGCTCTGAACCTATCGTTCGCGTAGCGTTGGAGCCTGAAAACCCCTACGACCTTGATAAGATGATCAACGGCTTGAAGCTGTTAGTCCAGTCTGACCCTTGTGCTGAGTACGAGCAGTTGCCCAGTGGAGAGCATGTCATCTTGACAGCCGGTGAACTGCATCTCGAGCGATGCCTCAAGGATCTCGAGGAGCGCTTTGCCAAGTGTAAGATCCAAGCTGGTGAGCCGATCGTTCCTTACCGAGAGTCCACTGTTGCGGCAGCCGAGATGAACCCTCCGAAGAACCCAGAGCTAGGACGCGGCGTGGTTGTCAGTGCGACAGCCAACAAACAAGTCTCTGTCCGCCTGCAGGTCCGCCCGCTGCCACCAAGTGTCACCGAGTTCCTGAGCAAGAACTCTGGATCCATCAAGAGGCTGACCTCTGAACTGAAGGCTCGCGAGACCAGGCAATCTGATGAACAGGTGGCTGCTGAGATCGAGGGAGCCGAACAGGACGGTATGCAAGAGGCCGAGCTGCGCGAGAGTGGACACACACTCAGCCCTGCGGAGTTCAAAACACAGCTGAAGGCAGCTTTTGCTGAAGCCAAGAAAGAGAAGGATATCTGGACGGACGATGTCATTGATAAGATCACGACATTCGGTCCGCGGAACAGAGGGCCTAATATCTTGATCGACAGCGCTGGCATATGCAGCAAAGCGTAAGTACTCTCTGAGCCATGATCTTCAACACTAACCATCCACAGTCTTACAGAAACTGCAGACGACGACACGTCCGACCGCACCTCCAACGCCCGCTCCTTCGCCTCCACCATAGCCTATGCCTTCCAGCTCGCCACCGCCCAAGGCCCTTGCTGCGCCGAGCCCGTCCAAGGCCTCGCTGTCTTCCTCCAAGAAGTCACGCTCGAAGAAACCGCGTCCGAAACCGACCACCACCGCCTAACCGGCGAAGTCATCAAAGCCGTGCGCTCGGGCATTCACAACGGCATGCTCGACTGGTCGCCGCGCATGCTGCTTGCCATGTACAGCTGCGAGATCCAGGCCTCGACCGACGTCCTGGGCCGCGTCTACGCCGTGCTCACGCGCCGCCGCGGCCAGATCCTGTCCGAGACCATGTCCACGTCCGCGGCCTCGACAACCGGAAACCAGACCTTCACCATCAGCGCGCTGCTCCCCGTCGCCGAGTCCTTCGGCTTCTCCGACGAAATCCGCAAGCGCTCCTCCGGCAGCGCAAGCCCCCAGCTGCGCTTCGCCGGCTTCGAAATGCTCGACGAAGACCCCTTCTGGGTCCCCTTCACCGAAGACGAGCTCGAGGATCTGGGCGAGCTCGCCGATCGCGAGAACGTCGCCAAGCGCTATGTGGACCGCGTGCGTAGGCGCAAGGGCCTGTTGGTCAAGGAGGTCAAGGTCGAGGCCGAGAAGCAGAAGACGCTGAAGCGGTGAATCGGGGTATGGAGGGGCGGCGCGTTTTGGGTCGAGGGGTGGAGCGAGAGGAAGGCGGTGAGCTGGTGGGATGGCGGGGGGTAGTGCGCTCCACGGCGTTGGTGTTGGGTTGCTGATGCGTGGAGAGATCAGGGCGCGCACTGCACTGTACCCCCCCCCCCCCCCCCCCCCCCATTCCCCTGCTGAGTTGGGGCTACCTATACTCATCTATACCTTACGTTCATGTACACCCCGCTCTCCTCTCCACATCACCGATACATAGATTACTCCACGCCGAGATCGAATTCACACTCTTCTATTCGCCGCTCTGCATCGTCTCCCGGCCTAGTATTCAGTGTTGCAGGCATGCGAGCAGCATGCTCTCTCCCCTGGTCGACTGCGCTTCTACTCGCGCTTCCTCACTCACATCCACAATGACAGCTTGTGTCAACACAGCGGTTATGCATGGACTAGACGCTCTTTATGCAAGAGGCAGGAGGAGACGAGGGCGTCCGAGATATCTCGAGCTGGGGAAGCCACGGTGCAACGACGGCTGATGTCACGTGCCCACCACTCTGCCAGAGACAGGCGTACCTAGTCATGGCACTGCTCTGCATCGTCTCCTGGTGTAGTATTTAGTGTTGCAGACATGCAAGTAGCATGCTTTCTCCTCTAGTTAATTGCGCTTCTTCTACTTACGCTCTCTTACTTACATTAACAGTAACAGCTTATGTTAATACAGCAACTATGCATAGAATAGACACTCCTTATGCAAGAGGTGGGAGGAGAGGAGGGCATCTAAGATGTCTTAAGCTGTGGAAGTCACTGCACAACGATAGCTGATGTCACGTGACCATCACTCTGCCAAAGACAGCCGTACCTAGTCATGGAACAGTACCGGCTTGCGTGGCGTAGTATCGTGCCCGGCGTTGCTCGGAAGCCCCCGCATGTCATGGCTCGTGGAGGTTGACCATTCGAAGGCGTTTTTATGGCGAGGATTCGTGGACACGTGCTGTTGGCTCGAGGTGCGTGTGCCGGCATGTCGTGTGCCGTCTCCGCACTGCATGCTCGAACTTCCCCGTGGGGGGTTGCGGTTCTGGTCGAGCGGTGCAGAGTATCGGGCTGCACCACGCACCACCCGAACGGTGGCATGTTACTTACATAGTGTACGGGTGCATGGACCAATCCTTGGAGCCACAGCCAGAGACTCAAAGTCTGGTGTGCAGCGTTGTTGATGTCTTGTGTTGCTGTACAATATGCAGTGAGCCAGCTGCTTCCGACGCCCATAATAACAAGTCGTTGCTCCCGCGGGAGCGTGGTCGTTGCAGCCAAGGTTCCCAGCGCTCTGTCGTTGGGCGCGACGGTATACTAGTCCCGATGTAGAAATACGAGGTGCTATTCCTCCGAACATTGAGCGAGATGGTTGGCCGCCCCGCTGCGAGGGGACTTCCGAGGCAGCAGGGTGTGTTACCAAGGCATTGTCGTCCGGCTGCGTATTCTTTGGTGTCGGGAGTGTGACTCAATAAAGATTTCGAAATCTCTTCGCTATATACGTATCGTGAATGCTTATAGCAGGTGAGCCAGCGCGATATTGCCACCAAAAGACGGTGTGTGGAGGTGCTCACCGACACATCCAATGAACAGGACGACAAAAGCACGAACCTCAGAGCGCGTGAAAAGCCAAATGGGCGGGATCCCCACATTCACAGCAACATTTCCGAGCCAAGGAAGGCGTCTTCTGGCGTGGGACGACGGCTGGCTCGATCCAATCGGCGTCATTTGGCGTCCGCCCGTTGTTTCTAAACATGCGAACGCAGGCTTGCACAACTCGATTCCGAGGCCGATAAGCGGCAGATAAGGAACCCAACGTCAATGCCAGATATGTGCAGCGCGGACCTTGCGCCTGAAGATGGCAGCGTAACCAACGCAGGCCGATTTCCCGGCTCGAGCGGACTGCAAGATTGCGTCAGGCCTGCTTGGCACGCTGAAGGCCAAGGGCTTAGCTTGCACTAGAGATTAACGGCCGGGAAACACTCTTGTTGTCTGCGCTCTACCAACTTTTGTTGACAGCAACAGCAGCAGCGCAGACGGGCTGCAGATTCAAGTGCGGTGCCATTGAGCCCAAGAACGTGGTGTGGCTAGGTCAAGACCAAAGTTTGGGTCCACTACTGCAAGCGACCACAGACATCTGCGGTGTACGCCTCGTGGTTCTAAGCTTCAACGACTTTGCGCCCAGCTGAGCTTTGAGTGTTAGTAAGCCTTGAAGACCCTTCCTTCCACAGGCTTGGGATCTCTTCACATTCTTCTTTCTCGAGCATCACTGATCCGTCACCGCAGGCACGACACGCCTCCCCACATCCCCGCTAGCCCTCGTCTCCACGACTCCCAGACGTCACTGCCACTCGGGCAACTTTGGAGCGGCGACACGCACGCACATATACATGCATCCGACCCGAGCCTCGCATTCTCCCACCTCCGGCCGCGCCCAGCAGTACGGCCCCAGCCCTTCGAATACCGCTCCTTGACTGCGGTCGCAAATCAGCGTTCTTGTTCGTGCTGCAGCCTCTCCAAGCTTTCACACAAGCCTGAGCAGCCTCTGGGCACTACCCACCCCAAATCCACCGCAAGCCGGCTAACCGGCACCGCGACGCGATCCTACCAACACCATGGCGTGGGACCACCTTTCCATCAACAAGCCGCACTTGGTGTACATCATCTTGGGCGGCTTTACCACCCTGTTCATGCTGTGCTCCTCGGTGATCAAGGAGCGCCTGTACATTGGTGAAGCGACAGTCGCGACGCTGTGCGGTATCATCTTCGGTCCGCACGCCGCGAACCTGATCGACCCAGGAACCTGGGGCAACGTAGACTTTATCACATTGGAGTTCTCGCGCATCGTCTTGGTCGTGCAATGTTTCGCTGTCGGTGTTGAGTTGCCAAAGGCCTACATGGAGAAGCACTGGCGGTCTGTCGTGTTGCTGCTTATTCCCGTCATGACGTTTGGCTGGCTCGTCACGAGTCTGTTTATCTGGGGTCTGTTCAGCTCCCATGTGAACTGGCTCGACAGTCTCTGCATTGCTGCTTGCGTTACCGCGACCGACCCTGTCTTGGCTTCGTCGGTTGTTGGTAAGGGCAAGTTCGCCAAGCGAGTCCCAAAGCATTTGCGAGATTTGCTCTCCTGTGAATCTGGATGTAACGACGGCATGGCGTTCCCCTTCGTCTACCTGGCTATCTACATAATCCGGTACAAGCACCACCCCGAGAAGGTCGCTCTCCACTGGTTCTGCTATACCATCCTTTACGAGTGTATCTTCGGCGCCATCTATGGCGTAGTCATTGGGTACATTGCTCGTCGTGCTATCAGAGCTGCCCACGAGAGAGACCTCATCGATCGAGAGAGTTTCCTTGTGTTCTACTTCGTTCTGGCTCTGTGGTGCGCTGGCTCTGGCTCGCTCCTCGGTATGGACGACCTTCTTGTTGGCTTTGCCTGCGGAGTAGGCTTCTCCAACGACGGATGGTTTCTTGAGAAGACGGAGGAATCGCACGTGTCCAACGTCATCGATTTGCTCATCAACTTGGCCTTCTTCGTCTACTTCGGTGCAATCATCCCCTGGGCGCAGTTCAACGAGCCCGAAATTCTCGGCCTCAGCCCGTGGCGTCTGGTTGTACTTGGATTGTTGGTCCTTTTCTTCCGTCGAATCCCGGTCATGCTCGCGCTCAAACCTATCATCCCGGACATCAAGACGTGGCGTGAGGCTCTTTTCGCTGGTCATTTTGGACCCATCGGAGTCGGCGGCCTTTTCGTCGCTATTCTTGCGAGGGCTGAGCTTGAGACCGAAAGCACTACTCCTCTGGCTCTGGCTGACATCCCTGAACCAGACTTCGAGCATGCCAACATTATTGAAATGATTTGGCCCATCACGTGTTTCTTGGTCATCGTCAGTATCATCGTTCACGGAAGTTCTATCGCTGTCTTCACCCTGGGCAAACGCATCAACACTCTCACCATCTCGATGTCTTACACGCAAGCCAACGAAGACGGGCCGAGCTGGATGGAGCGCCTTCCACGTATTCAATCACGGTCCAAGTCACAGATGTCTCGCCGAATGTCGGAGTCTTCCATGGACGAGAAGAACGGAGACTTTGGCGAGACCGGGCCAGGCCTGCTCCCGCCTCCAGGTTACAATGGCAACTTCTTGCGTCGACAGAGGGAAGAAGACGAACAGGGCCGATCAAGCTCTGTGCGCCCAACGTCTCGGTCACGAAAATCGAAGTGGGAAACGGGCCTTGGTCCTGGTGGCCCCATTTCGCAGTCCGCAATCCGCCCTAGCAGACGTGACGAGGAGAAGGCTGATGGAACCTCGCCAGATGACGACACTGATGCATTTGATGATAAGCTGGCCGCTTCAAGCGACAGCTCTTCCAACGGCAAGGGCAAGCTCAAGGATAGTGATCGTAGGGACATAGACCGTGAGGAGGAGATCTATCAAGAAGGTCATCAGACGGTGATCGAAGACAAGGAGGGCAATGTCCTTGGTGTCCGAGACAGTCATGGCGAGCATGGAGCGGAGCGACGACAATCTGACATTCTGGAGGCACGAAGGCTCATGAAGGAACAGCGCGTGGAACATGGCGTATCCCAGAAAGAGCACGAGGGCGATGCCGAACACGCGCCAGTGAAAGCAGCGGAGGCTGTTGAACATCCCCACAAGACGTGGCGTAAGCGGATGCAGAGTTTCACCGGGCACCATCACGACGACAATGGCGATGTGATCGAGAAGAAGAAGCCTGAGCGACAGCGAGGTCCGGCTTTAGCGTATCAGTTCGGCAACACCATCATCGTCGAGGACGAAGATGGAGAGGTACTGAAGAAATACGACATCCCAGCCAAGCCAAAGGAGTCCAAGGAGCAGCGGCCTGGAGCAACACGCGGCGCCTCAATGATCGAGACATCCGGACGCGCTATGCAAAGTCTGAAGCGAATGGGCACGCATATGGGTATTCCAACCCATCCAGAGGGAGAATCTTCCAAGAAACAGAAGGATGAGGCCGACGACAACAACCTTCGTTTCACCCTGACTGCTGGTGGTCGACGGATGAGCACATCAGAGTTCATCCAGCAGATGAGCCAACTGAACCCGAAGGATCGCGCCAAGGTGATACAAGATAGCAACGTTCCTGAGTCAGTCAAGAAAGAGGCGCATCAAGACGCAAAGGATCACCATCGCCGGACACAGGCTGCAGTCGAGGCCAACATTCCTCCTGTCATTGGCGAAGAAGGCGAGGCGCAGCTGCACAAGGTCGAGTCTCCAGATGCACACAAAGAAGGACACCTTCGTGGCCCCGAGGGGCTGACCCTGGTTGACAGCAACGAAGAGCGTGTGCCATTCCACTCCGTACGTCAAACTCTCGCGGGTCACTCACAAGACCAGGACAAGGAGACTGCAGCACAGCGCCGACGTCGCCTTGCCGCAGAGCAGAACCAAGGCGGTTCGTCGGCAGATGGAGAGAGAGAAAGCGACGAAGAGACCCCTGCAGAACGCCGTCGCCGCCTTGCTGCGCTGACGGGTTCAACGTCGCCCCCAGCAAGCCAGGCTCGTCGTCCGATGTCGCCTAGCAAGCAAGAGTCGATCTCTAGCGGTGGGTTCGAAGGTGAAACTGCTGCCGAGCGGAAGCGCCGCCTTGGTGCTCTTGGAGTTGGAGGCGAAGACTCTCCGGAGTCTGACTCCGAAGGCGAGCCCGAGACCGGCGACCCAATGGAAACCGGCCGTGGCACGCATTCGCAGGCTGCAAAGCAGAACCTCGCACCCCCGAAGGCGCCCGGCATTCGATTTGCCGACCAGCCACGCGTCCCCACTAAAGACGAGCGCGCTGCAGAGGACGCAAGACAGAAAGAGGAGTCTGAGACGAAGAAGACCAGGCTCAGCGGCTTCCCCTGGCAAAAGAAGTAGACCGCGGAGCATGCTCGGCCGCGACCTACACATTGAGCCGGCAGTTAATTTGGAGCGATGTCAGACATGCAGCGCCACAAGCGTGAAGGCGTGCTGGTTGCTCCGATCTTTGTAAACATATTTGCATTTCAGCGCGCATCGTCGTCAATTTTACCGCACTGCATAGAAACGTCAAGTTATACTCCCATTTAGAGGCATGAAGCTTTGATTTAGTTAATTTAATGGAAAATCGCACTCATGCTGAGCTTTCACAGGAGTTTTAAAAAATGCCGTCAAGCACATGCTAATTCTTAGCACTCTTGTTTACACGTCAAGTGACATCAGGATCCGCTCTTTCTCGTATTGCCAACAATCACGTCCTCGGTTGCGCAGCTCAGAACGGCAGCTACTTTTACACACTGACTTGGCGCCCAGCTCCCGGTGCAAAGTTTTATCAGATTGATAAGATGATCAGATTAGTTTTGGTCTACTGCAGGCCCGGACCAATCGCACTGCACACCTTCACTGCAAGATGATGCTGGACCGCCTGTACCAACGTTTGAAATCGGCTGGTGTCGGTTGCTGGTGCAATTGGTCTTAGACCGTCCGATGGCGGCAGAGTGGTATGCTGCTGTTGAGCGGGGTGAATATATGTATACGTTGGTTCACGCAAACCACCCGTATCCTGCCTGTACCATCTCTCTTCGCATACTCGCGCACAGAGCGTCACCATGGGCTCCATCGAACACAAGTCCCCCGAGACGCTGCTCAGCGTCGCAGCCAAAATCACCGAGTACGCGCAGCAACTCACCAAAGAGCTGGAAGCCGGCGGCGTCGCGCCCGTCACCCTCGACGCCGACAGCCCCATCAAGTACTCCGCGCTGCCCGGCAACGCCTTCGTGGTCCGCCAGCACCTCGAGGACGCGCTCAAGGATATGTACATCCTCAGCCAGGGCCCCAGCGAGAGCACCTTCAACTACTGCCACACGGTGCGCGCGCCCCCGTCCCGCCGCGCGAGCCGAACTGACGAGTCCAGGCTGTCCCGGATATCGCCACGCTGAATGTACTCAACCAGTTCGACTTCTGGGGCGCCGTGCCGCTGAAGGGTACGGCGACTGATGAGCAGGTCGCGGCCCACACGGCGCTGCCGCTTGAAGTCGCGACGCGCACGCTCGACCACGCGGTCACGATGCGCTACTTCACGCGCCCGACGCCCTCAACCGTGGCGCATACCTCGCGCTCCGCGGCCCTTGCACAAGACACCGGGCTGCAAGCGCTGGTGCAGATGGTCGTCGACGAGACCTCGCCGCCGATGCTGATGCTGCCCGAAGCGCTGCGGCGGTTCGCGGTCGGCAAGAAGGAGCTGGGTCTCAGCCAGAAGGATACCGCGTTCCGGCTGTGCCATTCCGGGGGCGCGTGGGGCGAGTACGACAATACGTGGGAGTTTCTGGAGAATGATGGTGAGGGGGAAAGGAAGGGGTGGCGGCAGCGGAATTTCATCAAGTTCATGGCGTATATCAAGGATTTGTTTAAGACGGAGGCGCTGGTGCTGGAGGCGCTGGATTGGGCGGCGGCGGGCGAGGCGACGGTGGTGGATGTGCGTTTCTTTCCTTGCTCTCTCTCACCCCTGTGTTCCTCCCTCCCTTCCTCTCACACACCCTCTCTCTCTCTCTCTCTCTCGCTCTCTTGTATTCTGAACCACCGCTGACACCGCCCCCAGATCGGCGGCTCCGCAGGCCACGACGACATCGCCCTCGCCACCGCCTTCCCGAACCTCACCATAACCGTCCAAGACCTCCCCCAAGTCGCCCCCGTCTTCGCCTCCACCTGCCCTCCCGCCCTCCGCCCCCGCATCTCCTTCATGACGCACAACATGTTCGACCCCCAGCCCGTTTCCGCCGACATCTACATGCTGAAATGGATCCTGCACGACTGGGCCGACGCGGAGTCCCTCGCGATCCTGCGCGCGCTGATCCCGGCCCTGAAGCCGGGCGCGCGCGTGCTGTTCATTGACTACGTGGGGACCAGTGATAAGAGCGAGGATGTGAGTGGGGTGCCGCTGTCGATGCGGGCGTTTGGGTCGGCGACGGATATGCGCATGCTGGCGCTATTTAATGCGAAGGAGAGGCCGGCGGGGGCGTGGAAGGATGTTTTTAAGCGTGCGGATGAGAGGTTCGAGGTTGTGGGGGTTAAGGCGGATCCGTTGACGTTTATGTGTGTGCTGGAGGCGGTGTGGCGGGGGTAGGGCGGGGGGAGATCGGGGAACGTGGATAAGTAGATACATGGTTGTCTGACTCGCGCAGAGCGGGTGCCCATGAAACCACTAGGCGATGGATGGAATGTAATGCGCTTTCCTGTCTCTGTGATATCGGTGCCGTGGCGTGCGGGATGCAAAGGCTGTAAGAGCTCCTCGAGTACGGCGTGAAAGAAGGGAATTCCCGTTGGCACGCTCACTGGCTCCTTACGAAGCCATGCGCCCTTTGTCTGACGTCACCCTTGCTACTCTCCTCAGTACGAAGCTCCACGGAAGCCGAATGATTGGCGAAGTAATCATTGTAATTGCAACGCCGGTCGTGGACGCAGATGGTGTCTTGCGGCTCTTGTTGAAGCGTGTGATATCAGACAGCGTGGGGCTCTGCCTCTGTCTTGCGGCTCTCGCTGCTATTAGGTTGGGTGTTGGATGGTGATGGTGTTGCTGGTGTATACCAGTATTATAAGCTCTCATGCTGTTCCAGTCAGTGCCAGGTCTTGTGGACGTGAGTGCTCACTGTGTAGCATCGCGGTGGATCCGACGCACGGGGGCAGGAAAGAAATGCAATTCGCACGCTATGCAACGCGATCAAAAGGCCCAGAAACGACTTCACCACACCACACCCCAGCACCCCAACCCTCCACCCCTTCATCCCTTGATCTTGATCACTGACTCTACACGCCCTGCACCTTCCGATAACTCGGCGGCTTCAGCGTGCGCCCCACAATCTTCACCGCATACGGCGGCACCAGCGCAACCGCCGCCACCACCGCAGCCTTCCACCAAAACGGCACGCTGGCCACGAAATCCAAGTCGAAGTACCCGTCTGCGACGACCCCGCCGCCGCCCAGGAAAGGCACAGAGGCGACGTAGATCCCCCCTGTGCCGACGATGCTGGCGACCATCAGCCAGTGCCACGTGGTCACCTCCATGGCGACCATGACCAGCTCGTTGAGCACGAGGACGGAGAAACTGACGCTCAGCATGCGGGCAAAGGTGAGGGAGGTATCGACGTCGACGCCCACGAGGAGCTGGGACAGGCCCTGGATCACGGAGCCCTGGTAGATGCTGACGGCGACCCAGATGAAGAAGCTGCGGTAGCTGAGGCTGCGGCCTGTTTTCAGCTCGGCGTAGAGCTCCGGGTACAAGTTCGCCAGGCTCTCGTCGACGTCGCGGTCGAGCACGAGCGAGAAGACGGGCATCATGGTGTAGATGGTCGAGTATCCGACAAGCAGCCAGTCCTTGTAGAGCGCGTTGGGCTCGAAGGCGGTGGCGATGCTGTACACGGTCTGGCAGATGCTGATGATGAGGCCGCGGTGGATGACAAACTGCGAGAGTTTGGCGCTGCGCTTGTACGAGTTGCGCCCGTGCCACACGAGCAGCTTGACCAGGTAGCAGAACTGGTCGATGCTGAAGTCGGCGGCGAGCGAGGCCTGGCGGCCTTCTTTGCCGACGATGCCGACGCCGACGTCGGCTGCTTGGATCATGGAGACGTCGTTGCCGCCGTCGCCGATGCAGCACACGCGTTTCTTGGTGTATGAGCGGATGAGGCGCGCGACGTCGGCTTTTTGCGTGGGCGAGCAGCGGCACGCGACGACGGTGGGGAGTTGGACCGCGATCGAGATGAAGTCGGAGCGGTAGTGGGTCAGCATGAGGGCGAGGGACTCGCCGTCGATGAGGAGGCAGGCGTCAGTCTTGCCGCGGAGGAAGTCGAGGGACGAGTGCGCGAGGTCTTTGCGTTTCACTGCGGGTGTTAGCGGGGTCGGACTTTGATACAGGGAGACGTACTCTTTTCAATGGTGTGGATGTATTGACCTCTTGCAACGAGCTTGGAGCTCACGGCCACGCAGCGAGCAGTCTCGACTTTGTCGCCGGTCAACATCCAGATCTTGATACCAGCATTGCGGAGGAGTTCGAGCGAGGGTTTCACGTCTTTCTGCAGCTTGTCCTCGACACCAGTGACGCCGAGGAGCTCTAGGTCGCGCTCGAGGTATTCGCTGATGGCGTCTGCCACACCTGCGTCGCGGTTGTGAAGAGCCATCGATGCTTGAGCGAGCTTGCTCGAGAAGTCCTGGTAGTTCTGAGCCGAAAGCTTCTTCCGCCCAACGACGAGAGTCCGAAGTCCTTCTCGGGCCATGTTTGCCGTCTCCTCGTCGAGCCAGTCGTTGGCAGCCACGATAGTGGTCATAACAGTGTCAGCACCCTTCTGGTAGAACCAGATTTCACCGTCTTCGTCGGTCGGCGAGTCGACCAGTCCGTGATAGAACTTGACCACGATGCCCATTCGCTTGCCTTCAGACGTGAAGGGGAAGGTGTTGAGGATGCGAACTCGCACAACCGCACTGCCACTGTTGACCGACTCGAGCGTCATTGATTCTCGATCGCGTTGGAGCAGCTTCAGCCCAACAGCCTCTGTCCAGCGGACGATGGCAATCTCATCGGGCGACGAAGCCTGGTACGTGGTAACGAGTTCTCCATTCTCCTCCTCGGTAGTGGGGGTGACGTTGTGGCAGAGGGCAAGCGCCAGGACGACGTCGCGAACTCGAGACCCGATTTCTCGGCGTGTGCGGGTGGCTGAGGTGAGTGGGACAGTGTAGGCTGACGATGGAGTGACGAGGGAAGGCTCCTCGCCGGCAGGGGGCGTAAAGCATTGCTGAACATATGTCGAGACTTCGTCCATCGCTTCGTTGGCATACGATACCGTTCCAACGTGGATCTTCTTCATGGCCATCTCTGGGTGATATTAGACTTGTTCTATTGAGGACTGCTGACAACGTACCATTTTGGGTCAGAGTACCTGTCTTGTCGCTTAACAGGTACTCGATCCGACCGAGATCTTCCGGAATTGTACTTGTCCTGACAACAGTTCCTTTGATACTTTCGTCGTGCTCGATAAACCACGCATAGACCGACTTGCCCATGTCGAGATTGACACGCAGACCGACGGGCACGATGGTAGAGAAGAGGATCAGGAACCGCATCATGTTGACATACCATTCACGGCCGTCGATTTCACGGAAACCGGCGAGTGCTACGAGGATGAAAGACAGCGATAATGTAAAGACGCACAACCACTTTGTGAGCGCGTTGATTTCGAGTTCCAGCAGACCAGTTTTCGAACGTGACGGCGATGTGGAGAGGGCTTGTCGTGTCTGGGGACCGGTGTAGACGACGACGGCAAGCAGACTGCAGCTCGAAGCTACCACAGTGTTTGCCCAGATAGTGTTGTCGATGTTGAGCGGGGCAGACTGGGTTTCTTGAGTCTGCGGCTCTTCGGAGTCGTGAGGGTCGTATTGTCGTTGGCGTTTTGGCTGCAGCTCTACCGTGCCGTAGAACTCGTTGACCTTCCTGTCTGGTTTGCCGGCAACAACACGAAGCCGTGTGTACTCGCCGACGTGCAGGTTCTGCGTCAGAGGCGAAGATAACCGCAACTTCCAATCGGTCTCACCATCGAGTTGATCAGTACGGATGAAAGCTTCGCCTGAGGGTCCGGTGGACGCGGCGCTCTCAACTTTCTGAGGCGCAGCTTCAACCTCATCATCAAGAAGCTTGGGTACCTCGTTACCAGGGACAGGTGTCGCGGATGCAGCTGCGTTGTCGGCGACCAGACTCTTGAGCACAACCATGTCGGCGGGCACTCTCTGATCTTTGCCGAGCTTCACAACGTCGCCAACCTTCAAGTTCTTGGACGGCTTGACCACTTCAGTGTATGTGCATGTGGCCAATCCTTCTGTCGACAGCTGCTGCTCCTCATCTTCAATCTCAGCCAGCCGACTCTCTTCCCTCCTGCTTCTCCTGAGTCTGTTCCTCCGACGCGAGGTTTGGCCAGGCGCAACGCCAGCACCGACACCGTTCTCCTCGAACTTCAAGACGGTGTAGCCTTCGGAGTTGGCTTCTGCGTCTCTGCGCCGACGGGCAATGTCGTCGAGTGCTTCTTTCCCGAGAGTTATGCAAATAACAAAGGCCAGCGGGGCAATATAGGTCGAAAGGTAGCCGAGGCGCAGAGGCCGGATGAGTTGCGACATTGCTACAAGCAAGAAGTACATGTTGATGAAGAAGGAAAACTCATTATACAGGGTGCGTGGCAGAAAGCTCCAAGGGGTATATTTTGCGTTGGAAACGGCATTTGCGGGAAATCGTGATGTCTGCAGCGCGCCAACGGAGATGGTGCGCTGGGTGGTAGGGTCGTGCTCCTCGTCGGCATCGTTGTCTGCGCCGTCCTCGCCCAGATGGATGGCGCCGGCGTCTTGTCTGGAGAGGAAGCTCGGCAGGCGCAGGCCGGCGCTCAGCTTGGACAGGGCGCTCGGCTTGCGCTGGGTGGCTCGGCGGGGGTTGGTGCTGGCTGGCAGCAGCGGCGAGTCGTCGTCGCCCGACTGCCCATAGCTGCCGGCCGAGTTGCGGTTCTCCCTCTCGTCGTCGTCGATCAGGCCTCTGAGATCCTCCTCTTCGGCCTCTTCCTTCCTCCTGTTCCCCCGCAAGCGCCCTACTCGCAGGTTCCTGAGCGGTATCCGGGCGCCGAGCTCGTGGTACGGCTTTCGCTGCTCTTTCGAGGGGCGGCGCGGCGGCGAGACGGACGGGCGCGGGCGGGCGGCGAGTGGGTCGAGCTCTTCGAGGTCGAGCTCGAGGTCGGAGTCTTCGTCTGGCGCATTCGGCTGGTGGTATTCATGTGGAGCTGCCATGGCTCATGGGGGCTGTAGGCGGGCGGGCGTGTTGGCAGGTGGTCGGCAGGGCGGTGGTCGGCAGAGGCGCCGCGGGCGTTGCAGTGGAGGCAGCGGCTATGTGCTCTCCATATGCGATCGCAGGGTGGCTGTTCGCGGCAGATGGCGGCGTCTTCGGGAGTCCGCGGCCAGTCCGGGGTGGTTGTACGGGTGGTGTAGGCGGCCAGATGTCTTGTTCCGAGTGCTGGGCGGGCGCAAGTGGGCGGGCACGGGTGACAAGTGTTGCGACAGCAGGCTCAGACAGGCGTCGTCACGGCAATTTCAGTGCACGCGCAAGCTCCAGGCCGGGGACAACAATGGCTACCTGGCGCCGCCCAGCGTCACGTCTCGGGTGGCGCGGGTTGTGGCGCAGGCGCGGCGGCGCGAGTCGCGGAAGAGGCCAGGGTATCATCGACGGCGACTCGAGCATGGCCGACAGCTGTCCCTTCGCGACCATAGCATACCTATCCGATATCGACGCATTGCACGCCATGCCCCCCGTCCCCGCGGCCCATTGTTGATCTGCGCGCTGCCTGCCGACCGAGGAGCCACGTCTTGTTGCGCGCGACGTCTTGCGCCTGCCGTTCCGCTTCTCTGTAGAGGTACGTCGCCGCCCTGCTGCCCTCGACGTCAGGGCCTCTGCCTGCAGTCCGCCCGCCACCCACGCCCACCACGCCCACTGCGTCTTGCGGGCTGCCGACTGCAGTGCGCCCGCCGACCAGCGCCCCGCGCCCGTTTTGCCGTGTGCTCGCTCACGGGCTGACGCTCGCAGTACTTGCATATACCCTTTGACGTACCGTAATCTTGCATAATGGACCACGAAGACGGGCCCAACTTCTCCTACGCGTACGGCGACCGGCGGCCCTCGACCCCGGCGGCGTCGTGGAACCCCGCCCTGCGGCCCCACGCCCAGCAGCCGCCCGCAGCCGCAGCAATGGCAGCAACACCACCGCCCGCAGCAGCAGCGACAGCAGCAGACCCACCGACAGCACCAGCCCCGGCTCCAGCACACGCACCAGCACCGCCAGTAGCAGCAGCACCGCCACCGCCCGCCCCGCAAATACCCGCACAGTCCGAGGAGGAAGAGTCGGAAGAAGAAGAAGAGGAGGCGGAAGAGTCCGAGGAGGAGGAGGAGGAGGAAGAGGAGGAAGACGATGATGAGGAGGATGAGGATGAGGAAGAGGTTCTGCCGGCTCCAGCCAGCGTGTCCGCGCCCGCGCCTGTAGCTGTGGCGCCCGCTGCTCCTGTAGCCCCGCCTGCACCTGCGCCTGCACCCGTAGCTGTGGCTCCTGTGGCTCCTGTGGCTTCCACCCCGCCTGCACCTGCGCCTGCGCCTGCGTCTACGCCTGCGCCTGCACCCGCCCCTGCGCCCGTCTCCTCGAGTGAAGACACATCCGAGGACGACGAAGAAGAGGAAGAAGAGGACTCAGAAGACGACGAGGATGACGAGCCAACAGCGACCGCCACCCAGAGCGCCGTTTTCCCACCCCAGCCGGAGACGCCACTGCAGGCCAATGCCCCCGCAGATGCCCTAAGCGGCCTCCATATCCATGGCCAGACTCCCACCCACGTCGGTCGCGGTCCAGCCGAGCCATCCGAGTCCGAAGAGGACAGCTCTGAGGAGGAAGAAGAGTCTTCTGACGAAGAGCCTGCCCCGCAACCTGCGCCTCAACCTGTGCCTCAACCTACGTCGCAACCTACGCTCCAACCTACGCCGCAGGCTGCGCCCCAGGAACGCCCCGCTGAGAACTACGAGCACCAGGGAGAGTCCACCATTCTGGAGGATGCCGTCGTCGAGAGCGCGAGCGTCCCGCTGGTTGAGGACACCGAAGCTGCTGCAGATGACTGGGCTGCTTCAGGCGACGATCCTTTCGACCTCGGCGCACTTGCGCAGGAGCTGCCGCTCGAGACTCCGCCTGCAGAAGCAGTAGGGACCACTGTTGGCGATGAAATGATTGCCAACACCTCGGTTGGAGGCAATGCTGGAGACGAGCTCGACTGGGGCAATACCGACGAGCAGGCAGAGGACTTCTTCGGAGCTGCATCTCAAACAGTTCAGCCCGCGCAGCCACTGCCCGAGACACCCGGGGCCCATGTTACGCATGACCCAGAGGCCGCGCCAGCAGCCCAAGATGAGTGGGACCTTGACCTCGACGACCTCGAGCTCGATGATGAATTCCTGCCAGACGCCGAGGATACCCTCGCACTGGAACTGGACGACGACGTTGGCTTCTTGGAAGACGAGCCTGAGGCTCCCGCTCAGCCGCCTGCACCCGCATCAAGATCTGTATCAGGGACCGCAAACCGATATGCACCAGCGCAGGCCGCAGCTGCACCGGCACCGCCCGTCAACCCTTACGCCCCTACCGCTCAATTCACCAACCTGGCCCCAGCCGCTCAACAGACGCCTGCAGCTTCTACAGGCACTCTCTACAACGGCTTTGGCCAGCCCATTTCGCACCAGCAGCCAGCCCGACCTGCAATGGCAAGTTCAGGACAGAGTTTTGCCGACAAGTCGAAAGGAGGCTATGCATCGCCTTATGACTTACCAGACGAGATTGTCACCACCCGGAGACGAGCAGCACCTCGCCCCACAGTCCCAGCCGCGCAGCCGACTCCACCTCCGCCACCACGAAGCAGTAGCATAGTCTCCAGCCCAGGGCTCTCAAGGCCTTCGCTTCCACCACCCAGCGCTACCATTGCAGGCATGTCCCCCCCGGCTTCGAATCAGTCAATGCAGTCTATGACAGGACTACCGCCCGCGGCACCCCCCAAACCTGCAGTCCCTGCGCGAGCAGCATCTTCGGATTTCTTTGCCGAGTTGCCGGTGACTACGAAGCCGAAGAAGCCGTCAGGGCGCTACACGCCTCAGCCACACGAGCAGGCTCAACCACAGCTCCAACATGGACCTCCGCAGATTCCCCACGGACCTCCACAGGCTGCTCATGGCCCACCGCAAGCCGCTCATGGCCCACCGCAAGCCGCTCATGGACCGCCGCAAGCTGCTCAGAGCCCACCGCAATACCATCCGAAGGAACGAGCGCCCTCGTGGTCGGGTCTGCGTAACGAAGTCCTTCCAGATTCCGGGAGCGCTCCAGGTCCAGTCCCTTTTAGGCAACCTGAGCAACTACCCATGTTTCCCGCGCAACCTTCGGTGAATGCAAGAGCGAACAGCTTGCCGGTCCCACCGCAGGCTCCCCCACAATCGTCGAGATACTCTCCCGCGCCTCCATCAGCAGCACCAGCAAACGCTCGATACTCGCCCGCGCCACCACCCGCACCGGGTGCTTCTTCGAGGTACTCGCCTGCTCCACCCAACGCACAAGGACAGGCCCATGCGCGTTACGGATCCGACCCACCTGCTGGCCCGCCACGACCAGCCTCCCAGCCATATGCGCCGCGAACCTCTAGCCCACTTGCGTTCCCTTCGCCGCGTCAACAAGAACATTTCCCGCAGGCAGAAGCGTCATTCGATCCTGCTGCAGGCCATCATATGTCGCATTCTTTAGAAAACGCTCCACGAGCTCCTTTCAGGAGCCCGCTGGAAGGTGTCAGCGAGGTTGAGGAACGGGCAACAGCTCCCATGTCCCATCCACCCGCTGCCAGATCTAGCACGCCACCTCTACGGAGTCATCCGTCTTCCAACGTTGGCTCGCCCAGGAAGGCAGGGAATTACACGCCGCAGTACCAGCCATCGCCTCCTCGATCAGAGACACTATCACCAGCAGCCTCCATGAAGCCCATCACACGGACAATGACTGCACCGTCGGAGTATCAGGGTTCTATTGCAGGGTTAATGTCGCCGCCTGCTCCTGCATACAACTCGCAGCCGGTTGCCCGAAAACCCATGAACAGTATCCCTCACCGGAGACAGGCATCGCTGAGCCTGGAGTATGAAAGCATACAACCTGCAGATGAACGTGCTGCCGATCCGCTGCAACAGTGGAAAGGTACGCCCATCTTCACATGGGGTCTAGGAGGCACAGTGGTTACTACGTTCCCGAAAGAGATCCCCCGCTATGGTGGAGGCAACTCGGCGCCGATGGTCAAGCGCAGCCCCGGCGAGGTCAGGATACAGAGCGTCAAGGATATTCTACCCGAGTCGGAGGATTTCACCAAATTCCCGGGTCCACTCAAATCGAAGGGCAAGAAGAAGGACGTTGTTGCCTGGCTCAGCCGCACGCTCGAAGCTCTTGAAAGCCAACGGAAAGAACCTGGGTTCGAACACTCTCTGACCGAGGACGAGCACAAGCGCTTCGGGGACAAGTACCTTCTCTGGGAGGTGTTGAGAGTAATGGTAGAGAACGATGGACGGCTGGAAGGCCCTACTGCAGAGGCTGCTATCAAGAAGGCGTTTGCACCCGAGGAGGGTGATGCAGCAGATGCTGAAGGCTCCTTCTCAACGACAGCCGACCATGTCGGTCGTTCAAGAGCCAACACCTTGCAGGCAGAGCCTGTTGATCCGCGCGCCATCGAGGACCTCCAGAAGCTGCTCACCAAGGGCGATCGCGAGAAGGCAGTCTGGCATGCAGTCGACCAGCGACTCTGGGGCCACGCCATGCTTCTGTCATCCACTCTGACCAAGGACCTTTGGAAGCAAGTCGTCCAGGAGTTCGTCCGCAAGGAGGTGAAGAAGATCGGCGGGAATAACCAAGCTCTTGCGGTGCTGTATGAGGTATTCGCAGGCAACCACGAGGATTGTATTGATGAGCTTGTACCGGCCTCGGCTCGTGCTGGCTTCCAAATGGTCAGCACAGACGGTGCGGGCGCCACACAAAACGCGCTGCAGAGCCTCGACAAATGGCGCGAGACTGTTGCGCTGATCCTGAACAACCGAAGTGACGGCGATGCTGCGGCTCTGGTGTCACTTGGCCGACTTCTGGCACAGTACAAGCGCATTGAGGCTGCCCACGTCTGCTTCATCTTTGCGCGCGCTGTAGCACTCATCAACGGGCCAGACGATCCGCAGGCCGACATCGTCCTGGTTGGTGCAAACCACAAGCAAAACCCGCTTGAGCTCGGAATCGAGATGGAGCCGGTCTTGCTGACTGAGGTGTACGAATTTGCTCTGTCGCTATCAGCCCCGACAGGTTCTTTCGTGTTACCTCACCTACAGTCCTACAAGCTTGCGCACGCCCAGCGTCTGGCTGAGTACGGATACAGGACGGAGGCACAGGCGTACTGCGATGCTATCGCTGCGAGCATGAAGGCGACCACTAAGACGTCTCTGTACTACAACACCAGCTTCCTCGGAAGCTTGGACGAACTGAGTCGACGCTTATCTCAGTCTCCAAAGGACGGCTCGTCTTCGTGGATCTCGAAGCCAAGCATGGACAAGGTCAGCAGCTCTCTGCTCTCCAAGTTCAACAGCTTTATTGCGGGAGACGATGACGAGGCTTCTGGTAGCCCGTCCGCGGGTGCAGAAGTTGGTCCCTTTGCCAAGATTGCTGGTAACAGCCCGGGCATCACACCTTCTCAGTCGAGTGCAGACTTGTATGGCGCATACGCCGGCTATGGAGCACCTCCAGTTCAGCCTGCAGCCCCTTCGAATTCACGATACGCCCCTTCAAACGCTTCCAGCTCATACGCGCCACGGGTCTCATCTGAGCAGCAGCGTTCGCGATACGAGCCTGAGGGGCGACCGTCTATGGATTCTGTCCGTTCGGTCTCCGACACCTATATGCCTTCGTCGCAGCCGTCCAGTCCATACATGCCAGGCCAGGCCATGCTCAGCCCAACTAGCCAGCGTTTGATGGGTAAGACCCAGTCATATTCTCCGCTCCGCCCCGAGCCCAACACGGCTCTGTCATACGGCAGCTCCTACATGCCGACCCCACCTGCCGAGGAATCTGTTTCCTCTCCAGCATTTGGCGGGTTCCAGTCTCCTCAGGCTAGCTTCGATGATCCTGTTCCTGCTCCTGCTCCTACGAACGACGAGCAACCTTCGACTGGGTATGAGCCATCGTCAGGCTATCAGCCGGATACGCCGTCGTACACGCCCTATGAACCGGAGCCCGAGGAGGATGAAGAAGAAGTTCCACAGCCGAAGAAGAAGTCGATCATGGACGACGACGATGACGACGACCTCGCTGCTCGCGCCTCGGCTCTCAAAATCAGCAGCGGCAAGCCGAGTAGCAAGTCGAGTGGCAAGTCAGATGCGGATCGCGCAACAGACGAAGCTTTCCGCAAAGCAGCAGAGGAGGATGCCAAGCGCGACAAGGAGGCTGCTGCCAACAAGAAGGGCTGGTTCGGTGGCTGGTTTAAGAAAGACCCGAACCTGGCACAACAGGGCCCAGGACCCATCAAAGCCAAGCTCGGAGAGGACAGCAGCTTCGTCTACGACCCCGAGCTCAAGAAATGGATCAACAAGAAGGCCGGCGCCACCGAAACCACAAAGCCCGCCGCAACACCTCCCCCACCCCGCGCCGGACCCCCTGCCGCCATCCGCAGCGCCTCCGGCAGCACACCCCCCATCGGCCCCGGCCCGCCCTCCGCCGGCCTCCGCCCCCCTACCTCCATGGCCCGCAGCTCCTCTATGCCCCCGCCCATGGGCGCCCCCTCGCGCGCCAGCACCCCCGGCGTGCCCTCGGACTCGGAGGGCCCGCCGAAACCCGCCCAGGCCCGCCCGCCGCTGGCCTCGGGCCCGCCATCCCGGCCTGGCACCAGCATGAGCAATGCCAGCAGCATCGACGATTTGCTGGGCGCGGCGCAGCCGCGGAAAGGCGCTGCGGCGAAGAAGAAGAAGGGGGGGCGGTATATTGATGTCATGGCGCAGGGGAATTGAATGTGATGGAATGGGATAGGGGGGGGATTGCATGGTAGGCGTTTGGGGGTTTGCGTTGCTAGACAGTTGGTAGACTTTGTGTGAGATGGGTGGGTGGGGGGGTATGATTTATGTATGTATGGATGTGTGAATGTGTAGATGGATGGATGGGTGTGTTTAGATGTCCTGAGCGGTGTTGTAGAACGTTGTAATCCCACCCTCGTCCTCTTCATCAAGCATCCACTGTATCTGAAGACAAGCCGGTGATAAATCGCGGTCCACCACCTCTCGAGCGCGCGCACATCTGGAGTCTGCCTCATCGCAGCCAACCTCGCATGCAGCAGTGTTGCGACTCGTCCGACGCCGCTCTCCCCGTACCCTCCAATACAGCACTTCTATGTACATCGATCACAACCATCCGAGACCACACACAACGTGCAGCACGCAAGCTTCTCACTGCATGGCCTCATGCATTGCGGCTCCCGTAAGGATCGCGGCGCTAACCCCGTCCCGTCCGCCGCGCCTGACACGTGCATGCCCCATTGGCCAAGCGGGCCAGGCGCTGCGGCGCCGCGGTGGAGCCGTTGCTGTGCCGCTGCTGTTGCCCTGTGCTGTGCCCTGCTTGCGTCGTCGACGACGCGCAGAGGCTTCCTTCGTCACTGATTGCGATTGCGATTGCGATTGAGGGTGTTTTATTTTTTGGAAGGGTTTGGATCAATTGGTGTGTTGGAGAATCAGCAGTGCTTTTGGGGACTCGCACACTCGACGGCTCGCAGTTCGATCGCTCGCGACGAGACGATAGCGGTCCTGGTTGTTGGATAGTAGAATACCGCTCGCCTTCCAGACCACCAGCTCGCCTACCACCAGCTCGCCTTCCAGGCTCGCACGCTCACACCCCAACGATGAAGTTCGGCACCACGCTCCGGCGGAGCATCTACGCGCCGTGGAAAGCGCAGTACATCGACTACGACAAGCTGAAGAAGCTGCTCAAGGACAACGCCGACGACGACAGCTGGACCGCCGAGGACGAGAGCGCGTTTGTCGACGAGCTGGCCAACGTGCAGCTCGAGAAGGTGCATGGCTTTGTGCTCGAGGTGTCGCAGAAGCTGCGCGATCGCACGTCGGCGTGCGAGAAGAAGCTCGAGCCGTTGGCGGTGGGGGTGAAGGATGACAAGAACGACAAGGAGGAGAAGAAGGATGAGAACGACAAGAACGACAAGAAGGAAGGCCAGGGGCTCTTCTCCGACGCCGTCAAGGGCGACGGCGCGAAGCACACGGAGCTCACCCAGGACGAGCGCCAGAAGCTGCTGAAGGACGTCCTGGCCGAGCTCGACAAGGTCACCAAAGAGGTCAAGGAACTCGAGGGCTTCAGTCGCATCAACTTCACCGCCATCATCAAGGCGACTAAGAAGCACGATAAGCTCCGCGGCAAGTCGTACAAGCTGCGGCCCTTCATCGACGCCCGCCTGGCCCGCCACCCGCTGCAGACCGAGGATGCCTCGCCGCTGCTGTACCGCCTGTCGGCCCTGTACTCGTTCGTCCGCCAGAGCCTCGAGGGCAAGTCCAAGGAGGCCCTGTCCTTCTCCGAGGACCAGACCGCCGGCGAGGGCTTCACCTCCCACAAGTGTACGTCTGCCCTCTCCACTGCTGTCTGCATGCTAACTGCGTAGTCTGGGTCCACATGGACAACCTCTTCGAAGTCAAGACGGTCATCCTGCGCCGTCTGCCCGTCCTCGTGTACAACCCCCAGTCCGCCAAGATCGCCGAGGGCACGCAGCGCGACCCCACAATCACATCCATCTACTTCGACAACCCCAACTTCTCGCTCTACTCGGACAAGGTCAATGGCCAGGAAGACGCCTCGTCGCTCCGTCTGCGCTGGTACGGCCAGCTCAACGAGAAGCCTGAGATTGTGTTTGAGAAGAAGGTCATCAAGGAGGGCAATGCCAGCGAGGAAGTGCGCTTCCCCATCAAGGCCAAGTACATCCAGTCGTTCCTCGAGGACAAGTACCACATGGAGAAGACGATTGAGAAGCTCGAGTGGAGGCCGAACAAGGACCAGGCCAAGATCGACAGCACCAAGAAGGCGGTTGAGGACATCCAGAGCTTTATTCGCGAGAAGGATCTGCAGCCGGTGCTGCGTGCCAACTACACCCGCACCGCCTTTCAGATCCCCGGCAACAACAACGTGCGCATCTCGCTGGATACCAACCTGGCTCTGATCCGCGAGGATGCGCTGGACATGGACAGGCCGTGCCGCGACCCCGACGACTGGCACAGGTCCGACATTGACAACGGCAACATGGAGTTCCCCTTTAAGAACCTCAAAAAGGGCGAGCTCCACAAGTTCCCCTTCGCGCTGCTCGAAATCAAGGTCAAGGGCCTGAAGAAGTACGAGTGGATCGAGGACCTCATCCACTCGCACCTCGTCAAAGAAGCGCCCCGCTTCTCCAAGTTCGTGCACGGCGTCGCAAAGCTCTTCGAGGACAACGTCAACACGTTCCCCTTCTGGCTCAGCGAAGCCGAAGACGACATCCGCAAGGAACCCGGCCAGGCCTTCGACGACGAACAGGAGCGCAAGCGCAAGGCCGCCGAGGACGACTTCGCCGTCGGCTCGCTCTTCGGCACCGCCGCCAGCCCCTCGTTCCGCCGCGGCATCACATCGCCCGTCGGGTCGCCCGCCGCCTCCCGCTCCGCTCCCAAGAGGGCCAGCCTCGCCCCCAGCAGCGCCGCACACTCCACGCCCGCACCCCGCCTCTCCGCCTCGTACCCGCCGCCCGACGACGCCCCCGCCGACGACAACAACAACGACGTCGACGAACCCCTCGCCTCCCCCCACGCCCCCGCCGGCCTCGCCTCCCTCTTCCCCTCCTTCTCCACCTCCAAATACGCCGCCCGCCAGCGCCGCCGCCCCGCCCTGCCCCCCGGCATCTCCGCCCCGGGCACCTGGATCAAGGACTCCGGGCCCCTGCGCGTCGAAGCCAAGGTCTGGCTCGCCAACCAGCGCACCTTTGTCAAGTGGCAGCACGTCTCCGTGCTCCTGGCCTCCTTATCACTAGGCCTGTACAATGCCGCCGGCGAGGCTAACGGGGTCGCGCGCGCGCTCGCCGTCGTGTACACGTGCATCGCCGTCTTCGCGCTCGCGTGGGGGTACGGCGTGTTCTGGTACCGCAGCCGCTTGATCCGGGAGCGCAGTGGGAAGGACTTTGATGCGCTGGCTGGGCCGCTGGTGGTCGCGGTGGGTCTGGCGGTCGCGCTGTGTTTGAATTTCTGGTTCCGGTATCGGGCGCTGGTGGATGCGAAGGAGGGGGTGGGGCGCGAGGGGGGGCGGAATGCGAGTTGGGTTGGGGAGGTGTTTGAGTTGAGGGTTTAGGCTGGTGGTGGTGTAGGTTAAGGGTAGTGTGTTGGAGTGTTGGGGTGTTGGAAGGGTCGGTTCTTGGGTGGGCGGGAGGGGATATGTGATTGCAAAGGAAAGGAAGGGAAAGGAAAGGAAACGAGGCTGTTGTTGCACCACCATGTCATTCTAGTATCCGTCGCGCAAACGCATTATTCTTCGTCTTTGTGCCATGAGCTTCTCAGCCTCTCTCTCCTGATCGTAGGTGTGTGCAACTTCTCGGCCTTGCGTGGCTGGTGCTAGTAAGGCATGTGCGTCCTTTTGACTCGCCCTACTATGTACCCAAGAGGTGTATTGCCCCAAGTAAACAGAGAGGAGAGAAAAAAGGCCAGCTAAGTAGTCGTTACAGCAAGTCACTGTTTGATCACGTACCTTGATCACAGAGAAGGTGCAGGTCACATGATCTTGCTCGCCAGCCTGCACGATCACACCAGCAGGGTAGCAATCTCCGATCGGCTCTGTATATTGGCCTAATCCTGCTTTGAAACAAGGTATAAGTTTGAGTAGTTACAACGCTATAGAGAAGGTAGGGGACTTGATCGATTCACTCAATTGTTTTGTTCTATCTCAACCAATGGATAAATTCAGTTGTTAGGTAGTGATCCCAAAATCAACAACAGTAGTAGAACAAAGCTGGGCTATATTATCGAGTAGAATCTTGATATTAAGTTACGTGGATTCTATAAGAAAGGTCAAGTGCTGGAAATGCCGACTTCTCTATCAAGCGTATAACTGCCCTGCACGTGGGTAAGTTGCTGCAAGACATGTGAACGTACAGCGGCCGACTTCTTTTTGATCCTCCCTCGCTTCTTCAGCCATGTCTTCTGCTAGTTCGATCCCCCAGTGCACCTCCTGCTTATGATGCTGCAAGGAAGGGTCAGTTGGATGGCACGCTGCACTCAAAGCGCCACTGCACGTTGCTGCCAATGGCATGTCATTCTCCAGCCTGCGAAGACTCGTCCACAGGGCGGCCAAAAAACCCACCAACGATACAGTAAAAAAGCAAAGCAGCCCTAATATAGAATATCCGACCTGGCTGATTGAAAACTTTGTCACTTCGAGCCAATGATCCAGTACGTCAACACGGGCAAAGAAGATGGCCTGCGAGGCGAGCCAATGCAGCGTGGCCTGGAAGACCGTGTTCCAGACCCAGTACTTGAGTGGAATGGTTAAGAAGTGTGTTGCTCGCTGCTTTGTCCCTTCGATGGGATCCGACACGCGCAGTCCACGTTTCTTGCCAGCTGAGACTTTGGACTCCGAAGGTGCAGCATATCGGTCGTACTCTTGGGCAGCAAGCATGACAGTCAGATGGCTGTTCCAGATGTAGTACGCAATCGTCAGCATCAACTGTGGACTGTTTGCGAGGGCGACGTCTCGCAAAATGTCTTTCTCTGTCGGCGAGTACTCGTTCGCCTGGATCAGAGTGGGGTCGAGACCACCGAACAAGAAGAGTCCGCTCGGATTACCAAGCCCAAGGAGCTTTATCGCAGCGGCGTTTAGTTGCAGATCGTTTTTCAGCCAGGTCATCTTCGCCAGGAGGAAGATGCCCGGCACAAGGGGAATGACAGACAACCTGCAGGCCCATCAGTACGCACGGGAAAAGCGGTCTTACGGTAGAAGGAGCCTTACAGTGTCGTATCTGTCAACCACCACCCTAACCCTATTGCTCGAAACCAGGCGCACGAGTACCGCTTACGCCACATCATGGGATCAATAGACACCCAGCGCAGAGCCCAAATTCCATGTTCAAAATCACGCTTTTCGACAACGCTCATACCGATACTCTCTGGATCAGGGGACTCCAAGAATGATGCTATGGCGTCGCCCGTTGTGACCAGCAATTCGTGCTTGGCCCGGTTATCGCCATCTGCTTGATCAGGATTTCGGGTGCGTCTCTTCAACAAGACCCAGGTCGCAATGAAGCCCAGCAGCTTACAAACGTTGGACCCGATAGTGAGGACGGTTATCCAGAACCCATACTCCAGCTTGCACCTTTGCGGCATGCGTTTACTCAGACAGTATTCAACCTTGGGACTGTCGTATTGTGCAAGACGCCACTCACTGTCAGATCGGAAAAGCCCGCTATAACACCCAAAGCTTTGACTCAGCTCTTTAGGACACAGCCATTTATATGGCCAAGACCCCCATCCAGCGGCAGATGCACCTAGAACCATGGAATCATTTGCTCCTTGATCGTTCAGCGACACTACGACGACGACATCACCCCGATCCCGGATGAAGAGCTGTGCATACTTCCTTTTGCATTCTTGGATGGAGAGTCGTTCGTACCCCGGGAGCTCTTGCTGTACAAAGTGGAGATTATCAGGGAACTGTGCCGTCTCTCCCTCATCCGAGTCACGCATGAGGACCAGTTGAGAATCATCGAAAGGCTTACCCTTGACAAACCCCTCCGTGACGGTGAGTTGGTGATAACGGTATGCGCTTGGCGAGAAAATCACCACAGAATTCCATCTGCAACAGTGGTTAGCACTGAACTCCACAGCTGTCAAGGCTCACATGCAGTAAGTGCAGCGGTGCGCTGCTGAGCGCCAGCAGAACCCAACACACCGCTCGCCAGGCGCTGACATGCCTTCTCCATACATTCCTGGCGCTAGGCATTCCTATATCCACCCACTGCCTCTTCATATGCGCCTTGTCAACATCATGTCTTGTTGGTGATGCTAGTAATTGCATGCAGTAATTTGACTGGGTGATGAGTAGCTGCCTCATTGTCAGTGTTGTCTGTTGGCAACCACCTATCGCTTTACGAAGATCTTACCGTACTGACAACGTTGATGAAGATATGCGCCGCTTTGTTGTAGTTGTCGATCTTACCACACTCGGCCTCCACCAAGACCCCCAAGCCGTTCGCTCGCCATTTGTCTCTGCTCACCGCGACCACTAGGAATATCAGATTCCCCAACAGAGTGAGGCCCGCCAGCAACATTGCGGCTGCAACCCCTAGCTTCCACCCCGGGAATTTCCCCGTCACATACTTCCTGGCTCTCTTGAATGCCTCGACGGTCTTCCGTACAGGCCACTGCGCAGTAATTCGCTCTCTCCACACAGCGAAAGAAGTGCTGACCCGCTTGGTGCACGAGTCAAAGATAGCTCGCACTCTTGCTCGGCTCGAGGTCTTTGCGTTCCTCCTCCAGAACCTAGATCTTTGGTGTTGCCTCGCGTCAGCCCCGTGCTCTTCTGAGAGCAGACTTGTTTGTGGGGTTGCCATGACAGCAGTGACTGCAAAAGGGGTGTTTGACGACAGGTCTCGTGCGCAGGCATGTGCAAACACACCAGATGGAACAAGAGCGTTGTGCGGATACAGCCATGTATTTGACTCGTATCCGAGCCCAAGGCTGTGCTGTCATGCGCACCGTGAGGCCTTGCATGATCTGAACGCCACAATAACTTGGCGCATCCGTCGAGGCTATAAAGAGCATACAGATATCTGCAGGCGCCTCCATACAACAGAATCTGCAGAGACGGCCAGTTCTCAGCCTTGTGCGCTGGCCCGTTGGTGCCTAATCATTTCTTGGCCTTTTTGGGTCCATGGGCAGGGCCCTGTTCAATTCCTTCAGCCTCGGGGGCAGTGTTTGGGCTGTGTAAAAATCTATCTACAGGTGTACACCTGCTGAGGGTCGCTGTGAAGACTTTGCGACGTCATCTTCTTGTTCTATTGAAACATCAGAAGTATGAGCAGCTCAACCAGCCTGCGTCAGTCACTTGGATCCACGCATTTGCTGAAGTACTGATCAGTGAATCACAGCTGTTGCAAATTCTGTTCTCTCTACCTGCGCCAACGGGACGGTGGTAGCCACTCGATATGGCCTGAACTACACCGTTTATTGTGACAGGAATCTTCCGGGAAACGACTTGGACTCGATACCAGATGCAGCGGATAGTCTCGATGAATGTATTGAGATCTGCACAGTCAAATGGCCCCTATGTGCGGGCGCGACATGGTTGCCTTCGGCGAAGAAGTGCTATCGGAAGAACAAAGATATTGCGGAGACGATTCTCAATCCCGAAATCGGAACGGTTTCATTTCTGGCTTTCAAGACTCAGATCACACAGGATCCCAGAGACACAGCATGTCCATATGGCAACCTAGCGACACACAATACGACATCTGGTCGTCAATACAAAATCCTGTGCGGAGCTTACTACGCCAACGCCGCACCGAACCTGTTGCGAACACACACAACATCGATGGATGAGTGTTTAGAACTCTGCGACAAGCACCATCCGCTGTGTACACGCATCAGCTTCATCGCCGACATGACCGGATCAGGGTGGCTGAACTGCGAGCTGAAGACAGAATCCAGAGCAAAGCCATCCTGGTTCACACGTACTATGGGCCACTCGGCCGAAGCCCTCGCAGTCAAGCTCTCACAGTCCAAGTGTGACGACGACATCCTCGCCGCTACCAACGGCAAGGGTTTCAGAACCTCGTGCAGCGACCATCGCGATCTCAACAGCACCGCTGTACGCCCTCTGCGGACGTTTCATGAGCGCACGTTGCAGGCCTGCAGGCAGCGCTGCTTAGATTCCAATGTCTCATGTAATGCTCTGTCGTTCGACGCTGGTCTCCGCTCAGGCTACGAGAACTGCTACTTGTTCGACAATCTCCCCCCGCCGTTGAATCGCAGTCGTGACCATACATTTGCCTATTCAGATTCACTTGCGGCCAAGTATGTGGAACCGCCGCCTGAGCCCTCACTGGTCAGGAACCGGGCCTGGATCGCCGCAGCAGTGGTAGGTCCCATCGTGTTGGGGATTGGGTTAGTTTGGATTTGGAAGCAGAGAGCGGCCAAGGCAAAGAAGAAGGCCACTTAGAAGGTAGTAAAATGGGTTTTTTCGTCAAGATAGTTCGTGATGGATGTCTCCGAGTAGCCTGATATAGCCTTACTAGATGTCGTTAGGACCACTCGTAGGAGAGTCGCTAGCCAACTGCGCCCTCGTACCCAGCGACTACCTAGATGCTGGGAGCTGCTGTACGTGTGTGAAAGGCGCCATCGTACCGGGTTTGTCCATCCCACTCCGCGTCTTCCAATTCCCCTTCCCAACCCCATCTTATGCCGCTGCCTCGCTCCCCACGACCCATCTGAGACACCTGAGAGCAGCCGCACCAGAAACACACACTGTCGTGATCCTCGCCGGCACCATTTGCTTCGCAATATCTGCTCACGGCGCCTCGGGCTACTATGAAGTAGCCTCGCGCAGGTGCCGAGGGTGGCTGTGGTTGTGGTTGCTGCTTCGGTGGTTGTGGCTGTGGCGGGGGGCTGTGGCGCCTTTCACTGTCCCGGGGCGCCCCGCATTCAGCTGAGGTCGGGGATTGTACTTACTTTTTTCCATCTTACTTAGGCTCAAAGAGCCGCGGATTTGCGACGACGGGTTTTGTGACAACGTCTTTGTGATATTAAAGATTTTGTGATAGCGGCGGATTCGTGTTGACGACTTTGTAAAGACGACGATCTTGCAGCTTGAAAGCGCATGTTTTGTCGCGACAACGATTCTATCTAAAGAACAGTCTTGTAACAACGTCGATTCTCTGTCTACGGCAATTGTGTAGAAAACGACAGTTTTGTATCGACGACGGCTGTGTAACAAAGACTTGCAACATCCATCACACCAATTCACCATCGCTGCAGCCCAGCACACCAACACTCATGGCAGACACCGACCCAGACCCCAAGCCTGCCGATCACATCCGCCTCCATACGCAGCGTCTCTGCCCGCGCTGCGCCGCCTTCGACTTTCACACCTTCTTCACCATCCCGTACTCTCCCAGCCTCGATCTCGGGCCGCCCTCATCCTGGATGTCGCAGGCCTGCGACTTCTGCACCTTCCTCGCGCGCTCCATCGGTGATACGCTCCCAAACGGCCGGCCGGCAGCTCACGCCCGGGATAAGTCGTTGTCCTTGGACCGCGAGGGGTTCTCGCGGTTTCCCGATGGCGCGGGCGTGATAAACCGCGTGTTTGCGCCCTGGGGGAACACGCGCGAAGATCCATGCTGTCAGATGTGGGTGGAGCGGTTTAAGATCGTATTCGCGCAGACGCCGGTTGAGCTTGCGGCGGGGACGGTGACGCCAGCGCGGATTGATTTCGGGATGGTGCAGGGGTGGTTGGAGAAGAATGCGGCTGCGGCTGGCGGGCAGAACGACGGGATCGCTGATGGGATCGTTGGCCGTGGTGACATGGAGCTGCTTGTGATTGATTGCGAGACAAGGGCGCTGAGGCGACTTCCGCTACGTGCTGAGTATCTTACGCTAAGTTATGTGTGGGGGGCGACCGCTCGACACGATGTCGCCGCAGGTTCTCATCCGGGAAAACTCGAAAAAGGAATAATTCCATGGAACGTGCCGTCGACGATCAACGACAGCATTGTGGTGTGTCGAAAGCTGGGCTACAGATACCTGTGGGTAGACAGGTACTGCATACCACAAGACGACCCTGAAGAGCGGCGCAGGCAGATACAGCGGATGGATGTCATATTCCAGAACTCAACGCTGACGATTGTAGCTTGCGCAGGAATAGATCCCCAGTATGGCCTTCCGGGAGTGTCCAAGTCGCGAGAGCAGTCCCCCAGCATCTCCTTACAAGGCGCCGGCTATCTGCAGAGGACGCCAAAGATAGAAGAGATCAAGAAAAGCGTCTGGGCAGGCCGGGGCTGGACCTATCAGGAGACCATATTGTCGCAGATGCGGCTGTACTTCACAGACCGACAACTCTACTTCGAGAGCGAGAACGCAGTGGATTGTGAGTGGATCACGCTGGCTGGCGCAAACACAATACGCATCCCTGGATGGGAGTTCTCCAAAAATAGACAAATGGCAAAACCTGGGTACATCTATCTCGCCATCTCGGAATTTTCAGAACGCTCCCTGTCCTTCCAGAGCGACAGTTTGAATGCAATGTCGGGGATCTTCGCAGCATTCGAGCGCAAGTTCCAGCTTGGCTACCTAAGCGGAATGCCCTTTCTGAAAGCGCCCATTGCCGAAGAGTCCGAACACTCATCGCCCACGCTACAAACAAGCCTGGTTTTCCAGACCGGGGGAAACTCTCTTCGCTGCACTGAGTTCCCAAGCTGGTCCTGGGCGGGTTGGGGAGGCAACAGAAGCTGGCCTCGCGATCTAGAAACGCACATGGCCCCAGACATCGACCCATGCGTGGCCGTCGAGCTCGTACCTGGCCATACAATCAGCTGGGAAGACTTCAAATCCAACTACGAGACGCTCAGGTACCACACCGAACCTGATATCTATTTCATCCATCTTCAAGCACACATCTCGCCCATCCTCGTCGTCGAAACAGAACCCTACAACGGCATGTTGATTTGCCTGTTCAGCCTCGCAGACGGGGTATATCTCCGCTTCGATCTCTTCCAGAGTGAGTCCGCTTGGACCACTGCCATCGACGACAACTACTACGTCCTACGATTTGAGGCGAGACCGGACCTCTCGGGGCCCTGGCACGCTACGTTTCCGCACATCGTTGTTCGCAACATGGGTACGCACTGGGAGAGAATCATGTTAGTCGAGGGCTTGTATGAGAATGAGGAGAGAAAGATCCTGGACCGCAGGCTGTGCCCGGGGTCTTTGGAGACGGTGCGGATGGGGTAGGCGGGCAGGCGTGGATTTCCTGCCTTGTTGTCTTCGTCTGACGATCCTGCCCAGCAAGCCACATATCAAGATCATCGTTAGCAGGAAACTTGCCAAGGAAGTGTAAGGTTGGTCTAGAGAAGGACTTGACTGACGTAGCCCGCTCGATCGACATATTGCGAACCGATGTCTTCTTCTGGAGCATGCCCGACCCTGTCCAGCAACGCGCACACTGCCATATCGCAGACACGTCATTCCTCCAGTGCTGAGCAGCCTTCTCAGCTCGGCATTTGCACGCAGCCATCAAACCACAGCTCCCATTTCAAGCAGAAAGGCAACAAGATTACGCTACATGTGTGGCACCACACGCAAACCATGAATTAGTCGTAGGAGCAAGTAGTACAGCTTGCTCAGATGCAGCAACTCCTAGCGTGCTCTACTTGCAGCAGCCTTCCAACGCTCTCCAAGATTGTGATACCCACCTTTGCCGCTTCTCGCTACGCTTAACCTTGATGCTGTGCTCCTCGTTCTCCTTACCTCTGCATCGTTGGCACCACACACGCACTGGCATGCACACGCAGACTCGCTCGCCCGCTTCAGTCTCCCTTCTAGCCTTTGCATCACGTTTGTCAGCACCTTCTCGCCCCGCTCCCTGACCCTCTCTCCAGCACTCTCGACCACCCTATCGCCCTCCGCCCACAGCCTGTCACTCGCATCCGCAACAAGCTCGTCCTCAGCATCTCCTCCCTTCTCCCTCACGTCGTCAAGTACGTACGCCGCCTGCTTCTGCAGCTCCTCCACGCCGTCATCGCAGACTTGCCTCAGCTCGCATAAGTAGTCATCAGCGGTTTCGGATAGTTCTGTAGAGGCGGCATTCGCTTGGTAGGTGAGGGAGCCGTGGAGTGCGGAGGCGAGCAGCTTTTCAAGTTGCGGGGAGAGGTGCGCAAGAAGGTGAGGGAGCAGGGATAAGCCAAGGGGTGTGAGGTTGTGCGGGGGTCGAGCGCCAAGTGGAGTCGAGTTGTATCTATGTACAGGAAGTGCGGCCGCAGACGCAGAGGGGTCTTGAGGTGACTGCGATCCGTCAGAGTCGGAGAGCGAGGGCGAGAAGGTAGGAGGGAGTGCGAAGAGCGTCGGGAGGCGCGCGGTAAGGTGCTCGTCCATCGCGGGTTGCACGAGTCTGTCCACCAAGGCAGGGAGGTGCCGTTGCACGACGGCGCTGATGGCTCTGGTCTGGAAGTCGGTTTCTTTTTCGCCCTGGCCTGGATCTGGACTTGCGCTGTTTGCAGGCGAGGGTGGCGATTTCGGTGGGCGACTGTGCTTTGTTTGCAACATCGTCGAGAATGGCGTCAGGCTCCGACTGCCTGTCTGTAGTTCTACGTTTGTATGGCGGCGGCGTGGAGGGCAAGTCTGAGACTGTGCATGTCAGCGAGTGCCTCATTATATCGTCGACATTAGACGTACCTCTCCTCTTCGGCGTGAACGCCTCGGCTAGAGGTTGAAAAACAGTCCAGTCTGCGCGTCTGGAGTGTTTGCTGTAGTACCTGCCGACTGGAAAGCCAGTGTATGTGTTCTTCCCCTTGAGGAGCCACGACAGGGGTGCCTGTTGCTCTGGACTCAGCCAGTCTTGGTCGAAGTAAATACGGATTGTTGTTGCCTTGGCCAACTCGACGAGCTCATTGAAGGACTTGACTGCGTCTTCGGAGGGAGCAGGCGTTAATGCTTCCATGAGGGGACACCAGAGCGGGCACGGCTTTTTTAGGCACAATGTAAGCCTCGTTAGCTCGCAGTCGTTGTTATTGCGTGCAACTCCAAGGCGACGCGTATTGGGGATGTGGGCAGTCGCAGCATGATGTCGGGTTCCTGGTAACAGATTGTCGGCATCATACTGCGCGACGAACGCCGCTTCGTCATCAGCGCCGTACAAGTACGCAGCGGGCGTCCTGAGCATCAGCGTCACCTGCTTCCGCGCGCTAGAGTGCTGAATACGCAGCGTGAATGGCAGTGAGAGTGGCTCAGATGTGATATAGGCCAACACAGGGAAGCCATGCGCGGCAACGTTCAATGCATTCATTCTACTTTCATTCATTCCGCTATTAGCTCCACAAAAATAGTCTACTTACAAAGTCCCCTTGCCGCACAATCGCTTGCAATGGCGCTTGCAGCAGCGCGCGGAAAACCCGCCCACCCAGGCTTTGGAGCAGCCTTGACTCGGACTGAGCAGTAACACCCACGTCCTCTGTAACCGTAATACGCGACTGCCACCCGCCCGTGAACCGCCCCCCTGACGCCGTGGACCAACAACCGTGCGAACAGAGCTGTTGAGTGCACTGCACGGCAGAGGCCTTGTGAGATTCGCAAGGATGACGGACAGAGGCGTGTAGGGAGCGCGTAATAGGGGCACAGATTCCGCAGCTGGCGCTGTGAGTTTCGTAAAGGGCCGTCGTCATGCGAGTAGAAAAAAGGTGATGGAGGTGTCGCGTGGTGTTGGTGAGGACGGCGTTCGAGAGTGGCTGGGAGTCCAGCAGGCACCAACGCTAGCGCGCTGTCACATGACTAGCTTAGTGTACACTTAGTAAGCAACAGCTAGACCCCAACAGGGTGCAATAATTCGTGGTCCCTCACCAAAAGGTATCACAACTCACGTTGATAGCGAGTCCTCAGCCAAAATCGTACTTATTGTCATTCTTTTTCAATGTCAGGTCCCCATCTCATGTGACTCGGGATGGAAGGGCAATATATACTGTACCGGCGAGGACTCACTGTCGTGTGAGTTGTGATACCTTTTTGAGGCTTGCCTGGCTCAGACACCTAGACCCTATCCTGCCTTTTACTACCGTAAACATAGGCATGCACAAGGAGAGAATTATGTTAGTCAAGGGCTTTTACAATAATGAGAAGAGAAAGATCCTAAACTGGAGATTGTGCCCTAGACTGTTTAAGACAATTTGGATGGGCTGAATTGGACAACATGCGTGTACTTGACGTGAAGCCTTATGCGTTCCATCCAGTATCTTGTTGTGAGATAATGGTCTGGCTGAGTATGCAGTGTGCTTGCAACGCAGCGCTGTGACTGGAAAGTGTAAAGACCTCCTCGCGTGTGGGCTGAGCGACTGGAAGGAGTGGCCATCCGTCCCGACCCGTTGTTGTGCTTGTGATCAAACGTTTCGAACGCAACGGTGCGCACTGGTGCTGTGACAGTAGCAATATTCTGTGATACGTCAATTCGCATTACGATCTTCGGCGCTGTTGTGACAGGCTGATCCCAGACTTCACAGCATTATTACCGGGCGGGAACAGAATAGGATAGGGGAAGTGGGTTTGGTCTGCTTTGAGAGACCGTTTCCGCAGATTTGATGCTTGATCGAGACAGCCTTCATCTGGAAAGGCTGTCTCTCACTCCATTGTGGATGTAATGTATGTGTTCGATTGGGTGAGCTTCTGCCTTGTTCCGTGTGATGCAGTATTCCAAACAGTGCAGGTGTCTCACGGGAATGCTCAGCAGACAAATTCAGTGCTGGGGATGACCAAGATGCCATGGTGGTCTGGGAGACAGAACATGTCACTGTGATAAGCGGGTGTCTGGCGATGTGATTCGTGCTCCAAGCGGGTAAATATGCGCGTGCAACCGGGTGCTTGACGATCACTGTTGACAGCTTCTTCAAGGACTTTGCTCGCATAAGGGACGTTATCAGAAAACTGAGCAACCTTGCCGTTGCTCGCGCCTTCCTGTTGAAGTTCTCGACCGTCGTCATCGAGTCTTGAGTCCTGCAGTGCTCGCGCTAACAGTAGACCCTGCGGCAAGCTGGTGTAGCACAAACTCGTGCGAGGCTAAAACACGCGTAAAGTTGCTGATGTTGCCGTCGCACGAGCGGCAAGAGATCTCGAGAACCCAACCTCACAAGCGGTGTTCTCGTTGTACTCCTCGTTGACCTCGTTGTCACAGTAAGGGAGCGTGATGTCACGGCGTTGTCTGCCATGCTGAAGACACAGAGTGGGGCCCAGCCACTCAAGCGGAAGTCGGCCTCATAGTTTGGTCACGACTCGTGTTATCAGCCTCGCGCGGGCAGATGTCGGGGATGACGAGGTCGGGAAACGTCCAGTGACGATGATCGTTGTGCATGTCAGAGAACATCGCAATCACATTTGGGGTCCTAAATACGGGTCCTCTGATTGCGCATGAAGAAGAGAGAAACACGGACTTGTTGTACGGCTTGCCTCTCTGCAGCTGAATGTTCAAGTCCAGATGAAGCATGCGCAAACATGAGCTAATGATGGCACGTCAGACTGCAAGCGGCTGTTGAGCCACGATTAAGCGTCGTGCATGGCTTTTGGCGGAGTGTGGAGCGGAAGGCTGGGTGGCAGGGAGGATCTGCGAGCAAGCTTCTAGTGAAACCAACCAGTTCTTGGCATGCACTCGCCTCTTCCTTTTCGAGTGTTTCTGACCACCCGACAGACCCGCACAGCTAACATCGATGCAGCTGAGCGACGCTCCAGGATTGCCGTGCGCTCCTAGCCTGCCACAGGGCAAACGCTCACGGTTATGTTGCAAGCTCGCGGCTTCTCGCCAATGTGGCTGCCCGCGGTCTTCCTGTTGGTCGTTGTTGAGTTTTCCACCTGCATAAGACTGATGTCCAGACGAAAGCGTACCGGTACGGCTTCACCACGGCACCTAAACTGCCACTTTCTGGGGCTGGTGCGTCCCACTTTGGTGCTTCGGTGCGGGTGAGGTATAGTCATGATTGGTTTCACCGCCTCGAGTGCACGTTTGTGCCTGGTCTGACGGGCCTAGGGCAAGCACCGTCACCCAAAGAACGGGGAATGTCGAAGCGGTGCGCAAGTACCTGGCCTGATGGTGCCAGTATTTGTACTCGACGGTCTCTCGTTGCGTCACGCCCGTTAATCCATCCGGTCCCGTAATTCTTAGTGTCTATTGTTTAGATAATAAGAGCCTTCGTGCCCGTCGTACGCGAAGGACTACTCACTACCTCGCTCCATATTTTTGTACCTGGAAGCCGAGTTCACTGTCACCGTCACGGTTTCGAGTAAATTTGCCGGACTAGGTGAAAAGAGTTGGAATTGTTGGATCGAAAGCAGCACGTGGCTGTCGACACCCATCACGTGATCCCGCGTTTGCACCTTCCTGCTCGACCTTAAAGACGTCGGCACGGAACGAACCTCTCTTCGACACCCCTCTTCTCCATCTTTGACTGGAACCACTCGTTCAATTCCAGCTGAGACCGCCACCATCGTTAGGATCTTTGATCCGCTATTCATTCCATCCGGCGGCTCGATCTGACATCGTTCGTCAACCAACGTCATGCAGACCTTCGCTCTTCTCGCCCTGGCGGGCCTCACCTCGCTCGTTCAGTCAACACCAGTGGCTCCTGCCCAACCACGCTCGCTTCCCCAGGCTCAACCGCACATCCACACTCGACAAGCTGACAACTCGTCGAGTCCCGCATGTGCACAGGTCTCACAGGCTTTGTACGGAAGTGGTACAACAGTTATCAGCCAGCTTGTGCCTGCTGGCATGGCATGGGATTGCATCAACAGCGTCCCTCTCAATGCCACTTCCGCTAAGCTCCTCATCGAGTCCCTGAAGCCATACATTGTTATGCAGAGCACGCTCACCGTCCTGAAGGACCCACCTGCAGAGTATGTTGAGAAGGTGCAGCCTGCAGTCGACATCATGGGCGGTCTCGATAAGATCGTCAGCGATGTCGACTCTGGCAAGTTCGCCAATGAGTACGCGTTCGGGTGGGCACTCTACACCTTGATCCAGAGTGCGCATGATGGCCACTTCACCTACGTACCAGAGTCGGTTGGTGGTATTTTCACATGGGGTCGCAACGTACCACTTGTTTCTGTATCCGAGGACGGTGAGCAACTGCCTGCAGTCTTCGCATTCGAGGACGTTCTCGGTCTCCAGTACAAGAATATATCTTACACCCCGTCGGCTGTTGTTAAGATCGATGGCATGGAGACAGCAGAGTTCTTGGAGAACCTGAGCCAGTTTGGATCGCTTCAGGACCGTGATGCATTATACAACAACGTCTTCTACGAACTTGCACAGGTGGGCCTGGGTGAGTCTGGCAGCGGAACTGGTATGTTCACAGGTGGTGGCCGTGGTCGATATGTTTTCCCGGGAGCAACAACTGCGTTTACCTTTGCCAACGGTACCGAGCGCACTATTGCGAACTTTGCGCGTGTGAGGTACAATTTCCGCCGCATCAACACCGGAGAAGACCTCGCAAAGGAGTGGTTCAACTACGGCAGTGCCGTATCCGCTCAGGTCGCCTCGCAAGAACCCGAGGCTGTTTCGACGACCGCTTCTGGTGCTACAGGACCCGGGTACCCCGATCCCGCGACCATCGGTCCTCTTAACCTCATCAATGGTTTCTACATCGACGCCCCAGGATACGAGGATGTCGCAGTGCTATCTGTCCCCAACTTCGTTGGTACCTCTGTCGCTCAAGTTGCTTTCCAGAAGACCTCGCAGGAGTTCATTCCGAAGGCGCTCGCCGATGGCAAGACCAAGCTCATCCTCGATCTTCAAGCCAACGGAGGTGGAACTATCCTGCAAGGATACGACTTGTTCAAGCAGTTGTTCCCCGATCTTGACCCTTACGGCGCCAACCGCTACCGCGCCACCGAAGCGGCAGATTTGATCGGCCAGTCGTACAGCAAGCGCGCCTCCCTGGCTCCCCGCGGATCGAACAGCTCTCTTATGTCGGCGCAGTCTTCTTACTTCGATTACCACCAGGATATGACTGTCGATGGAGAGCCGTTCACCTCATGGGCTGAGAAATTCGGACCAAATGAGGTCAACGGAGGTGAGTGCATAATCTTCGTGACCCAATCGACCCCATGCTAACAAGTTTAGACCAGTACACCACCCTCTCACGTTGGAACCTCTCCGATGTCTACACCAGCGCCAGCTCTGGGGGTATCAACATCACCGGATACGGGCCTCTTGCTAACATCACGGGACCCCCCAGGTTCAAGCCGGAGAACATTGTCATCGTCACGGATGGATACTGTGCCTCAACCTGCACCATTTTCACCGAGTTCCTGACCAAGCAGGCGGGTGTCAAGACAATCGCTATGGGAGGTCGCAGCAACAAGGATGCGATTCAGGCTATTGGTGGTGTCAAGGGTGTAAACAACTACCAGTTTGGGTACATTCAGCAGGCTGCACTGAGCGCTATCCGATGGAACCCTGCAGTCAATGACTCAATCCTCGTCGAGTACCAGAACGATCTGCCATTCTACCGAGCAGCTGGTGGCGTATCACCTGGTGTCAACGTGCGCGATGGCCTGCCTCTGAACGATACTGCAGGTATCGCCCTGCAGTTCGTATACGAGGAAGCCGACTGCCGTCTCTTTTACACTCCTGAGATGACCGTCGACATGACAGCAATCTGGACAGCAGCTGCTGACGCTCGGTGGGGTCAGGGTGGCAAGTGCGTGGCTGGCGGGAACTACGGTCAGAAGCGCAGTAGCTTCGAAGCCACCACTGAGCTCAAGCCTCGCCGTGTGCACGTCTCTCAGGCCGTTGCTGTTAAGAAGGTGCAGACCTTCGAGAACACTTTTGGTCTGAAGACCAACTGCCACATGAAGGGAGACGGCTTCATGCACCCATAATTGTTTGAAGCAGGACTGGCCGGTTCGCTTACATGGGCGGCGTTTATTGAAAGCTTGCAACAAATGCAGGCGAATAATCAGAGATATTGACAGCTCTCCAGTACATAATAATGGGAGCATTGATCAATAAGACACATCCGAATCAGTACTCTGCGAGACTTGGTGAAAACGTTCAATTATCGTCACTCGCAATGCCTACGAATGAAATGTGTTTGTGCGAGGTGACACCATGTCGAAGCATCGTACTTGAGCACACGTGCTGTGTCGAGACATTGCTGTGGCTTGCTCGTGTACGAATCAGACGCTGACGTCGTTCTTTGTCCCGCTTTCCGAAAATAGCACGTTGACCTTCTCCTATTCGCCGGGATCGCACGCGTGAGGGCAGCAATGTTCATCCACACATGTAGGGCCAACCATCCCCACAAATGTCCACTCGGTCCGGTGAAAGGCGATGTCAAGGTTTGTTCTGAAGAGCGCATTGATCAGCGGTACTGGCAGTGCTCGTGGTGCGCTCGTTGCATGCCTAGCAAAGCTTGAGCCCCTTATTACAGTAAGCCAAGATGTTGTATGGATGTCACGCTGCCCAGTACCAGCTTGCGTCGGAACCAGATACGAGCAATTTCGTCAAGTCATGGTGCTGGCCTGAACGCAGAGCCATCCCGGAGCCCAAGCGTTGGTCGTCCCGGAGAAAAGCGAGTGAAGCGAGGACCCTCGTCATCAGCTCGGAGCATCGGACACGCTATCGATAGCGCACCCAACTGACAGCGCCTGAACTACGGCATTGGATACACCGCTCAAATGCAACATTGACCTGCACCATGGTATCGAAGTGGCGTCTTTGTAGCACACGAGCTGTCAGCGCTCCCAAATCCTCGTGCGTGACTCGTGCGTACCTGTGGGGTTGCGGATGCCGTAAGCTCGTATTACGACCGAACTGGCAGCCGGACGTGCGATCGACACAAGGACGTGAGATGAAAAAGCGATATTAGGTGCATGCGCAAGTGGCGAGTTATGTTTAGAAGGAGGTCATGCAGGTACGAGCTGTGAAAGCTTGCAATACTTAAACGTCGATCCTGTCCGCCTATTAAGGAAGCACACTCGCTGTCGCTGTCTTTCGTTTGAGCGACTCTAGATCTTCGCAGCATCCACCATTCGTTCAGGTTGCTACTATGAAGTTCCTCTACTCCCTAACAGCGGGCCTGCTCTCCGCGAGCTTGGCCAGCGCTGCGGTTTCGACTGACGGATCTTGCGGTGGAACGAGCAAATACACCTGTCAAGGAAGCACTTATGGAGACTGCTGTAGCCAGTATGGCTGGTGTGGGTCGTCAGATGCCCACTGCAAAGCTGGTTGCAACAGCGCGTTTGGAACCTGTGCCGGCAGCACTTCTACACCCCCCAAGTCGTCAACCAAGCCAGCAACATCAACACGTACGTCTACAGCACCATCCTCAACACCCACCAAGAAGGTCTCCACCGATGCGACTTGTGGATCCACCAACGGCGGCGCTACATGCTTGGGCAGCGCTTTCGGGAACTGCTGTAGCGGTAGCGGTTGGTGTGGTTCAACCTCGGATTATTGCGGATCGACTTGCCAATCCGGCTATGGAAACTGCGGTAGTAACAACCCATCAGGTACAAGCTCGGCAAAGCCAAGCAGCACAGTGTCTGCTTCAGCGACACCATCGGCAACCGGCGGCGTTCTCCAATGCTTGAACGGCAAGAATGTTCCCTACAAGATGACCTCAGACAGCGAGTACACCGAGCTTGTCGAGCCCTACAACTTGGCTCTCGGCTACAAGCCAGCTGTCGTTGTGCTTCCTCAGACGCAGCAAAATGTCCAAGACGCCGTTGTTTGCGCCGCTCAAAGTGGCATCAAGGTTCAGGCCAAGTCTGGCGGTCACTCTTACGCTAGTTTCAGCTCTGGTGGCAAGGATGGATCAATGATGATCAGCCTCCAGCCTTTCCAGAAGGTTGAACTCGACACAAGCACTGGCATCACGAAGGTCGGCGGCGGTACCCGTCTTGGCAACCTTGCTGACGGCATCTACACCCAAGGACAGAAGGCACTCTCTCACGGAACTTGCCCTGGCGTCGGAATTGGTGGTCACTTCACTCACGGCGGTTACGGTCACACTTCTCGTCACTGGGGTCTTGCTATGGACCAGATTGTGGCTGCTGATGTCGTTCTTGCCGACGGATCGCTCATCAAGGCGTCTGCAACTGAGAACTCCGATGTGTACTGGGGTATTCGTGGCGCGGCCGACTCTATCGGCATAGTCACCAATTTCTACCTCCAGACTCAGGCTGCGCCCTCAAGCATCACTTACTTTGCGTTCCCATTCAGCAACATGTACACTTCGAAGACCACGTTCACCAACGCCTGGCTCCACCTCCAGAGCTTTGCTAAGAACGCCTCGGTCATCGACAACAAGATCTCGTTCGGAGTTTACATGGACAACTACGGCACGTTCAGCTTAAGCGGTGCTTACTTCGGTACCGTTGATGAGTTCAACACCAAGGTCAAGCCCGAGCTTCTTCGCACTATGCCCGCATCCGGCACTGCCACCGTCAAGGCCTACAGCTGGTACGACTACCTCGTCCTTGTTTCCGGTAAGACTCAGATCAAGGAGCCCCTGTCTGGCTACGACGAGCACGAGAACTTCTTCGCCAAGTCCATCACCGTCCCAGAGTCCACCGGCCTCACCACCAACGGCCTGAACGCCTGGTTCGACTATATCAAGGGTGCCACGACCGAGTACTACACCATCGTCAACCTGTACGGTGGCCCTGGCTCCGCTATTAATTCCAAGGACACCAACTTTGCCGCGTACAACGACCGTGACAGCCTGTGGGTCTTCCAGAACTATGGATACAGCACCTCGTCGACAAACTTCATCAACGGCCTCAACGATGCCATCATCAAGGCGCAGCCCCAGACCAACTTCGGCGCGTACTTGAACTACGTCGACCCCAGCTACGATGCTGCGACAGCGCACAAGGTGTACTATGGCGATGATCTGTACGCCAGGCTGTTGACGCTGAAGAAGAAAGTCGATCCCAACAACGTGTTCTGGAACCCTCAGGCTATTGGCGCCTAAGTCGTGTATTAGGGCCATCACGAATAACTGGGCTTTTGCATTAGCGAATCGGCGTTCAGCACTACATTACTATTGTAGTCTTCATTGTACATATTTAGAGACACATTGCATACTCATTCAAGATTAATGACGTTTCACCGCAACATGCTATTCTTTCAAAGTGAAAATGATCAGTGCTCTTGTGATTGGCGTTTCAGCTACATAGTGCATCAACCATATTTCGACCGTGTCATCCCATCAATTTCCGTGTAGTCCCGTCGCATGCATTGTGCGTTCAGCGTCACATGTCCATCTGTGATACCGAAATCAGAGCGCCTTAATCTTCTTCATCCGAATCATAGCCTTGAGCCGGCTCCACGGTCCTTTGCCCTTCTTCTTGTCGCCACTCGCGGCCAGTGCCTCCTCGCGCTGCTGCTGGTCGGCACGCTCACGTATCTCAGCACGCCGTCGCTCATCGTCCACCAGCGCCGCCAACACACCTGCGTGTTCATGTTGACGACCGCGTCCGGTCAGCATTGCCTCCGCCGAATTCGACATGCCATCGCGAAGCGCTTCGAGCTCATCGTCGGTCATGATCGTGCTTGCCGTATTCGCCACGTGCAAAGGACTCGAACCATGTCGCAGTGGAGGCGAGCTTGTAGCAAGGCCGTGAGGATGGGCAGAACGTACTGAACCAGTGGCTTGTGGGTGTGGTACTTCCTGTGCGCTGAGTAAGGCCTGGCACTCAATGACCGGCGAAGGACAAGTGCCGATGGTTTCTGAAACCGTGTGACCTGGGCTGTCGCGCAGCTTCGGCTGCTTCTCGACGACTTCAGTGGGTGCACTCAGATGAGAGTCGACCTCGCGGAGCGGCGAACCTGGTAGCGTACTGATGGTCTCTGAAACCGCGCGGCCCAGTCCATCCGGTTGGCCTGGCTGCTTCTCAACGGCGTGCGCGGGTAGGCTTGAACGGGCGTTCACTTTGCGGATGAGACTATCGGTACTGTTGCCGTCAATGAGGAAGTTCCATCCCAGGTCTGTCGGCAGTGATACATACCCAAGGGGTCGGAGAGCAGGATCCATGCTCTGCGTCATCTTGTCTTGCCAGTCTTTCCACATTGTGTCGTATTTGAAACTCAGGTAGATCAGCTTTGGGCGAGAGCTACCGTAGTCGATACGCTTGTGTTGGTCGTCGAAGGCAACGCCCTCGTTCTGGAGCATTTTTTCAAATACTCGCAATTCTGGCTCGAGGCTGCTGTCTGCTTCTGGAGCGTTGCTGTTGCCATGGAAGTGTGTGTTCCATTGCTCATCGTAAAGCGGTCCAATACGAAGCATCTCATCCAGCTCAGCATCCTTAGATGGGTTACCGTAGGTGAGCATTTGGCCTTCTGGGCTGAAGGTGGCACCCAGCTCTTGCAGACGACCTCTGAAGCCTAGCAGCTGACTCAGATCATCGAGATTGGGTGTCCGCTTGATGCTGCGACCCAGGGTGAGCTCGATATCTTCCATGAGTAACGTATTACGACCTGGAGAGCGTCCATACTCTGCCCCTTCATCTTCACTGTACACAGAACCGGAGTCGACACTGCTGTTGGACGCAGGGAGGCGGGGGTGCTCTTCAACCGTGTGAGCATAAGAAGACTGCGATTGAACAGTGTCAGGTGCTTTGAGAAGTTGAAGTGGCGAGCGTTCAGGCAACGGAGGGAGAGGCTCATTTGGCGGTAGAGATAGCTGTCCCAACGAACGCGGGCGAGGCACTGTTCGTTCAGGTATGGTCTCCAGACAGCTTTCCGAGCGCATTCGGTGAAGCTGACGTGTCGGCTTAACAGCCAAAGTCACAGGCGCACGGCTCCTGAAAGACATCGTCACAAGTCGACAATCAAGTTGTCGAAGTTGATGATGGTTTTAGTGTGGGTAGAGGTTGCGTGCAGAAGATTTATTTTCCTCGGAGATGCCTTCACACTAGCCATGAGGTAGTTAGTGAAGGCGGTCCACAATGCTCGAGAATTTGTTGAGCCTTCCTCTTCAGATGGACGCTTTCACTATCTTCCCTCGCAGTCTAGTTCTATCAGCAAGATCTACTCCTTCTACATTACTACACCTTAACCTTTCTACCCGCAAAGGGCCCCGGGAATGGCCAATTTAAATTCTCAGACGGGTTCCAACTCACCAATACGCTATCGCGTCCGCCGTCGGCTCGAGCGTTTACCATCGCAAGACCTCAACACAACCACCATTCCTAAAATGCCAATCCGTGTGCGACACGAGGAACGCTCGGAGTCTGATACTGATCAGGTATCAACTCACAATGATACTGCAGCTGCTCCAACACCTTCCAGCGATGAAGCGAAGTCCGATGCCATCGCCGATGCTACTGCACTCAAAAAATCTCTTGATACTTATCATCATCAGATGAAGGACGGAACAAAATACAGCCCAACATCTGACAAGACAATGGCGGCCCAGCTGCGACGTGAGCTTGAACCCTCTTCGGACCAGGAACATTGGCAACCTGGCTTCGCAGCCAAGCGGGGTCGAGGTCATCAGAGAAGCAGGATAACCTTGTCAACATTTGTACCTGCTCAATTGTCGTTGCCCAACCAGAAGTGAGTCGCCGAGAATCGTGCTTTATTCCTATAACACACATTATTGCTGTCATCTCAGAATCAATGATTGATCTAACCTCCAACAGGTCGTCCTCGTCTTCAGTGATAGAGGAGACTTCCCGTTCAGATGACACAGTACTCCGTCCAACTGTTTACACTGGCGACTGGACCCCGAAGCGAGAGACTGCACATCAGCGTCTGGTCGTGACAGATGAAGATGCTCCCAAAGCGACACAGATCAAGGGGAATGCTAGCCCAACTTCGCCTGACAGAGACATAGCACTCCACGAACACGGAATCAACGTCATCGACTTTGCTTACACCTCTTCTGCAACAAACTCACAGTCGACCCAGGCCCTGGGCGGAAAGCATGCACGTTTTGCTGCGAGATGTGGACGTGGTCCCCAAGGGCACTACAAATCCAGTTCCGAGGACTCTACCTGTTCATTGATCGACATTGGCGACTACAAAACAGAGCCTGCTTCTCTGCGCCTTGATCTCGAGAAGGAAGCGCAAGGCAGTAACACGATCGAGGGCAAAAGTGAGTTGCTGACTCTCACTGCTTCAGTCTATGTACCACCAGCCGCAGAAGGCTCTGTGGTAAACTCTGATGTTGAGGCTTAGACGATGGAAGATTCTTTTTAGCGTTACTACGGCAGCCCAGAGGGACAGGGGACCTTTCTCATTCATGGCATGGAAGTATTGGTCATGAACTTCGGGTGCCGGCTGGGTTGGATGCAAAGGTCACTCCTGTTGTCTCAGTCAGCCATGAGTTTAAGAATCAACTTCGTAATGTGCAAGTGGGAACAACCATTGTGCTGTGATTAAATATTTGTATTGTATACATAGTCGTAATCGTTTCAATCTTCTGGCCAAGTGATATCTTCCACATTCATTCGTCGACTATTTCTTGGCGTTGTTCCACGCATCCTTGATCGACTGAGCAGCTGCCTGTCCAAAGCCTGTGAAGTGCGCTCCGTATCTGTCCTGTGAGGAGTTAGATTGTAGCGACCTGAGAAAGTCATGTTTGACGTACCTGTTCAGATCCCGTTGTGCCCTTCTGCGCAGCCAGGAACTTGGCCCGCTCACGACCGTCGTGACCCAACCAATGGTAGTCGGCCTTGCTTGTGTTGCCTCCTGAGCTAATGATGCTCAAAGCAGCTGCCCTAACGGGATCGAAAAGCTGCCCGCCAAAGTGAGCGCCGTAGCGATCCTGCTCAGCTCCGCTGCCGGACGCATGCAGGGCCTTGTTGGCATATGATTTTGCCTGATCATAACCCGACTGTGCCTCTTGCTTTGCCTTGTTGTATCCATACTGTGCCTCTTCCTTTGCTTTGTTATATCCGTACTGTGCTTCATTCTTGACCGCGTTGTACCCTGACTCGCCAACGCTCAGGTGCTGAGCGTAGCGATCCTGTTCGGCGCCGCTACCCCGGGCGTGGGCGTTAATCTCGTGGATGCCCTCGCGGATCTTCTCTCCAGCCTGGTGACCGATTTGGGAGAAGTGCTCGCCGTAGCGGTCTTGCTCAGCACCGGAGCGAGCCGATGTGGTGACGTCGGGGTTGACCGGGTGTGTCTGAAGGACACTCTTCTCGTCACTGCTGAACCAACCCATTGTGATTGTTGATATGGTAAGAGATTAGGGGTGATAAAAAAGGTACTGTAGTGGTGCAATTGAGTCTGAGGGAAGCTCGATGTTGTGATGTGGTATGAGACGGAGCTCAGCTGTATGTTATGGGGAGCTCGCCGCCAATGACGTCAGTCTCGCTTAAACCCTTGCATCGAACGAGCTCGTCATGAGAAGGTCACAGAGGCGGCTCGGAAATTCTGTGAGCTTAAAACAGGTAGTATGTACCTACATTGTACGTACAAATTATATTGATGGAGTTTCCTGTTCGAGAACGCTGTTGATGCTGGACAGCTTACCGTCATCTACCTTGCCGCAGCTTGTGACGATTAAGCTTAATTTGAATACAATCAGTCCATCAACTGTCCTTCACAATCATTTCACTTTGATAATGTCTCGTACTGCACTGTCCATCTTATCCGTCTCGGTTCTCTTCTATGAAAAGCGGATTCGGTACTCAGTTCGTCACGATGACCTCATGTCTTGGCGGATCCACAGGAAGCAACTTTCACATGTTCACAAGTTACACATCTAATGTCTACGATCTGTCTACCTATTGCCTAGTATTTCTTGAAGCCAATCAGTGGTATGGATCTTGATGTCCATTGTTGAACATCCAGTGTATTGTATATGTGTACACAGATCTAGGTATGAAAAACCACGTAAATATCGAATTCACCGCAAACGCTCTTCGTGTCGGAGTCGCGTTGGCAGCGAGATCATTGTTGGAGCAAGAGATACTATTAGCAATCGCAGAATCTGAACAATGCTGTAATGAACGGCCCTGTGTGATAGTATTCCCTTGATGCACCCGACAGATGGAACGGAGCCTACATCTAGTGTGCCGATTTTGATCAGAACATACATTCAATTTGGTACACCATTCGAAATTAGCTGCACAGACGAATAGGGAGAGATATGAAACGTATGGACTTTCGGGTGTCGATCTCGAGATGTGCTTCTTTCTTCCCTGTCGAAGTTCCCTAGAATGTTCTCACATTGCAGAAGAGACGAGTGGAGCTTTACAGCTTCTAGATCCTACTATGGATTGGAGATGTCAGGGGGAGGCATGTTTCTTACACCAGTCGGGGCGCCAACGAAAGCTCTAGTATCAAGTACGATCTTGTAACCACCGTAGCCCCGACTCTTGCAAACCTTCCTGTATACCAAGTTCCTCCTTCGAAAAATGGTGTTCAGTCACGTGTTCAAGGGTCGATTATCACATCTGACTTTTGTGCCAGCGTGAAATACTATAGTACAATTGACAAGTATATTATATGGACTCGCTATTGCAGTCACATAGCACCCTACAATACACTGCAGACAGCCACAGGGTCAGACACAAACGCCTCTGGTACCAGCTTTCCGTCTTAACAGCTCTCACTTCATATTATCGTCTACAATCTACCTAATCATTGTCTCAAGAACACCTCAATTTTACTCAGAGCAAATTCCATATCGTCAGTCTCTACAGCCATCGGCTTGGGCGAAACTGCTATCGTTGAATCTGTCTTAGACTTACGCACCTATAAGATGCCTGAATATCGAAATGCCGACTTAATCGTCACACTACCATCGAGTCCACCGAGGCGACATTCTGGTTTCCCGTTACAAAATTTTCGACTGTGCTCGTGGGTATAAGGAATGCGACATGCATCGTTGCTGGAACCCTCGACATGAGTTAGAAATGATTCTTCCAGTTCTGGATGCTAATGAAGTGATTGTTAGAAACCTACCGCAATCGAGTCTCGAAGGCCTCTTAATGAGTACCTCGAAATAGGTATAAGCATGATTGAGCACTCAAGCTTTCAACTGGTCGCATCAATGAGCGATACTTGTGACAGCCTTGACAGAAAAGGCACCCACACAAGGTTGCGCACGTACGAAGGAATGTCACAAATTGCTGGGGATAACGGCATGACACTGCATAGAACACTGCTTGAGCGATCCACTACAGTGTAGTTACAATCCATCAGTGAACATATAGTGGAAACCTGGCCGAGATATGAGGAATCATGTTCGATGCTCGCTACACAATTCACGCTACACAATTCAAACTCCACAAAAGGCAAAGTTTTTGTTGGAGCTGTGACCTAACGATCTATTACTCGTCGCCGGTTCTGTGAATCGATATTTGAGATTACCTTGCTCTGCTAGTAACAGCTAGAACAGGATTCTCATCGACGCTTGGTCTCGATGCTTGAGTCCCAGGATTTCTGCAGGAATAAAGGTTTGCGCACATACTGTTGAAATGGGCTATCCAATGTAGGATCTAAGATGTCAAGTCACTAATCACATATGGGAGTGACCAGCGGACAGCAGCACCACGCTAGCGCGACCTTAGCGCGTTTTTGCCCTCCTTGTCTAAGTAGGTAGTTGCTGCCACGCGATGTTCCTCACATCCACATCCTCATCTCAAGATCTGCTGACTTTCATTGCATGGCCTAAACAAGATTTTTGTACGTGAAAATGCGATGAGTAAGATATTCCCCTCTTTCGCAGCGTCCACCACTGCAGCTAGATTCAACAACGTTCATTCCGGAAACCGGATTTAACGCCGTTTGCAATCAACGACCATCCGCAGCAGGCTCCGGTCCAACGCCCCGGGCGCCCTCCTGCGCAATGTGTTCATCGAGCATCGGTAGGAATCTCGGTGCTTCAATGGTGATGTCAAAGTTCTATTTGTACTCTAGTCTACTAGTCAACCCCGCAATTACCAGCACCGGCTACCGTTGTGTATGGACCGCGTTGCGATGGTACCTGAAAATCTGACAGGGGCCCTGCTGCTGTCTCCGGATTCGAATCCGCTAGAGCTGCAGCTACAGCGCGTAATTTCGTAGACATGCTCGATCTTCGAGCTTTTTGTGGTTCCCCGCAACCTGCTACGGTACCACGGCTTGAGCATGGGAGCTTAAATAGCAAGCATGTAGTCGAGTACAAGAGATACCAAGCATCAGACTAAGCAATTCATCTTGACTACCAAGATGAGGTTTGTCAACGTCACGGTTGCGGCAGCCGCTCTTGCCGGATTCGCAATTGGTATGTGTATTGCCGTGAACACACAAACAGGACCCTGACATTGCCAAACAAGCCCAAAGCCTCACGCCTTCCGGAACGGAGCGAGTCATTCCGACTCTTTCACCTCAGATCAATGCTCTGCCGAGTTTGACGCCAACCATCTACGATGACAGCGCGCCAGACTCTCAAGCATGCCCAGGCTACAAAGCGTCTAACGTGGCCGAGAACGACCATGGCTTCACTGCTGACTTGACCATCGCTGGAGCTAATTGTCAGGCTTTCGGAAACGACATTGCGGACCTGACTCTCGAAGTTTCGTACCAGGCAAAGGAACGTCTTAATGTTCGAATCTATCCCAGGAACATCGCAGCCGAGAACAAGACACAATATATTCTCTCACCGGACTTAGTTGATCAGCCAGAGTGGGATGGCAAGACAAGTTCCAACAGCAGTGATCTCGCCTTCGAATGGAGAAACGATCCTAGCTTTCAGTTTAGGATCTCACGCTCGTGCTCCGGGGAAGAGATCTTCTCAACCTACGGCCATGTCATCGTTTATGAGGACCAATTCATTGAACTCGTCACTAACATGATCGACGTAAGTAGCCAGTGTTCTTGTTGATGAAACAACAGTTAACAATCACAACAGGATTACAATGTCTATGGTCTCGCAGAGAACGTACATGACTTCCGCCTAGGCACGAACCACACGCAGACCTTCTATGCAGTTGATGCCGGTAATTCCGTCGACCGTAACGTTTACGGTGTGATTCCCTTCTATCAAGAGACGCGCTACGGGCAAAATGGCCCCGAAACCACCGCGCACGGCATGTATGCTCGCAATGGTATGTTACATAAGTATGTTTTAACTGCACGAAAACTAAGGTTCTCTAGCCCATGGCCAGGAATGGCTGTTGCGCACAAACACGATCACCTATCGCACCTTGGGTGGGAGTTTCGATCTCTACTTTCTCAGTGGTCAGAAAGAAGATGGATCGTCAAGTGCTTTGACCACTATCTCCCAATTCCAAACTGGCTGTATTGGTACGCCAGCGATGCAGGTTAGTGGAATCTCTGTAAAAGTCTCGAAGCATTGCTGATTGTGTCAAGATGTATTGGACGTTCGGCTACCATCAAGCCCGTTGGGGCTACGAGAATATCTCTGTTGTACAAGGTGTCGTCGATGGTTACCGTGAAGCTCAAGTTCCCCTTGAGTGCTTGTGGAATGATCTCGACATTTACGACTTGTACCGCGACTTCACCAACAATGAGGTCACCTATCCGCTGCCTGAGTTCACCAACTTCATTGAAACTCTTCATGCCAACGGTCAATACTACGTGCCCATCATCGACAGCAATATCTATGTTTCCAACCCCGACAATGCTAGCGATGAATATGGACCCTTTGAAAGAGGCTCATCACTGCAGACGTATATTCGAGACCCCACGACTGGTGACTACTACTATGGAAACAATTGGCCTGGATTCTCGGTCTGGGCTGATTGGCTTCTCCCTACATCTCAGGCTTGGTGGACAAATGAGATCGTCCAGTGGCACAAAGGCACTCCCTTCGATGGAATCTGGATTGATCTAAGTGAAGCTGCATCTTTCTGCGCAGGGTCCTGTGGAAATGGTCGACTGACTGACAACCCTGTACACCCGCCTTTCCTTCTGCCTGGCGACCCACTCACTTTCGACTTCAATTATCCAGAAGGCTTCAACATCTCCAACGCCACCGAGGCTGCTTCTGCAGCAGCTGCATCGGCATCACAGTCGTCAGCACTTTCGGCGTCTCCAATCCTCCCTGTTGCGACTACTACAACTCAGGGCCGTACCGAGCCTACACCTGGAGTACGCAATCTCAACTATCCACCATACGTGATCAACAATGTCCAATCCGGACATGCACTCGGCAAGAGCTCTATCGCACCCAATGCGACACACAACGATCAGTACAATACAACTGAGTACGAGATGCACAATCTGTTCGGACTGCAGATCTCCAATGCAACTTATTACTCGCTCCTGGAGTTGTTCCCCGGCAGGAGACCATTCACAGTCGGAAGAAGCGTCTTCGCTGGCAGTGGCAAGACAACTAGCCACTGGGGAGGTGACAACACAAGCACTTGGGGCAGCATGTTCCTCTCAATCTCGCAAGCCTTCACCATGATGATGTCGGGTATTCCCATGTTCGGCGCCGACACGTGTGGATTCGCACGCAACACCGACTTCCAGCTCTGCTCCCGCTGGATGGAGCTCAGTGCCTTCTTCCCATTCTACCGCAATCACAACGTCAAGGCCACCATTGGTCAGGAAGCCTACCGCTGGTCTTCGGTCGCTGAGTCTGCTCGCCGCGCTATGGCAGTCCGCTACAGTCTTTTGGGATACATGTACACCCTGTTCTACCACGCTCACACCAAGGGCGAGACGGTTATGCGCGCACTTGCCTGGGAGTTCCCCAACGATGAGTCCCTGCGGGAAACGTACAACCAGTTCGTGCTCGGCCCATCGATTCTCGTCACCCCGGTGCTGGTGCCGAATGTCGAGACTGTTCAGGGTGTGTTCCCGGGTATTGGCGACGGCGAACGGTGGTACGACTGGTACACACTTGCCGAAGTCGATGCTCAGCCCGGAGAGAATGTCACGCTGCAAGCACCGCTTGAGCACATAAATGTGCACGTCAGGGGCGGGGCCGTTCTTGTGCTGCAGGAGCCCAAATTGACCACTGCGGAAACAAGGAAGACGCCTTACAGCCTGTTGGTTGCTCTCGACAGCAAGGGCGCAGCAAGTGGTGATCTATATCTCGATGATGGCGAGAGTCTGCACCCGAACTCGACTCGACTAGTTCAGGTCAGTAGTTCCACTCCCTTGAATACGTGGCATGACTGACACAACGCGTAGTTCTCATACAGTGACAATTGTCTCTCTTTTACATCTGAGGGTGACTTCCACACTGCCCCGGCGCTAAGCGGTATCACCATTACTGGCCTTCATGAGCAGCCAGCGCATGCATCGCTCAAAACGGGCGGCAACGACTGCGATTACTCTGCGCTTACCACGTCGTTCAATGGAGGTGTACTCAAGATCTCTGGTCTCGACCAGTACACGGGCGACGGCGCTTTCGAGCATGATCTGGAGCTGAACTTCCGCTAAGCACAGACTGCTCAGGATAACAATTCAGTGTAATGCATACGAATTGTACACATAATGAGGACGTCTATGTCTGCCACCTTCCTTGTTCCTGTTACGTGATATGTACCTCTATTTGAACAATAGCCACACGCTTCATCGCACCGTGTCAATTCCCACAGTCTGTGTTTCAACCCAGCACAACAACAGTGTACCGCCTCCCCTTCGCCGCATCAAACCCCATCCAGCTATCCAGCTCAACAAACTCATCCAGGCTACGTTTGCGCGGACGCAACGGACACGCTACAGCGGTGCTCGAGCTTTTGCTTCTACACAAGAACATCAACAGTGGCCGATTGGGAAGCGATCCGACGCGACGCACCATCCCCAATCCCACAGTTGGGCTGTGTGACAAAGCTTGAATGGCAGCATCTAATACCGCACGTTTCCGAGGCAGACCTGTTTGCAGTGACAAACAAGCTCCCACGGCTGAAAGAATGTAGTGTGGGTTTTTGTGATGATTTTAGTCCAGGACGTAACGCATGAAGCATCGAGAAAGTAGTCACCTGCTCTGTTCTTTGTTTAAGTCGAGAGACGGCATCTGACTTGCGTAGGACTTGTGGACGCCATTGTTGCATCGAGCTTTCACAACCTGGCTACTCTTGCGCTCAGAGCAGTCCACGATGAATGTCAAGACGAGGCGCGGGAACCGACGAACCTGACATCAAATGCATCAGGCGACGACGCAAGTTCAATCAGAATGATGCGACACTTAGCTACTCTACCAACTTACGATCTTGCATCTCACAGGCTCGCACGTCATCAGTACTCACTTCTTTCGCGATTTCCCAGCTTTCCCTGCACTTGTGGACTTTCAGTTGGACTTTGCATCTTCAAAGTCAGACGCAGAATGGTTTTTCTTATCCGACGAAGACTTATTGACTAGGATCAGAGACCTAGACGAGGAGGGATCAGTGCACTACTACTACTCCGACGACGACGAAAATTTCGAGCTCTACGATTCAGACGACGAAGACGGGCCTCTAATCGAAACTGCTGGTGGATGTAACAAATTCCGCACCATGCCGAACCAGGACAACATGCCGAACCTTTTGATCGAGGCCGCCCATATGGCCCAGTCGTCGACTCAGCTGCGCAAGTTCATCCTGAGACACAGATCTTCCTCACGGCAGACACCAATTACTTGGACTCCGAGCGAACTCATGCCGTACGGTCGACACATGGAGCCATGGTATCTTCGAGCAGGCGTAGAGATCCCTACTAGCTATTGACGTTCTCCGGATGGTTGATCAACGGTTGAACACCTCGTCAACGGATGTTGGGACGACAGGGAAGCTCATTACTTCGTAGAGCAGGGAAAGCATGGTCAAATCAAGAAATTCAGAAAACAAAGTACACTCATATCTTGACGGTGGGATCACAGGTATACTGTGAGCAAGATGAGAAGGTTGCGTGAGCACCATGATGGTCGCGCCAAGAGTGAAGATGCTTGGCTATCATCTGCATCCCGCCTCCCACTCTCAAACCGAACAGCTCGTGAGAAATGTAACAATCAAACAGTCGCATCAGAATACAAGATGTCAAGTGTATATTACATTGAATCTTGCTCTATAGAGCAAATTGGAAGAGGGTATCGAACGCAGAAATTCTTTCCTTTGGGTTCCCGTAGCAACCTTCATGTTAAGTCGTTGATCTTGAGTGTGCATAGAGCTGTGCTATATGTGATACTTCAGCGCTTGCAGACCTACAAGAAGAAAGCACCGACAGCACCCAGGACAATGGCAAGGATGCCCTGCTGGCCCACACTGACAGCAGATCCGGCGCCGTCGAATTGCGTGGCTGCCGCATTTGCGGAACCTGAGGCGACAGAAGCAAATGTTGTTGTAGCCCTTGAAGTAGTGACGGTCTGAGCAGGAGCAGTGGTGGGCTCTGCGACGCCAGATGGGCAGTGCCAGTGGTCGCCGTGAGGCTCGCAGGTAGCAGCAGTGGCGGAATGCTCATGATCGTGGTCGTGATCATCTTCATCATGACTGTGAGATACTGACGTAGAAGCAGATGCAGACGCAGCAGGAACGGATGTGATGCTTCCCGACGCAACTGTGGTGGCAGCGATAGCTGAAGGAGCGAATGTGGGCTCAGCTACGCCTGATGGGCAGTGCCTGAGAGGTCAGTGTTTTGAATTCATTTGACTGTCTGCGACAAATCTTACCAGTGGTCACCGTGGGGCTCGCACACGCCGCTGGCAGTGGCAGAGACAGTGTCGACACTCGCAGCAGCAGGGGCTGTTGTAGGCTCGGCAACACCAGCTGGGCAGTGCCTGATATGATTTCAGTCCAGTTCGATATTGGCCCAAGAAAATCTCACCAATGGTCGTCGTGAGGCTCACATCCTACACCTGTTGCAGTGTAGGTATCCTGGGCAGAGGCAGCCGCAACAAGTGCAAGGATGACGGCGGAAACCCTCATCTTGACGCTTTATTATACGTGTTTCGTAAGGACAGTGGCAGTTCAAGGATCTGTAAGGAGGGATTGTACTGGAAACTCGTTTTGGGTGGTCTGAAAACAAGGCGTTGTCGATGGTTTTTATGTTTATATATGTCTGCACACGCGAGAGTACTAGGCTGGACCCGTAGCCAAGTCTGCGGATGCCTTGGCGAAGGACATTGGGGTACTCATATTGCTACAAAGATCCAGAAAAACTTGCCGTTTAGCGAGTTTAGGGTAAACGGTTCAATGTCGTTGGCTAGGATGGCAGCCTGACGATCGCTGGGCGCAAACTCCTGCTCTTGGCATGTCGTTGGTAGAAGAAATTGGCAAGGGAACCTAAAGATCTTACAGAAGGGCTATATGTTGAGGAGAATGCAAGCGAGTGGCCCTTCTGCTTGTCGACTAAAGTGGAGACGTGATAACCAGCTGGGATTATTGATGAGTGAGACTATCACAAACGGTGTGACTCTTTCTGCAGAATTAATGGGACATCGGCATTGATTCTTGAACCAAGCGTGAAACTAATGCAGGTACAAACGCCCGTGGTTCCTACAAAGTAGGCAAATCACGTTCGACCATGCGAACAGGACGTATGAAGGGAACCGAACGTCCGAGAAATGACCGATTGACTATCCAGATACGCTGCAACATCACGTTTATGTGTGAGACAAGTATAGTCGCGCATAGGGATACTTACAAGTGATATCTTATGTCCAAATAATGCATGAACCTACGCGTATCAATTAGTCAATAATCAACGCTGAGAAACTTCATTACAGGTTGGTCAAGACGGGGAGAAGCAGGGAAAAGGTCAAGATGAGATTTCTACTTGGTGCCACCCTGAATCCAGTCCTCGATTACCATGGCAATTTTCATGTTATTTTTTTCAATATGCATGAAATGACCATTACCAGTTATGTTACGTTCAGCAAGCTTGATCCAATCAGGGCTACCACCAGCCTGCTCTAAGAAGTCGATTACACAGTGATCATAGGTGGCATGCACACTGGCTTCTCCGGTCAAGCACAGATATGGAACGCTTGCGATCTTTGGTAGCTTCCGCGCAGGTTCGGCTTGCAAATGGCAGTTGCGACGAGCAAGCGTGTCGTTTCCTACGATAATCTGTTGAAGCTCGGAAGGGTCTGCCACCGGAGGTTCGTAGTCTAGTGGAGTGTTGGTCAGACCCCAGGGGCGAGTTGCGCTGCCGGAATCAATGGTGAGGCCGTAGTTCCAGAATGGTTGGGTCGAGTGTTCTAGGTTGATGTTGCCTGCGACGTTTTCTGGGCAATCATTTGAAAGCAAGATGGGATATAGAGCTCCGAGCGAATGGGAGAATAGATAGGAAGGTCCAATAAGCGAAAGCAATTCGCAACCAGCAGCACGCATTGACAATTCAGCCAAAGTGAAGTTGCTCGTGAAAGGAATGATGCCTTTGCGGAAAGTGTCAAAGAAGGGATCCCCGATTTGCCCCGAGCCTGGCCATTGGGTGTGCAGCTTTGCTTGAGGATAAGTCGCAAGTAATTCTGGGGCCGTAAACCCGCTTTGAACACCTTCCTGGGTTGTTGTGTTCCAAAGCACATAATCCCGGGTATTCATCTGACTGCTACGCCCTACAGACGTGTGGTCGAGGAGATATACTTGATACCCTTGCTCAAGGAAGAAGCCTGCAAGCCCCTGACGACCGTCTGGGGTGTTCAGCCATGTCGTCCCGGACACAGCGCCGCCATGGAAGAACACCAGAGGCCTTGGTTGTGTGACTCCGACCGAGGGAGTAAGTTTTTCGACATAAAGTTGGTCGACCGTAAGGTTACCGGTTCCGGTGTTGAGCAAACGTCCACCAACGTAGAAAACATCTCGTTGATGATGTGTTTGCTGGGACTTGCACTTGGAGCTGATCGCTGCTACGCCAGCGCAGGACTGTGTGGTATTGTCGCTACCAACCGCAAAGCTACCGAGCGTTAAGATGGCTACGCCAATGGAAGACAACATCATGTTGTGGTGAGTCGTGAACAGACTTCGGGACGGTCGTGAGGTTTTGTAAATGATCGACATTTAATTTCGGGTGTCGGAGTCTGCCCAAAACAGAAGTACCTAGGTACTGCACCCAAGCACGTCCGACCAGCCACTTGACACTTTTGTACGATCGAAATCATCACGGTCGTTTTCAACAAGCGGTAGGAGTACTACTAAATGACTGTTTGATCGTGTATATTTCACTAAGGAAGAGTCCCAATGAGAGTATTCATCGTTCTTGCCCGATGCAGCATTTTGCTGCTCGGATGTGCCTCGTGCAGTAGACATGATCAACATTGCGACCATTCCAGCATTAGTAGGTTGTATTTGAGTGATGGGGGCACTGACTAGTCGAGTCTTGCTAGATTCTTGATTTTTTCGTACATGCGGTATGGAACGCTGTTTCTTGGTAGGCGAAGTTGAAGCCGCGGAGTGACATCAACGCTGGTGGGCTCATCCGCACGTCACGACTATTTCGTGCGGCTGCTTATATACTACCTCGACTACATTCACCACCACATCAATCCCTTGAATACTGTCGCAATTTAGAAACTCCCCTTTCAAATTCATATCAGCGTCTCCAAACCAACACATAACATCTACCAACTTCTAAGCTCAGTCATGCAGAACGAGAAGGGTCAGGGCGTATCGCACGCTAAAGAGTCACAACTGCCCCAGAAAGTGCAAGAGAAGGTGCGTGATGGCTGCTCCTGCTGTAACACCACATGATTGACATGCTACCGCAGGTGCCCTCCAGTATTGAACACCAAGTTCCGGACTCGGCACACGACACCAACAGCAACAAGGACACGGGCAAGGTATCGCATGCTACTGGAGACTCCAAAGTGCCGAAGGTGTTGCAGGAAGGCCTGCCAGCGAAGATAGAGAAGGTGGTGCCGAATGCCATTCACGACACTCGCGGAGCGGACATCTAAACGACATCCACGTTAACTATTGATCAATTACAAGTAATACCAGGCCACTCTTTGTGTCGTTGACTCCCCGCCTACCTCCATCTTCTCTTTTTGTGATGCTCGTGCTTCCTTACCTACCCAATGTCACCTAACGAATGTGCTAATACTTTAGGATCAGGAGTCAGAAGCCCGGATTTGAGAAACGGAATGTTCTGACGCCACATATCTATCAATGTGCGCAAAGAAACATGTTTCCGTAACTTGTGAAGGTGAGTCCCACCCGTGCCTTCAGATCCAGGCCCTCATCGATCATCTGCATTGCGATTATTTTCTGTACGACGTACCAGACCATATGAGCGTCGGCTCTCCTCTTGCTAAAGCTCGCGATACCGATCGCTGCGTTTCGGCTCCAATTCTGCACAGCCTGCTGAAAAATGAAGTCCAACATGGCGCAAGGCAGCCTTTGCTATTGGTGGGCAGCTGGGCAGCTGAGCTGCACCTCGAAGTTTGCGTCTGACAGGCGGCACTTGGCGTGATTTTCGTTGCCCTTTCCTCATTCACATTGTGTTCTGGCTGATAGAATGACTACCGCCCACCTGCAGTGATCTTGAGCTGAATAAGTTGATCGGTGAGCTAACGACACTGCTGGTATCTGCAATGATTTATAGGTACGATCCCGTTTGAGCTCACATCCGCAGCTTACGGGGTCCAAATTTCAGTCTAGATGGGGCGGAACAGTGCGGTAAATCTTCATGCGGCACCTTCGTTTTAGCTAATGTTTTGTAGGGGCATTCGTGCCGCAATCAACGCCGCTCACTGGCACCCATCGATTCATCGTCAAAGCTGATGCTATACGGAAAGATTTTGAATTGCGAGCAAAAGATCCGAACTATGAACCGTCGATTGGAGACATCCAATATATTCTGGATGCTACAACTCTTGAGCCCGATTGGACCGTTCCTCCCGCTGACGATGATGGCGATGCGAGTTGCGGTTTCTACAACACAATGGATTCGACCCTTTACGATGCGCTTGAATTATTGCAGAAGAGATCACCGTCTGGTAAGATGCCCAATATAACCGTTGGCCAAAAACCGCTGGCCGTCGAAGCTGCAGAGCACATGCTGGAAGAGAGTCTGAGGCTTCTGTTGGACCACCGTGTAGTGGGTAATGTCAAGTTCATCCCTGCTATAGTCATGCAGGATTTGGAACATTCCGTGGAGATGAAGCCGTTCATGCGTCAAAGATATCAGAAAGTGCATAGACAGATAGGGTACCTGTTGGATACCTTCCTGTTGTGCACGGAGCCATCGCAGCATTACTTCTCTGCTGTGACAGTTGTCAAAGATCAACTTGCACCTTCTTTCACGCATGGCTGGATCGATGAACTTATTTGGCAAAAACTGGTTTTGAAAGATATGTTGGTATTAGACTCCGCCACTTGGATTCATGTGCCGTCTACAAATGTGAGTCCTGAAATTGAAACTGCCCAGAAATACGACTGATGAAAGCAGATCATCATGATCCGAGTATGTTACTACACCTGGGAGTTAGATTCTCACTCATATTTACAGGTTTTAATGCAAAAGTTGGAGAAATATCCTGGAATTCAATTTGGCTGGAGTCTGGATGAGTACGGGCTCATCAACTCGGCTGCTGCTCCTGGTGATCCTCTGCTCACATACAAGGAGCACAGTTACTCTCCAGATCCGTTATACAGCCTACCTTCGAGTTCGACCATTGTGGTGGTTAGTTTATCGAGCCTCATGTAATGCGCTGCTGACGTCCTCAGTTCCCATGTCTGCGGCTGACTAGTTACGGAGGACACAAACATGTTCGTGCCAAGTATGAGGAACTGCGAAGGAACCTATCAACTCGAGCTTCTGGGCCAGATTCAGCTGACTGTGATGTACACGTGGAGCGCACTCTAGATGAGGCATACTATCCAGGGCTCGAGCGAAAGAATCTTCAGACCCGAAACAAAGACCAAAGTATCTGCCACAAAAGCATACCCGAATCTGAAGAGCCGGATGATGATTCACCTTTGCTGATTGTACCGCAACTATGGCTATGGAGAAAGAAATCGTTGCTTCTCACTGCCTACAGCTTTACACAAGATCTTGGGGATGTGAAATTTGTGCAAATGAAAAGCACAACGGCCGACCGGCCAATCTACATATATGAAGTAACGGATGAAAGGCTTACTCTCAATCCATTGCTTCAGATGGGACTCCTAATGGCCACGTGCATCGAGTACTTCGGTCAAGAACAGTTGCTACAAGGGAGCGACGTCAAATCCCCGCCCACGCTCGTTCTCTACGAAAGACGTGTAGTGTCTGTACTCTCTGGGGTTCAGGACTACATGCAAGCGTCGACACGCAACAGCATCAACTACGATGAGGAAAAGAAATTTCACCACACCATTGCGGACGTCCGCAGTGAACTTGCGATGATTCGGCATTTTCTCACAGAGCAACAACAGATCTTAGGCAGCCTATTGCTCGAACACGACCCATCACGAGCAGACAAGAAACAGAAGCCGCATGTTCCTAGAGACCCAAATCTAACAAGCGAAGATTCACTTTGGAAAACGGTCGAAAAGGCAGAAAGCAAGCTCGCTCTCTATCAAGACACAGTACAAAAGATTGATGGAGATGCAGAGCGGATAGGAGCAAGTATCCAAGACATGCTGAACTTGAAGCGTACGTATGCCAGTGTCCAAGACTCACACGCGAGTGTGCTCCTCAGCACCGCTGCTCTTGGCTTCGCCATCGTCACTATCATTTTCACGCCCTTGGCGTTTCTCACTGCATTATTCGCCCTTGATATCCAGGGATTCGACAAGCTTCGCAATCCTACTCTATCAGCCGCTACGGAAAGTGCAGTCACTATGGATAATCAGACTCTCGTCGTCAACGTCAACGTAACCTCGGATGACTCGGTCTACAATAGTGCCAAGATGGGCGGCATTTTTGGTAAGCACAGAAGCCTGCAGCTGATTATGCCATTTGAGATAGGCGCAAGCTAATGTTCTACAGTCGGTACAGAGATCTTGACGATAGTGCTGACTTTGCTTCTGGTATGGGGTTCATTGAAATATGTCGGTATCAATATCGGCGACATGCGCACTGCACACAAGGAGAGCAAAACACCAAAGGAAGAAAACAAAAACACAAGTGTCAGTGTTTTTGCTCGTGTCACGGCACCAGTAGCGATAGATTCAGTGCAGAAGCGGAGCCCAGTTGGTAAAGTAGAAAATGTGTAGATCACTGGGGAGTGCGTAACTCAGGGGTTAGCAAAATACGGCAAATTGATTTTGAATTTTAGCACACGTCTGCACCATCAGTGCTTAGCAACGTGTACGACTCCAAAATTACCGTTCCACGGTTTGTGAAGGCAGCTCAAAAACCTGCTCCACGCCATCAAGCTCCATCGCTTCTGCCCTATGAGGCACCTTCTCCCTCGCAACCGACCCGCCGCCCAGCTCACACATCGCAGGCCTCTCCCCTATAGGTCCGCCATCTAGCTCCGCATCCATATGCACCATCGCATATGACTTCTCCCCAACTGTTGGTGCGAAATACGAATACTCGGCCTTCTCGTCAACGGGTCGCGCCATGGGCTCTACAGGCAACTGGGTCTTCGCTCGGTGCCGACGGCGCTGGCAGAGATACCACACTAGGCAGCCTAGAAGCAGGACTGCGGCGATTGCACCACCGATGGCGCCACCGAGTAGTGCCGTGGAGGGTTTCTTCGAACCTTTGTTAGACGTTTCGATTAGCGTGTCGTCGTTCTTCGGTGGAATGGCTACGATATCGGGCTTGGGCATCGGCGCGCTGAAGACAGCTTGGCTGAGGTTGAACTCGTCTCTTTCCCAGTCCGAACTGATGTAAACCTCCTGTAAGAACGTGCGGCCCAGCGTGATCTGACTGTCGTTTGCAGCTCGCCTCAAAGGGAAGTAGTTCGTCGGTGATGCAAATATGGGGTAGGAGACCTGGTGGTCGAATGCGGGGAGGGGTATCTCAATCTGAATCGTTTGGCCTCCCGACACCGATAGCCCAAGTGTGAAGCTCAGGATGGATTTATGATCTTGTAGTAGGCGACGTGTGACATCGCTCTGTAGATAACGGTCCGTCTCTTCATTGTACGTCAGGTTGAACAGTGCGGCGATGCGGTCGCAGGTAACGGACGGAAGCCACAGCTCGGGTACGTTAGAATCTACGACCGCTATGAAACCTTCCTCGAGTAGAACGGTTGTTGTTCCGTTACTATATTGACTTGAAATACCTTGGACTCCAACCAGCAGATCCTGAGAGGATGATAGTGAAAGAGTATTGTCGGATCTCCTGGACCGATCATATCCACCAAGAATTAGGCTTCCAGCAACACCTGTCTGTCTGTATGGAGCCCCAACTTGGTAGCCGAAGGATAGGCTAGGTATGTGACCTTCTTCTTTGAGACGACTGAGAAATGAGTGAGGTCGGTCGGTGTCGGTGAAGTTCATCGAAAACAACGACAATCCCAATCGACCTTGCCAGTAGTCAGCACTAGAATAGGTGCCTAGGGACTGTTTCTCAAGATTGGGTACATCAACTGCGTTACTTGTTGATGGACCAACGGTATCGTAGCCGAAGTAAGCGTTTCCAGCGAGACCATACTTGTGACCCATGTTCACCTTGTAGATGCCGATCTCATCCCAAGTCGACGAAGCGTTTCTCTGGAACCCAACACCAGGTTTTGATTCGAAAACCTCAACACCACGTGATGCGCCGCAATTTGAAATATTGAACCCGCTTGGCAGGCAGTCTTCATCGATTGGCAGGTAAATCGTTTGTCCGTCGAATGATGGCAAGACGTGAAACTGCTGTGGCGGTGTCCCGGCGTGTACGAAAAACCTTGAGATGGACTTCAGTACTTGGGGTTTACTCGGAATGTCTTTACCTCTGACAAAAGCCATTCATGCTCGAACTATCGCATGATGTACCCTGGCAAAGAATGTCTAGATTGTGTTAAGCACTTACGTTGACCATGACCCATCATTCCCCAGCCAGCGCCCTGAATTCTGAACCGCGAGAGGGACTGGAGGTTTCGTTGCCTTACTCATGATGTGGAAAGATGTGTGGGCTGAAAAGTCCGCAGGTGACGCTACTTTCAACAGCGTGAGTAAGATCACACAAACAGGCGAGTATAGACTCAAACAAGCAGATCACTCAGACTTAGATATGCAACACTGTAGCCCCGTCGTTGTCGGTGACCTTCGATGGATGGCCAGATCCCTATTCGGATTCACAAGAACCCGTTTGAGACGACCATCTTTCAGCTGATCGAATCGATCAGTGTATGCATCAGGTGAAGTGAAGCGACTTCGCCTGATATGTATCATCAAGGTTAGCGTCATGTCCATATCAGGTACTTCGGTACTGACGCGGCAAGCTCCCAAAGTACAATCCAATCTGGAGCGCGCCAAGAGGATGGCTCCTAGACTGGCTGCTTACGCCCCGCAATGTTTTTCTGCAAGCAACTGGATTACCCAAGCCTTGAGGAGAGCTGAGGGCGTTGTTTGTTAAGCCTCGCTGCTGATGTGTACAGCTTTAGGAAGAAGGAAGATGCAGCTCTGAATCCGCATCAATAACAGCGAGGTTGCTGTTATACTCGACTTAGTAAACATACCTGCAGTAGCCTACTCAAAGAAATTTGGTTTGAGCGTTTTGGCCTGGGCAACCGAAGATACACGTATAAAGTGATCGCGGCTGCTCGTGGTTTCTCACAGATCAAACAAACTCTCCTCATTCTATCTATCATATCAAAATGTCGCCTTCAACCAGCCCTGTCAAACTCCCGATCTACTCCACGCTCTTACTGGCTTTCGTGCTCCTTTCACCGTTCGGTGCTGTAGCTCAATCAGATGGTACTACGCCCACTGAAGTCTCTGCTGGAGCATCTGCTCCGCCTTTAACTCTGTCCTCCAGTCTGTCGTCTGCTCTGTCATCTGATTCATCTAGCGATGAACCTAGCCCGGTTCCTCTCAACCCGATCGCCCCGGAAGTGAGTGATACAGATGTGAAAGCTGATTCTCCCTCACCATATATTTCATCAACATCAGTCCCAGGTACGACCTCTCCTCAAGCATCAGGAAGTGCCGTGCCGCCTGCACCAGTCACGGTCACATCCGTGGGAGTTCCCAAACCGACAGCAGCGCCAGTTCCATCAGGAGAATCTCCTGCACCGGAGAAGGGCACCGCACTACCGGTGACCTCTGACTCGAAGACATCTGCTGCTGGATCACCGAAAGCACCGGTGCCAGGTGCGCCCTCACAAGCCACAGGACCTTCCGGATCTCCACCTGGACCTTCTGGGTCTGCACCTGCGCCCTCTGGGTCTGCACCTGCGCCTTCTGGGTCTGCACCCGCTCCTTCAGGATCCGCGCCAGCACCAGGGCCCAGTGGAAACGCACCGTACGTGGAGTCCCATCATCTCAAAGTCAATCGCTAACTATGTTCTTTCACAGGCCGCCGCCGGCAGGATCAAGCGTACCTGCAGCTCCAGGACAGTCCAAGCCAGCACCTCCCCCAGGCGGCAGTGCTGCAAGCGGAACTGCGTCTGGGGGTGCCGCTGCTAGTGGCATGAGCACTCCAGGCGGAGCAGTCCCGACCGACATGAGTACTCCAGGCGGAGCGGTCGCTACCGGTATGAGCACTGCAGGTGGAGCAGTCGCTACCGATATGAGCACTCCAGGCGGAGCAGTTGCAAGTGGCATGAGCACTTCAGTCGGAGCAGCTGGTACCGGTACGGATGCCCCAGGCTCGGGCGGCGCGACCTCAGGCGGCGTTGCGACTTCAGCGGGCGACAGTGTTGCGCCGTCGGCGACGTCGGGCGGGGCTGCGGAATTCACTGGAGCCGCCGATCGCCATGCAATTGAACAAGGTCACGGCATCTTCCTGGGCCTTGTTGGCCTTGCGGCTGCGTTCTTCTGATGGTCGGAGGGATCTGGGTCTTGCGGCGTTACCATCGTTCGCTTGGAGCGGTGAGGTGTAGACTCAGAGATGATCGTTTTAGGCTCTGATTGGATGGAATCTGTAATTTTTGTTTGCTAGTTTGCTTAATCAGAGTAATTTCTCGCTTGATCTACTCGGCCGTCTGTTCTTCCTGATACACTTGGTGACTTGAAGCCTGCCGCTTTTACGTGAGCTGTGCGCGTCTTGGATGTACATGGGTGGTACTGAGCACCAAAGTTCAGCTGCGGCTGATGTAGTACATCGAGAGACTCTGTTGGTAGCTGGATATGTTTAGAGGTAGTTAACACTAAGGCCCAGACGATGGAGTGGGGTCTCTTCCTCTTTGTTCACGCTTGGCGAAGGCTTGGCTCAATATCCGCTCCTGGCCCAGTCCGGCTACCACAAACCTGCGTCGTTTTAAGCACCCCAAGTTTGGCGGTACTTGTCAAGCCTCGACGCTGGGTGCGCTTGTTGACTCCGCCTCCTGCTACGGAGGTCTTTGGTAGTCTCCGTACCACAGCTGGCTCGGTACGCGCTTGCGGGCCGTTTGCGGACCCAATTAGATGCCGAGAACGACAGAGTCCATTCAATTAAACCTCAGGTGATCTCGATATCAAAATCGCCGAGGATATTCAATCGGCGTTTACATTGTGTTCCACTCGAGGAAAGGCGTGATCGGGATGCTGTCTAGAGCTGCGCTATTGAAGCCATAGTAGAGATCATCAACAGGCACTGAGACATCTCCATACATCTGGTGCTGACCATGAGCTAGCCATTGCCCGTTGTAGTCATAGTTGAGGGAATTAACGTCGGGTCCCGCAGCATCCAGCATGCTGCCGGCTACTGCTGTAGGTCGTGGCGGCGCCATGAGTGTCGGCGTATTCATTGTAGAATGTTCCGGCGTACCCACTTGCGTGATTTGCGCATTCTCCTGCTCCCGTACGAAGCTCTGAATGATCCCGTCAAGATCGAGCCCTTGCAAGCTGGGGCCGCGTCCCGTTGCTGCGCTCGAGACTGCCTCCGGAGATTGGCGCTGGCTACCGCTGCTGCGGTCTTTATGAATCTGACAATCATCGATACTGTGCATTTGTACGCCGAGTCTCTTCATGAGATTTTGAACAAGGGCATTAGCGCGTCGCACAGCTGGATTGGTCTCTTGGTTCTCGCGGAACACTGCGAGACAGGCAGCAAGACTGCTGTGAGCGTCTGATCCCGGACCGCGCTTCGCTGCAATGCGAACGTGAATAGTGGCAGCAACATATGTAGCATACGATATGAGATACGGGGCTCTTCGTACGCTGAAAGCTTTGTCGAAGACTCTGAGAAGGTGCACGATATCGTTTGCTGCTGTGGCGCAACATTTCAACGAGTTTACCGAAATACTGCGAGAAGTACTGTAAAGGTGTCCGTCCGCCACGAAAGGATGGTGCAGAAGGATTACAAGCACATGATACATGGCGCTATCGCAATCAGCAAAACGATAAAATTGCTCACTTGCGTCACTTACAGTAGACTCAACACGTTTGGTGGCGGTGTTGTCGGTAGTTGCCCTAGGTCAGCCAAATGAGCCGGCAGATCTCGATACCAAGCTTGCAGTGTAGCATGAATACTTTCTAATTTGGTGGATAGCTCGGCTGAGCTCTTGTCTGAACTGCGTTCCGTGTAGATGGTACTGAGGATATCGCTCAAGACAAGCGACAACTTACACAGATGTTTGAAGGTTGAGATACTATACGCTGGCGACCCAGAATATGTTACGTCCGATTGGGTCAGATAGGCTTGAGGCGTCCAGTGTTCAAGCTCCTCGTAGGTGTCCAAGAACTTGATGGGTACCAACGTGTCAGCCTCTTTAAGAGTGACTGGTCGGCCTTGATACAGACTCTGAATCTTATCCACCACTGTGTCCGATGTCAGTGCTTCATTATACTTTGCAATAGGCCCAGCTTACCAAATGCGGCCCAGAAAACACGTCTTCGGATTTCCAGGTCTTCATCTGAGAACTTGCGATGAGTAGTCAGCCCCGCCTTATCAACATGAATACCCAAGTCAACAATCATACGAAAGGCCAGGCCAGCGTACAGCCACGCCGCGCTACGCTCATCTCCTAAGGCGAACAACGAGTTGCACATGATCAGCAACGCTTGGATGGTAGTGATATCGCTCTTGTCTAAGGCGCCACCTAAAAGCCCCCTGACACGTTCGCGGAACTTCCAGCCAGCAGTCCGCACATCGTCTGCGTCACGCCGCAGCTCGCGCCGCGGACTAAATTTCGACGCACTGAAGAAGATGGCATTCAGCAGCAGCTTGGAGAAGTTGGGACCTTTGCATGCCATGTCGCGCATGAACGCCGGGCGATACGTGATGAGAAACGAGTGGTGCTGGCGATTCCAGTGCAGTGACAACAGATGCTGGCCGAGCTCTGGTTCTACGCCATCGAAGTCGAGTTTCCCGAGACGCAAATTGACGTCTTCTAGTTGACGCTGGCAGGCGGCTTCGGCTATCAGTCCTTTCTCGACCCATTCTTCGGGCATCCTGGTGTTGGCTTCCGGAGTTGAGCGGTCTTGATAGTTTTCCTCGAACAAGGTACTCGTGCGGCCATGATAGCTGGGCACACCGTTTGAAGAAACAACAATGCGGGACACACTATTCGCCCGGCTTGCGGAGTCCACATTTGAGCGAGTGTGAAGGTCGTCAGACACAGATTTTGCTCTGGGCTCAGGGGCTGTGGCAGCATGTTCAGTTGTGATTTCTCTCCTGGCCACCTTGCTTGGGCGAGCAGTCCGCGCACGAACAGCATCATCGATAGGTTCATAGTTGCAGGTCATGCCATGGGTTTTGCAGTTTGCACATGTTGGGCGTTCAGTGCTACATTTGATCTGTTGCAGTCAGTCAGTGACTCTCGTTCGCACACAGTCAGCAACGCGCCTTTCGTCGGCGACAGAATGTGCACGCCTCAGGTGCACGTTTCCGCACACGCCCCACAGCTGGAGTATCTCCAGCCGTGGTGGCATCAGTGTTGCCGTCCATGTAAAATCAATTCGAAGCCGTCGCAGGGAGATGAAGGATCGGGGACGCAGTCGATGTGTTGCCGCGGGAAGGAGGAGGTTTTAGTCGAATCCCGGGTCTCCCGTAAGACGGCCGAAAATAGAAAAGCCCGTGCACTCGTTCCCGCGGGAGCGCACACTCGCAACTCTAACCTCGTCTCCAAGTCTTCAATGAGACACTGCACTACTCGACCCGCCCAACGCGACAATCGCAATCAGCGAGACGAATTTGGACTCCGAGTCGCAAAACATGTCGGAACGACGTCTCGGCTCAGACTCCCGTGATACTCGAGCGGCTCGGCTGCGCCTGCCGTAGGACGCGGCGACAGCAAACCGTGGTGACGGTAACCATTTCACGAAGTCACCCAAGCCGTGCATCTTCAGGCCCAAGAAACAAGTCACGTAAAACATCACAATTATTGCGCGCACTCCCGCGGCCCAAGACTGCCTGTTCTCTCGCAACTTGCTTCGGCTTAGGGCCTTGCAACAGTGATCTCGACAGAGCGTATGCTAGATCATCAATCCATGAAGTTGACCATAGTGATACAACTCCAGAATCAAGAAACACTTCTGGCGCACGCTCCCGCGGCTCATGGCTGTCTGTAACCCGCGTCTTGAATCGGCTCAGCTCAGGCGGTTCCGCAAGACCGAGTGTTCACCCTGCTGGCCACGGCCGAGTGACGCTGGCATGTGGGAGTCAGAGTGTACCGGTGTAAGTATTCACATGCCCATGTAGTGATAAGACAACCGCGAGCGCGAGCATGTGAGATGTAGACAACAACTTGACAACTTTCACAAGCTTCTCGGGCATTTGATATCGTGTTTCGACGCTACATCAACGCTGCTATTGCCATCATTATACACTCGCATGTCAAGAGTGACAAGCGCACTCCCCGTTTGCCTCCAAAACACGCAGCATGGCTGTCGTCCAAACCCTCTCATCACCCTTTGCGGGCATCTCACAGTCATCCCTGACACCCACACCAACCATCCCAACCCCAACCCCCACCCTCCTCCTCGCAGCCGCAACAGCAGGCGCCACAGAAGCTCTCTGGACACACCCCCTTGCTCGCTTCAAATCCCTCTCACACTCCCACCTTCCCCTTCCCCCAACCACGCACAACCCCCTTACGACATTCACCCACGTCGCGCGCCACAACGGTCTCGCCGCCATGTACACCAGTTGCGCACCACGAGTACGCAGCACGTCGTGCAGTGTGAGCGTGCGTTTCGCCGCGTATAGTTTCTTCCGCCGCCACCTCGGCTCAGACACGGGCAAGCTTTCCCCAATAAGTGGGCTACTGGCGGGCGCGCTAGCAGGTGCAGTCGAGGGTGTTGCAAGAGAGACGGTGGCGCGGATAAGAACTTTGCGGATCGAGGGCGAAGATGTGCTGCGTGTGAGCGGTCTGCGGGGGATGGGGAGTGGGTTGATACCAGCGGTGCTGAAGCAGAGTGGTACTCAGGGTGTCAAGATGGGGAGTTACAACGTCCTGCGCGAGATGACGCGGCGTTGGGATATACCACAAGATGCAGCAACGGTGTTTGTGACGGGTGCTTTAGCAGGTGTGGTAGCGGTGTATGTGACGCAGCCATTTGATGTGGTGAAGATCCGGGCGCAGGGTGTTGGGACGGTAGCAGCGTTCCGAGGGGCGGTGCGACAGGCGGGTGTGGGAGGACTGTGGAGCGGAAGCACGTCGCGGGTGAGCAGGCTGGCTTTTGGTAGCGGTATCCTGTATACTGTGTACGAGAAGGTGGCCACTGCGATTGATGGATCGATGGAGACGGAGCTTCTCGTGTTTACACCGGTGCGCCGCGAGATATATAATGCATAATCGTCTCTTGCCCTACGCTGCTGGAAGATCCGTCGAATTTTCAAACAACCAGCTCGCCGACTCCAGGCATCGCGCCATCTCTTTGCTTTGCAACCTCGAATGCCAAGACGGTGTGATCTGTGAAGTACATCATCAATCTCCACCGCCTCATGCCTGGTTTTCCAGCGTCCTCGAAGATATGTTCGTTTTCGTTGCTGAATCTGTCAGGTCGATCCAGCATTCCTTGGACTGGCCCAGCGGCGACACCAATCAATCTCGCACCTTCGACGTCCCAGATCTTACTCTTGTCATCGTTTGAAAACGGCAGCACATACTCTAGCTGAAAGCCGTACATTGGCCGGCCCTGCGTTTTTTTTTGCTGATTTTGTAAGGCTGAAGATACCAGCGCGTCCATTCGGTGAGGCGACAATGAAGATGCCCAGTTCCGGAATTTGTGTGGTGTAGCAGTGGCGATCGTGTGATCCGGGAATGAATGGAAATGCGTTCTCACGTTTGTCTGGGTGAAGGGGTTGTCGAATAGTGATAATGGGATCCGATTTATCGCCAATGTAGTCCAAAGGTCGCTGGTAGAGATGAACGTCTTCCTTTGTCACTATCAGAAGCGGCGATGTGATTTTCGGCTGCGCTTGTCAGTCGAAGTAGCTCAGTAAAGTAAAGTGGCTTCTGCATACTTGTCTTGCCAGGGTGAAGGCTGTACCAATCTCGCAGTACGCTCGCGCAGGTTGGATCGCATTGGCAAACGCGATGTGAATATGTGTAGTTGAAGGTACAAACAATCCATCATCTGAATCACTTTCATCGTCGTCCCAGACAATAGTGGTAGTGTTCTGGTTCAGTGGCTGAAACCACGCTCCGAAGGGATTGATAGCGTTGACGGGTTCCTGAGCTACGGCGACTTGTGTCGAGGGTGCACCATGCGATACGGTCCCGATATTCGCGGAACTATCAAGCGTATCTTCTGAGGACTCCACTGGCTCTTGAGACAGCTGATCATCCACCGGATCTCCGGTCGCGTCGAGCTCCATAACTGCTTCTTCAATGCTATCTACGTATTCACTGTCGGTGGACCCAGTGGATGAGGACAGCTGTGATCCTTCATCATCAGAAATTACGGACCCAGCCTCAGATATGTTCATGTTGCTGAATTCGTCATCAGACGAAGCCTCGATGGTGGGTATTCCCATATGAGGATGCTTACGCGGCTTCACGGCGAACCGTGATTTGCACTCACTAACATCCCGGATATGAGGAAAAGGGTGGTCCACAGGGAGCGCCGGAAACTGCAGCGATGGGTCTTCAAAGGCGATATCAACATCGAGAAACATGGTATCCCATACTGCATGCGGAACCATGCTGGGTCTCAGACACGCGCAGGTTCCAGGATTGAGTTTTGGCGCTTTGGTGGGGTCTCTGACGCTTGCACAGAACCCGAGTCGAATGGTCCGAACAGCCTGCTCTGGGTTGTGAAGATCCCATATCAAGGCTTCTCCGTTGATCGAGCAGCTTGAAAGCCATCGACCCGACGGATCATCACCGCTGTTGTTGAACGAGACTGATGGCACATTATGGCGTGCAGAGAGGGTAATGATGTGGTCTTGCCGCCGCGGTTGTGGAAAGTCCTTCGACTCCTCTTCATCGGAGCAATTACTCAGTCCAGAGTCAGACGACGCATCCTCGTCGTCTGAGTAGTCCATCGGCTGCGCCAATGCATAGGCAATGACTGTGACCTTCTCAGTGTTCGCGCTGATCGCGATCATCCGTGCCTCCTGGTGGATGGCAAGGCCCCACGCGCTAGCACCGACGTTACGGTGCAGAAAAGTCCTGACAGGCTCTTCAATATCGAATTCATCTTCGTCATCTGGTGCTTCCCGATGCTTATCAAGCACGCGCTGGATTTCTTCGGTACGATACCCGATCACGTCACCGTCATCGCAGGTAATGAGGATGATTTCGTCCTGGCCCAAGTAGTCTACATGAAGTCTTGTGATCGAATGCGAATCTTCGTGGTCAATCCCAGGTGTCAGACCTGGCGCTGAAATGGGTGGATGCAGAATCAATGCTGGATCGCCTGGGATCGACTGATCTGGGAACTTGGGCTGATAGACGCGGATGGTGTCGTTGCATGCTACAAAGTAGAAGTTGTGACTTCGGGACAGAGCGGTCAGGTCACACCTCCATGCTTTGATCCGCGGCCGTTCATGACGGTCGGGAAACTATGTCTGTCAATCCCAACCGCGCGCAAGCAAATGAATAATGCTGGTGTAAGGAGCAGCTTACTCTTTTGTAGCCTAATTGTACACTCGTCGCTGTACACGAAATGTTCTTCGACATCCTGTGCCCGCATCACTGTAATCTCGGAGTGCGACGATGTCGGTTGTTTGCAAGCCGGCGAGGCTTGGGTGAGGAGAGTGGAGCGTGACGCTGTTAGCGTCGACTGTCACTGCCTGATTGGGCACACTTATTCCACATGCAGAACAGGCTGGGAGCATGTTTCAGCTTGGAAAACAGTCTGTGTGGTCAATCAATCAGGAATGGTAGAGACGAGGGAGAAAGGTCATTGGCAGGTCAGCCAGTCATGTATTAATCTGGTCTATAACAAGATGAATGCCGTGCTTCTATAGTCACGGACAAGCAAGGTCTTTGCAGCGGTAGCCCATGGCCATACCAACGCGTAGTCATATTGCCTCAGATATCGCATCAGATCGTATCGAATATGTTTTCGCTAGATCAGGCGACCAAACGCCGTCTAGTGCTTCGCCGTAACCTTGTCGCCGGTAAGCTTCTCAACAGCCTCCTTTGCACTGTAGAATTGTTAGCCAGTCCAATGTAGAGATGGCAGTGAATACGTACACGTCGCCGAGAGCCACCATGCAGACTGTTTGCCAGATACCGAGACCGATTCTGGGGGTGACACCGCGGTACAGGCCCTTGAGACCGTTGTTGGAGTAGATGTACTTCGCGGCCGATGAGACATTCAGGTTCTTGGGGCGGTTGGGGTCGACTGTCTTAGACTGCAACTCAACGCGGATAACCTCAATAGGCTGGTTCCACGCACTCAAACCACCACCAATGGCGGAAGCGGTGATCTTCTCAATCACACTCAGCTTCTCGCCGCCCTCCTTGCCAGTGACTCTCCGAATACCGGTCTCAGCAACACGGGACAGACCGAAGCGGGAGCCCCAGTTGGTGACCTGGCGCACGGCGACGGCATTGACACCACGGTTGATACCACGGAGACCCTCGGTGCGCCAGATCTGCATGAATGTCTCCATGGTGCCTGGAGGCTTGCCGCCGGAGGCCACGACCTTGTGCTTTGTGATCTCGACCGTCTTCATGCAGGTGCAGAAACCCATGGTGGCATAGGCCTGCGCCAGACCACCTGTCATACCACCCGAGATACCAGCGAGGAAGTCGGGTGCGCCGAACGACTTGGCGTAGTACTCGGCCTCGGAGGCGACGAAGAGGAGGACGGCGCCCTTGGTGGAGGCTTCGATCCAAGCCCAGGGGATGAGGCCCTGGTAGACTGTTCACGGCCATGTCAGCGCTCGGCGTCCCGCGTCAGCAAGCGGCAATTGCTACTCACAGCCAAAGACTCCTCCACGTCCCCAGACGCGGGTGATGGCACCAGCCATGCCCTCAGACCTATTGGCAGCCATGGTGGTCTTCACGACCTCCAAGGGCTGTGCGACCGTGTTAGCTGCTGCGCGCTTCGCGGTGGACGTCTGCTGATTGCTCTCGTACCTGTCCCAGAGTCGTCACTTCAAACAAGTTGAGACCAGCACCCACTGCACACACGTTAGCTCTCGACACGATGCTGCACTCGGCTGCACTCACGCAACAGGTTGCTGAACTTGACCGGCTTCTTCTCGAGCCTGGGCGGCCCGTCGCCCGCCATGGTGGGCACGCCGGTGGGAGGTGTGGAGCTCATCTCTGGGGTTGTCTTATCGAAGGTATGGGCCGGACCAAGGCAGAAGGGTGCTTCGCCGCGAAAGTGAGTGTGAGTGAGAAGAGACGGGCAGCTGGCATAAGCAAAACTAAAAGTGATGCGCGCGCTGCTCAAGCTCTCGGGCGGTCAAAGTGTAGCGTCGCAGTCGGGCCAGCTGGTCTGTGGTCCTTAGAGCTGTGTCGGGAACTTGGCGGGCAGCAGCTCGAAACGGTGAGGCTTGCGACGAATCAACGGGCGCGCAATTCAAGTCTCTGTGAGGCTGTGCGGCTCTTGTATGATAATCTGCAGGGCTTGAGCACACCGTAATTTTCGTGCGCTGACGGCCGTGGATCTGACCGATTCAGCATCTGCTCTTGCTCCTTGGAGCTCCCGGAGCGATCATTCGAGGAACCTCGGGTGCCCACCCGCGCATGTGCCCTGTGGAGAACTCAACAATCCCGCGGGTGTGCTTCGGGCCCCCAACACGCCAACATCTGTTTGTGTACGCGCTCAGCACTGGCATGCTAATGGCCCATGTGTTATCGTTGATCTCACGCGCATTGGCCCTGCTGACGGCGCATTCAGCTAAAAATTATTGCAGCGAACACGCATCTTGACGTTGCCATACAGAGCACGGTCAGTAGCCGCGGTATTTGAGCGGCTTTTGAAAATGATTCGAACGTGAAGATGTGGTATTGTAGCAAGTCGTTTACTAAAAGCTATATTGAAGCAGAGACATCCAAGGCTGTGATGCGTGCTAAGACACCGAATGCACCTCATCCCTAACCCTACAAACCCAATCTAGATAGTACATAGGCGTCTCTTTGACATGTCAAAAAACTCCTCATATCGCTCCTTAACGGCCGCGCAGATCATGACAATATATTTACAACTTGGCGCCGACCAGCTTGGCGTAGGCCTCGGTGGAGAAGGACTTGGGGCGCTCGATGGGCGCACCGACGGCACGGTCGATGATGAGCTGGGGAAGCACACCGAGAGCACGCGATACACCGAAGAGGACGGTGTAGTAGTTCTGCTCGGTGAGGCCGTAGTACTGGAGGAGGACACCGGAGTGGGCGTCGACGTTGGGGTACGGGTTCTTGGTCTTGCCGTGCTCGGTGAGGACACCGGGGGCGATCTTGTAGACCTGGCTGACGAGCTTGAACATGGGGTCGTCGGGCAGGTGCTTCTGGGCGAACTCGCGCTGGGAGACGTAACGGGGGTCAGTCTTGCGGAGAACGGCGTGGCCGTAGCCGGGAACGACCTGGCCGGCCTTGAGGGTGGACCAGAGGTAGTCCTTGATGGCCTGGTCGCTGAGGTCGTTGCCAATGGCCTTCTTCATCTTCTGGAGCCAGACGAGCACCTCCTGGTTAGCCAGGCCGTGGAGAGGACCGGCAAGACCGTTGAGGCCGGCAGCCAGGGAGAGGTAGGGGGAGGAGAGAGCGGATCCGACCAGGTGGGTGGTGTGGGCGGAGACGTTGCCACCCTCGTGGTCGGTGTGGATGGTCAGGTACAGACGCATCAGCTCGACGAAGTCGGCGTTCTCAGCAAAGCCGAGCTGGTTGGCCAAGTTGTACGAGTAGTCCTTGTCCTTCTGAACAGGGGCGACCTTGCCGTCCTTGTAGATGTTGCGGAAGATCTTGGCGGCAATGGTGGGGAGCCTGGCAATGAGGTTCATCGAGTCCTCGAAGGTGTGCTCCCAGTACTGCGACTTGTGCATGCCCTTGGCATAGGCCTTGGCGAACTCGGACTCGTGCTCGAGAGCAGTGACGGCGATGGAGAACTGTGCCATGGGGTGGAGGTCGCTGGGGCAGCGGTCGATGAGCTCCTCGACGAACTTGGGGACGTCGGAGCGGGCAGCCCACTCGGCGGACAGGTCGCGGACCTGCTGCTCAGAGGGAACCTCGCCGGTGAGGAGGAGCCAGAAAAGACCCTCGGGGAGGGGCTCCTGGCCGCCGGGGGCCTTGGGGAGAAGCTCCTGGCACTCGGGGATGGTCTTGCCGCGGAAGCGGATACCCTCCTCGGAGTCGAGGACGGAACCCTGCACATTGTCAGCCGGCTGTCATACAGCTGAGAAGAGTGGCGCGCGTACCTCCCAGACAAGGGACTTGATGCCACGGGCACCACCGTAGACCTGGTCGAGGGTGACCTCGCCAATGACCTTGTTGCCGTGCTCCCTGCGATGCAATGTCAATGGCTGCCTGCGCGGCGGGCGGAGCGGCGGACGTACTTGCGGAGGGTCTTGATCTTCTCGATCTCACCGGGCAGCTTGGCGGCGAAGGTCTCCTTCAAAGACTGCAATTGGGCCTGTTAGCGATGAACCGGACAAGCAGCGATGCCGGCGGCGCATACCTGGGTCTTGCTGGAGTAGGCGCGGGCGCCGGTGAAGGCAGCGGACCGCATGGGGGCGGCGGCGCGGAGAGCGCTCTGGCTCAGACGGAGTGCGGAGGCCATTGTTGGTGATGAGGTGTGGAGGTAGGCTGCACGTCAAGATGGCGGAGGATGGCAGGCTTTAAGAGAGGCGCGAAAATATCGGTGGAGCTGCTCAAGCTCATCAATCAATCAGGACCGGGCCGCCCTAGCCACTTCTGGCAGCGCTTCCCTCGGCACTTTCGTACGAAGGGAACGGAAGAGACCGCTTCTTTGCTTATATTCTTGCTCCATCGGCACACATTTACTCAATTGACCGCGCTTTACACTGCACATCATGGTGGACGGCTTGTGTGGTGCATGGTCAGCTCTTGGATAGCTGGACTCAACCGTGCTACGTAATGCACGGAATGCGCTCAACAATCTGACCCGCCGTTGGCACACCACACCAGTGACCAACGTGTACGCCCCCTGCTGCAATACTTCCGGCTGCTTCCTTGTGCGAGCTCCGGAGTTCCGTAATGAGGCGTAGCCACGATCGTTGCAGCTCGAATGCTTCCGATGAAGCTCGGGCTATGTAGATGGGTGACCTCAATGCCAAGCAACATATAGCTGCCACCCTAGCTGCACGCAATGCGCTGCACCTGATGAGCTGGTGAGCTGTCTGGCGAGCCGACGAGCTGCGCCTGAGCTGCACCTCGATCGCACGAAGCCACTGCAAGGTCAGAAGCACTATCTGCGGGCCAAGTAACCAGCTCTTCTCAGCGCGAGCCCCGGAGGCGGAAACTTGCTGCATACGTCACGTGCCAGGGCTAGCGCGGCTTCCCGTCTCCAAACTCGGCACGCATCCTCTCCCCACTGCTTCCAAATACGCCTGCGCGCTTGACATAGACAGCGCCCGCGCCTGCACTCCTACTGCTTCCTGAGACTCTGGAGATTAGCTGCGATAATTTCCTGTCGCGCGTGAAAGATTGCGCAATCAACTGCTCTCACAACGCTGTCGCGTAGAAGCATAGTTCCTACAGCGTTGCGCTCCCAACTGGACTCCACCACTGCATTCGCCGACCGGACTCTCTGAACCAGTTGCTACATTGCGCCTTACTCGATCCGCTGCTTGTCCTCCTACACTCTTCGTACAACCTAGACTGTTCCACCAGAGCTCTTGATCTGCAGTTCCGAGCACTGTCGCGTGTTTTGCCTTCCCGGCTTGCTCACCACACTGCATTTTACCTGCACATACCCGTCGAGGATTTCATTGTCTCTTATCAGTCTGGTCTGCTACACTAAATTTAAGCATGGCAGCAATGAACGAGCTGGAGTCGCTTCTGCAATCCCTCCAGGCCTTGAAGGCACCCGGCGTAACTCCCACCAAGGTCAAGGCCATTACTGCGATTTGCGTAGAGAATATTCAGGTATGCCGGCCGTCGAGTCCTCTCTGGCGCAAGTCGCCTTCGCTATCCCTGCGCATTTACTAAGTCTTTATTCTCACCTCTAGGCCGACTCGACCATAATCCAAAAGATCCTTCAGCAGCTGCAAAACAGTCCCGCGACACATAAGCTCGGTGTATTATACGTAGTAGACTCGGTCACTCGCCAATGGGTGGAGAAGGCTAAGGCCGCCGGGCAAGTAGTGTCCCGCAATGCTGCTCCTGGCACATATGCTGCAGGAGTGCAGAGAATGACGGATGTTCTGCCAGCCGTAATGAACGACCTTGTTCAGCATGCACCTGACGCCCAAAAGGAGAAGATCACCAAGCTCTTAGACATCTGGCAACGTGGCCAGACGTTTCCTCTAGACATGCTCGTAGCTTTCAAGCAGCAGTTGACCGGCAACCAGCAACGTAGGTGCTCCGCTTCTTTCTCTCGCCGCTCCGCCTAACACCTCATCGTGTAGATACCCCAATGGCGCCGCGAAGTCCGCCAAAGGGTAACAACTCTGCGCCAGCTCCCCATTCTCAGACTAATGCGCAGCACACAGCCGTCCCCATGCCTCCAACCATGCCGCAAAATTCGCAAGACCCCGGTGCCTTACTTGCAGCTCTTTCCGGCTTTGTACAGCCCAACGGCCAAACTAACGCAGCGCCCGCTCTTCCCTTTCTCCAGAATATGGTGCCACCACCACCTCCACCAGGCTTTGTGCCGCCACCTCCGCCAGCAGCGAGTGTACAGCCTGCGATGCCCCCGCCTCCCCCGGCTGGAATGAACGATCTGGCCAGCCAGATATTGCAGGCTATGAGTGCAGGTTCCATCGCGCCAGATCAGGCCATACAGGTACTAAACGCTTTGGCAGTAGCACAAAATGGAGGGGTATCAATGCCACCAGCACAGCCTACAGCGGTACCCCAGGTGCATTCACCGGCGCAAGCCGCGACGCACAACGGTAACTCGCAGCCGCGGTTTGAGCAAAACGACACGAAGATGCGAGACCGTAGTAGATCACCTGACTATCATCAGCGTGTGTCTCCTGGCCGTAGATCACCTCCAAATCGCCGAGAGAGCCCTGTGTACGGTTCTTACGATCCCAACGCAATTGTTGATGGTAATGCGGCAAATCGCTCGGACCGCAATGATCGTGGTCGTGGTCGTGGTAAGGCCCGAGGCGGTCGCAATGATCGTAATGAGTATCGTCAACGTACACCGCCAGCGGAACGGCGACAGCCAAGTCCACCTCAAAACGTCGTATATGGTCAATCTCGTTACATTGAGTGGGATCAAAGCTTGCCACGCGACCACATCAGGGTATTGAGTCGCACACTGTTCGTAGGCGGCGCAGGCGGCACAGAAGGTGAGATCCGGGCCATCTTCAGCCGGTTCGGTAGGGTTCAAACATGCATTGTGAACCAAGATAAGCGGCACGCATTTGTCAAGATGTTGACTCGTCCTGATGCCGTTGCTGCGAAGGAGGGCATGGATAGTTTGCAAGATCCCGTTGCGCAGTCGAAAGCTCGCCAGGTAATTCCCATCCGATCATATGTGAGAAGGTTGCTAACATTAATAGACACGTTGGGGAGTTGGCTTCGGTCCTCGAGACTGCAGCGACTACAGCACTGGCATTAGCGTAATCCCAATCTCACGGTTGACTGATGCCGACCGCAAGTGGGCTTTGACAGCAGAGCATGGTGGGACAGGCGGTCGGCCGCTCGAAGGCAGCATGGTGATCGAAGAACCCGACATTGAGATTGGAGCAGGTGTTTCGTCGAAAGGTAAGTCGTCGCGCAGTCTTCACGACGCCTGTCATCTAACAACATGCAGCAATTAGTAGACGTGTTCCGACCGATGGAGGACGCGCCGGTCGCGGCGGCTTCGGCAACCGTGGCGGTTTTGACAATGGGCCAAAGGTCCGCAAGCAGGAGCAACGCCCCGCCCACGACCCTCGGCATGTCTCTCCGCGAGGAGAGCAGGGTGTCGCGGTGCCGCCCGCTGTCCCAGGCTTTGGCTTCCAGCTCCCTGGATTTCAGGCCCGGTAATGACAAGCTGATCGATGACAGTACCGAGATAGACCATTATGACATGTATGGTCAGGTCTACGGCGGATCTATCTTCACTTTCGGTTATTACGCTGCCTCAGACACTGGATTGTCCCAGGCTCAACAGTAGTATACCTTATACTCAAGTGCACAGTATGGCGTTATGGCGCGATATATTATGGTCAAAAGTAGAGGCGCAGCATATGCATTATCCACGGCCTCGGCTTCTTGTCGATGTAGGCATTGTACGAGTAGTAGTTCACGATCCCATGGCATTTGGGTCACGCAAAGATTCTTGCGGCGGTCCAATCAAAAGCAATTACATTCTGAATGTTTGAAATGTGATATTTTCTATTGTTTTGTGACGTATACTGTCGATGTTTTGTATGGTAGCATGCAGATCTAAGATGCGTCTTGGGTCGTAACACCGAGTGTCATGGAAGACCTGATTCAGTCAAGCCACAAGCACGCCAAAGCTTCGCCTAGTTGTCGTCCCAGGTCAGCTTGAACCGGCCCGGCGCGTTCTGGTATTCCTTCAGATTCTGCATCACCTCCTCCGCCGACAGCGCCTCCTTGATGATGCCCGCTGTGGTCGCGCCAACAAAGCCGCTGGTCACGGCATTCTTCACCCACTCAATCAGCCCCGTCCAGTACCCCTCGACATTGAACACCACCACAGGCATCCCGTGGATCCCCAGCTGATTCCACGTCGTGACCTCCATCAGCTCCTCAAACGTCCCGTACCCGCCGCTCAGCGCCACAAATCCGCCGCCGGCCCCGCCCTCCATCACCTCCCGCGCCAACATCTGCTTGCGGGTGTGCATGTCGCGCACGACGGTGGTGCGCCCGTACACGGCCTCGTCGATCGAGTGCGAGGTCGGGTCGGCCGGGTCGTGGTTCTGCTCGTAGCGCACCAGCGGCAGCGGGATGATGCCGTGCACTGCGCCGGGGCCCGACAGCGAGACAAGCGTGCGTGCCACTTCGCCCATCAGCCCCACGGTGCCGCCGCCGTACACGAGGTGCGCGCCTGCCGCGTGCAGAGCCCGGGCGAGGGCGCGTGCCGACTCCATGTGTGCGGGCGAGGTGCCTTCGGAGGCGCCGCAGCTGGAGGGGTTAGTGGGGGTGCGGTGGAGCGAGGGGCGAGTCTTACAAGACGCAGACGACGGGCGGCTTGGGGGAAGCAGTGCCGTCGGTGGTGGGGATTGTGTCTGCCATGGTGTTGCAGGTGTGGGCGTTGTTGTCGTCGGTGAGAGTATTGGTTGTCGAGGGAGAGGCTGTTTTATAGGTAGCAGAGCTAAGGCTGCCCTTGCGGAGCAATTGGCGTCACACGGGATTCGTACACGCGAGGCGCGGTGCGGCGAGAAGGATGCCGATGCTGTGCTGTGTGCTGGCGCAGTGTCAGCGCGCTGTCTGGGTTTTCTTCACCGTCGACTCATCGCCGCCGCGACGGTGCAGCGGTTTCGTCACCGGTGGCCAGCCGCGGCCTCGTTGGCTGGACCCTGCGGCACTGTGGCACCAGACGCGCTAGTCGGCGGCCTGGAGAATTGTGGGGTCCTTGGCGTGGCGCGCTTCCACGCTTCTGTGCACTTCTAGGATTTGGGGCCACCGTGACCTCGACCTCCGACTGCAGCGCTGACTCTGCATTGACCTTGTGAGAGCCGCCAACGCATCGCACAGCAGCCATGGCCGAAGTACAGCAGCCAGAGGGCCAGCCCGCGGGGCAGAGCGTATGTACGGCGTCCCCTCCGCGCCGCACAGCTAACACGGCGGGCAGATGCTCCGGACGGCCGCGCAGAGCATTGGCATGTTCCTGCTCATCCAGGGTGGCATGAAGTACTTCCTGAAAGCTCCTGCGCCTGTCGCTCAGCCCGGACAGGCGCACTCGGCGGCCCCCAGCGGTGGAGTGGCCGTCTCGATCCCCGCGTGGGAGAATCGCCCGCACCAGCTCGACGCGGGCGCCGATTACAGTCGTGTGCCGTGGAACATCGCGCCCATGTGGCAGGTCGGCGAGGAGCTTGATATCTCCATGTACATATCGCCGTCGGTGGCGATGCCGGCGCTCAAGTCGGTGCCCAAGGCCTCGCAGCTGATTGACGAGAAGAAGTTCGTCTACGGCGACTACAAGCAGAACCGCGAGATCCACGTCGAGTTTACCGTGCCCACCGAAGTCCAGCACAATGCCTCCCTGCTCGCGCATTTCTACGTCGGCAAGAGCGGCGCCGTGCTGGATCCCACCCAGCCTGGCTACGATCCTGCCCGCGCCTACCACTTCATCCGCCCATTGACGCAGTATCAGCCCAAGAAGAAGGTCTCCAAGACTAGGAACCTACTCAGCGACATGCCCGAGAAGGACGCCGTCGAGACAGAGGACGAGAAGAAGGCGGGCAAGGTCATCGGCAACTACTACCACCCCAACTTCACCATCTCCATGATCCCGGACTCCGGCGTGCTCAGCTACCCACAGATGCAGCCTGGGCCCAGGAAGTATCTGCAGCTTGAAGCAACCGGCCAGCGCGATGCATCTGGCCAGCATGGCTGGTACTACCCGATTCTCTACACCAACACTTTCTGGCAGCTCAAGAAGCACATGATTGAGCTGAACGACACGGTCACGACGCTGCCGATGAACGTCAACCTGAACAATCTTGCCAACTGGAAGTTCAACCTGATGGCCTCGGTCGACGAGAACCTGCGCAGTCAGGCCGCCGCCGCTGCTGCTGGCCAGTCGACTCCGGGTGGTGGCGACGGGTCCGAGATGGAGATGTTCAAGGAGATCCTGATTGACAGCAACTCGTACCTGCTCGCCATCACAGCCATCGTCTCCGTATTCCACATGATCTTCGAAATGCTTGCGTTCAAGAATGACGTCCAGCATTGGCGCAAGAAGAAGGATAACGTCGGTACCTCGGTCCGCACCATCGTCGCCAACGTCTTCATGCAGACCGTCATCTTCCTGTACCTCCTCGACAACAATGAGAACACCTCCTGGATGATCTTGTTCGGTCAGGGTATGGGTATCGCTATCGAAGCCTGGAAGATCACCAAGACGGCCAACATCCGCGTCCGCGCCACCGCTCCCGGATCTCTCATCCCCTACACTGTTGTCCTAGAAGACAAGCACGTCGCTTCTGAGATCGAGAAGAAGACTGAAGAGTACGACCAGATCGCCTTCAAGTACCTGTACATGGTCGCCGTTCCCCTCCTCATCGCCTACGCCATCTACTCACTCATGTACGACACGCACAAGAGCTGGTACTCTTTCATCATCACCACGCTCGTTGGCTCCGTCTACGCTTACGGCTTCCTCATGATGGTGCCCAGCCTGTACATTAACTACCGCCTGCAATCCGTCGCCCACATGCCCGGCCGCGCCATGACCTACAAATTCCTCAACACCTTCATCGACGACCTGTTCGCCTTCACCATCAAGATGCCCACGCTGCACCGCCTGGCCACGCTGCGCGACGACGTCATCTTCTTCGTCTACCTGTTCCAGACGTGGAAGTACAAGGTTGATTACACCCGTGTCAATGAGTTTGGCCAGGGTGGTGATGATGAGGAGGTCGAGGAGAAGGATGCGAATCGCCCGCTGCAGGCGCATCCTGATGGGGATAAGAGCCCGAAGACGCCGAAGGCGGTTGAGGCCATGCACGAGAAGGAGGCTGTCAAGGCGACGGGCGCGCAGAAGCAGGGCGCGAAGAAGAGGAAGTGAGGGTGTTGTATATGGTCTATTGGACGAGTGGAGGCTGTGATTAAGGGGTTGCCGTGTTAGGTTGAGAGTATGTAGAGTAAATATTTTAATTGTGTGTAACGTAGCGGCGCATGAGCTCGTTCTCGCTGCGTGTCTGTTTCAGTTCTTCCTCTCGTCAACATCTCTCAATGCTTTTTCCTCTCATCCCATTTATGGCTTCCCTCCCCTCTCGTGGTTCCTCAAAACCTCCACTTCTGCACCCCGTATCTCCATTTACAGCCCCACCTTATCTAATAGTGGAAAACAGGAGTATCTGGATATTGTGGCATTGAAGATATATTGCTAAGTGAGACAGCATTGGCCAACCGGGACTGCTACTACTCCTCGTCCTTCTCTCCTGTCCAGAACAACCACGCAACGACGATAAGGAGCTTCAATCCTACCGCAGTCCATAGTGCTCCAGCAAGGCCGACACCGCTGTGTGCCCACAGCCCTCCAATACAGGCACCCAGCAACAGCAACACGGGAGCACCAATCCTCCTGTTCCTTTCAACATTGTCCAAAGCAAACAGCTTAGGGTCAGAGAACAAATCGCAGTAATTGCTCGTCAGAACAACACTAGTCAGTCCGTTGAACTGCAATGCGCGTGACGTCACCGCTTGTCCACTCGACTGGAACGCAACAGCGGCCAGGGGAACAAGGACCTGCCAGTGCAGCTCTTCTTTCACGGCATCGCCGACGGTGACAATAACTGCAGCCAGGACAATCAGCAGCAGCTGTGCCGAATAACTTGCAATAAGCACCCAGCGCTTCTTGGGCGAGAAGAAGCGGTGGAAGCGCGCAAAAACGAACGAACCAAGGCAGAACGACACAATCGACGTGAGTGCCTTGACCCATCTGATGCCCTCGTGAGGCGCAACGATGCCCAGCCCTAGGTAAACAGTGTTTCCTGCCCGTTTCATCAGCCCTGCGATATTTGCTTTTTCCGCTCCGCTGACTCACCCGTCTGCATGCTGACGAAACTGCCCCAGATGAACACGGCCGAGCTGTCCAGCAGCCCCGTGATGATGTAGCCAAACAGCAGCACCGCGTCCGCCCAGTTACGGCTGACATCATTGGTGAAGTGGGCACGGATGCGCGTCGGGCCCGAGGTTTTCGCGACGCCGCCGAGCAGCGGGGTTTCCTCGTCGGCGCGCGCAGCGCCGCTTGGTGTGGTGCCGGGCATGGTAGGGGAGGGAGTGCAGTGCGTCGGGGGCGGAGCTGCACGACGGCCAGCGGTTACATATGTAGCGGGCCGTGTCTGGGACTAGACAGCGCTGTCAAACGCTCGCAAACAGGTTCTCGCACAGCGTCTCCACTGATATGTCGGCTGTGCGGGTGCTGCACGGTAGATCTACAGGCACGCGTCAGCTTAAGCTTTAAAGCGACAAAGCTTCACCCGCGGGCGCCGGCAATTGCAGGATAGTCCGGGCTTCTGCTATGCACCTGCTGGAAGCGGCTGTGCAGCGCGTTGTGTTGCTTTGATGAGACTGATTAAGTATGATATTCATTAATTGGGTGCGGGGAAGCTTTGGAAGCGATGGGTGCGGACAGCGGACAGCCACAGAAGCCCTTGTTGTGAAGCTTGAAGTAGCGCTATTGGATGCTCAACCCCGGAAAAGACGGGATGGAGTCTCAGTCATCACCAGGTATACAATTGCCGGTCGAGCAGTCAAAAAGGCAGAGCTGCCCGCTTTTCACTGCTGCTCTGTAGTTGAGTTCAATTGAGAAGCCATCATGCATTTGTCGAGCTTCATCGTTGCCCTGGGTGCTTGTGGTGCGTTGGCCGTACCTGTCCAACAACAGCCATTACAGGGTAATGTACGACACCACGCAGGCCCGCACAAGGTGGCAGATCCGTACACGCCTGATGCCCGCACTCCATACGATGACAAGATTGATGCACAAGGCGACAAGCTGCATCCTCTGCCATGGGTAAGTGAACACTGATGAAGACCTCAACACCACCAAGACATTACGTCACGAGACCATCACTAACATCACACAGCGAAATGGTGATGGTGCGACTATGTTGGGGCCCCGTAACAGGGATCGCGAGAGGCAGAACCCAGATCTTGTCCGGCCCCCTAGCACTGACCACGGCAACATGGCCAACATGCGCTGGTCGTTTGCCGACTCCCACATTCGTATTGAAGAGGGGGGATGGACACGCCAGACCACCGTTCGTGAGCTTTCGACCAGCAAAGAGCTAGCCGGCGTCAACATGCGTCTGGACGAAGGTGTGATCCGCGAACTGCACTGGCACAAGGAAGCCGAGTGGGCGTACGTACTCGAAGGCAGCGTCCGCGTCACCGCCATCGACACCGAAGGCGGCAGCTTCGTCGACGATTTGAACAAGGGCGACCTGTGGTACTTTCCCTCGGGGCACCCTCACTCCCTGCAAGGCCTCTCCCCTAACGGCACTGAATTTCTCATCGTCTTCGACGACGGCAACTTCTCCGAGGACTCCACCTTCCTGCTCACCGACTGGGTAGCCCGCACGCCCAAGTCTGTGCTGGCAGAGAACTTCCGCGTCCACCCTGAGGTCTTCAACGCCATCCCCCAGAAGGAGAAGTACATCTTCCAGGGCTCCAACCCGGATAGCATCGAGAAGGAGATCCCGAGCAGCAGTCCCGGCTACAAGAAGTCGAAGCTGCAGTTCACACACAAGATGCTCGACCAGGAGCCCGTCAACACCACAGGCGGCCAGGTCCGCATCACCGACTCGACCAACTTCCCCATCTCCAAGACCGTCGCCGCAGCGCACCTCAGTATCCAGCCCGGCGCGATGCGCGAGATGCACTGGCACCGTAAGCTTCTCTATCTCTCTTTCAATCGAACACCCCACTAACCCATCCCAGCCAACGCCGACGAATGGTCCTTCTTCATCAAGGGCCGCGCGCGGGTGACAATCTTCGCCGCCGAAGGCACAGCCCGGACCTTCGACTACCAAGCGGGCGACGTGGGGATCGTGCCGCGCAACATGGGCCACTTCATCGAGAACCTGTCCGACAACGAGGACATCGAGGTGCTGGAGATTTTCCGCGCAGACAAGTTCCAGGACTTCAGCTTGTTCCAGTGGATGGGCGAGACGCCGCGCAGGCTGGTGAAAGAGCATTTGTTTGCGCATGACGAGAAGAGCGGGGAGAGGTTCTTGAAGAGTATCGAGAATGCGGAGAAGGATCCTATCAGGAGTGTGTTAGATGGGGAGGACGAGGAGGATAAGGAGGAGTTGTAGAGTGTGGTTGAGGGAGTGAGGGAGAAACACTGTCTCTGGTCGTCATGGCGGGGTTCTTTGAGAGGACGTCGAGCCCAGAGACCAGGGTGACGGGATTACGAATTTATTTAATCATGTACACATAAGACCTAATATACAAGTTCAGACACGACGCCTTCGAATGGTATCTACCGTTTGCCAGCCTACGATGGAGATAGGACGCAGTGCCAATCTTGCCATCTATTCCCACTCGTCACGTCTCAGCTCGCACTCAACGCCCTGATCTTCTGTCTGCGTTCTACCCTCTCCTCCTCATTCTCTTCTTCCTCGTTCTCTCCCTCAGCAGCTCTCACCTCCGCCACCACACCCCAAATAGCCACATACAACACCCCCAGCCCCCCGAAATCACTCACCACCCCACCCAACCCCTCGCCCAGAGCACGTAACCACCCCCTCCTCAGCGCCCCCAGGGACTCAAGCCTCAGCAAAGCAACAAACCCAACTCCCTGAACCGCGTCGTCTCCGTACTTCTCCTTTCCCGCGAACATTGAGCTCAAATAGAACATCCATTCCGCGCGCGGCGCGGCAGAGAAGTACGCCTGCTCTGCCGGGAGTGGGGGTGGAAGGACGCGGGAGAGAATTCGGGTGCGCGAGGTGTGGGTTGGGCGTACCTACCTAAGGTAGGTAAAGTTCGAGGAAGCGGGAGTGAGGGTGGGAGGTCGCTGAAGAGAATTCGGGCGCGGAGGTTGGTGAAGAGGGTCTGGGGATGGGGTTGCTCGGCATGGTGGAGGTGTAGTTGTGGCGAGGCCGGGGGTGGGTCTATTGGAGTGGGGGTGGAGCGCTGGAAGGGATTTGGCGGAGAAGAGAACATTTGTGGTTATTTGGAGGGAGAGGGTTGCGCTTGTCGGGTAGTTGTCGATCGGTGGAAGGGTGATTTTGCCGGAAGCGATCTCACCACCATAATCATGGGTTTTGTCTTGCTGATAAGTAGGTTTGTCATGTCGTTTCAGTGTGCACCTGTGCAGGCAGTCGCTGAGCTCGAAATTCTTCAAGATCCCCACAAAGACAATCAAACGACTGTAATTTGCAGTGACTTCTACTCACTGTGCTCATTCACAACTCTTGCATATCATAGCAAGATCAAGTGGATCAGATTGTTGATTGAATAGGTGTCGGTGAGGTCGTCAGATAGTTAGTGGAGATGCACAGCTTACGCTTGCCTTCTTAAAGATTGCCGAACTGGCCAAAGCCGAACGTATTGCCAGCGGCCTCGTCAGTGCAAGCCCTTGCCCAAGCCTCCAACATGTTCCTTGACTAAGCATCAGCCTCTACCTCCGGAGATTAGCCTTGTCAGTGTCTGCATCAACTCAGGCCCCTTCTAAATTCACACTCTCTAGTCCCTTGTCTTCCGACAGTTTCGCTGCATTGAGGTCCCTTCGATGATCGTCGAGCTGAATCCTCGGACCATTCTTCGCTAGAGGTATCTTCGACCAGATCAATGCTATCCTGGTACTGCGTCATTAACACGCAGTCAACAGTGTCTACCTTGCAATATCGGCCTATGTCTGCAGTTGCTTGATAAGTGTAGAAACTTTGGACGCTTAGCAGCGTTGCCCTCAGCTCTTCCTCCCTCGGGCTGGGCCTTTCACTTGGCTCTTCTTTCTCAGTGACTTCGGCTTAGACCAGATTCGCCTCTTTAGCATGCGACTTCTGCTCAACTTGATCGAATCCGACGCGCTTATCATCATTGGCAGTGATCTATCTGAACATCTGGAGAACCAAAGGCCCCTAGAACATCTTGCAAGTGTCAGTTTTTCAGCACCTACGTACCATGCTAATCCTAGATCCATTTGGAGGCCGTGAGTGAGTTTCCCTCTACTTCGACAAAGTTTTTGTCGACGAGATCATGACAGATTGATGGCGAGTCAGATTTTACAACTGCCCTGGTATCAGTGCCGTGCGCAATCACCCTCTTCTACCACAAAGTATTTAGACTGACAGAAAATCACTGGATAGAGCATCCGAGAGTTCCGGGCAAGTCAAGATGTCAAAGTCATGGCAATATGGCGACCTTTCGCAGAACAAATGCCGCGGGTGGCGTCAGTGCTATGACTGGACATCTGCTGGCGCACTGACAACGATTCAATCAGTTCCGAGGTTTTCTTATCAACAAACACGAGGAATCGAGAAGTCTAAAGGCCATAGACACTAGGTTAGCCATTCCAGTCTTGTTTGGTTTGGTCTGTTAGATTCGTTAGCATCATGCACTCACTTGGACAGATCTAGGGCGACTGCCGAGTAGTTCAGTACAGTACAGGAGGGTGTGACGACGGGCTTATATGTAGGTACATGGTGCCGGCGCGGCGTACTAGAGCTGCAAATTAAAGCTTGAAACACATGTTGGAAGTCTATATCTTGATCAAACTCTCAGCAAGCACCCATGAGCTGGGTGGAATTCGGGCATGCCTCCCCGTTTGGATCGCATGGGTATCGATTGCCGAGCAGAACAGGCAAGGGCGTTCCACTACAGTGGATTCAAGCTTCATCGCCCGTGAATTGATGCGGACTGCGGGGTAGTTTTACGCTAGTGCAACACCGAGGCTCTGGTTGTGGTTGGTGTCGGAGAAGATCAAGCACCAACACGGGCCTTCGTTCACGTGGACAAAAGCTTGTCTGAAAGCTTGCGTAAGTTGTCAGGGGCACTGTATGCCCGCCAATCGGTGCAAACCAAAGACAAGGCCCAGAGCGTAATTACCGCTTTTTGCCAGCTCGAATGCAAGCCACGCCCGGAGGTGGCGTTTGTACCCCGCGAATGTACCCCGGCAAAAGCTGGGGAGGCAATCGTAAATGCCGCGACAGGGATACGATGCTATGAATATAAGAGAAAGTGTATGGAACCAAGTGCGAGATTTCCAGTCAAGCTTTCCAAGCGATCCTGCCAATTCCACAAGCTCTGTGCCTTCCAAGCTTCCGGCTTTGCGGCAACAATGGCGGAACGCAGCAGCAGTTCTGGTAAGTCCAATCTTAGTTATCGTTTCGTGCTCAAGCTTATCAGACGTCTTGCTTAGATAATTCGACACACTCGCCAACGGCGAAAGCTACGATAGAACACGTCGAGCAGGTCCACACCAACGAGCGTGTGCCAGGACACACGAACTACTATGAGAAGAATGGAGTTAGAACCGAAGGTGACGGCGAAGACCATGACCATGAACCGCCGATGACGTTTAGGCGTATCATGAGTCTAATCGCTATGGCCTTTTGTAAGTTCTAGCCCCTGGGCACAGATGACCTTTTACCTTAGTGGAAGCTAACAATTGAGAAGTATGGACAGGAAGCCAGATACCGGTCTATCTATTCGGCGGTGTACCTCCGTATATCTACGCAGACATCGGCGGCACTGACCGGTGGATCTGGTTTGTGCTGGCTAATCTCTTGTCTTTGGCTGCAGTCTGCCCATTCGTAGGCTCCATCTCAGACATCGTGGGCCGCCGATGGGTCGCAATAGTTGGTGCCATCTTCCTGATTGTGGGCATGATTATTTGCTCTACAGCCCAGACGATGAACGTCTTCATTGGCGGAATGGTCTTCTCCGGCATTGGCGCTGGAATCAACGAACTCACCGCGCTCGCTGTCACTTCTGAGCTTGCGCCTACTAGTCAACGCGGCAAGTACGTTGCGGTGTTGATCTTCACCATCATCCCCTTCTGCCCCTCGGTTCTTTGGGCACAACTGATTGCATCGCATTCAAGTTGGCGCTGGATAGGACTGTGGTGTGGCTTGTGGGCATTCATTGGACTGGCGCTTACAGTAGTATTCTACCACCCACCGCCGCGAGTGAACAGCCTAGGCATGAGCCGAAAGCAAGTACTGGCTGAAATCGACTATATTGGTGGCCTGCTTTCCACCGGAGGCATGATTTGTTTCATGGCCGGCATGCAATGGGGTGGCTACCAATATCCATGGTCCAGCGCCCACGTCCTCGCACCTCTGATCATCGGCGCTGTCCTTATCATAGCCTTCGTGTTATGGGAGAACTATGGAGCAAAGCACCCAATGTTTCCGAAAAGACTCCGCCAAGAGCCTCGCATTCTCGGTTTGACTCTGGTCATCACCTTCATCTCGGGCGCCAATTTCTTTTCGATCTTGATGTTCTGGCCGACGCAAGCCTTCAATGTATACGGTCATGACCCAGTAGGCGTAGGAATTCGCGGCATTCCCGTTGGTTTCTCTATTCTAGCTGGAGCTTGTATCGTCCTGTGGCTGCTTTCAGTACTTCGGGGCCACAACAAGGAGCTTTTGATCGCATCCTCGATACTTATGACCGCCGGATGCGGTGCTCTATCTATCGGAAGGGTTGACAATTTGTATCAACTCTGGGGTCTGTTAGTCCTGGCTGGACTTGGCATCGGCGGAATCGTCGTTCCAGCATCGATTATATGTAAGTCTGAACACTAGGGCCGTTTGCCGAAACTCGCTGACCTATACAGCGACCATCATCTGTCCAGATGATCTGATTGCGACCGTTGCAGCACTCACTTTGGCTATTCGCGTCATCGGTGGCTCGATTGGCTACTGTGTATACTACAATGTCTTCATTTGTACGTACGACTCTTGCCATAGACGAAGAAGTCACTAACGTTTTTTACAGCCAAGTTCGTCCCGGCAGCGACTCATTACATTGGCGGTACGATGGTGACCAAGTTGAACATCACATCTCCCAAGATCATCGAAGAAGCTATAGTAATAACCGGAGCGTCGCTGCTACCGCTTCTGGAAGAACTTCCCGGAATCAAAGGCGTTCCTGGTGCCTATGAGATGGTGGTCTTCGCTGGTCAGTTGGCATACGCCGAAGCGTACAAATATGTGTACTACGTTAGTATCGCTTTTGGAGGCGTTAGCATCATCGCAGCGTGCTTCTTGGGCGATATTTCTAAGTACATGGACGACCACATAGCTGTTCCGTACTGAGACACCCAATCCGTCTTGTCTGGTGGTTCGAGATCCAGGCGAGCACGTCCGGTGATCAGCCCACTGTTGACGTGTCAATCGGATGTTCTGAATTCATAATTATAAATCTGAAGCCTCTTGCATTATTCCATTGCTTGTCATACCTCAGATATGATATGATGAAAGATGAGGTCGACGCGATGTGATGAAGGATGAGTGTCGGTGGTCCGTGTCACGCTAGAACCCACGCAACCTCACACTCCTTTCCATGGCAAGACTTGCTTCGTACTCAACCACCAAACGATTCAAGGTTCAATCTGCATCCAATAATTACGCACATCTCAGCATGTAAACAGTGATATACCGGATAGCAGTATGTCGATGGAAGACTCGCGTGACCGTTTGGTTGAGAAGGTGCAAACCTTGAGCGACCTGGAACTCGCAGCTCTCGTCTGCCTTGTAGCTGAGCAGCACTGCGTTATTGAGACTGAAAGACAGCTACTCGATGACGTTGAAGAAGAGCTAAAGCTGGTCAGCAACAAAGCACATTCTTTCCCCAAAGTACTAACTCGGTCAGATTGCGAGCAATGTCTTTGGCCTCACGTGGGCGGTCTTGGAGTGCAGCGAGCATACCACTCTCGACGACTTTGGCTGTGGCATCCTCGTAAAAGATGAAAGAGAAGAGCATTTTGGCAATAAAAGCGAAGCGAGCGCTGTCCAGGTGATATCTTTCGCGTGTCTTCACCATGTCTGATAGCTGACCTTCACGACAGTTTGCGTCACTCTCTGGATCACCGAAGCGACCTGACCGCCGTAGTTCGCGCACGCCTGGCAATTTTACGCAGCTTGACAACGGGAAGATTGCAAATGTTGTCATTGCAAAGAATCTCGATCGAGCTACTTCACACGTTCAAGTCCAGGCTCTTGAGGTACCATCCACAAGCAATTCGTTGTGACCCTTTCTAAATCTTGCAGCTTATTAGAGGTAAACGAAACTTCACGCGAACCGCCGTTCATGCTGCGCCTAGACCTTTTCTATTCATTGCATTAAACGACCTTGACCCTACACGCTTGACTATGCATCTCGTATGAGTGTTATTCAATCTGATCAGCGGTTGGTGCTAAAACGACTGCAGAACGACCAATTCTTCATTTCCCATAAACACTACTTCGAAGATGGGCTACCGAATTTGGAGGAACAGCACGGGAAGGGGCACATCCTCGAAGATGATCGATCAATCTCGTCTATCGTTCGAACGCCTCCACTCGGTCTTACAAAAAGCATGCCTCAGAAAGCCTTGTTTGCAGCAGAGGTAGGTGCCCTTTTGAATCGGAATGCATCTACTAATCCGCAACAGGACCTTACATCATTTACTACACGCATGTCTGATGTCAAGATCAGTTCTGAAGTTCGTGCGTATCTACACAACATATCAGTCTTCATGAGGCTCCATCGAGCTGTCGCTGGCGGCATCTCAGCGTTGGCTACACAGCACTTTAACACCCTGGCATGGTCAGTGGCATTGTCCTACCTGCTCGCAGCTGCTAACCTCGGCAGTGCTCTTGCGCCTCTTCACGGACTCGACTACATATCGCCATCGATGGTAGCTCTTGCAGCCCGCAAGATATATCCTCATCGAATCGTCATCACCGCACCGGAGAATGAGCGCAGTCTGCAGTGGGGCAGCTCCCTTGAAGCGGTAAAGGCTATACTCGATGGTGTGACGGCCGACGACGTTGTGGAAGAGGTGCTGCAATCCGTCGAAGTGCCCCTTTGAATGCTGTGCTTTCGCAAGCAATCGATCCAACAAATCATTGCTCGCGTGCAACCATGCTAATGATGAGTGAGCATGGCTTGCAGGCCGATCGTGATTGATAAGTACCTAGTGGGGTATTTGGCTGCCCCGCGTCAAGCACGGTCGCGCCCGGCCTGGTGCTTGGGCCTTGAACTTTGCGCACTTCTCCCAGCATCCAAACCAGAACACCACATTTGGCATCCTCAATCGCTCTCTTCTCAGTCAGAGATCGTGGCAATGACCAAAGACTACTGCGATCCGAATGCGCTGTTCGCGACAGACTCTGCCGCGGTTCTCGTCAATGAGGTATTCGCAGATAACGTCATGACGACGCGGTCGAGGCTAACTTCCACTCTGAGAATGAAGTTTGCGACCAAGACTCCAAGAGATCCAACAGTTTGACTAGCAATGACGAAGCGCTCGAGGTACCCTCCCCGCATCCCCAACACCACTACGACCAACTAAAAGGCCCAGGTCATCTTCGAAGGCGGTAACATACATCGACGCAAAGCCTCCCTTGCACCTCCACTCCAACACTCAAGCTTCGGCAAGATGTCCGCTCGTCCAGGCAACGACCGTCGACCCACATCGTGTATAGTTCACGAACTACTCGAAAAGCATGATGGCGTTCCTACCCAACATCATGATCAGTCATACGAAGGGCTTGCTCAGGAGCGTCTTATGGACAAAGATCCTCACTCACACGCTGAGGAAACACAACACTCACGATTGTTGACCAAGAAACAAATATCGGACATGGCATTTGGAATCAGGGAACTATCTAAGAAGCTAGCGCAGATCCGTCTGAAACTGCACGTCAAAAACATCTTCATCCTGGGCAAAGCACACGACGAGGGCTTAATCAAAAACACGAGAGAGACCGTCGAATGGCTTCTAACAAAAAGCCCTGACTACAAAGTGTACGTTGAGGAAACGCTGGAGGATAACAAGATCTTCGACAGGAAAGGTCTGCTGGAGAAGAACTCGTCGTACGAAGGGCGCCTGAAGTTCTGGACCAACGAACTCGCCCAGCAGAAGCCACAGACCTTTGATATCGTCCTCGCAGTAAGTAGATAGTAGCACGAGTTGTGAGTCAGTACTGACATCACAAGCTTGGTGGGGACGGAACCGTACTGTACTCTTCGTGGCTGTTTCAACGGGTAGTACCACCGGTTCTGGCATTCTCTCTAGGATCGCTGGGTTTCCTCACCAAGTTCGATTTCGATCGCTACCCAGAAACACTTTCGCAAGCGTTCGAGCAAGGAATCACTGTCAACCTTCGATTGCGGTTCGAGGCGACTGTCATGCGCTCACAGACCCGCGACAATGAGGGACAATCTGACCTAGTGGAGCAGCTAATTGGTGAGGAAGCAGAGGACCATCATACACATCGACCCGACGGCACCTACAACATTCTCAACGAAGTAGTCGTGGACCGCGGCCCAAATCCGACCATGTCATCGATTGAGTTGTTCGGCGATGACGAACACTTCACGACTGTCCAAGCAGACGGCATCTGCGTGTCGACACCTACCGGCTCCACAGCATACAATCTGGCTGCAGGAGGTTCCCTCTGTCACCCTGACAACCCGGTCATCTTGGTCACGGCCATCTGTGCACACACTCTATCCTTCAGGCCCATCATTCTCCCAGACACGATAGTCTTGCGCTGCGGAGTACCGTACGATGCACGAACAAGCTCATGGGCAAGCTTCGACGGGAGGGAAAGGGTCGAGCTCAAGCCTGGCGACTACGTCACGATTAGTGCGAGCAGATTCCCCTTCCCATGTGTGTTGCCTATGGAAAGGAGAAAGACGGATTGGATCAACAGTATCTCGAGGACCCTACAGTGGAATAGTAGGGAAAAGCAAAAGGCGTTCAAAGAGTGGAAGGATTAATCAATATGCAATGACCATCACTACAGCATACCTTCCTGGCAAAAACAGTCATGGTACCTGACAGACGCAGAATCTTGGAAACTTTGAGTGGTATCTCGCAACAACAATTGACGCGCATGATCTGCTGATTGGACACAATTTCCAAGAGCCGAAAGTAGATCACGATAGAGTGGAACGTATTCCAAGAACTAAAGCCTAAACTAAGTTTTTGTTTTTGATATAATGGATGCACCAATACCTCCCCCGAAAAAGGTCATGTACGTACTGTACATGGTATTTACGACCGATCTGCGGCGAATTCGCGTGGTACCAATTGCGTGCGTCGCTTGCCGCCATGATTCTGCAGCTGCAGGGTTGATGTGATCACTCCTTGCTCAGCCTTCCTCCCCGCACCTACATCATCCCTTCGACTCTTGAGAGTACATACGTCTTGCACTGGTGGCTCTGAATTTCCCTGCGTCTGCGCCACCATGTCGGAGTCTTCAGCTTTTGTGATACCCTGGGCTAACGACACGCTATGTGCCACGTGCCGAGAAGTTCTTCGCCGCCCGGTTTCTGTCACCTATGGTGAAATGACCTTGCGAATCTCGGCAGCTCGAAAGTGTGGTCTTTGTCTGTTTTTCTTTGACGAAATCTTTTCAAAGACGTTACGGTCATCCGCGAAACCGGCAGATCTGGCCCTCGAAAAAGAGGGCTCCTTGTTGCGAGTGACTGATTTCAACGACGTTCTCCATCTTTATGAGCTTCATACAGCGCAAAGTGAGTTTCTCACAAATTCATTGAATATCTCTCTAATAGCACACTCCAAGGACAATCAGTCTTGTCTACTACACCATTTCGACTCATTCAGGCGCATGTCAACACAGAGCCTTGTTGGAAATTAATTGGTAAATGGCTCATGGGATGCGAAGAGAACCATGAGACTTGTCGGCAGATCAATTTGGCAGCAAAGCCGACCAGATTACTTGACATTGGCTCATTTCCGGAGCTCCGGATCGTAGAACATCCTACAATTGATGTAAACAAGCGTTATGCAGCTTTGAGTCATTGCTGGGGGGCAGCTGGTATACCTCTGAAACTTACGAAAGCAGTTCTCGATCACTTCCTACATCGTATCGACTTGCAGGCTATGTCTCAGAACCTGCAAGATGCTATATTCGCTACGAGAAAGTTGAGCATTCGGTACCTCTGGGTTGACTCCCTATGTATCATCCAGGATAGCACAGAGGACTGGGCCGCTGAGGCTGCCCAGATGGGAAATTACTATCGTAACGCGTTCGTTGTTCTTTCCAGCCTCAGCGCAGCCGATGCAAGAACCGGTTTCCTTCGCCCTCGGCCTTATCGAGCATCAATTCGTCTTGGCTCGGGACTACAAATTCGTCCGGCCCGACCGTCATGGGAGGAGGTATTCAAGAATTCTTCACTCAGTACTCGAGCATGGGCCTTTCAAGAACGCCTATTGTCTACCCGAATCGTTCATTTCGAACACAATGAGTTGTTTTGGGAATGTCTCGAAACTTCTGCAAGGGAGGGAAGCTTCTTGGAAAGCTCTGGACTTTGGACCGAGACCGACTGGCGTCAAGAAAGCCTCAAGAGGTGCCTGGCCTTTGACAACATTATCAGCTCCAACAAAAAACCCAACAAACTTACGCAGGAAGTTCTCATGCTGCAGTGGTACCGAATATTAGCCTACTATACGACGATGGAAATCTCGTACAGTGCAGACCTTGGTGTTGCCATCAGTGGTATTGCACAAAAGTTCGGCGAAGCAACACAATTTTCATACCTGGCCGGTATTTGGTTAGAAGACGTACATGCGGGCTTGTTGTGGTATCCTATCGATTCAAACCAGCGAAAAACCTCGCTTACACCGACGTGGTCCTGGGTCGCAACGTATGGACCCAAAAAACAGATCTATGATCTAGACTCGCGTGCTTCAGATTCGCAACATGAGGCTACCATAGCTGGATCATCTGTAGTAGCACCTTCCAGCAACAACTTCATCATTTCTTCTTCCAGCGACAGTGTCTGCATAGAATTGGTAGCAAGTTACTTCACCCCAAACTGCATCTCCAACTCTAATGCTAGCCACGATTACGGTACTCCCTACTTACGGCAAGTCCTCGAAATTGTAAACGATCTGGGGGCCTTCATCGGTACTGGATACTTGGATACTTTGGATGAAATCGTAGACGACACTAGCTCCACCGATTGGACAGCAATCATTATCTGCCAACGCGTACACCCAAAACTTGGATTTGTCACGTACTTCCTTATAGTGCAACCGATCCGCGAAGGGGTTTACAGGCGTGTTGGCATTGGCCAAACAGCAGATACCGTCTATGGATATGCGACGAATACACTAGACCTTGAGAGTCTACAACGTAAGCGCTTCAGACTTGAGTAGAACACGTAGCGTGTCTGTTCTTACTGTTTTGCGACGAAGAAGAACCATATCTGCAAGTTTTCTTGGAGAGCACAATGCTTCACATCACTCTGCTGTGAAGAGCTCCCGATACAGTGCTGATATCATTTTCTGAAGGCAGTAAGACACCTGCCTTTCTACACGTAGGAGCACAAATCGCACCCATTTGTGTGACCAGCTAATCTGATCTCCATTACCCCATAAGCCCAGCCTACACCTGCGTCCACGGTTCACGTCCCAGCCCATACATATGCCCATTGAACAACAACGGTGGGAAAAGTGGCCATCCCAATAGTGCGAAGTACCCGGGCAGAAAACTATCCTCGTTAGCTCAGCCACAAGATATCGCTAGCAGACAAGTAGAGATGGGCAGGGGTACGTACAACGCTGTTGCTCTCCCAACTCGACGGAACATTACACGGTACTGTGGCGGGTAAGGCTTGACGCTCGTGGGGTTGGGCGAGGACGAATGGTGCCGCGCGTCGGCGATGTGTTTGGTGAAGGAGCGGAAGAGGGCGCGGGCTCTTGTCGCTGTCGGCATTGTGGCTATTCTTCGCCAATCAAGCGTGCTTTTGGTACTTTTTATTGGTGTAGAAGTAGTTTGGCGGATCAGTAGGGTTGGTGAGAGTGAGGTGTGAAGATTGTCTTCAAGTTGGGTTTGTGTTTGTGTGCTTGAGTAGGTACCTGATGTGAGTGGTACACGAAATACTGTAGAAGAATGAGACTGTATTTATTTATCTTTCATACCCTACAGTCCCACCCACGATTATTCAGCTCAGCGACGTCAGGGCATAGAAGGACCCGGTGCTTCACCGTGCCGTCAGCGGCCACTGTGTCTGGAATGCCTAGTCTTGCTTCAAGTTCTCACCTTGCAGGGCACACACATCAACGAATCCTGCGCTCCCATGATTAATCTCAGGCCACCTTTTTTTTGTCTCATCTCGGCATGTCGCGTGCGCTGCGGTGTGGTGTGGTGAAGTAAGATGCCGCAAAATCGGCGCGGCATGGTATGCCGACGGCAAGTCCGCCGACGGCGTCGCCGGAGTGTAACAACATGGAATCCATGTCTTATTCAGTAGTCGGGGCCGCCGGTACTGCAATGCTCTAATTCATTGACTCCTGTCGTGAGAGCCTGTATGTAACGAAGACCAGAGACGGCGCTTTTTTTAACAGTGTTACACTGATCTCTCTTACGCACTTGGAAAACATCGTGCTCTGACTGTGGGCATGGCTCTAGATCTCAACCGGCTGTCCGCCCTTCTCGCCACTCTGCAGCGCCGCCTCCAAAAACTTCAGATCCTCCAGCGCCTCTTCAGCACTCTGTCGCGCATTCGGCTTGCCCTGTGCTAGCCCTTCAGCCCATGCCTTGACCTCCTGCTTCACGCCGTTACCCTCGTCGGGAAACACCTTCTCTTCGCTCTTCCCGTCCTGGGTCACGATGACCTTGCCCCTTAATACAGTCACCGTGCCCTTCTCCGCGGCAACGAAGTACTCGCTCCCAGTATCGGTCGTACCGAAGGAAACTGAGAATGTGCCCGAGGCGCCCGAACCCAGTTGCAATGTGGCGTGTAGAGTGTCGATAGGTGGGAGATGCGGCTGCAGCTGTGCAGTGAACGCGCTGGCCTTCTGCACCTTCTCGCCGCCGCCTTCCAGCAATAGTCGTGTCGCCGCTACGAAGTGAACACCGCCATCGAGCAGAAAGCCACCCTGATACTCCGGAGTCTTGCGCCACGAGGTCTCGTAGTACTTGCCGCCGGTCTGTACGAAGGCGGAAACTCGTGACCGGAAGGTCAGGATGCGGCCGAGCGACTTGAGCTGCTCGGACGCGTACAGGAAAGACTCCAAATACCGGAAGTTTTCGGCAACGGAGTAGGTTGCGTTCGTGTTAGCGGGGTCGGAAGTCCAGGTTATCAGCTCCGTGGCGGTGGCCACATCTTTCGCGATGGGCTTCTCAGCCAACACATGTTTGCCTGCTGAGAGTGCGCGCTTGATGTATTCTGGTTGCACGAGGATAGGGAGGCTGAGCCAGTCAGCATCGTAGATGACTTGTTGTGAGCTGGACACTTACGCGATGATCACAGCCTTGACGTCAGAGCGCTTTAAAAGGTCGTCGTATGTCGCCCCTTCGGAGTCTTCGCTATACAGATCCACGTCCGAGAGGTGCTCCGACAAGGCTTTCGCGGAAGACAAAGAGCGCGAGTAGACTGCTTTCAGGTTGAGGAGCGGTGTTGCGAGAATGGCGGGAAGGTGCTCCTCTTTGGCGAAGATACCACTTCCTACGAGGGCGATACCGGTAGCCATGTTGTGTGTTGTATGTTGATAAGTGCGAAGGATTGACGCCGAGATGGGAAGGAACTGACACTTTTATGGTCCAATGCAACGTCACGGTGACCTAGTATATATAGAGATTGTGAAGAATCCAGATTGAAGATCGAACGGCGGCTAAACGGCATTTGTCTCTGCAAGATGTGGTCCTTGACTCGAATATCCAATTGCATCATCGACTGCGGGGCATGTTTGGTGTTTACCTTGCCCCTCTTACCGAATACGGCAATTCGAGCAGTCCTCGGAATACAGCGCTTCTCGTGAGCCCTAAATAGAGTGCTCCTTCTAAAGGGCTGCATAGTCACACGGCGTAGCATCTGAATGGTGCAGTCGATAGATGAAGTCGAATGCACGAAGTTGGGTATCTAGATTTCGTCTATCTCAAATGTGGATTGGTTCAAGCCGCAGCTTTAGCTTTTTCCTCTACTTGCTCGTCTGCAATTCCCAGCTTTTCCAGGTCGACCGTCAAGGGATCGCTCTCCTGGGTGCTCTCAGTAGGCCCCTCGTAGCCTGGTGGTGGAAGAGCCCACTCTGGCAATCCTGTCTGATAGTCCCATTTCCCTTCTTCGCACCTGTATCTTTTCGCGTGCAGATAGATACCCAGCTCATGTGTACCTGGGTCGCTGTAAAGTGGGGTATCACACACATCGCAGGTCTCACCAGTCTGCTTCTCTGCTTTCCGTTTGTTGTATGCATCGACCATCTCGTCATGATACGCCACGGCATCAGCGACCTCTTCCTTCCCCATACGAGCTAGACGGGCCATGATGTCCTCATCGCCTTCGTCTTCCGACATGCCGCGTCCGAGAGAGGGCCCAAACACGCGCTGATTCGCGTAGATAGGATCGTTCGAGATAGGATGGCCCAAGTACTGCAGGTGCACGCGCAGCTGGTGGGTACGTCCTGTGACAGGAAAGCAGCGCACGATGGAGTAGCCGCGAAGGCTCTTCCAAGGCTGGCCTTCAGTGGTCGCATTGTCTCCACCCTCCGCTATTGGTCCACCATTGTCCTTTGGCGGGTAATAAGCCAAGCGCTTGAAGACAGTCCTTGACTCTCTGCCATTCGCGCGGACAGCGTTGAGGCCAAGCTTGGGACTGATCTGGAGAATGGGTTTTTCACACACGATCTCGCCTTCAGGAAACTCGCCTACAACACGACAGACGTATTCTTTCTTCACAGTCCGCCCTCGAATCTGCGCGCTCATGTTCTCGGCGGCCTGCTTGTGCTTCCCGATAAACATGATACCGCTCGTTAGGCGGTCCAGTCTGTTGCACGGCAGGGGATTCCACCCGTACCCGCGGTCGGCCCGCATGACCTCGATAATCGAGTTGAAATTGTATCGGCCGGCAGGGTGAACTGGCATACCCGCAGGCTTGTCGATGACTATGATATCGTCATCCTCGTGGACGATGCCAATGGGGCTCGCCGTGCATGGTGGCTCGTGGCGATGCAGCGTGTGCGAGATGACGTCGCCGTTCTTGACTATGGTACTGGTACTTGGGACCTGCTTGCCGTTCAGCACCACGCGCCCGTCTTGGATGGCCTTCTCGTAGTACTCGGTTGGCCGATCGCGGAACTCGCTCGAGAAGATGTCCAGGATTTCGCGTCCCCGCCAGCGCTCCTTGCAGAACGTGTTGTATGTGTAGTGGTATGGTGTCACCTTGCGTAGACCATCTTGGAGGTAGTATGGTGGTGGCCAGGGATCACAGGGCGTGATGGCGACCTTGGGCGGCTCCTTGAAGGGGAATGCGTCGTCGGGCAGCGGAGGGTACTTGTCGCGCACGGGCGAAGTCACAAGAGCCATGGACGTTTTCGGAACGGGCAAACGTCCTTTGCTGGCAAGGTACGCGAGAATGCGCGGGGAAGGAGCCAGCGTGACGGCGAAACGCGGGGCTCTGCTGCGATGGTGGGCGAAGCGCTCTGCGAGAAATTTCCAGCCTCCTGCAATGCATGAGCCGAGGCTCGACGGTATCGATAAGACATGGCGATCGGGCGCTTCCAATGTAACCGCATCACACCTCCATACGACTGACCGGTCAGGCAAAGTATGGCTCATAGCGCGCTCAAGGCACGTCGCCGCAGCGATTACAAATTTCATCTGGAGTACCGGACAAGATGGTATGCTGATGTTTTCACCAGGGCGTGAACATCGACTGACGCCAGCCAGGAGCGACAACGACATGTACCACCACCTCAACAACAGCGTGTACTACTATCTCTTCGACTCTGTCGTGAACACCTACCTGATCGAAAATTGTTCACTGCACCCACCGACATCGTCTCAGATTGGACTAGTCGTCCACTCCCATTGCGACTATTTTGCCCCCACTGAGTTTCCAGCTGTAGTCGATCTCGCATTGCGGGTGAATAAGCTAGGCAAGAGCTCTGTAACGTATGAAATTGGTGTCTTCGAGCGCGGCGAAGAAGAAGTCAAGGCCGTTGGCGAGTTCATCCATGTCTTCGTTGGCCGCGAGAGCAGGAAACCGGGGGAGGCGGGCATGGCCGATGAGCTGAGAGATGGCTTGCAGAAGATCCAGGCCGACAAGGCGAAGCTGTAGCAATGGAATGGCCGCGCCTGCTCCAACTTCATCAAGATCCTCCACTTAGTGAAGTGTCAGTGGCACGCCAGCATCGATGATGAGTCCATCTCGAATTGAGGCGCTCAGCCTCAGCAAAGTATGTTATTTTAAGCAAGGCCCACTTGCAGTCCGGAGAGGCGGGGTACCGTGGAGCAGCTGCCTTGCATTAACTAAAAAGCTCGGGATGCTGCTATAACGCGGGCCGCGACCACCTCTCAGTGCCGGCGCTTTAACAAGCACAATGGCACCTTGGAAGAGCCGACATGGAGAATCATTATCAGGGTTGCAATTATTTCGACAAATGGACATTGCTACATTTGAAGCGACAATTTGCGCAGTCTTCGCATACCTACCCTGTGCTGAAGATAGAACGCGACGCTTCTGTTGCCGGACTAAGTTGTGCGGGTCAACCTAAGCCCATACAGTAGGTATCCCTTGCCGGAACTAGGCCTGTCCAATCGTTCAAATCACATTGCTCAGCTCTCGATTGATCTGGTCTGACTTTCAGCCCTGCGACGCCACGCCTCGCTAATTCCCCAGTCCGGGGCACCAGACAGCCCTAGAATGTCGTGAACCAAACCCTTCGCGGCTGTTCAACGCCGACTCCGGAAAGAACCATCTCTACGCTTAAACACATCTGTACAAGCAAGGCTGCTGAGTTGTCTATCTCCGCTGACACGCACGTGTTGCGGAACCGACCTCCAGGCTCACCACCGCCCGGATCCCGTGGTTTCTGGTAAGCCCTAGAGGTACCGGCATGGCATTGTTCTCACCGGAGATCTAGCCTCTGACCTCGCCGTGTGTATTTTTCAACCTTACCTCTCCTGGTCCACTGCCAAGCTCAATTCGGCAAAGGAGCATCTTGCACTGGAGATAGCTTGTTACAGTGCCACTGTACACCGGATACGCTACAGCGCAGCGCCGCTGCGTGTTCGCTTCGCTTTCCCACTACAGCACACTACTGGAGCCATACCTTACCAAGGACTCCAACGCTGCAAGGTATTCGAAATAATGAAGCCTAGTCAAGTCAATACAAGCAATATGTGGCTGGTCTCGACCTGCTACTCGCTTGGCAATCCCCACCGTTATTCTCCGATGTGGTTTTTGTCTGGTATTCCTCACTCTATCGGATTCTATCTAACCCATCCTCTACCGCCAAGCTTTCTGCCTCGTCTTGAGTGCATTGCTTGTTAGAGCAAGTAGCCGCAGAGCTATGGCCAAGTCTGCAGTTCATGGAGTGTCTAGATGCCATTCACGGCGATGTGCTCGGACAATTCCACGGTGAGTTGTCAAATCTGGAGCACCTCCATGATCATGTCGAGAGCATATAAAGATATCTTCATGTCCTGTCAATAGTCATCTCAGCATCTCCATCTCCAAACAGTACTTCGAACAATCAGAAGAACATCCGCTTCTCCTCTTTCTACACTACCAAATAGAGATCCCCGTTCGATATCATGCATTTCACCAACCTTCTTCTCCTGGCGTCCTCCGCGACTGCCATCTCTCTCCCAAACTTTCCAGATATCTCGCAGTTGTTTGCACGCAGCTCATCCAATAGCTGTCCGGCTGTCTGGAAGTTGATCTCAAAGGACCTCACCGCAAAGTTCCTGACCAACGGGGAATGCAATCCTGATGCACGCGCGGCCATCCGCGCTGTCTTCCACGACTGCGGAGGTATGCTACATCTCGTCGTTCTCTAGTCGCACACACTAACACTTACAAGCATGGAACAAAACACTAGGCGCCTCAGGCGGTTGTGATGGTAGCCTGATATTGGCCAACGAGGTGGATCAGCCCGAGAACAACGGCCTTCGACCGATCGCCGAATACTTGAAGTCCGTCGCAGACAACTACAAAGTCAGCGTTGCAGACGTAATTGGTACATAACCCTCCAGTCCCCAGTCTTACTCATCTAACTCAATCAGTCTTCGCCGGCTCCCATGCAATTGTCACTTGCCCTGGCGGTCCTCGCGTGAAGACCTATGTTGGTCGCACAGACTCTACTACGCGCGCCCCCACGGGTCTGCTCCCAGACGTCAGAGCCTCAGCAGACAGTCTCTTCAAGCTTTTCCAAGACAAGGGCTTTGATGCAGTAGACCTTGCCGCACTTCTCGGCGCCCACAGCACCAGCAACCAATTCCACTTCGACGAGACAGCGCCCAACGTTGGAGCACCGCAAGACAGCACTCCAGGTAAGCTTGCCACAACCACCACCTGCTTCTGTATCCTTGTACTGACTCCTTTTAGGCGTTTGGGATGTTAAGTACTACTCTGAGACCACGGCGCCGCCCAAGGGTGTTCTTGTTCTCCCGTCAGATGCCAAGTTGGCCGCACACGCGACTGTTGGCAAGGAGTTCAAGGGCTTTGTCGGCAATGCAGGGAAGTGGAACGGCAAGTTTGCTGATGCCATGGCGCGCATGGAGAGGTTTGGCTCGAATGGGGTCGTTGGACTGATCGACTGCACCGACTTCCTTCCCAGCGCGACAGCCGTGAAGAGGGAGATGAAGGGCATGCCGATGTTTGCGCCCAGGCACTAGGGTGTTACTCTACTTTCTGCAGCAATTTAGCGTTCAATTATATATATCATAGACCAAAATACATCATCTTCATTGATTCAGAGTAACTGTGTCCTCAACATGGGTGGTTTCCGTTCCCTTTGATCAGTTTCGGAGCTGCTAATTCGATTATACCCTATCCATCAGCTACCAACGATATCCAGACAGGTATAATACCGCAATTCATTTAGTTGTTCCCACAGAAATTGACGTTGGGCGTAGCCTACGAAGAACACTGCGTTTGCCGACGGGATGACGGTGGTCAAGCGACCTTCAAGCTAATCATTTCTAACACATAACTTGTAGCTATTATAACACCCAAGGCTGACATTTAGTTGGGCATTACCTACATTGTAGGTAAAGAAGTGTTCTATAGAGTTTCTCTACATTGCTCCTACTTTGCTGTTTCGTGGTGGAATACTTGGCTCACACCTTGTGCGAGATCGGAGCCCCGCGCTAACTAGCACTCGGCCTGCCATCCGTAGCCTCCATGCAGAAGTACATGCACACGCCCTATCAGCCTCAAAACTGGAGTCAAGCCGACCCCCGATTCACCAATTGATCAATTGCAACAACAACCGCAACCATGCCCGCCATGCTCGACGACCCCACTTCCCCCCCAATCCTGCACAAGGTGGACGGAGCAGCCCACGCTTTCACTCCAGAACACGTGACGCTTAAGAACGGTGCGTCCGCAACAATCATCCCCTTCACATCACTCGACCAGGTCCCCTCATCACTCGTCGCTTTCCTGCACGCGCAGCTCAGCGCCGAGATTGAGGGCGGAGACACCTACCCAATGCTTGAAGCACTGCCGTTATCCGGCTTTGGACCATACTGGTTCGGCGTATTCGGGGCAGTGATGCTTGAAGGCACCTTTGGGTCATCTGCAGAGGTGAGGGACCTGGATGCAGACTGGAGCACCGTGTGTCTGGGGAGCTTCTACACGAAGCCAAATTACCCCGGGCGCAGCAGCCATGTGTGCAACGCCGGGTTCTTGGTTACGGTTGCGGCACGTAACAAGGGTGTGGGAAAGCTGCTTGGAAAGCAATATCTCAAGTGGGCGCCTAAGCTGGTATGTATCTGCAAGCTGTTGTAGAGCATGGGTCACTGACAGACGCAGGGTTTCACGTACTCGGTGTTCAATCTTGTGTATGAAACGAATGTTGCATCCACGAGGATCTGGGATTCATTGGGCTTTGAGAGAATTGGGCGAGTGAAGAAGTGTGGAGTGTTGAAGAGCTATCCTGGGAAGAAGATCGATGCGATTGTCTATGGATATGATTTTGAGCCAGATTCGACAGACTAGATGGAGATAACGAGAAATTGAGACTTTTAACGAGCACTTATGACCTGGAGGCCTTGAGTCCTGGGACTTGTTGTGATAGTCAGCAGAGTAAAAGCACGTGGCGGCGCGACATTTTGGCACTTGCACGCTTGTGGCTCGCCCCACTTACTCATGGTCAAGCTCCTCGTCGCGTCCTTCCATCTCCACAATTGCATCATGGCATCGACAAACACCAGGGCTGACATCCAAGACACGAAGATTCCAGCATGGCTTGCGAGTCACCTAAACATCGAATGGAGCTCACAGGATGTCGACGCGCTGCTCGATTCAATCGACGCGAGCCAGTGCCCCCAGTCGTCGGAAATGCCCCACTTACCCGCCGAGTTACTCGTACTCATACTGGAGTTTGTCCCTGTTGCCTATGTACTCGACTGGCGGCTAGTCTGTCGCGGCTTCCGTGATGCCATTGACGGACCGATCCTATTCCATTACCTCCAAAGAACACAGTTGGTCGGTTATCTAGGGCCTCTGGAATCAATCATCAATGAAGATCTAGAGGATGAAGAATACGAAGAACTCCATCTTGTGCGCGCCGATTTCGACTCATTACGAGATGGTGTACCACTACCGAACGCGCCTTCAGAAAAGCGCGTTGGGCCTCCGTGGAGTCAATCTCATGCTGCGTTTAAGATGGACAAGCAATGGCGCGACCGGCATCAATGGTGGAACGACTTTCACAGCGATTTGCCCTCCGCAAATAGGCTGCTGAGTCAACTTGAGCCTCAGCGGCCTAGCCAGGGCTTTGGTGCGTTAATCTGGATGATCCAGCTGGACACCGCAGTCCTCGATCTGGAAATCCCGCTGGAACCAGGAAGACGCACATTCGACGTGACCGTTGACCTGAATCCACTTGCAACATCGGTTGCAGTGTATGTTGAGTGGAAGCCAATGCTCCGCCGCTTTTTGAAGCAAGAAAGAGCTCTCAGACGTCTCATGGAAGAAACGGGCGAGGACAAAGTCACGTTTGGCCATGCCGAAGACTGTTTGCGTGCAGTACGACGACAGCGACTGCATGCGTCACTGAACCCTGACCAGAAAATTGACCGGCATATCAAGTGGTCGTTGCGCCTACTCCGTCCGCTGTGGGGGGTCACTGCCCGGTACGAAGAAGCATCAACGCTAGACCCCGTGGAGGCAGACGCTGTTAGGGTTATACTACTCTTGCGTCGCGCGGCTACCCTGACTCCTCTTCAAACCGAGCATCTTCAAAGATTAGCGATTGATTACGACCGCATGGTCAACATGTTGTGCGGTATTTCTGATTCTGTGAGAGCTTTAAGGTCTCATCTCATTCTACCCGGCCACGAGGGATTCCCCTATTATGGAAATGGCATCCACCTAGGAAAACTTCCACTCAATCCCATCGCGTGGTCGAATAAGCAGATCAAAGACGTCGAGAAAAAGATTCAGCAATGGAAGGCACAAGAAAGCTTGGTCACCCAGATGCAGGCTCTTATGGCTGCATCGCAGGAAATACGTTTAGTACCGGAGGATGCTTTCGATGGGGTAGATTCTGAGATGTGATCCCGCATGGTAACGACACTAAAGTGCTACCTTTTCTGTACATCTGCATCCATGACGAATCCTGCATCCATCACTTTGCACACGCGCATTGAAGTCTTCGAGGGAGTCCTTTTTCCCAGCGCCCTCGTATCGACCTTACATCTTGGCAATTTCGAGCCACTCAGGCTTGTCTTGTGGGAAAGCTGTATAGTTCGGCTTCGGATGGGGACAGTGACTAAACAGTCCACCCTTCACAAAAATTTGTGGCGAATCATCAGATAGCAGAGATGCAACTGGGCTTTCCAAGCGTCAGTCGATTTGATTCAAACGCCACTGTATGATTCAACTCACCTTCCACAATTGCCACAAAACTGGCGAGTGATCGTGTTTCCAGACGTCGTATCGCTGTCTTTGTAGTTCTTAAGCGCGCCCTTGGGATCATCGATCTTTACCTGCAATTTGTCAAACACATAGAGAATCGACCCTGGGCCTGATCCTTGTCGGCGGCAATTCGCACTACAAAGTTAGCGAGCAGTTCCCAGCGCCTCTATGTTCATGGACGCGCACCAGTAGCAAATAGCCGAGTTCTTGGGCAATTCCGGGATAGAGACCTTGATACTGGCGCAGTTACAACGGCCTTCGAGCATTTTGGCGATTGTTTGTCTAAGAATGCGAAAGACGAGAGATGAGAATATGGGGAGTGGAAAAGCTGGGGGCGCGAGGGTGAGATAGATGACGCAGTGGGGCCAACGGATCCCTGCGGAGACAATTGCGGCGCTGCCTCGGCTATGTGGTTGCAAGATTGAGTTGGCATTGAATCGTCGACAAAGAATCGGCGTGACAAGATTCAATATGTTGTTGGAGGTTGCTTGGTACAATGATCAACCGATTGGTACACCTATACGGCAACTGCGGAGCATGTTAGTTGAAGATCCAGCTCAGCGCAGTGATGTACACGGACCTTTACCACTCTTCAGTACTCCGCTATGGATTCAAAAGATGCATTGCTCTTCTCGCCAAGATTTCTGGACACCCATTGTGTCTGTGCTGCTCGGTGGGCAAGCCGATAGATTTGATGAGAGCTGTAGGGTGGGTGCTGACATGCCAGAATAATGGCATTGCTGCGAGTCGATTTCCGTCCGTATAGTCGGTAGCTTTGGAGACAAGGAAGAGGTGTGGACTCCCAAACATATTATAAGGGAAGACGTGTGGTGAGCTAATGTAGGATCGACGGATGACAGGGCGACCAGGAAGGGGAAAGCGTGACAACCAGGTGCTCCGTCAGCCAGCATCAATACCCAACGTCCGAATCCCCGTTATATCCCCACTATCAAGAATCGACAGATCCATTGTCCAATGTCGCAAACCATCTCCTCTACGATTATATAAATCGCAGGCTGGATGTTCTCACCACGTAGCGCACGTACGATACGATTAGGTAGGCAATGTAGGACCAACGGATGAGTCACACGTCGTCCACCATTATCTAGGCAAGAGCCAATCATGGGCATCCACGATGTGGGTGCAGGAACACTGCAGGTTCGGTAGAGTACACCCAATGTATAAGGTAGGACTTCTTCCGCGTCCTGAACCCATTGACGCCTCGCCGAAGGATGGCTCTCCACACGCCATGACAGACTATTTCTATCTAGGGGTCACTGCGGCCAAAGCTCAGAGCAGATGACTGCTTGTATGACATCTACTCTACATAGTGGATAGTCGAAAATGATGTTCAAATCGAAAATCGCTTGTTTAAGAGGGCGCTGCAAAGCCACGTATCTTGGCCAACAGCTCTGCCACACGAAAGGGTTTTGGAACGACCTCGTCCATTCCAGCGTCTCGCGCTCTTTCTATCTGCTCCGATCTTACGTTCGCTGTGATTCCAATGATGAGACTCCTCTCTGCGCCCTGCTCTTTCTCGATGCTTCTAATTGTTTTGGTAGCTTTTATACCATCACAGATAGGCATTTCCCAATCCATCAGTATGCAGTCGAGGTAGGGCAATTGGTCATCTAGTAGTACAGTGTTATACTGCGTAGCTTGACCAAGTCTCCGAAGCACGATGTCGACGGCTTCCCCGCCGTGATTACCGACTTGCACGCTGCACCCTGCTCTTCTAAGTTGCTTTGCAAGAACGTTCTGGTTGAGCACATTATCTTCGACAACAAGTATGTTGTAGTTTGTTTGAGGTTGTAAATTCCTCGGCAACGTTTCCCCTCTCAAATCGAGTTTTCCCAAGGCAACTTCTGGTCCAGGTATTGTATGAAAGTTTGGGGCATTCAGCGGTGTTTGTGCGTCTGGTTGTCGGACCTTGGTGTAGAATGCGAACGTACTGCCGATACCAAGTGCTGACTCAATGCCAATACAGCCACCTTGTAGCTCGGACAATTCTCGAGAAATGTATAGGCCGAGCCCAGAACCACCATATTTGGTGTGGGTCCTTCTATCTGCTTGCTCAAACTTTGTAAAAATTCGCTCCAACGCATCCGGTGATATGCCTTCACCGCTATCCGTAATCGCGAAATGCAGGTAGGATGGTTCACCTTGCCCATAGTCTGGATCTTGTGTCAGATCTGGCCGCGGAAGATCTGTACAGTGCCACTGGAAGCTTTTGCCGAAAAGATGCGGAGGAGGAGAGGAGGAGCTCCACCCGCAACGAACACTGATATGCCTCAATGGTTGGTGCTTGGTGAATTTGATGGCGTTTGTCATCAGATTCACTAGCACTTGCAATAGTCGGGAAGAATCGCCGTAAAAAATCGAATTCGTACTTTCAGTCGGCCTTGCATCAACAGGTACCATCTCAATGACGGTCTTTACCTGTATTTTGTTGACCTCAAACTCCGCCTTAAACATTTGCAGAGCTTGATCGAGGAGATCTTGCAAAGAAAATGCGGCCGGCGATATCGTCAGCAACTTCGAGTCAAGCTTGCCAAGCGTGAGTATATCATCGATGATACGTTTCTGATGTGCAGCACAGAAGAGGATTGATTCAGCGGCTTCCGCATTCAGACCAATGATCCTTTGGAGCGAGACAGGATCTTCAACCTCTTTTGCATCTTCAAGCGATAGCAGGATACCGTCAGCGGATTGTGTGATAGCGGATAAAGGATTGCGCATTTCGTGTGACGTGATGTCGATGAATTCCTCTTGTACGCGCCTTTCTCTCCGTGCGGTTTCCGCATTCCGAAGTTGCAATTGCTCTGCCCACTTGAGGTGAGATATATCCGTCATAGAGCCTGTGAGGGAGGAGGTTGAGCCGTCTGCTTTGAGATTAAGCGAAGCAGAGTACATGACCCAAAACGGCTCGGAGGTATCTGAAGAGTCAGGTTCCAATCCGGGAGGTTGCCAGCTTCTTCTGAGTCTCAGAGTGTCAGAGATATCGAGACCTTGTAGAAGACAGTTGGCCATCTTTTCGTTCGCGCGCTCGTGGTCCTCGGGGTGAATGTAATCTGTCCAAACAAATGACTCCTTTTGACGCTGACCATGAGGAACCCCCATTATTTCAAAGAATTGTCTGTTCGCCCAATGCAAGGCGCCATCAGCAGCTAGCTCGTAGATACCAACTGGAACGATTTGAGCCATTCTACTTGCCCGTTTTTCACTCTCGCTCAATTCTGTTGCAAGCACCTGCTCTCTGTTCTGTAAGTCTTGCCGAAAGGTCGCTCTTATCGCGGTCTCGTTTAGCTGACGTGCTAGTTCTGTTACGAACTGCTTATGATCCTCATCGAAAGTTCTGCGAGGATTCAGACCCAGGATAATGAAACCCTTGGTCAGAAATTTGTCTCTTATAGGGACCACAGCAAGGTGTCGACTTGGCTCGCCGAAACCTACCCAGTTGATATTTTCCAGGAGCGTGGCATACAATTTTTCAATGCTCAAGTCCTGGAATGAAGACACTATAGTCAGAAACAATGCTGATAAATACGAGAGTGAACTTACGACGACGAGAAAATCCGCTGAAATTTCTTGTGCACGACGCAATAACGACATAAGCACAGTATCTTCATCAGTCGATGCAAGCTGCATCGGAGGTGAAGTCAGTACAATGCTCTTGGAAGGAGATCTAAAGGATCTAACATGGATTCACTGACATCAAGTTCACTCGGTGCTGTAACATGTGCCTCATCAATTCCAATAGTGTGCCTGCGATGTAGCCGCCCGTTGGATGGCTGGCCTTCGTCGCTGCTGTACATCATTGCCATGGGAATATCGCGGGGGTAATTTCCCAGGATGTCGTGGACATGCTGCCAGAACGAGAAATTGGGAGAGAGCGATGAGTGTCCTAGCTGGTTGATCATTCTTGTCCGTCGGTCTCGCAATGTTGTCCTGGTCGCTTCCGTCCAAGAGAAGTAAGCACCTCCATATCCGCCACAATCATCCCTAAGAGCGATGAGCCCACCATCCCACCATGATTCTTCTAAGTAGCCATTTCGCATGGTAGAGTGCTCGAGTCCATGGCGGGCGACCCCATGCCCATCTTCCTCAAGGGCGCGAAACAGCGGACCAAAATACTCCCATGAATGCGGCAAAACTTCTTCAAAAGACCGGCCCATCAGGGCAGGATGAAAAGCACCGATGACGGGTATCAAAGCTTCGTTGTATATGGCGATTCTTCGGGGACCCCAGTATATCGTGGCTGGGCGAAAGTCCGAGAGCAACATCTGGGTGTACAACTGCAGTGAGCGGGGCCAAGTCTCCAGAGGCCCGAGTGAAGTAGCTCCCCAGTCCCAGTCGAGCAGCGCTTGGGCATGACTGGAGGAGGGAAACGAATGGGTCCATTTCGTTTCGGCCGGCGGGGAAGTGTTTTCACGGTGTGCTTCTGCTTCTTCTTTTGCTGCGCCTGCGTCCAATGGCTCGTACCCCGGAGACTGGTGGAGCTTCCAAAATCCAAGCCGTTCATCCAAATACGCCGATTGTGTCTGAGCATCTGCTTCCTGAGTGATGACATTGATGGTCCAGTTGATCTTCCCCTGAGCATTTCGATGTCGCTTGATCCCGAACTGTGAGAGAAAGGTCTCCATCCCAACCGGATCCATATCCGCAACGAAGGAGACCATGCTGCGCGATGAACTGAAGGACTCTCTTGCAAGCAGACATTCACGTGAGATCAACTGCCTGGGCTTGAAACATCACATCGTATTCTTCGAAGGCACGACGATCGACACTACAATCTAGATCGCCTGAGCCAAGCACCTAGTCTGCAGTAGGGAACCCAGGATCTTGCTGCGTAAGGCATAGCGCCTCGGGTCGTGTTTGTGACTTTGCTCTCAGTGGGCAAGCTGATTTGCAGAGATCGGTAATCTCTTCCGCGACACCACTAATGCTAAATTCGAGCTACACGTGATCGTTCGATCAAGAAAGGCGTGCAGTGGAGTTTGACCGGATCCGGTTTAAAGTGCACGGACTTGCAATGTTATCGATACTGTACACAAACATCCGCCTGGTGAAGGTAGTGACCCCACTTCTTCACTGAGACAACGTCAACCGCCTTTCAATCGGTCTTGGTGATTCGGCATTCGATTTGGAAAGAGTCTTCCCGGATCTGCTCATCATGGTCAGCACTGCCCCAGTGCTGGATCACTCATCACTAAACTTGCGCAGTCACGCGATTCATCAGCAACATACCTCCACATGCATGCTTCTCGTCACGCAGATCTTTTCGAGTCTTTCACAAACTCAACATCATCTAAACTTGAATTCGAGAATGTTGACATACCACCGCACCTGCAGCCCCTCAACCCTGAAGACGAGGATGACGTTGTGCCAGACCAACACGCAGCATTTGGCATTCAGCGCGCGACACAAGCGAAGAAGGAGCCTACGTGGCGCGACCTCGGTCTCGAAGAGCTGCTGAGACGCGGTCCGATAGCTGCTGAAGTGCAGGGCGCTGGCGGGCGCGCGCCTGGTCGAGGTGCAGCGGGAAGAAAGGAAGAGGAGCCAGTGATTACAGCCTTGAGGAGACAACCTGGACCGCAAGCAGGACTCGTGAGACCGATCGGTTCTGGCAGCGATGCGCAAAGCGGTGGAAGTGCTGCGGGTAATGGGTTGTCTAGGTGAAGAGGTATACGATCGCGAAGATGTGAGGAAGAAAACAACAGAAATTATCTGGGGACAGTGCAGTTGCTGAGAAGCATTGTACGACCTGGAATGATGATAAACCGCCAGTCCTTGGCCGAGGTGTCCAGGAAGCGGAAGTTAGCGTTCCTCAGTTCCGGTGACAGGATATCGCAAACCATGCACAACGCGCAGGCATCGCTGCTGGTATGACGTAAAGACTTCCCTTGCAGAGCACTCATGCAGAGGGCATCCAAAGGGTCAGCCCCTGCGATGTGCCCCATTTCGGGCAGTCTTCAGGTAACAAAAACCTCGTGAAGACTGTCGGACTCATTAAACCCGAAATCCAATGAGATTGACTCCACAGTGGGACAGACCAAGAAATTTTGATGTTTGGCATGTACGAGCAGAACTTTTTTGTACAGCGATGTGACGAAGAATGATCAATTGTGGCACCCAAGAAAGCGATCGCACATGCAAGATGTACGATTCGTACAAGGCATGTAACCCGTCTTTACGATCCGCCATCGCAGCACATCCTTGCAGGTAGCACGTCCCCCGGCACTTGCCTGTATTTCCCCATGCCGGCTCACAATTCTGGGGCCGAATTCTGGGGTAGCGCAGCGGTTGCACCAATCGCACCGAACTCAAGGATGTACAGCCGATGTTAGAATACTATCCTGTTCACCACCAATCCAGCTTCGGACATACCGCTCACGAAGTAAGGCGGCTCTTTTCCTTTTATCAGCTAGCTACTTCAATTTCTTGATGATTTCTCTTAGCCCAATCTCCGCATCGAGTGCACCGACACCGCTGTTCATTCGATCAAGATACTGGCCAATTGGAATCATTGGTGGCTTGCACCTTCAAGTGTATAAGAGCAAGCACGGCAGCTGCAGTCCATCGGCCACCAATCTTGATACCCAGATCCATAAACATGGTAGCCCAATTCGTTCTCAACGCCGCTCTCTTTGGCCTCTCATCCACGGTTCTTGCGAGTCCTACCACAGCCCAAAGAGGCGACTACGTGAACTGGAGAAAGTTTCACGCCAACGGTGTCAATCTCGGAGGATGGCTTGCTCAAGAAGCCACAATTGACCCGTATTGGTGGGATCAGCACTGCAGAGGCACCGTCGATGAGTGGAATTGCTGCGTCCAGCTCGGCGATCAATGCGATTCTGTGTTCGAAAAACGCTATGCAACATACATCACGAGCAAAGACATCGATAAGCTTGCGTCTGGAGGCATAAATCTCATTCGCATCCCTACAACATACGCAGCCTGGATAGATGTCCCTGGCGCTGGATACCACTCGGGGAATCAGCAGAAATACTTCAAGCGAGTCGCAGACTACGCAATTAAGAAGTACGGCATGCATGTCGTCCTCGACTTACACTCGCTTCCTGGTGGCGTCAACGGATTGGACATTGGCGAAGTGAGCTCAGCCCCCTTATCTACACTCCTCATCACTGACGTTAATACAGCGCGTTGGGAAATGGGAATGGTTCAACAGCACCAAAAACCTCGATCTGTCCCTCGATGTCGTTGATGCTGCACTCAACTTCATCCAAAAATCAGGTTCTCCACAGTCGTACTCGTTGGCTCCCATCAATGAACCCGCCGATAACCCCGATTTCTCCAAGTTCGGCACACCTGCCGCGCTCTCGGATGCCGGGAGCGCCTGGGTGTTAAAGTATTTCAAAGCAGTCTTGCAGCGCGCCGAAGCGGTGAACTGTAAGATTCCTGTAATGCTACAGGGCAGCTTCAAGGGCGAGCCTTTCTGGTCTCCATCGTTTGACAAGAGTGACAACATTGTGTTCGATGTGCACAACTACTATTTCGGGCGGCTGAGTGATTCTGACAACGTCACAAGTCTGCTTTGTGCAGACGCAAAGAGGCTCGCTGGTGACGGCAAGTTTCCGGTGTTTGTGGGCGAGTGGTCAATTCAGACCAGCACGAACAACAGAATCGTGAACCGAGCGAAGAACGTCAACACCGGGCTATATGCATACAACAAATTTACCCAGGGAAATTCATACTGGACTGCTAAGTTTCGTGGAAACGTCACTGTCGCGGGCGAGGGAACACAGAGCGAATACTGGAATTACGAATCTTTTATTGACGCGGGGTTTCTTGATGAGAAACAGGGGAAGAAGTATTGCTCATAGTTCTTGATACGCGCTACTGTCTTGATTTGAAGTAACGATTATGAGCAAATAAAGATAGGGAACCCAACACGGCGCGAGAACATGTATGCACATGTGCAGCGGCATAAAATGATGTCTACTTGCACGGTACGAACACACATTGATTATGGGATCATTGATGATCTTGATGCATGAGAGCAAATTTGGATTGGTTATATCAGATACCATTTGTCTTGATCTTCGTGATACGCGTAGCAAGCCGAGGGAAGGTAGGCCTTTTTTAGGCTCAACATTTCAAGTGAAGTTATGGGAGTGACAAGGCAGATGTTGGGCGGCCTGCTCTCTCACCTAAAAAGCCAAGGTATTAGTGAAAACACCCTATCACAAAAGGTGGGAGAAGTGCCCGTTCACTCTCCAACACCTCCGTCACCACTTCTTTCTCGATGATAGGGCAAAAACCTCTGCATCAAAAGATGATTGCTCATATTGCCCGTCTCAGACTGGCACCAGGAGTCCTGGCTCGCATCCAGCTTGTCGCGCTGTACCAACACCTCGACTTCGAGCTATCGCAGCTGTCAGAAGACTCGCAGCCTGAGTACGACAGGAAGCTTCTTGGTAGGCTGTTCTCTACCACCGCTGGAGCCTTACTGACATTCCAAATACGGTCTGATCTTCCTCCTCAACAGCCCGCTCTACCTCTACGCCATTACCCCACGAATGCGCAGTACAGACCTTCTAGGAGATGATACCTATCTAGTTCCGTCGGCTATCGATGTTCAACACCTTCACTTGAAAGCTACGCACGAGCGTGATAGCTGGGTCACGCAACTTTGCTTCGGAGACGCTACACTGATCGAAGCGAGGCAATTGAACGTTTCAAAGGAGACAGGGTGCAGAACGAGTTTACAGTGGTTCCGCGACGAAGTTGAATTTTTGACACAGGAGTACAAAGCGAAAGATATTGCGGCGGCGACGGTGAATACGAGGTCGAGAGTTGTGAAGTTGAGGGTAGGCAGAAAAGGTCTCACTCACCCGGAAGGCATTGGTTGCGATCGGGCGACAACACAGAAGAGATTGAAGTCGTCGATGACTTTCTCGAGTGGCAGGAGATCCCTGAGAGTGAATAAAGGCTTACGGCGTTGAGTTTTGGCATTCTGCTCATCGGACAGACCAATGGTAGCATCGCGGACTGGCGACAATACAGGGCTGCGCAAGCACGGTGGCACATCTGTCTTGCGATTTTAATACACTGGGCTAGTATCAATGCATTATGGCCCTTGATAGTACAGAAACACTACTTGTCAGGGCTGCTCAATGTTTACCTGTCCCGTTTGCCTGAGTGTTCTGTTCCAGCAGACATCCTGCGAAGAACTCCTCCACACCCGCTCCATCTTCCAAGCTCAAAGTCTTTGCGACATATTGATCAGGCCGTACGATTACCAGCGCTCCTTTCTCAGGATCAACACCGTACTTTTCGTACGCTTGCCCATGTCCAGCATTATAGTGCTCATCATCAATATAGGTCTTGTGCAAGTCCTTTATACCCCACTTGCCTGTCTTCGGGCTGAAGACATCAGGGATCAGCAGCTGCTCAGTATCCCTGAAGCGTGTGCTTAGAATAAGCAGAGGTTCGATGACGCTGTCCAGGTGACTTCCCAATGGCGTGAAGCGCTTGAGTGTCTCTTCAAGCGTAGAAGCGAGCTGTGCGTCGTCAGTATTGCGCTATCAATGCGAAAAGGAGAAAAACATACTCTCTCCATCTTATCCTTGCTTGCAGGGTTTTGAACGACATCGCCAGCAAAAACAACAACCCTCCACCGCCCGTCACTCTTACACGCGCTCTGCAGCTGCACGGGCCGCGCATCGCAGAATCGTACCACCTGCGCGTTGGGGAACCGCATACCAACATTGATGCCGGTCGCCACTTCCTCCTTACTTTGTTCCATATTCGAGATTGGGGAGTCCTCGTACCGTGCTGTAAACCCAGCCATGTATCGACCACTCTTAGTGAAGTACTCCGCGAATTCGCCCACCTTTTCTTCCTTCCTGCTAAACAAGCGACTCAGCTCGCGATCGAACGCTATCAGATCGGCGGCGGTTTTGCTACGCTCAGAGACGTACGATGGTAGAATAGATGGCGGCGAGAGGCGGGAAAGCACGCTCCCAAGTTTCCAGCCGAGATTGTATCCGTCCTGCAGACTGACGTTCATGCCCTGGCCTGCCTTGGGTGAGTGTGTGTGGCATGCATCGCCGGTGAGAAAGATTCGCATGTCCTTGTGGAAGTTGTCGGCTAGGCGCTGGCCGATTGAGTATGCACTCCACCAAAACGTATCAGCGAAGGCCATGCTATACGGTGCGAATATATTCTTTGCGGTGTTTTGGAGATCCGAGAGTGTGACATCCTTGGGTTGGGAGCCCGCGGGAAGCTGGATGTAGAAGCGGACTAACGATCCACCCTCACGTGGAATAATGAGCAAGTTGCCAGAAGAGGAGTGAATGGTGCATTTGCGACGGATGTCAGGGAAATCAGTCAATGGGTAAATGTCCATGACGCCCCAGACAGTGTCAGTCGAGTCGCCGAGCATGCGATAATTGAGGGAGCGGCGGACAGTGGAGTGTGCGCCGTCGCAGCCCTATCTTTGTCAACGATGTACCTCAAGCAGGGCAAAGGTTTGTGCTTGACTTACCAAAACGTACTTCGCTTCCCAGGTTTCGACCTGTGAGTCTTTGGTGGCGGAGACGCGGACACAGTGCGCATCCAGCTCGGAAACAGTGTCTTGATCGACATCGATCCCTGTCACAGTCCATCCGTACTCAATCCCATTCGCAGTTCCCTCATTCCAAGACCCTTTCTCTCTCATGATCTTCTCCATCTTGCCGAGCATTAGCCCGTTCATACGCGCCTGATTCAAGATAACGTGCGGCAAATGGCTCAATCCCTGCTCCGTGTCAATTGATCTACTATTCCTCTTGATGCCACCCTCCTCGTCAGTGCCCCAGAAACACACTTCGTAGATGTGGTAAGCCTCTCTTAGCAGATCCTCGGCGAGCCCGAAAGAATCGTAGATCTCAACAGTCCGGACTTGCACACCATCAGCTTGTCCTACCTCGAGAGGCCCAGAACGTCGTTCAAGTATTGTGAAGGGGATGCCGTAGATCGCGAGCCAAGTTGCTGCAAATATACCTGCAGAGCCTGACCCTACTATCAGAACGTCTGTCTTCGGCATGGTGGATTCCAACTGCTGAGATGGCTAGGGTGAGACTATATGAAGCAAGCAGTAGATTGTTGACGAGCTCTGATGATATTGAAACAAAAGCCGATTCTGTGTGACAGTAAGAATAGTCCACCGTTCGGGTGGCAGACGCGCTCTATATATGTCTCACGAAGTCAAGTCATGATACTGCTGTGTAAGATCGACTCGGGTCGGCTCCGGGTCGATCGCGGGGAGTGTCCGCTAGCGTGCATTGGATGGCTATAGGAGCAGGAAGCCGAACGCTGCAACGCAACGGCAGATCTGACAGCTCCCAATTGCTTCGGTAAAATGTTGTATTAGGACGGTATTGTCGGGTGCTGCAGACGGCTACTAGACTCGGTAGCTGTGTCCTTCGAGCATCTATTGCGCAAAGCAATCGCGCGTGGAGAAGCTGAACTTTTAGGCACCGAACTTGTAGTTTGCTCGAGTATTTGTCTAGTAATAATTTACACAAATCTAGTGCCGACTCGAGGTACTGCTCAGAGTCACTCAAACATGATCTTCTTGCCCTTGAGCAGTGTGCCTCCCAGCAGCTTGCCAATTGCAAATCCGACATATGCGCCCGTGACAATTGTGACCGGCCACTTCTGCCATTCGCGGTCCCTGCAGCATGTTAGCCTATCCACCAACTGCACTTGCAGGTAAGACTCACCAGTCCAACGGAATAGGCACGGCGCCCAGCCAAGCACCCAGCACAGTGCCAATCAGGCCCCCATAAACCTCGTCTATGGGTAGCAAGAGCGCAATAGCTTCTCGCCAGGTCTCGCCACTGACTCCATGTACGTAAACTAGCGGTAGAGTGCTCAGCACTGCGATATGTGCGCCGGCCAGAAGAGTATGTGCTTGGTGCGTTGTCACCGGTGCGCCGAAGAGGACGAGTATTGCGGTGAGGAGGGGCGTCGATGCCAGAGCCGTAAGGAGAAGAGAGAGAAACGCAGGCTATACAACGTGTCAGCACGGTCTTCTCATGATCTGTAGCAGACCAAGTGATTCAACATACAACAACCGTCTCGTTGATACCCTTCTCGACTTTGCTAAGCACAGCTTTCTTCTTCTCGCCGGCCTTCTGCTTCTTGATCTGTGGCGTCGAGCCTGTACCGCTTGTCGGCGGCAGGCACACGGCTACATAGACAACCTGCAGGACTGCAATAGGGAGTAGCGTGCTAATGAGCACCGGTGCAGGGTTGGCGACGAGATCATTGAATTTGTACGCATACAAAGAGAGAACGAGAACAGGATGGACATGCGCGTAGATGCGCGCAATGTCTGTGTTCAGTGGCTCAATTGGTGTCGCGGGCGCCTTGGGTGCCGGGACGGCGGGGATGCCGGTTGCGCTGGCCATTGTGCCGGGTTGGGTGGGATGACTGCGAGCGTCGCGGAGTGCTGCAGGGAATTTTTGAGAGACACTGAGGGTTGTTAAGGGAGTGGAAGTGGCGCCGGGCCGTATCGACGTTGTTTTGGTGTTGAGACCGAAGTTTTGGAGATGCCGTCCGTCCGTGCAGGTTGACTTTTAGCGCGAGCAATCACCGAGCACCTCGATGGTTTCACGATATCCTTGTTCGGGCAGATGAAGAGTATGACAATCCGAGATGAGAAGAGTGTATTAGGTGCTATCAGTCTTCGTGCGAGATCCGACTGCATCAGACACTCCTTGATAGAATTGCCTACTCTTTCTTTGGCAGCAGATTCCTCAGCGAAAGATCATACACCACATCCTCCACATCCTTGACTCTGTACTTGAGTCCGTCGCCACGGCGGCGCAGACTATCGTTCTTCAGGTTGAGAATCTGGAAGCCAGCAAATAGATCCTTGACGAATTGGTTGATCAATAGGGGCCGCTCGTAGTCACCAAGCGTGACAGCATTTCGTGCCAGACGTGTCTGTGTTATTGTCAGCAAACCGGCTATGATCGGACTATGCGGGTTGCATACAAGCTCTTCCACAAGCGAGATGAGAGACTGCAAGTACTCCTCAAGGGTGAGGTGGAATTCATCTCGCTCTTTGAGGTTGACCGGGACTGTGTGTTGTTAACCATGTGTCTAGTGTCGTGCTTTTGGCCACCTACTCTTCAGGATCTCGCCGAGCTCTTCAATGGTGAGCAGCCTTCCAGCCTTGATATCGCCTCCATCATACTTGTAGCCACCCAGCCAGCCCCAGAAGAGAAGGCCTTCTACCTGGTGGATTGTGAGCAAGATCGTTCGTGTGCAGCTTGAGATGACGTACAGCGCTCTGCATCTGACGAGACCACATGGTGTTGAACTTGTAGTATGGCAGCTTTGATGCGGCCTGTGACAGCTTCGATACATCTTCCACTACGGTGCTGATTGACTCTTCTGCCGCCTTGAGGACCTCAGGAACTGCACGTTCGTGAGTAGGCGCTTGCTCATCTGTCCGGTGGATTGCTTACGGTTGTTGACGGGCGTTGAGTGCGCTCTCGACAGTACAAACGAGACATTGCGGTCTGATATGAATTAGCTGGTACTTTCCATCGATAAATGTTGTCTTACTGTGCTTCTCGAGTGCGTGGATGATGTCTTTGAGCTCCTGTCGCGTTATGAGTGCGTGTTCACGTGCAGCTGGCGGGGCGGCTTCTCACATCGCGGACAGCTGTATCCTCGTCGACACGCGCCTGGAGGTCCTGGAAGATGGCAGGATCGACCATGCCTGATTGCGATGCCATCGTAATTGTGCAGGTAGAACGAATTTTCGTCGCTCGAGGGTCGTCACAAGTGAAGTTGGTGTTTGTTTGGGCCAGCAAACAGCAAAGAAAATTTGAGCTCAGTTCGCTCGCAACGTCACGGCTTCAGGGCAGACAGACAATAGTTGCACGACATTTTGACTTGGAGGAGACGTTTGTGGCAGATGCAAGCAGCATCACTCCAAGTTCACGGCCTACGCAGGAGCTCTCTTGTTCGAGCCGCAGACTCGCTCGTCATTCAAATGCCTTCAGGCAGATTGCTTCTCAGAGGTAAACATTGGCAGACGCGTCGCAGTGCCTTGTTTAGTTTCGCAGCCTTTATACACCACTTCACAAGATCGAAAGCTCTTCCTCAAGCCACTGGCAAGCCAGCTGTCTCAATGAAAAGTTCGCGTACACCGGAGGTAGTGCAATACCGGCGACACTGTGCTGATAAGTTTGAGCAAGCTCAGTGACCTGCCAGCCAAAATGAAAAACTGGGATAATCGAAAGACCTCAATAGAGGCATCTAAGCGATTAAACTTAGAAGAACAGATACTACACTTGATCTAAGCCAAAAGGCAAAGAGAGCTAAAGAAGGAAGCAGGAGGGCGAGGGCAAGTGGGATTATCTGTGTGGTTGGCTTGGCGGAGCTAGTCTATCACGTGACTTAGTGGCTCGTGCTCATCCCGGGTACTTCGGCATTCCCCAACACCTCAATAGCTCGGTAGAACTATACACACATATGATTCATGACCTCATCATTGTCCTCACATAGACTGTTACAGACAAGCTCCAGCAACGTGACTAAGCACTTCACCGAGAGACATGCTCCGCAACACTCTAAATGATTGTGACTTATCAAGTTAATGCTGCAGCAAGTGTCGGCATATGACCAGTATGCAATGCAAACACATAGCGTAGTTGAAAGATGACGAGTGCCTCCGAGGTCATGTCCTGTGAAATCTGCCAGCAGCAATTCCGCAACAGAGGAGAACAACGACGTCGAAACCTGTCATAGGCTTCTACTGCAACTATTCGCATTCGATCTTGCACTGGTATAGTAAAGCGATGAGTTTTTCCAAATGTCATGCATACCCGGGCATTTCTGCAGACGACCACTGTACGATGCAGGGGAATGTGGCTACAGGCACATTATGCTGGAATTGCTTCGCAGAACAACCGTCGCAAGCCGCACTAGGACAGCAGGGCACCTTGCGACTGCCCAATCAGATGCATCCCAGGCCTTTAGAAGAAGGTCTGGTATTTAGAGGACACCCCTCCAGAACATGCTCTAAGTAGGTATACTCATCCTGTGACTGCAGAAGAACTTTCGGCACAGAATGCCGAATGGGCCAAGGCCAAAAAAGAGCAGAGGGATGAAGCGAAGAAGGCCAAGGCCGAAGAGAATTTGGCTAAGGCCAAAGAGACGAGAGGGAGAAGCCGGAGAAGGCGGAGGGGAAGAAGAGGAAGGCAGCCGAGGAAAAGACTAAAGATCTAGCTGAGGAGGAGAAGTCGAGCAAGTCGACGCTGAATACAGTATGTCAGGGGTAAGTAGTCAATGTGTTACAAGACCTTACATCAGCCAGCTGTCAACAAAACATAGCCTGTAGAGGTATACAAAATATTTCAGCTTTAATATTAGCACCTTATTGTTTAGTCTGGTGTGCTTCACTATTACTTGCAGAGAGGTGCTGCTAGAAGTAGAACATTTAAGGATCTACATTGATTACTTACCCCTGCTATACTGTAAGGCGCTCGACACTCCTGGATGAACTAGATAAGTTAGGGGAGGGGAGGAGCTGGTAGGTCACAGATAAGACAAAAACAGTCGCGGCGAATATCATCTTGGCGCGGTACAGTTGGTAGATTCGCTATTGAAGGCTGGGTTTCCTGCGCAAAGTTGTTGCATGGTGCTGGATTGATAGACCGAGGAAGATAGAATACATTTGTACAAGCCGAATTGGCGTTGGCCTGAAGCCATGGTCCGTTCTACATACAGATCCCGCGCACAATAGAAGAAAGTCAAACGCCAATACTCCACGCAAATACAAAAGTCCACCCAGAGCAAAGCTTGCACCAGGCCACTTCACCCTACTGGCCCCAAAGGAATACTCGCCTGCGGTTCCTTGTCGCCCTGTCCATAGCAACTGTACATCGGATCCTTATGTCCTGTCCATCCCACACATTTCCAGCACTGAAACATCCCCGTGGGGTCATATTCCCTCTTGACACTCAATAGCCTGTCATAGTTTCCACCAAAGAATGCCTGCTGCCAGTTCTCTTCCATCCAGTCTCCCTCATTGACATAGCAACCACCACCAGGTGTCAGCGCTTTGAAAGGCTGGATCGACGCGCTAATGGTGTTCTGAAGCTGCGTGCGCTGCGCAGGGGTAGTGGCAGCCGTCCATCCACCGCCCATGATGACGTGCCATAGGCTGTCGCGCCAAAGTGGATGTGCGCTAGACGCGCTGCCGTCGGGATGGTTTGCGGGACCTGTGGAGTAGAGCTGTGCAGATCCGCCGCCGCGGTTGGTATAAGAGAATTGCATAGCGGTCAGGACGGCAGAGGTCAGTTTACCAATGTCCAAAGGCGTTGAGAAGAGTGATTTGGGAATAAATCGGCCACTTTCGGAGAGTCCAAGACCAACGGGACCATTGCGCGCGATGCAGGGCTGGTCAGTGAAGGCGTGCCATTCTGAGAATCTGGGGAAGACGTGATATGAATTGTTCTGAACCGTAATGCCAGGATATGTGGCTAAGAACTCGTGGTATTGCTTGGTGACGGTCTCGATAGCTTTAGTGTCCGCTGAGGGCATGACGTGCAGGGATACCATGTGGTCTGGTAACAAAAAGTTGTAGCCAGCAATACCATTCTGCAAGAAGTTTGTCTGATTCGAAGCCAGCGCGCTGACTATGTCGCGATGCACTTTTGATTGGGTAATGTCCGTGGGTTTGGGCCAGTGGGCCCGGAAGAAGTGTACGTTCAACGGCACAGCAGGATGTAGCTGAAACTTGTACGATGTCAGCACTGCATAGTTGCCGCCGCCGCCACCTCGCATGGCCCAGAATAAGTCAGAATCGGTACATTCGTTGATTGTCCGCTTCTGACCATCCGCGGTGACGACCTCGAATTCAACTGCTTGGTCGACCATCAAGCCATGAGTGGGGCCAAGCGGTCCGTGGCCACCTCCCTGGCCAAAACCTCCTGCGATGCCTACAGATCCGACAGCACCAACTGTGACAAGCATGTTTAAGGGTTCGAAGAACTCCCACGCCTCTTGTGCTTGGATGCCCGCACCTACCTCCCCGATGTTCTTGTACTGCGTCTTGCACCCCTTGGGCTGGAATGTTTTGTGGTATTTTGTATCCTTCATATGATGCGTCCAGATGCCAAGGGAGTTGGCTGCACTTGATCGTCCAAAGTAGTCGTGGCCGGTGTTCTTGATGGAGACTCGAACACCGTGTTGGCGAACAAAATCCAAGGTTTTGCTGATTTCATTGGCCGTGTGAGCTTCAACATGATATGTTGACAGTCTACCAAGCCCACATGTACCAGAAACAGGCGATGAAGGATGCATCGAATCCAGATAACAGTGGGACTGTCCACATGTCTCCCAATCAAGGAACTCCGTGGTGCCGTACTGCGCAGTACGAGATACCCCATCCATGTAGCCTCGCCTTATCTCTTGACATTGTTTGCTTGATGGATCTGAATAACAGGACGAAGCCCACGGAACAGTTATCCGCAGATTGCCATCGATACTCTGGTTGAAGGCTGCCCACTGGTCTTCGGACGGCCAGCAAGATTGTTCAGGTGTGCAAGAGTAATTCGACACCACGGTAGGCGTTTGCAGACTTGAAACTGGGATAGATGTGCCTGCCGCTGTGCTTAGTTGTGACTTTAGGGCACCCCGAAACGAGACAACCGCAGCGCAGGAAAGGTATAAGCACAATAACGATGTGCATACCACCGTAAGCTTCTTGGTCGCCGGGTTTCTTTCCTTTACACCTCGTGACGTCCAAGGCCGATGCCTAATATCCACGTACTTCTCATTCATCAACGGCATCTGCTCGTGTAGAGCCATTGTGAGGGGGCCCAAATGACTCTGAATGTATGTGGCTTTGTCTTGCGTCAAGTACGGATGTCGAATACTGCCTTGAAGGGCTGTTTTGGATAGATAGGTATGTACAAAGTTTTGGTTCGTGTTGCTGGACAGTGAGCAGAAGCCGAAGAGTTCATAGCAGTCCTTAAATTATAGGCAGGCGCGACGTGATGACAGGATATATGCCTACGGGGGCCGTTTGCAAATACTGGCCAATTGGTAGCAGCAATACACGATCTAATTAAGTCCTGCAGCTCCGTTGACTAGTTCGCAGCATGCCGCATACGGCAAATGCACCATGGCTGACATGATACTCAGCCTCAGCCCCCGCTGCAAGGCACCAATTGGGGCCGGAAAGCTGCCAATTGCCCCAACGTCGCCTAATAATCGACACGAGATTGAGGGCGCAAGGCAACAAGTCAGAGAATCCCATTGACGGGGTTTTTTTCTGCTCACTCGTGGCAGACCGAAGTCGCGGTCGCTGATTGGTGGTGCAAGATGAGTCGCGATCTTGGGATCCTTGAGTGCCCCACTCGTTCGGGTCAGCATTCGCTTAGCATTCGCTATTCCGTCTGGCTGAGTGTGAACGGCCCCAATCGCTGTCAATGCAAGGCACACTCAGGTGCAGGACCCTGGCTGCGCCCGATCAAGAATGAGATCGTGTGATAGTCTCGATCTTTGGAATCCACGCTTCCACTCGTGTCAGTCAATGATGAGCAGGCGGCGATCCTCGATGTCCAAAGGACTGCGCGCCAACTGTGACATCGACCATGCACCTGGAATGATGGCTGCCTGCTATCATGAACGACTTCAGCGCGACCCGCTATCAGTAGTGCTAGACCGGTTTCGTCTGTGCGGGTTCCCGGGTTCTTGAGATTTAGAAGAAGTTGAACTCGTTCCACCAGATGTACGCGGCCACGGCAACGACATTGACTGCAGCATATGGAAGACTCATCTCGATGACACTCCAAACCCATAGGGCACCGACCGGAGGGGCTGCCTTCATTACGTAGAAGTAGCCCTTCGTGTTTGCCGACCATATGATGTAGCAGCCAGCTGCGATAGAGCCTGTCAGAAACGCCAAGTTGCGTAGGGTAGGGAATCGATTTGGTTGTTCGAGATGAGTCAAATATACCAGAAGGGCGAATATAGGTGACGCAGCAGCAGCACGCTGGAAGATCTCGTTCCAGAGGATGGCTTCGCGGTATTGATTGTAGACGATGACATCGAGCGTCAGGTGCAGTGCGGTCATAGAGACTGCGTAGAGAATGGCATCCCCTACAGCACCAACTGGCTCGTTCAGGGCTGCTTGGACCTCAACGATTTTGCTCTTTGGTTTTCTCGCATCAAGTTCCCTCTGGCGCTCATCTGCCAGCTCAAATAACGACTTGCCCTTCGGTCCAGCGCGGTCTGGGTGCTTCAAGATATTTTTGACGCTCTCTTCGTCAAGTTCGATGGAGGGATCGAAAGGGTGCGGTGTCGATTTGTTCGCTTCCTTTGCTCGCCGTTCTTTGCGGTTACCGGCTGCCATGTTGTAGGCAGAGTCGTGGTTTACGTTGTTTGTTGTGTTGTGTGAGAGGACAAATGTTCAGTGCGGCTCTGCCGCGGAAAGGGACCCTGAATGACGGGCGTGGCCAAAGCTCCTTCCTCACCTCCAGATCTCGTTCATTCACTCCATACACAAACAAGCCTTCACGAGTGCAGTTCCGCCCATACCTTAACCTTTTCACAGACGCTCTGATTTCCAGGTACATAATGAATTGGCTCATCGCAGGCTCAGTGCCTCTTGTTATCATAGGCTTCTGGATTTACACAAGCGCCCTGAGCTTGTCCTTCCCAACCCTCCAGAACAAGCGCATCTTGTTACTCATCGCCCATCCTGACGACGAGGCCATGTTCTTTGCGCCTGTTCTACTATCTTTGACGCGTCCGGAGCTTGGTAATCACGTGAAAATCTTATGTTTGAGCAGTGGTAAGTTTAGAAAGACGAAAGAAGTAAGCTCGGACACAAGCTGACGCCAACCTGCAGGCGATGCGGATGGCCTAGGTGAAACGCGCAAGAAAGAGCTCATTAAGAGTGGTCTTCAACTTGGTATTGGTAGCAAAGACGACATTCACGTTGTCGAAGACAAGTTAGTACCTCATACATGTATCTCATCACTATCTGATTGTGCTACAGGAACTTCCCCGATTCCATGACCGTCACGTGGCATCCTCGTCTCATCTCCAACCTTCTGACCAGCACGTTTGCCCCAAAAATGTCTTCGATTTCAGCCAAGGACGCTCCACAGGCCAACATCGATGTCATCGTCACCTTTGACGCCCATGGCATCTCCGGTCATCCAAACCATATATCGCTTTACGGTGGCGCACATGCGTTTTTGAAGGCGCTCATGCACAGGCATAACGGTTGGGAATGTCCAATCAAGCTCTACACACTGACCACCACTACAATATTCCGGAAATACGCAAGCTTGATTGACGCTCCTGCTACGCTGATAGCCGCCATTGTAGCGAGGAAGGAACTTGGCAGTTTCCCGACGCCTCTATTGTCTGTGAGCTCTCCGTTCGCTTATAGGACCGCACAAAGAGCCATGACGACTGCACACGAGAGTCAGATGCGCTGGTTTCGTTGGGGCTGGATCGGGCTCTCACGCTACATGATCATAAATGACCTGAAAAAAGAGAAGACTTTGTGAAGTCAGCCAGTAGCGTCGAAGTTTAGAGGTGTCGATGTTGGATTGGAGACACGTCCGAGGTCTGTTCGTTCATCTATCGCCCACATTTGAGGTACTGAACCATTGAGCCAAACTCCACAAGCCTGCTCCCACGATCGCGCAGAACAGCAAATTTTTGAGAACAGTCGTTCGCGCAACCGACTCAGCGCACCTAACAACAGCGTTTGACGGTATTATAATTCGTGTACGAGCGTTTGTAGGCACACATGTCATGATGATGAGCGCTATAAGAGATCCTGGCTACGGTCGAACGCCTCCCAAAGCCTCAATCAATTTCCGTAGTCTTGTCCATTCACGGACTTTGGAAGTATTCACAGAATCCGCGTGCGTGTTATCCACGACGCAAATGGAACGTGAATCTTAGCATGACAACATCGAGGCAACACAGGTTTCCGGTATCTAGTATCAGTGAGCATGCACCACAGCACCCAAAGATTTTTTCACAACTGTTCTCTCCGGGAGTCATACTCATTCTACCTGCACTGCGTACGTCTACGTATACTCCCAGGACCAAGACCATGACGCACCTGACAACAGCACCAATCTCAGCCTCAAAGCGCACAAGCAAAGGCAAAACCATTGCTAAGAGCGGGCCGGTGCATGTTCCCAAAGTCGAAGGCAATGACATTACCCAGTCTTCACAGCCGTGTCCGTACGACTCTAAGTCATATCATTCATTTGCTAGAATTGAGAAACGACGTTACAGTTTTTGCGGTATGCGAGGCCCAAAGATAGTGCCTAATGAACCGTGTGATGCCTGCAAATCGGGGGGTCCAGGTTCACATATCAATGAAGACTGTATGCAGGACGACAACCGAAGGAGACATTCTGCAGCTGAACCAAGCCCTCTTGCCCATCTTGCCGACAGCAGTTCCTCGGTACTCCTAGGGCCTCGTCCTGTGACGCCAGAACGTGCTACGAGGAGGATCGGCAATCCACCAAGAGTCTCAAAACTTCCCCCTGGCATTATTCGGCTACCCGCATCAGGCTCTCCCGTGAGCCAACATCATACGGCTGCTTCAAGGCCGCCATCTAGGCTGGGAAACGCATCTCCTATTGATTTAGAACACATCGACTTTTTTGGTAACAGCAGCAAAACTGAGACTACGATAAGACCTGCGAGTCCAAAATTGCATTACTTACGCGCCCTGCCAAATTCTTGGGACTTCCCGTTCGTGCATAGAAATGAGATTCCTGGGCATGCAATTGCTCTTCATGCTGGATCAGCAAGTCCCCTGATTGATCGAAGCAACACCCCGAAAAGCTCCTCAAGTGCGTGTGGGCCACCAGACTATTCTAACACGGTATACTATGGCGATAGAAAACCACTCCATCCTGCAAGTCGATCCTCTACACCTAGGCCGCAAGTTACAACGGTTGTGGTAAAAGAGGCTCAAGAGAGCGGAAGAGCGGTCATCGATCTCCAAGCTTCATCCTTGGACACTGTGCTGGCTGGGAGTGAAGTCTACAGAAGACGCTCTCCACAGCAAACCTCAGCAGCGACATATTCACAACCAGTGGTCAATGCTACAGACAGTGAGACCACCTTTGGAAGTCAAGACACCAAGAGTTCAAGGCTCGGTGGTATGCGACTTGAGCTCAAAGGTGGCAAACCCTCCGGCGATGCTACACCAAGGCTTAGAGGCGGCAGTGGGCGCAGGCCATCCACAAATACATTTAGCTTCAAGCTCAAAAGATGGCTGCTGACCTGCCATGGCCCATGCCCTGACGACCTCCTCGACACTGATAGCGATGCTGATCTTCCTCCACCGCGAGTTGTAACACCTGAGCGGGTTGCAAGAATGCAGCACAAGATGAACGGACGCGCGCCACTGCCAGCTCATTTGTCGAGAGGAGCACATGCAACAAGGACCGATCGACCAAGCATGCAAGGTCTACCTCCCGCTGTCAACTTCACCACCAAAACCTCTGGCTCCCCAAGAAGGTCCATTTCCTCCCGCCTCTCTACCCTTAGTCTCCCACCACTTCCATTCCGCCGATCAGACTCACTTGCTAATCAGCATCCTCATCTCACTCTACCGGAGGTCCCCAGACCACCATCCGCGCATCTTCGTGGCGGGGCAGACTCTTCAGACAGGCTTCCACCAACTCTGTACTGGCTGGCTGGCGGTACTGGCAGGAAGCCTATTCGCTTCAGTAGCTGGAAGCGATCGCTTCCGAAAAAGAGAATGGGCGGGCTTTTCGGTATGGCTGTCTTTGGCAATAAGTACGGGCAGGCATACAAGACGGAACCTAGCGCAGAAGTGGATAGGCCGTGCTCGTCGAGCATTGAGGTGAAAGGGGCCGATGTGGCGAACGTGAAAGACGCGCAGCGTGTTCCCGACGATCTCGGTGAGAGTACTAGCTCAAGCACAAGTTCGAGCGCATCAATAGCAGATGATACTTTGAGGGAAGTGACTGTAGGTGTGGAGGAGGCTGTACCTGCCGTAGATGCTGGATCTGAGCAGCGAGCGCTTGCGCCATCGCCCACTGAAATTGTGGACGATATACCGCTGTGCAGCGGCGCATTGCCGGTGGAATCTGCTGAGGACTTACAGGTACTCAGATCAGCTCATCCCACGCCAGCTGATGCGAGCGAGGCACAAGATACTGCTGTGGAAGTAGAGAAGAATCGTGAGGTGTGAAAGAAGCTTGGTGGTGACTCCCAGGCAGTTCTTGCAGAAGTTCGCGAGTCTAGACTATCCAATAACTCACACAATCCTTCCATCCTGAAGATCATGGAACCTCTTGTTCTAGTAAACCTGTGCGCTACAAGGCGATCCATGATGGTCTTGATCCTGAGACACCGATGGAGAGCATCATAGATCGCCTTGTAGCGCACAGGTTTACTAGTAGCATATGCAGTCATCGATGTTTGGAGGTAGTCGCGATGTCGTGGGATGGCCGTGGAGAAGGCTTGAGAGATGACGTTTTAGCTGGGCCCGCTCAAGAACGGCAAGTGCAGGCGAGCAAGCTCTCCTCCGAGCGGCATCGCCAACCCTTGCGACACCAACTCCAGAGGTCATTTTCAAACATCCATTAGGCCATGATGTCAAAAGAAAACGACAGCACAGAAGCACCACCAGAGCGAAGGCCGCAGCGGCCAGCTTCACGTAGCATCTTCAACGTACCCACGCCCATCAAACAATTGTTCGACAGATTCCCACTTGTCACATACTCCACAAACGATCTACCACAACGCGCGCCACGCCAGCGCAACTCACCTGTCCTGCATATATTCACTACAAACGAGGGCGCAGTAAAGGGCTCACCGTCATACAACCCAGCGTGTCTAAAATGGCAGGTACGGAATAACGCAAAGTCCACTCCCTTCAGCCTAGCTCATATTTCTTCTAGGCGTACCTCAAGTTTTCCAATATCCATTTCCGCGTCGCTTCCTCGAGTAATCATGCGTCACCAAGCGGTGCGCTGCCATTCCTTCTCCCTACCCAACCTGACACCACCAAACATGTACAGCCAGTACCATCAAGCAAGCTGCAGCGATGGACCATGAACAACAGTGAAGCGGCAGTGGAAGAATCAGGAGATCTTCGCTATGAAGCATATCTGTCACTTCTTGATCACCGGATACGGAGGGCCTGGGTAGGTCACCAGCCAATACTCTGGAAGACTTCCGCTAATAGCTTCAAGCTCTACAGCATATACCTTTCCAACAACTTCACGTCCATCGCCGAACCGCTTTACATCCTACCAACATCGAGCAATCCCCTTGTTCGCCTCACAACAGCACGCGAGCTGCGCCTTGCTGCCGAGAAGGAGCTACTGAAGTTCTCCGCAGTCATAAACGCTGAGACTCTGTACAATCAAGCAGAAGAGGCATTCACGGCGCTTGACTCGCTGCTCGGGGACAATAAGTGGTTCTTCGGTGCAGAGAGTCCGGGCTTATTTGACGCCAGCGTCTTTGCGTACACACACCTGCTTCTGGATGATGGCCTCGGCAAGGGCTGGCTAGACACGCACCTGCGCGAAACACTAACGTCGCGGCAACGCCTAATTGCGCATCGAAACAACATCCTAAAGAATTACTTCCCAGATAGTTTGTGATCGATGACATAGAAGTAGCATTCCGGTGGTCTGACACGTAATCTACCTGTACAACATTGGAGCCTAGCAGGAGGGCACGCATCAACCTTTTGTGCGGACTGGAGCTGTGCGATCCCAGGAATGGCCACAATCGACGGGCAAATTTCGATATCGTTTTACACAGGACGCGAATATGGGACCGAATGTTATCGCGTGGTCACGTTCTCTAGCGCGGACCAAATATGCGCGTCTGAGTCACGCTCCCGCATACTTGCTTGACATATTTCCTAATCTGGAAGAAGCGCGAATACAGAGGGCGCATGCAGTAATTATATAGGCTGTTCCAATCGCCTCAAAGGTCAAGGCATCAATCTTCCGCAATCTAAGCCTTCATCAAAGCTGATCCAAGTGGTACGGCTTCACCGACATCCGTCTCCGGGAACTGCTACACAGCAGCCAGCGTTTCCACTGTAACGAGCATTTACCTATACATAAACATTGCAAAATGACCCAACCATCTGTCCACACAACGTTTGATACCTCACTCGTGGATCTCAACCCAAACATCTCCTTCTCGACTACCGAGTCTGACCCGTCGGACGCTGGCATGGCAGCAGCGACCTACAAGAATCAAATCACAGCACCAAGTCCATTGGCGCAAGACCTCAATCAAGATACGCCGCATGCATCCCAAGACATCCCCCGAGAGACATGTACACCGGTCCAACATATCAGTACCCAGGAAGCCTATGATCAGTGGGCCACAGTCTATGACACAGATGGGAACATGCTCCAATCGATTGACGACGACGAACTCAATACCCTGCTCCCTTCTCTCTTCGATCAAGTCGCCGCATCCTCTGGCACCAGCATTTCTGTCCTCGATCTTGGCTGCGGCACAGGCCGCAACACTGCACGTCTCTTCTCTCACTCGTGGCCAGCCGACAAGACCGTAACCGTCACGGGCTTGGACTTCAGCGCAGGCATGCTCGCCCTCGCCCGCTCGAAACTCTCTGCCCTCGCCCCTTCAAATAGCAACATAACCCTACGCCTCGAGCAATGCGACCCCTTCCCAGCTACCGTCTTTTCCCCTTCAAGTCTCGCACTCTCACCCCAGACTCTCGTTCTCTCAACACTAGTCCTCGAACACATTCCCCTCTCCACTTACTTCCTCACTCTCACATCCCTCCTTGCGCCCGCCGGCGTGGCGCTGCTAACAAACATGCACTCGGAAATGGGCAGTCGTTCGCAAGCTGGCTTCGTCAATGCACAGGGCGTCAAGGTCCGTGGCGAGAGCTACGTGTACACGCTTGCTGAGACGGTGCAGGCCGCGCAGGACAGTGGACTACAGATTGTGAGCGCGATGGAGAGGAGTGTAGAACAGTGCGATATCCAGAGCGGCGTCGTGGGCCACAGGGGCGGGAAGTGGATTGGGTGTAAAGTGTGGTATGGGATTGTGGTGCGGAAGCCGTGATAGGGTGTGAATCGTGAGAGCTGGTGCGAGTCATGCTTGGGACCAGGGCGTGGTTTGAAGGTTGCAGATCTGTCGATTGGGTGTGATGTATACATAGAAGCTGTCGTAATCGCTAAAACACAGAAGATTCATTGAGCAAATGCCCCCCAACACCACGCTTGATATGCACACTTGCAGGTTTAAGTCGATAGTATAGCACCATGTGTGCGTAGTCGTCTCCCATTCGTCCAATGCGTCCTCACAATTGCGCCGCGAACCCGACCCCTGTGCCTGCGAGACTGGCACGTCCAGCGCACCACTGCTTTCAGCGTCAATCATGTCGCCCGTGCAGCCTTGGTCCCAGCTAGAGGTCTCGCAATCTGCAGGGTGAGCGAGCCATGCACGCTGTCCAGAACTCGCGGAAGCCGGCCTCGAGTTCGAATGTGTACGTTCCCTGAGGCAGTACTCTGGGAAGTGTCCACTCTGAAGGCGCGGATGGCAGAATCTCGTTTCTCTCTTGCCTGTCCAGTGTCAATGATGAGCATCAATCTCAATTTGAGACTGCTATGCTCTCACGACTCTCCCAAAACACCCGCCAGTCCTCTCAACACATCGCCAATGCCGATGCCATCTGCGCCAGCTCTTTCCTTGACTTCTCGGTCGCGCTCCTCCAATCTTTTCGCTGCTGTGCCGAGGATACGGTCTGCGACGCGCTCTGCTGTGTTACGGTACTGCTCGATCTTATTTACGCCGTCTGCAAAGAGGTCGATGTTGGGTTCCAGCGATTGGCTTAACTTGTCGAGATGTGTTTGCAAAGCCGAAGGCGTTGTGAACGTGAATTTGAAGGCTGACGGTGGCTGTTCCTCGGAAGATGTGAACGGAAGTTGTAGTTGTGAGAGTATCGCAGCTTGCGCTGGATCGAGAAGCGAGGTGTCGATGTCAGCTAATGTGACTGCTGGCGCATTGGATGGGGGCGCTGCAGGAGCTGCCGGAAAAGACGGCTTCTCCAGGCTTTCCCAAGCAGCCATCTCTTCTTCAAGGCTATTCGATTGTCAGTGTGTTTCTATCGTCATTCCAATTAACGGTTGCTTACCGCCTGACCTCCTCCTCCAACTCCTGCAGTGTAATTATGTTCTTTTCGTTCACGGGGTTTGGCTTCTTGACGACTGGTGATGCTGCTGTCTCTTCTCTGCTGAACCAATCTGACAGCTCCGGCCGATTCGCGAAGTCGTCGATAAGTTCTTGTTGGATCGCTCGAGCAGCCATTATCGCATTGGTGTTCTTAACGTCGCCCGACGGCTTCTCTGGCAAGGCTTGGGACCCGCACCAGGTAAGCAGTTGCTTCATTCGGCGCGGCTCCGGTAAGCTTTGTTCGATGTACTTGTAGTAATCCGCAACCTCGATCGCTGAGTGTGGAAGAGCTAGGTGGTGATCAGTCGTGTCCTCGTGCTATACAAAAGACGCCTCAAAGTGTTTGGTACTCACCATTCGACATGCCGCTATCGATGAGCGAACTTGCTCTCCTGCCGCGTAACCCTGTACTGCTCCGCCTATGCCCATCCTTGTTGCCTTTGCGCATTTCCTTGTTTCGCGTAATCACCGGTGTGTCCGCGAAAGGAAGCATAATGCGCTTCGCATTAGGATCACGTTCCTTCGCAGCATTGACATCATCCTGGTTTGGAGTCTGCGCACCTGCAAACGCGTGTGCCGGTTGCTCTTCTGGTGCTGGTGTGACCTGCTTCTGCTTCTTCTTTTGCGGCTCAGAAGGCGCTCTCCTGCCGGTGCGCTTTGGTAGCAGAGGTTCCACGGATTTCGGCCGGATTTCCAGATTATTCTTGTCGCCAGAGATGCGCGCAGAGCGTCGTCGGTTTTGTGTGTCCGAGGATTCTGGGTCAGCAGTCGCGGCTGGCTTTTTCCGCCGTGTTGGTGCTTTCACAGGTGCAGGTTCAGGCGACGAGCGCAAGACCTCCTTCCGTCGCGTCGGTTTTGCTATCTTGGCCTCAGGTATGCTTTCTTGCAATGGCGCGGCTTGCGTCTTTGTGGTCTTTCGCGTCGTGCGCCGCGAAAACTGGAAGCCGTCGTCGTTCTCGTCGTAGGCAATCTTCGCAGCCTTCTTCGTTGTTGTGTTGGTGGTCGTGGCCTTCTTGCCAGCTCCGTTTGAGTCTGCCTTGACCCTCTTTGGCGCTGGCGCATCATCGTCGTCGAATGCTTGCTTCGCGCTTCGTCGTCGCGTACTAGGACGGTTTACGGCCATAGGTAGGGTAACAAGCGGGGAGCGCGCGAAAATGGTGGACATTGAGTCCGGTGCGGGTGAGGTGAATCGGTATTATGAGTGCGCAAGTAGCGTCAAAGCGCGTGCATGCGCACGAATCCGGACTCGGTCGAACAGGAGTAAAGGCGCGTCAGACGGTATGTTTCCGAGATCCGTATTAGCGGTCGTAAAGATTGGCGTTAATGCGAATATCCTCGAGCTACAGTGAAGGGTGCGATCAACGGGCGGGAGCAGGGTTGAGGGCGTGTGCATCGTCACTTCGTTCCCCTCGGACATTGCCAAGATGTAAACAAACTCTAGCGCCACACGTGACGAACTCCACACCGACAACTCGCAGGGCAAGCACGAGCTACATCTGCTGGCGAGTGATGCTGGTAAGTGGTGTATTTCATGTTGAGATGCCTCTTTAATCGGGCTCAATGGCAAAGCCGCTACAAAACGCCGCGGGAACGGCAGCCCTAACGGCCACCGTTCCATATGCAATTATCCACTTGTATGCTATCCAGACATGCTGCTTGCATCTGTTGAACATGCAGCTATAACAATGCTTCCCGTCTAAGTCATTCCAGCGCCAGGCATCGGCCCAGGGACGCCTGCAGGAGCCAGGCTGCCCTCAATACGACGCTTTGCATCCTGTTTCTCCTCGTGCGTTGGGTTGTTCTTGCGCATGTCAGGAACATGTGATGCCCGGTCGGGGCTGTGGCCAATGGACATGCCAACGCGAACCTGTTATCGTTAATGCCGTGCGTGTGAAGCTCATGGGTGTCACTTACGAGAGTCTCTAGTGCAGATCGCGAGTTGTCGGCAAGGTCGTCGTCATATCGCATCTGCCCAGGTTCAAAGAGCACTAACAATGTACTTCCACCGAATTTGAAGTAGCCCAACTCTTCTGCACGCTTGACAGTATCGCCCTTCTTGCGAGTGATGACTGTGCTACCAACCATCATCGCACCAATGCAAATGACCATGACGCGGCCGTGACGTTCAGAGTCGATGGGGCAAATGACGCGGACATTCTCGCCATATACATCGAGAGCTGAACGAATCGCCATTGGGTTGACTGTATAGTACTCTCCTTCAATCGTCTTAGGCTCGTCCATTACTCCGTCGACCGGGATATGGAAGCGGTGGTAGTCCTGTGGCGCGAGTCGGAAGATACCAAGCGAGCCACCATGGAAACGTGCGGCATCCTCGGGGTACGCGTCGCCAAGAAGACGCTCGACTGTGAACTCACGGCCCTTTACCCAAATGGACTGCGCCTGATCGATTGTGTTGAAGACAACACTGCGGCAATCAGCGGGCGAAACGATGACCCTTGGGTCCTCTGGAGCTGAGCAAGGACGCGCTCCTGGCTTTAGAGCTCGGTAGAAGAATTCATTGAAGTTCTTGAACTGTGAAATGGGGAGGAGCACCTCTCCCATATCGAGCTGATGGAACGCAATGAATGATTCGATCTCTTTTGCAGAAGCAGGATCGTCGTACTTTTTACCCTGCTTGATGCTCAGAGACTTGAGTAGTTTACGGATCCGCTTTTTCTCCATGTTGTTGGCCTTGAGACCCTTGTAGAGCATCCGGATACCAAGGCGAACGTACACACTCATACGTTCCTCGTTGATCTGACCAGTAAGACGATCTTGGACGAGGATGTTCGCAGAGTTGGCACCCAATTTGTAGCCACCATATGAAATCTTAGTGATCACCTTGGAGTACCACTTGCGCTGAGCTTGACTTGACGTGACGAAACCCGACATGACAATGTTGTTTACTTGCTTCCAGTCCTGGCTGGCACATGTCGCGATGTGAGTAATGATGTTAGCATCGGTTCTCTTGTTCAGCTTCGGTTGGTGGCAGATGGGGCATTCCCGAATTTCAATGACGTGCTCCTCACCGGTTTCATCGGCAAGATCGTCGGCGAGGAATTCACCCTCTTCGCCATCAACGCCCAGCGTGTTGGTCTCGAGAACAGGAATAGATGTTCTCGATGCGTTCTTGTTTATTGGGGTCAACTGACCGGATGCCGGTGTTTGCGTGCCCGGGGTGAATAAGGGTGCGTGCCCACTCTTTATAGACTCTAGCTGTTCAATCTTTTGTAGTTGATCCTCCAGGCAGATGACAGCCTCATCGAAAGTGAGCAATTCATCGCCATTGTGATTCGCCATGAACCGACTGAAGAAGCCGTCAATGGTCGAAGCATGCAGTGTGGAACCGAGTGTATCGAGCATGGTGGTCAACTCAATCTTGTCAATGAGACCACTTTCGTCGGCGTCGTACTGCTTAAGCATGGCTCTCCAGAACTGTTGTCGTAGGGCTCTGTAGGGGAGGTACTTGGCACGGATGTAGATTGTTGGAGTGTGCTTCGCCTCCCACCGCTCCTTGTTCTTCATCTCGAGTGGCAAAGTGTAGGTCTTCAGGTCCTGATCATCCACGGTCGATGGATCAACATTAATAGCGGGTACGGGTGCAAGGTTCCCATTGCTGTCGACAGCTGGGGCGCTGGTAGGCCCAGGTGGCAAGGATCCGTTCGAGTCCTTCGTTGAAAGCGAGCCGGCAGAATGCTCTTTCTTCAGAGACGGCCTGCCCATGCGAGAAAGGCTATGTGAAGATGACGAACGCGAAACAGGCAATCGGAATCGTGACCTCCTCCCGGTGTCAGGGAGGCCCGGGGAATCTGCAGGCTCTGGGAGCTTGTAAAGGCCAGTGTGCGGGTCTGCTTCGGGTGCGACAGAGAGAGCCTTCTCGAGAGGGAAATTGACCATGCCGACATAATCGTTTCCGGAAAACTTGTCCTTGTCAACGACTGTGAAGTTCACAGAGTAGTTGACCTCATGACGCAGGACCTGGAACACAAGTTTCTCCTCGTAGACTGGGTTTAGGTCGTGCCTCACGGTCCTTGTGCGGTAGGTCTTCTTGCCCAGGGATGTCACCACAAACGGATCCATGTCGAAAGATGTCCGTGTGACGTTCTTCTCGGGCGGCAGATCAGTGATGTTTGTCACTTCGAGGAACAAGACACCCGCGACCTCTGACTTGTCGGAGTATTCGTAGCCGCTGATCTGCTTGGCCTTCTTCCTGAGACGCGCCATCCTGAGCTTCTTGCGGCGCTTCTCCCGCTTCGCAGCCTTCTTCGACTCGTCGTTCGCTTCGTTCGAGCTCTCGCTCTCGTCGTCATCATCGAGGTCGGTACCCGCGCTGTCGGCGCGTAGCAAGCCACTCTCGTCAGACTCGTCAGGGCTGGGTGACTGGCCGGCGATTGCGAGGAACTTTTGCATGATCTGCTCGGGGACGGCAGTGGGGTTGCTCGTGTCGATGAGGGTGAATTGCACCTGGATGTCGCCGGAGACTTGCGACGACTTCTTTCCACCGCGGCGCGAAGTGAGGGGAAACCACTGCGGCTCGGCGACAGGCTGGCCATGCGCAAAGACGTCCTCGAGTATGACGTCAAACTCGCCCATGTAGTCCTTGCCAAAGCGGTCCTTGTCCCAGCACGTGGCCTCGAGCAGGAGGCTCTGCTCGCCCACGACGGGCATGTCGAGCGTTGTGTTCCATTCGGGGTTTAGGGTCTTGTTGATGGTCGGGGTGGCTTCCTTTGCATCACCGAGGGAGACGACGAGGTACTGCACAGCTGCCGTCAGCGCCGATGCGGCAGGAACACGGAAACTCGACGTGTGTGTGTGGTTCAGGGTGTAATAGTACTCACTGGGTCAGAGGTGCCATTGCGGTCCTTTGCAGCTAGATTCCTGCCCTGCGTCTGTCAGCGGATGCTCGTTCTCCCCCGCGGGGCACGGCAGCGCGCACCTTGAGCACGTTCGCCCGCAGCACAAGGCCGGGCTTGACGTCGCTCATGTTTCTTTTGGGGCTGCCTTGGCGGCTGGTCGCTGTGCTGTTGACGGAGGTGGTGCTGCTGTTCTGCTTGAGGCGTTGGGGCAGCGAGAGGCGAGACGTGAACGAGGGCCGGGCAGGCATCTTGGTTGACGTCGCCGCCGCTGGCTAACGCGTCGCCGCACTTCCGGGATTACGAGCAATGCCACAACAAGCGCAGTCGCACCTGCTCGTTGACGTAGCTGTGTGCGTCGGCAGCGCGCAATTGCCTTGGTACCGCCCGCTGCGACCTTGGAGCTCCAACCAGGCCGACCCCTTGGTGGTCGCTGTCGCAAGTCGTGTGTCAACCAATGGGGCCAAGATGCCCAAGGGAGCTTGTCGCGCGCCGTGGATTGGCGGACTGCAGCGTGGCTTGAGAGGATGCAAAGGAGAACGTGTGCGCGTGGGAATGTCGAATCGCACGCCGCAAAGGGGGGAGACAGCAGTAAATAGGAACAGGATAGCGAGTTCGGGCCAGGCCCAGCTCGGTATGTGTGCACGCGCAGCAGCTGAGCAACGGAGGCCCGCAGTTCATCAACGGCGCACGGGAGGGTGCGGCTGCTGGCTGGCTCGCTGATGCTTTGCTCTGTACGGGAGCCGCCAAAGGCCTACGATTTTCGGCACAGCGCGCAGGCCAGGTCCAAGTACGAAGCAGCCACCACTTACTGCCGTCGCACTGTGCGTGCGTATATTTAGTAGACGCCTGGCTGGCTGCCTGAGCGCCGCAAGGCTCTCATCTCCACCTGAAACTTGTCGCTGCGCGCATCCGTTCGTCTGAGCAGCCGGCCCCGAGCATAAGCAACCAAAAACTCTAATCTCTGTCTTTGTACGACCTCCACTTGGGTTGGGGCCAGGGAGATAGCCGTCAGCTTCCGTGCCACAATCCGCACCATCTCTGCGGTGTTGAGCCCGACGTAAATGCCTCACGTTAGCACAAGCTCGTGGAGTACTTTTATCCCACCATACAGAGCCATTGAACGTGTCTTTGCCAACCGCGGCTTAGGCGTCAGAAAACGGGTGTCTTTCTTTATCGAGCACTGGAGGGGTTGTCTGGCGCGGCTATCAGGCCTAGAGCTGCAAACGAGGTACTGGAGGCCATCTAGCCTCATGTATCCTACTGCATTTCTATCTGTACTGGAGTTAGATGGGCACCTTCCTCGTCTAGTCGAGAGCAATGAAAGGATTCGCTTGGTACACTACACCATCGCACATGATCGAGTCTGCCTTGATACGCCTTGGGTCGTAGAAGGCAAGATAGCCTACAGGACAGACATACTTCGTAAGCCGGCGATCACTGGGCGTTGTGTAACGTCACTCGATGTCTCAAACTCCAGCACCGTGCCTTCGCAGCCCCCGGCTCCGGATAACGTCCGCACGCAGATCTGCCAGGTCGCCAACCCAGGTCCCCGCTCTCGGGGACAATACTGACCCCACACTTCGGTGCACGCCATACTGTTAGAGCAATCGTAATCTCTGTGTGCGAGCAACGTCATGGGCTAGTTTCGAACAGCTGTCCGGACGAGGCGCGGGCCGTGGCTTCCTTAGCGGGTTCGCAACTCCATTTCAAATGCCGCGAGTCGGTGGTCATCATGTTGCATGACCGCAGCAGCGCAGCAATGCAGCAGTCGGGTCGGAAACTGAATGTGAGAATTACGTTCTCATTACGTGCATTGAACGTTGGCTGAACAAGACATGTGCAAATGGGTTGTCCAATGACTGACCATTATCACAACGAGGATAGGCTACTGAGTGTTTTGGCATTTCCGCTTATCTTCAGTTCGTTCAATAATTCCACCGCAACACCACGGCACAGCAACACATTTCAGACTAAGTGTGATGGCAACAGAGGATTGAGTGGTTTTACGAACATATTCTTGATACTCCAGGCACATTGTGAACCGTTTTGCAGTGCTGAGAGACCAGTCGAGAGAGTCTCGGTTGTCCCGTGAAGGATCACTTTAATAAGTTTACCCGCAAGAATGCCCCAGACAGTAGAAGTAGTCCTAGGGAAAATGCTCAACATAATCCCCGATACCTTGGTTCTCGCGCCGGTGTCGATCTGACCACCTCCCCGAGGGCGCTGTCCCAAGAAGGACGCCTCTCCTCAATCTACTTCGTACTACTAATCGTACAACTAGAATGCATTACGCATTGGTCGGCCCTGAAAAATTGCGCGTCATTCGAAATGGTTATTGCGTCTAGGATCTGGTGCCGAGTAACCTCGTCGAAAAAGGAAGCCCTGCAATTTGTCTTCCATCCTTGCAAGCTATCTGGGATCAGTAATGAAGTTACACGCGAAAGGACGAACTCACAAAACCTGGCTTCACCGCACCATCTCTGACCCAAAAGCCGTAACTTCCCATCATGTTCGCCATCATGATGTCAGTAGACAGTCGGTCACCAACGATAGCAATCTGATCAGGCCTCGTGACACCGGAATCTGGATGCGCTCGAAAGTAGGCCATGACTTCGTCTTTGCAGCCGGGCTTCTTGGTCGAATGCTGAAGGACTGTGACACCAGTGTTGGCCTCTAGGACTGCTGCTTGCTTAAGACCTGGGTCTGAGCTGGTGCCGGCCGTATTGGAAACAATGAGAAGCTTTGATCCAGGGTACGCTTCGCGGAGGCGTTGAAAGTGGTCCTACGGTAGATTAGATTTAGGTTCGAAACATCAAGCGCTTGTACACCGGCGCTGAACGATGAATCATATATATGTCATATCGACGGGAATCCTATCAAGAGTGACCTCAACGGTAGGATACGTCTTACGTGTGGAGGGATGCAGTGACAGGTCTGGAGAGATAGTGAAGTGGTAGAATCTCGGCCTACCTTGTAAGGTTTATGAACTTCATCAGTATGGGGGATAGCAAAGCAGTTGTCTTTGTCAAGAACTACCGCCTGGATCTCGACCTCGTTCTCTCCATCTTTACCTGTCTTCTTTGGAAACGCCTTCGTTAGGGGTATTGGCAGATGGTTGAATGTCGATATCGTCTGCTGTGGAAGACAGAGTGTCGGGTCTCTCAGCAGTCGAAAGACGTTCAGTGTCCCAGAAATGTTCATCATTAAGTACGGCTGTTGTGGACGGAGGTTGCGAAAGGCGGAGGATTACATAAGGCAGACGCGCTAGTGGATTAGCCAAGCGCGAGTATAGCTAGGTGTGCGACCGCAACTTTCGAGAGCATCGCATCAACGTTAAGAAACCGCACACTCACGTCCGCTTCCTCGACGTGTACCGTAAATACGAGCTGTGTCAAGCCCTACGATTCGAGCTTCAGCGCCTATCGAAAGTCGCTGCAACCGCCGACGCGCCTGCCGAAATCTGCACGAGATCATTTGAACGCTACCCTCTCGACCTCGACCACGCACACGACCTGCGAAACCGTACGAATCAATAATCAAACGCGCAAATCAACCCGTCAACATGACGAGCACAATTGGTATCCCGATCAAGCTTCTCAACGAAGCCGCTGTATGTTGCGCGCTATAAGCGAAACTTGCGCTGACGACTCCCAGGGACACATCGTCACGCTCGAAATCACTTCTGGCGAGGTCTACCGTGGCAAGCTCATCGAAGGTACGCCTTTGCAGCACCCACGCTATTGACAGGTCAGAGCTAACAGCCATCAGCCGAAGACAACATGAACGTGCAGTTGAAGGATATCACTGTGACCGCGCGCGATGGCCGTGTGTCGCATCTTGAGCAGGTCTACATCAGAGGCAGTCATGTCCGATACTTCATCGTTCCGGATATGCTGAGGTAAGGAAGCTTATATGCAAGTTTTCAACAAGGCGCTAACCATCCCACAGAAACGCACCTATGTTCCGATCAAGAGGAACACGAGGCCGTGGTGTTGGTCTGGCTCGCGGTCGCGCTACAGTCATCAGGGCGAGGGCCAGCGGAGGCCGAGGTGGACGACCTTGAAAGGGTCGGAATGTTAAGGATGCTGAATAGAGGAAAAGCCTAGACAGAACATACCCCGCGCGGAGAGCATGCGTAAGGAAGATCATGATAGGTATGAGATCTGCTCTACCTGATCAGGAAATGCGCTGAATCAACAAGTAGCAAGTCCTACGGCAATGTCGGACCAGTTGAAGAATCATATATTGGCTATGATACGATCGAGGTTGCGAGATTCGTGTAATTGCTGTCAGCGCTTCCGTGAGACTGATCCTAAGAAGCTGTATTCTCCTGTAGCCACAATCGACAGTGTTCTTAAAGATGCGCAGTTTCACACATGATAGTGGGGCACCGAGACCTCCGAACTCCGCATTGGAGCGTCCTGACCATACCTTGCACGACGCGCCATGGATATCAAGAACCCACGGCGCATACTTGCAGTAGGTGCGCCAGGGTCTGGAGTGCTCGGCATCCTTAAAGGTATGCTGATTAGTGTGCTGGAAGAAGCTGGCAACTGATAATTTCCCCAGACCTCACAGGCTCCGCGCCAGAATCCACCACCTTCGAAGGCAAAGAGACCACCGCAGGCCTGTCACACGAATGGCGCCTCGAGACGAAATACTACACAGCCACCCTGCCAATATGGCTTGATGAGATCACAGACGTCCCCGAATGGCGTACCGAGTTCACAAAACCCGAAGCTCGCGAAGTGGTCACCGTGCTTGGAGGGTGGATCTACTGCTTCAAGAAGCCGGTGGAGGCTAAAGATCTCGATGTAATAAGAGATACAATGCAAGCGATATCCGATGTGATTGAGCGCGCATGCGGCTATGCAGGCGAAACAGTCTGTCTTGCTGTTGCAATGCCACAGTCCACTACCCCCTACCTGGAAAAGCCCAGCGACGAATGGGAGGAGCTGTGCATGGAACACGGCTTCGAGTACGTTGATTCGGAGGCAAAAGGCAAGAACGATTTTGGTGAAGCGACTGGCCTACAAAGGATCAGGGAAGCGCTTGAGGCTGGTGAATGGGAAAGTAGCGCTGACCTAGATGAGGAGGTCGAAGGGTTCGAGGGTAGTTTCGCGGCTGAAGAGGCTGAGATGAATACAGAGCTTTTTGGTATGAAGGATGCACTACATGGCGACGACAGCGAGGGTGAGCTTGATGACAAAGATGTGGAAGAGTTGGAGACCATGATGAGGAAGATGGTGGCCATCAAAGGTATGTGTATTCTTCAACAGTCTGATCGAGGCAATTGGTACTAACTGGCGTAGAAATGGGCGAAGGTATGCCAGAAGCTGAGCGCAAACGCTTCGCTGCAAAAGCAGTCAACGACATAATGAAGGAGCTATGAGACATCCACCACCGCTTCCATGCAATTACTCCTGAACCATAACATCCAACTATCAACGCCCCTGTTTGCTAGGAGGAGGCTAGTATATGCCATCACAGCCATCTCGCTGTCCGATTGCGATGTTCTCCCGTCAGCCATATCACTGTGGTAAGACCTTCAAAGACAACTCGAGCGCTTCAAGATGCCTACTAGACGACGCTTGTGCGGATGACCGTCAGATGCTGGGCAAAGCTGGGCGTGACAGCTAGCATTGACGATGTTTTGGAATTGTTAAGGAGATATTGTAGAAGCTATATTACCCAACAAAATTCTAGCCTCTATCGGGACAGTCCAATGGTACTGTGCTTCAAAAGTCCAAAGATGATGTGAGGCAGAGGCGATGCCTGAACGAGCTTAGGCTGTCCGGAAGACCGTCGGCCATCCCAAACCACTGACGATCGGTCCTGCACCCCACACTCACTATTACTATTTTGTATGGATGGAGCAGAGAAAGGCCAGGGACTCACTTTCTGTGCGTCTCTTGATCTTTTCTTGAAATTTCTTGATGGCTGATAAGAAAACAGTGTGACCGATGCCGTCACAAGAAATTGAAGGTCAGTGCCACTTGTGCCTTGAAATGTGACCCGATGGAGGCTAATGACTCTACAGTGCTCCAAAGAGCAGCCGACTTGTAGGATATGTGCACAGAGCGGTGCGAAATGCCACTACAGCGGAAAAATAATCAGATCGCCGCTCACAAGAGCGTACGCATTACTTCTGATTACCCTCACGCCATCTGCTGATTGAATGACAGCTACCTCACGAGTGTTGAGAGAAAACTTCAGGGACTTGAGGCCGTTGTATCGCAGCTACTCCCTGGAGTCAACATTGACGACTTGGTCAAGTCACCAGACCTGGCACAAGCTTCTGTTCTTGCCCCGGGGCCACCTACGCCTGATGTCTTGCGCCCTGCTTTGATGTCCAGTCCCCACAGTGAACCAAGTCCGGCTGCATCAAACGATCCAGTTATCCCAGAGGCTGTACCGAACAATGCAGATGGTTTCAATTGGCAAGAGGAGGATGCTAACGTTGATCGTCTCACCGATGGCATGGCCGCTCTCTCTGTTGAGCCCACTGGTGTCGGCTATTTAGGTAATGTTGTCTTCGACTTCTACCACCTGCGATACTAAAGACTCTGTAGGATCAACCTCAGGTGTTGTTTTCCTGCGATGTTTACTTGACTGGGCTGGCTTTCTGCACCAGTCTCAGGCACAACCCCAAGAGCGCCATGCCGAACGCTCTACACTTCTCACCAGTGTACTGGCATCTGCGCAGGTCTCTCATGCTGCATTGACAACTCAAATTGCATCAACGTTGATCGATGCGTACTTTCAGGAGTACCATTGCGTCTATCCTTTTGTACACGAGGCAACGTTCCGAGCACAGTACCACGAGATTGTGCCGCGCCCAGCCAAACGGTCCTGGGACATGTTGTATCATGCAATCTTGGCATTAGGAGCGTGGTGTCTTAATAAAGACCAAGTGGGACTGGAAGACTACCTATATCGCCGTGCCCTCACTTTAGGACAACACGAGTCGGTTTTTGAGACGGCCAATATGACATCGATCCAAGCATTGATCTTATTGAGTAACTTGAGCCAGAAACGTAATGCCCCAAACACAGGATGGAACCTCCTCGGGCTTGCAGTACGTAATGCTCTGAGTGTCGCTCTGCATAGGGAGCTACCTCACTGGAACATTAGCCTCATGGAACGGGAGAACCGCCGCAGAGTCTGGTGGGGGCTATACATCTTCGATAGTGGTGCTTCGACAACTTTCGGAAGAGCGATCATGCTTCCTGATCAGGACTCCATGAACGTGCATGCCGTTCTCAACGTCAGCGATGAAGTATGTATAGAATTGTCGCTTTTATTGTCCAATACTAATCATGTCAAGGCACTTACACCACAGACAACAGAGCTCCCGATTGAATCGACAGAGCCTACGCTTTACTCCGCATTGAAGGCACAAAGCGATCTGCACATGCACACTAATCACATCTCGAACCGGCTACTCGCTGATCCCGGTCTTTCTGCGGAAGCAGCACTCTCCATCAGTGCTTCCATGGACGTATGGTCTCATATTTTGCCCGCCTATTTCCAGTTAGATCATCAGTCCCCCTGTCAGCATCGATGGTACACGTTTGCAAAATCGCGTCTGTGGTGGAGATTCTGGAATCTCAAGATTATCGTCTTCCGCCACATCCTGCTTCGTCGCGCCATCTCCGAGAGAGGTCAAATTCCTGATCCAGTAGCTCAGGTCAATCAGGAAGAATGTACGCGGCTGTGCATAGATGCTGCAAACGCCACAGTGACATCCATACACCAGTACGCTGTACAGGGACTAACGCGATTAGAAGGCTGGTATGCCACGTAAGTGCAAGTGTCTGAATTCTGCCCAGTGCTCTATTAACGCATAAGTATAGCTATTTCCTCTTCCACGCAGCGCTGGTGATGAGCTTGTGCATCATCAGTTTCCCGCAATCTTCAGAACTGCAAGTCTGGCACCAAGCAGTTCGTTTAGCAAGAAGCACGTTTCGAGATCATCTTGTTGAGGACTCTCTTTCCGCTCGCTGCGTCACCATCCTTGATCAGGTCGTTACAATCGATGACATCGACTCGGGCATCTTCCAGGACGTTCCTCAATTAGATCGCGATGCCTTGAGCAACTTTCCTTGGTCGGTCGAGTCGAACGAGCTCTTCAACTCCTTTGACTGGGATTTGACTTCCAATGGCTTCTGATCTTGAAGATCCGACCCAAAAAAAAAATACCTTCAGTTGAGAATAGTAACATCGGGTTCAATCAGAAGCGACCGTATCATCTCCCCATTCGGTATATCGTTCCTCTCTGCTCGTCGAACGGCTGCTTCGTACGAAGTCTCAATACCAGCAGCAAGATGACGTGCTGCTAAACGATTTTTCACTGTCTCTGGAGGGACGTCCACGAACCACCTAGAGTTTGTTAGTCCACAGCTACCCTTTGGAGTTCCTTATACCAAACACATACTTTTCGTCGCAAAGGCCAGTGATCTCATTCCAAGGCTTCTGGTTCAAAAGCGTGTAATTGCCTTCGACAATGATAACTCGGCTTCGTGACGAGATGGCGATGTCATTCTCTACCGGGTCTTGGACCGCATGGTCGAAGCTGGGCGCATACACAGGTTGCTCTGGCTCATCGCCTGTAGTGACAGGTGATGTTCTCAGCATCTTGACCAGACTTATGAAGGATCTTGCATCAAACGTGAACGGAGCACCGCGCCGCTGGAAGGCATTCTCTGGATCTTGAAACGCGGATAGGACCTTCTTCGTATAATGGAAGCCGTCCTGGGGTACATATCAATATGCGCCTTCTCGATGTAATACACTTGAAGCTCACCATCGGTACAATTGTCACATCATTGACACCTCGTCTGACAAGTTCCTGCAGCAACGCATACGATACAGTCGACTTTCCGGAACCAGGAACACCTGCAAGAGCAACTAGGATCCGCTGGCGAGGGTTGAGAGCTTGGCGCTGAAGAAGCCTTTCGATACGACTAACTAGATCGAGTGTAGGTCCGGTAAGGCTTCCCGAATCCAAGCTTTGCGTCATCTTGAAGGGGGAAGTGAGAGATGAGGAGGTGGGCAATTCGAATGCAGGAAACGGGGTCGGATATGTCAGTCGGGGATGAATACAGTACTGCTTCAAGCTCTTGTTTGAGCGACAAAACGCCGACTCGTGGGGTTCGGACTTCTGTCGTCCACCTGTAACTTCGTCAACGCCCCATCTTTCTCCACGCACTAACGTAACAATCGGGCAAAGATCAGCTTACTTCGCGGGGAAGACTAGCACTGTTTCTTGGACCGATGCAGACAACAAAATCTGTGTCATTTCATTGCGCCGGACCACTGTGGTCCGGATGCTCTGAATCGCGACTTCATGCGTGACAGTGCAGTATACAGCCGGACGTACATAAGAGCTCTCTTCTCCACGTCTGGGGAAGCATCAGATCGTTACTCCACAAGTTCAGCAAGTGTCTCCACAAAACATGTCGAACGAGCTTCACCTTGAAGGCGCTGGCCACGATGCATCCCCACAGAAAAAGGGAGTGTATAAGGAGCTGCGCGCAAACCCATACCTGCTAGGGTTGTCGACAGTGAGTGAGCCGTCCGTATGTTCGGAGAGTATTACTAACCATGTGCAAAGTTTGCATCACTTGGAGGTTTCCTCTTCGGTTACGATCAGGGCGTGGTGTCAGGAGTTCTGACGATGGAGAGCTTTGCTGCATCCTTCCCTCGGGTTGCGCTCGACAGTAGTTTCAAAGGCTGGTTTGTGTCTACGCTGCTGCTGCTAGCCTGGGCTGGCTCTTTGATCAATGGCCCTGTTGCCGACAAGTTTGGTCGCAAAGGCTCGATTATTATCGCTGTTGTTATATTCGTTATAGGCGCCGTACTCCAGGCTGCCGCAATGAATATTGCCACAGCTTTTGCTGGTATGCCAACTGATAATCAATCTTCTAGCCATCATTGCTGACTAGGCCCAGGGCGAGGTATTGCGGGATTTGCTGTCGGCATGTTGACTATGATTGTACCCGTAAGTGCTAGCATGCCCATGTTCATGGTCCAAATGCTTACAATCGTACAGATGTACATGTCTGAAGTGTCAACCGCTGGCGTCAGAGGAACGCTCGTGGTGCTTCAGCAACTCTCAATCACCCTCGGTATCCTTGTCAGCTACTGGCTCGAGTTCGGCACGCAATACATCGGCGGTACTCGGTGCGCACCCGATATTCCATACACTGGCGGTACTGCATCGGCACGAACCTTTGATCCTCGCGCCGACGTTGGTCCCAACGGCTGCACCGGTCAGTCAGATGCAGCATGGCGTGTGCCTTTTGCTCTGCAAATCATCCCAGCTCTTGTCCTTGGGATCGGTATGTTTTTCTTCCCGGAAAGCCCAAGGTTCTACTGCATGCGCGACAACGATTCGGCTGGAATTGCTGCTCTAGCTCGTGTTCGTCAAGCCAACCCCGATGATGAAGCACTGCAGAAAGAGTACCTCTCAGTCAAAGCTGAGGTCATGTTCGAGCAGTCGTACAATCGCGAGAAGTTCCCCGGCAAATCTGGCGTGTCACTCTATCTCGCCGGCTACAGCACGCTCTTCTCCACGTGGCCATCATTCAAGCGCACAGCAATCGGGTGCTGTGTTATGTTCTTCCAACAATTCATTGGCTGCAATGGTGAGCCCCTAGAAAGATTGTATCAAAGGCAGAAGCTAACCCCTGATTTACAGCAATCATCTACTACGCCCCGACCATCTTTGGCCAACTAGGGCTCACTGGTAAGACTGGTGGCCTTTTAGCAACCGGAGTCTATGGTAAATCTCTACTCCCTTACGTGTGAATGCAAACAATACTAACAGATTAACGTTAAGGTATCGTGAACACGCTGTCCACACTCCCTGCGCTCTTCCTCATTGACAAAGTTGGACGTAAGCCCCTTCTTCTCTGCGGTGCTGCAGGAACTTTCATCTCGCTTGTCGTTGTGGGTGGAGTCATCGGCGGATACGGAGATACCCTCAAAGATCACCCAGCAGCAGGTTGGACAGGTATCGCGTTCGTCTACATCTACGATGTCAACTTCTCATACTCTTGGGCGCCCATCGGCTGGGTTCTGCCTTCCGAGATCTACAATCTCGGCAACAGATCGAAGGCCATGTCGCTCACTACATCGTCGACATGGGCCTCGAACTTTGTTATCGGTCTAATCACGTCCGTACTCCCATAATACATGCTGAAGATATGCTGACGAACACAGACCTGACATGATTGAGTCGATTGGCTATGGCACCTACCTCTTCTTCGCGGCATTTGCGCTGATTGCGTTTGCCTTTACCTGGTTTATCATTCCAGAAACGAAGGGTAAATCCCTTGAGGAGATGGATGCTGTATTTGGAGATACCACTGCGCACGAGGAGAAGACCAGGCTGTATACTATTGCAGCCAGTCTCGGAATTGAGGAGGCGGCAGCTGCGGTCGACGACGAGAAGCTGGAGAAGGCAGTCCAGTTGGAGAGCACGAAGATGTGAAGGGATCACATAGGTCCCGAGTAGTGACACGTCCAACCAGCTGCTTGGCACTTTTGTAGGATCCAACCCATCTTCTTCCCAGCCAATAAGCTGCAGGAATACGACTGAATACCTTCTTCAAAGCGTGTCCATGCCAACGAGAAAGCGCCTCCTTGTTTAATGCTGCATTCGTTTGATTTTATGTTGAGCTGTTCTGTGATGCCGCTGATAATTTTTGTTCCGGTTGCAGCCATCTCTCGCTCTAAAATACTCTCGAATTTCACGATTGCGCCGAAACTCTTTGAACTCGGGACCTGTCGATCTTTGCCGCTACGACTGTCATTCAATGTTACATGCGGGCTGCTGCAGGCGTTTGCTGCTGTGGCTGGCATGCGTGTGATCGTGCCCCGCTCGTTCCTCGAATCGCGCAACAGGGCCCGCTGTGACCTGGCACGCAGACGTGGCGCAGGCATGGAATCTTGGGCAGCTCCGCGCTTGGTGTCCAACGCTTCGCACGGTGGAGCGACACGCGGTCCCCGGCTAGCCAATCAAAGCGCGATGTGACGAGGCGAGAGGGCGGTGCTGATGCTGATGGAGGGGCTGAGGGGCTGTGTTGTGGTGGGCCATGCTGTCATCTCCAGCTCCAGCTTGCCTGCCTTATACTCCCTGAGGCAAGGCTCACCAGCTGTATTACCCGCCAACTCCTCCTCCCCTTTCAGATCCACAGTTGCATCCTCTCTAGAGCTCCAACACGATAATTGACAGCTTGAACATCAAAAACTACGCACAATATGGGTTGTGAGTGTGCGCCAAAGCTTCTTCGCTTGAAGCCCAACGATGACGACTGCGGGGCATGGAGGGGCTGACGCAGCTACAGTGGCATCAAAGATGGCGGCTGCGAATGCAGCAGCAGGATACCCTCCCCAGGGCGCTCCCCAAGGCGGCGCTCCGCCGCAAGGCGGACCCGGTGGCTATGTAAGTTGAGCAGCGAAAAGTTGTTTGCGAGTACCGCTAATTTGATAGCCCGGACAACAGCAGTACCAAGCGTATCCAGGTGCCGCCCCTCCCGGCCAGGTAAGCTCTTCTTTCCACTCCGTTTTCGCTTGCTTTGCATCGTCATCATCCTTCATCACGCGCGCCACATCACCCTAGGCTTCCGTAAGCTTTTTGTTATTCCCCACCTTGTTTTTTGGCCTCTCTGGACCAACCCCGCTGCCTGAAAAGCAACCGCCTGGACACCACACCGGTCTGTAGCCACAACCTTCAGCCACAACATCATGCCGCTCTCCGGGAAGATAGCATCGTCCTCAGGCAACTACAACGCCTATCAGCCACAACAATACCCAGGGCAAGCACCTGCTCCTTATGGTCAGGGCGCGCAGCAGCCTGGACAACCACCACTACCTTTGCGACCCGGATCGCAAGCTCCGCCGCAGTCACCTTATGCACAACCGCCTATTCCTGCCCCATATGGCACACCCTCATCTCCATATCCTCAAGGACAAGCAGGATATAGCAGACCGCCTCCACCACCGCCTGGTCAGCCACCTCAGTCTCCTGGGTTTCCACAGTCACCCATGTCTCCCTCATATCCGGGTCAAGCACCACAACAGAATCGATGGAGTCAGCCGCCACCTCCCCAACAATTTGGTCAACAACCACCACCCCAGCAGTACGGTCAGCAGCCATATCAACAACAGCAGCAGCAAGGCCAGTGGGGTCAACCTCAACAGCCCCAGTACGGCCAGCCTCCCCAGCAATATGGACAACAACCCTACGGCCAATATGTTCGTAACCCCACACGTGATTTCTTGCTTGATTTAAAGGACACCATTCGACGATGCAAAGCAAGCTTGCAGTGACAAACCATGTATTGAGCACTCGCTGACTTTTGATAGGGACCTCCTCAAGGTCAACAGTATGGCGGCCCACCACCACCTCAAGGAGGCTTCGGTGGACCCCAAGGCGGTGCTCCTCCGCTGCAGCAGGTGCAAGGTAGCCCCGCTGAAGTCCAGGCCTACAAGCAGCTGCTCCAAGACTGCATCAATGAGAAGGGGCTCCAGACATTCTATCCCCAGGGCTCACCAGTTGTCGACCAAATTGCCCAGCAGGCGGCCGGCAAGATCAACCAGATCATCCAGCGCTGGCGCATACAGAAGGAGATTGCCAACGATATCGTGAAGTTGGCCCTCTACGACATCGTCCTGTACATTGACGACAGTGGATCCATGCAGTTCGAGGAGGAAGGCTCGCGTATCAAGGACTTGCGCCTCATCTTGGAGCGCGTTTCCTTCGCTGCCACCCTCTTTGATGCTGACGGTATCTCACTCCGCTTCATGAACACCGACCTTTCTAGTGCGCGCAATCAGCGGGGCGGTCCCCTTCAAGATGGCGTTGCCACCGAGGCTCAGATCGAACAGATCATGTCTGGTGTCCAATTCAAGGGGCTCACCCCAATGGGTACTTCGCTCCGCAAGAAGGTCATTGATGAGATAGTGCTCAACAAGGCTCAGCAAGGCCAGCTCAGGAAGCCCGTTCTTGTTATTGCCATCACAGACGGACAGCCTGCTGGTGAGCCGCAGAATGCCGTATTCGATACCATCAGATACGCGTTCGACACCCTGCAACAGAGGTTCCCGCAGTATGGCCGTGGCGGTGTCGCTTTTGAGTTCGCTCAGGTCGGCAACGACGAGATGGCGAAGAAGTTCCTCGGAAAGCTCGACGAAGACCCGCAGATTGGACCCATGGTCGACTGCACATCCAGTATGTTTGACTTGACAAAGCCATTTACCTTCAGTGCTAACCTATGCTTTAGACTACGAGAACGAGCAAGAGGAGATGTCTCGCGCCAACCCTCCCGTCGACCTCACACCCGACCTATGGATTATCAAGCTCCTCCTCGGTGCCATCGACCGCTCTTACGACTCCAAGGACGAGAAGACCAACCCCGCCCCCGGCAACTTCGGTGGTGCTCCCGGCGGCTACGGCGGCCCACCCCAGGGTGGCCAGTACGGCGCTCCCCCACCGGGCCAGTACGGCGCGCCCCCGGGCCAGCAGCAGTACGGCCAGCCGCCCCAGGGAGGCCAGTACGGACAGCCCCCGCAGCAAGGCTACGGCCAGCAGCCCGGCGGGTATCCGCCGCAAGGTCAGCAGCAGCAGCGCCCGCCGCAAGGCGGTCCTGGAGGCTACCCCGGACAGCAGCAGTACGGCGCGCCTCATGGCTACCCTGGCGGTCCCGGCCGTTAAATATTGCTTCTCAGGACAAGATGATATGCGTTTCATGGTGACTTGGCTTGGTATCCTTACTGTGTAATTTGGGATTGGGTTTTCCTACTTGGGGGTTTGGATAGCCAGACTGAATGGTCTAATTTGGGCGATATCTGGTAGTCTGAGGAATGAAAGAATGATCAAGGTCACTAGCCAGCTCACCGTGAGCTTTCTGCAGCTAAATTTTGCACATGCTAACTGTGTCAACATTCCGTTGGACACTCTGCCATCAAAGCCAAGTAGACTTGAATCACTGCCGACTGTGCGTGTTACGATTGTTTGTTGTTTTCAATTTAGCTATGATTGAAACTGACTGAACTATGCTTTGTTTGCTGTGTTACTGCAAATAATCTTGGGTATTCAGAGATGCCGTGTTCCCAAATATCGTGACTCATGAAGCATGTCTGCGTAAACCATTAAGTCGTTGGCGTTCGTAGCGACTCCACGCGTCGTCTTCGCCCATGCGTTCGCGCTACAGCTGTCTAGTGCGCCAATTCAGACTTGCGCCATGATGCTTTGCAACCCGACACCGTCTTCCAAGTTGTCATCTTCATAACCCATCGCTCTGGTCCGGATACGGATGGCTGTCTTTGAAGCAGGGGTGACAACTACTTCCTCCGAGAGCGCCATCCCTCCTTCAGCTGCTACCTCGCTGCTCTCTGAGACGCAGGAATAGACCGAGAAGTCAGAGTCTGACGAGCGGCTACCCTCTCCCTCGTTGTTAGGTGGGCACGACGATACCACTTGCTGGGTTGCAGCTCGGGGAATGTCAACGTCTTCAAAGCCTCCCACGTATGTGCCGTTTCGGACCTCATTTCGCTCTTTCTGACGCCTGACTCGACGCAATGCGCCGATGTCGAAGTCGCCAACTGCTCGTGTAGCTCCTGAATCGCGAACTGTGCCTGTGCGCGGGACAGGAAGTGTGATCATGGATCCAGATGAACTCGAGTCTCTACCTGGATGGAAGATCGTTTGCATGGCGGTCTTCAGACCCTGGCGCGATAGCAGTTGGGGCATCCTTGACAAGTCACGCGCTATCTCGCCGGAGGATCTGTGGCCGATATTGTAGAATCTGCGGCGAGGTCTGCGAAGAGCGCGGAGCTCATCGACATCGGTCTGTGAGGTCTTGAATGTCAGCTCGCTCGAGTCGGAGGCGGTAGAAGCTGTGTGCGGCGCATCGGTGGAGGCAGCAAACGTAATGGTGGTGCGAGCTGTGAGCGGCGATTCTTCATAACCAACTTGAGTCGATAGAGACGTCTGAGAACCCTTGATGGAGCGCAAAATTTCTGCAGATTTGGTAGGTAGGTGCTTCGCTTCGTCTCTCGAGAGAGGAGGAAAGTCAGCTGACACCACAGCTTCGAAGGAGATGTAAACACGATCGCGGTAGTAAGGACGACAAGTGTGGCATGCTCTGAACGCGCAAGCAACCGACTGTATCGCGTTAGTTTCGATCCTGGGGTCTATTTAATGAAGATACTGACGGGATCTTTGGCTCTACTGTTCATGGCGCCATCATTGTTTGAGGGTGTCGAGGCAAACGCTGTAAGTCTGGCGACAACATCGTTAATTTGGCTGCCTTGGACGGAGTCTTCAATGATCTGTCGTAGGTCTTGCTTCTGTGACTTGAGTAGCTCAAGCTGTGCGGTAGTGTAGTAACCTTGCTCTGCGGTGCGAATCACACTTTCGCTCAGGCCAATGTCCTCCAACTCCAATCTTAGAGCCGACTTTGTGTCGCCGTCCTCCGATTCCTCCAGAAAGTTGTGCAGTGAGAGAGAGCTGCAGTCCTGGCGGCACTCGTACAGAAAGCCTATCGATGGCTCTCGCCCACAAACGTAGCACTGTTGGTCTCGTCCATAGATACGATCCATGTTGACATGGGTGCAGTTGGGCATTCGCCCGCGCTTCGGCGTCGTGCGCTTAGTCTTGTTAACGGGGACGAGTAGTTAATGGCTTTCAGATCTACCTTTGTGCTCATCGTCATGGCGGGACGGGGGGAGGTGAAAAAGACCGGAGGTCCAAAAGGTGGAAGAGCTGTGGTGAGACTTCCACGGGCAGACGCTGAACGGACGCGCCTTCTACGGTTTAGTGTACGCATTAGACGATCGCAGCGTAGGTGAAGGTGACAATCAGAAGCAAACGACGAGGAACTGGAGAAAGGGGACCCTGCAGGCGCTTGGCATGAGACGATAACGTACCAAACAGAGATGAATGAAATGCTAATGCTCGTGTGCTTCTACGTGTCCGCCTGATGCTGCAGTCCGCAAAGCCATAGGTCGCTCTTGCTGTCCGCAACGCCAAGAAGGATCAATACGCGTGAAGTGACTTTCGAAATCATATCGACAGAAAAATGTCGGAAAAACGACGCGTGCAAGACATGAGAAATGCGAGAGTGTCTGCAGCAGACGAGGCGGCGTGAGTATTGAAGTTCAACAGCAGGAACATGCGGTTCGGTCTGCTGAGATGGCTGGTGTAGTACAAACCGTCGATCGGGCGCAAACCCAATCTACTCCCTACCGTGGCGTGTCAACGATGATGGCATAGCGGTGCGTGCCTCATGGTCGAACAATCCCTAGCTAACATCATTGGGTTGTTCTGCGAGGCAGGTACGCGGTCCATGATGCTCTGGAGTATTTCGCGGACAGGCAGTCAGCTTTGCAGGTCATGGAGCGGATGTTACACGCGAAGATAAAGAGCGGATACAGGAGCAGGTAAGTATGACTGAGAGGAGATGGTTGATAGTCTGGAACCGTTATCCAAAAGGACTCTAAGCACCCGAGTGTCGCGACTATTTGTACTGCAGGCTTCCACATCACATCCTCGACACTCTGGCGAGCACGAAGACTTTGCTGATGCCGGTTCTCTTGCGACTCGTCCTCTCGAGGCGTGCCTGATGTGGTACTGAAAGCATGGATTTCCGCCCGTGTCGCACGCAGCGTGTATCCACCCGCTCGGCGGCTGCCGACGCTGCGAGCAACCACTATCGCTCGGCCGGGCAGCACATTATCGCTCGCTGCTGCATCTGCGCTGAAGCTTGCGTTGCTGCACTGACTGTGAGCGTCTGGGGTCTGCGAGTCCCTGCAAACGCGAAGTAACGTGAGCGAATCACCACAACCAAGGACCGAGGTCTGCTGTTTCGCTGACTGCCGGAATCTCCGCCGTCAGATCTGGCAGGAGCGGGCGCACGCTAGCGCCAGTCGGGACGGCAATCCGACCGAGAGGGCTGGGACGACAGCGACTGTAAACAACGCAGGTTGACGTGCCCCCGTCTCCCCAGATCCACCCCCAACCGCCGGCCTCCCCTCCAGACACGCGCATCTCCATCCGGCGCCGTCGCATACCAGCCAGACGCCATGTCGGTCAAGTTCGAGAAGGAGACAACCAAGACGACGGCCGCCGTCGCCGACGCCGTGAGCGGCAAGGGTAAAGACGACATCCTGCACAATGTCGGCGAGGCCCTGACCAAGGGTGCCGGCCCCAACGGATACCTTGCAGTGAGTATCGCGCAATTGGGAGGCGCTGGGCTGCACACTGACATGCGGCGCAGGCGTATCTCAAGCAGCTGCAGAGCAACCCGCTGCGCACTAAGATGCTCACCTCGGGCACGCTGTCGGGCCTGCAGGAGTTCCTCGCGTCGTGGATCGCCCACGACAGGAGCAAGAGCGGCCACTATTTCACCTCGCGCGTGCCCAAGATGGCCATCTACGGTGCGCTGGTAGCCGCGCCTCTCGGGCACGTCCTCATCAGCATGCTGCAGAAGCTGTTCCAGGGCCGCACAAGCGTCAAGGCCAAGATCCTGCAGATTCTCTTCAGCAACCTGATTGTAAGCGCCGAGTTTGTAAGCGCCCGTCCGTCGTGCTGACGCCTTTAGATCTCGCCCATCCAGAACAGCGTCTACCTGACGTCCATGGCGCTCATTGCCGGCGCCCGCACATTCCACCAGGTCCGCGCAACCGTCAAGGCCGGGTTCATGCCCGTCATGAAGGTCAGCTGGATCGTCTCCCCCATCTCGCTGGCGTTTGCCCAGCAGTTCCTGCCCGAAACCACGTGGGTGCCGTTCTTCAACATCGTTGGTTTTGTCATCGGTACATACATCAATGCGCACACTAAGAAGAAGAGGCTCGCGGCTCTGAGGCGGAAGCACTACGGCGACGGCGGTGGCAGTGGCAGGAGCCAAGTAGGCGGCAGGCCCGGCGACGAGTACAGCCGCGACCCCCGTGACTCCCGTGATCCCCGCGACCCCCCGCGTTACTAGACGGCGGAAGCTCCACCATGCACCACCACAGCGTAATGTAAATCGCACTGGATCCGGGCTGCTCAGGCTTCTGGCACTTGGCGGATTCTTCTGTACCGTGCGCTTTGGGCTACGATTCTGTATATCCCTCATGTTTCTTGTTTGATGATTTGATGGTCGGTAGCGCTGCCATTTGGTCATGCCAATCTATGTTCTGATATCCCTCTGCACGTCGTCCCGACCCGCCTTGATCCGCAATGTGGGCCTATGAATCTGTTTAGTGATCTGATGCTTGTCCAGATTGAGCTTGAGCTGGGTGCTGCAGGATTAGCATCCAATGCAGGTTGCACGAAGCAGTCATCCGGTGCGGAGAAGACGCTCTTTGTGGCATGTCGTCGAGCAATTGCCTGGTGCAGTCGACAGGCTCGAGCAAGCCGTTGGGAGCAACATTGATATGTACCCTTTAGCCTACGCTCGAATGTCTGCAGGGCGCGCTGATAGGACGTTGGCCCCTCCAAACGGTTAGGTGCCGCTAGCCCCGAGCCCCCGCTCGTGATCAAGCGGCTCAGCACCTCAGCGCTCGGCCAGCTGCCAGAGTCTACCAGACACGCGCGAGGAAGACTCTGAGCGACGGCTTGTGCAGAAACGCGGGGTGGACGCGACGACCTTCCCCCACAGGCTACCCCAGGAATCCGGACCGGCGCTGTTACGTACAGGGCATTTGTAGCGTCATATAAGGACGCTCGAGGGCTGCACCCGCTGGAAAGCGTACATACCCGAATCCAGTACATAGCGACATGTCTGCCTCTCCGCCGCGCCCCGGGCAGGCATCGCACACGCGCACCTACCAGGCCTGCATTCCATGTCGTCGCCGCAAGGTGCGCTGCGACCTGGGGCCTGTCGACAACCCGCACGACCCGCCGTGCGTGCGCTGCCGCCGCGAGAGCAAGGAGTGCTTCTTCTCGGCCACGCGCCGCAAGCGCAAGCAGGACGGCGAGGATGAGGCCGACGAGCTGGACGACTACGAGGTGCGCAACGCGAGGAAGCGCTCGCGTCCGGACGAAGTCGACCACCACGAGCCGGCCGCCAGCGTGTCCGCCTATGTCTCACAGCCGCTGACGCCTGGAGGCTCGGTCGGCCGCTATGAGCCGCTGCGACGCCCGACCACAGCGGCGTCCCTGGCGCCCGTCGAGCACAGCGAGGAGGACATCAAGGTCAACAACGAGTCCGTCGCCACCCTGCAGACGGGCGAGATCTACAGCGGCCACGACGCCCTGAACCTGCTGTTCGAGGCTGCTCGCAATGGCGCCATGGACCTGCACCACCGCACCACCAGCACCTCGAGCATGCAGCGCCCCAATCTGGGCAGCACGCCGGGCTCCAACTTTGCCGGCAGTCCGCAGGTGACGGCCCCGCACATCAGGAGTACCTCGCGCGCTGCTGTCGACAATGTCGACCCCGCCATCACGCAGCCATTGCCGCCTCCGCAGCCGCAGCCGCAGCCGCCCGTGCTGCCAGACCCACCGAACGAGGCTGCCTTCAACGACGCCCTTCAAGCATGGTCGAGGTTCCGCTTCGTGCGCGCGGGCTGGCTGACGGCGAAGGAGGCCATTGCTTACATTGATTACTTCTATGCCTACCTGTCCCCTCTGACGCCCATCGTTGTGCCCGACTACCGCGACCACGCCTACCACGGCAAGCTGCTGAAAGAGGAGCCCATGCTTGTCATCACCCTGCTCACCATCGCCTCGCGATACTCACAGCCTAGCGGCCACACCAACGCCGGCGCAGCCTCACGTGCATATCTGATCCATGAGAAGCTGTGGAAGTATCTGCAGGGCATGATTGACCGTATGATATTTGGCCAGGAGCAGTTTGGTGGTGGCTTCTGCGGCGCAGGACAGCAGCCGGGATCTGATGTAAACCCTCTGTCCCGCAAGGGCCTTCGGACGCTGGGCACAGTCGAGAGTCTGATGCTACTGACCGAATGGCATCCGCGCGCCCTGCACTTTCCGCCCGGTGATGACGACGACGAGCTGGTTCTCCCAGACGATCTCGACCATGAAAAGGGGCCTAAAGCTGATATGTACAAGGGAGTGGGCGACAAACGCATAGACAGCTGGCTGGAACCCTGCTGGCGAAGTGACCGTATGTGTTGGATGCTCCTCGGTAATGCCATGACGCTCGGTTTCGAGATTGGAGTGTTCGACGAGACGAGCGAGACGGAGTTTGAGCAGGCAAATCACCACCTGTCTCATGCGACAGTGAAGTCGTATTTTCGACGGAAAAACCACCTCAAGAACTTGTTGATCATATACGTTACCCAGACCAGCGGCCGACTGGGTCTGACCTCCATGTTGCCTAAGATTGACAAGCGCGATGAGAACTTCGTCAGCGGCCCGACACCGAATGAACTATACCAGCAACGTGTGAGCGGCATCAAGGCACCGCCCATGCAGTTCGGCACGCGCCCCAGTGCGGGGCAGGATGGACAGCGACTACCACTCGAATCTGTAGCACACCAGGAGCGGCACGCCGTGCAAGATCTCGTTCTCGACTTCTGGACGCGCATAGCAAAGGTGATGGAGATGGGCAACCTCAAGCTGTTCTCGAATCGTCGAAAGACGCGAGAGCTGCTCAAGTCAGGGCAGTACGAGGATATGCTTAAGTTCTTCCAAGGGCCATTGATGGAGTGGAAGACATGCTTCGACCGCGCTCCACAAGGTAATTCTTTCTGATCCTTCTCCACCATCGCAGCACTAACAATACTCAGTCCCTACCCAACTCCGCCATGTACTCATAATAGAATTCGAATACACCCGCGTGTATCTCAACTCGCTCGCACTGCAAGCCGTAGTCGAGCGCTGTACACACAACACACCACTGCAGACCCACGCCAACCTGTCCACAACCCGGACTCCCACAGGCACAAATGGCAGTGCCCCCGGCCCCGGCGATGGCGGTGCGATCCCCTTCTCCACACTGACAAAGTGGTACGCCAACGATCGACACTACATCAACGAAGTCATTGACGCGTCGCGCAATGTCTTGAAAGTAGTCGTCGAGGGCTTGTACCCGGGAGACTACCTCCGACACGCGCCAGTGCGAACGTTTTTCCGGATCGTGTCAGTCGCCATTATCCTGTTGAAAACATTCGCACTAGGCGCAACCGAGGAAGATGTCGCCGTCTCGCTCGCGCTCCTCTCGGGCGCTGTCGACGCCCTGCGCACCAGCATCGTCGACGATGTGCACGTCGGCAACCGCTTCGCCGACCTTGTCGAAACCCTCACTCACCGCATCCGCTCGCGCTTCGTCCGCCTCGCTGCGAACGGCAGCTCCGCCATGTCGCGCGCCGGCTCGCGCTCCCCGCTCCAAGCACCTCTTATGCCGCCCCCTGCCCCCCTTAACCCCATCGCAGGCTCATACATGGGCTCGACCTCGCACATCTTCCCGACCAACGGCACCGGCACCGGCACCAGCGTTCCCGGCTCGCCCTCGCTCAGCGGCCGCGCAACCCCGATCTCGCAGTCGCTGTGGGGCATCTCCGCCGAGCCCTACGACCCAAACTCAAACTCCATCTCCATCATGCCCCCGCCGGGCTTCAACGCGTTCCCGCACCCCGGCACGCCCGGTGGCTCTGCCAACGGCAATGCGAACAGCACCGCCAACGGCTCGTGGTCGCAGTGGGCCAACAGCGGCGCCAGCTGGGGCGGCGCGAACAACGACCAGGACTGGCTGGCGCTGCCGCTGGATCCGCTGCTCGACCAGTGGGGCGCGGAGATCAACCAGACAGCCATGGGGCCGGATGTGGGCGGCATGGATATGCTGGACATCCTGCTGAACATGGGCGGGCCGCCCGGCAGCACATCGTAGCGTCCGCTGGCGAGGAAGGGAAAGCAGAGAGAAGGGGAGTAGTGATGGCTGGAGTGGATACTCCGAGCCTGATCTTGTGCGGTGCAATGTATTCTCGATCTCTGGGCGGTAGTTTGCGATACCCCAGCAGCTTTCGCTGTCTTTTATGCATTGACGCGTTCATCGTGTGCCTATGGAGAGGCGAGGTAGCAGTTCTTTTCTATGCCGATCTGCTGTTGTGGTCGTAGATGATACGATATCATGAATGAGTAGGGCAAAGCAAAACAACAAAAATGACATCAATGATCGAATGAACACCAAATGCTTCATTTTTGATTTCACATCGTGATTCGCCTGCGAGCTCGCTTCTTTCTGTCCATGCTCACTCGCCACGAGGTACATGTCTAGCGTGTTGTTCATGACAAAGGCATGTTTGCTTAGACGTTTCAACGACCTTCAAGGACTGAGCAACTGTATGTGCCAATATTCGGGTCATATGCGCACGACATAGGATTAGCTGCAAACATTCACGACGATGGACTTTTCAGCCATAGCATGATCAAACGGCTTACTCTAGTCTCGAATGAAATCTCACCAAGGGGTGTATGTTGTGCGCGTACCATGAGCATTCAGGCAATTATTTTCTCGTTTCTCGTTTCTCGTTTCTCGTTTCTCGTTTCTCGTTTCTCGTTTCTCGTGTCATCTCACCAGGTGCCCTCCTCTCCTACTTTCCCCATTGCAGAGTCCCACCTCTCTCGTGAAGCTAATGCACAAACCTGAAGTCCAACCTCTTCATCCCCTCGTCCTTGGTACTAACAATATAATCATCCTGCTCCTCCTTCGTCATCGCATTCCACAGCCTATCCCGCACGTTGTTGCGCCACACGTAAAACGCCTTGACGCCGAAGAACAGCGTGATGTTGACGCAGCAAATCGCGAGCAGGATCTTGTTTCCGCGGCGATACAGCGGCTGGTCGTCGTTGCGGTAGATGTTCGACGCGATGATGTTGCCCGACTGGACAAACATGTTGTAGAATGCCGCGGACACAGCGCGCGTACGTACCGAGTTCGAGTTCGCTGCGTTCCAGCCGACCAGGATCGCGTGGCAGTAGGGGTACGACAGTAGGCCGCTGAGGAGTGCGTAGCGTACCCAGGGGTTTGCGTTGGCGGGGAGGGTCACGAGCGCACACAGCCATGGGAAGATCCAAAAATTTGATAAGCTGGAGACGATGGCGCGCTCTCTAAGTTTCTTGGACACCCAGGTCAGGATGAGGAGTTGCACGGCGAAGAGGAATTGCGAGGGGATGAGCAGCATGTTGGCTTGGAAGGTGCTGAAGCCGAGCTGACGCAGGATGTAGGAGAGGTAGGTTGAAGGAGGAGAAGGCGGGATGTAGGCCATGAGGCCGATGAGGTAGAGCGGCCATTGCTCCCAGTCGGTGATGGTCTTCCACAGGAGGCGTGGGCTGACGCCGGTTCTGTTGTTCATATCGCCCTTGGATGGGTCATCGCGCAGCACGCGGTTGACGAGAATGTACTCCTCGTGTTCGCTGAACCAGCCGTTCTTACCGCGGAACCAGCTTGCAGTCTGAGTGGCTCCGGCAGGCATCAGCACGAAGGAGAAGACACCGATGACAAAAGTGAGGGTACCCTCGATCAGGAAGCTGGAGATTGTTAACTTGCGCAATGGTTATGACTTAGAGGCACTCACAGATATTGCCATCCACCCCAGCCATGTAGACCTCGCATTTGAAGAATGCCCGCGGCCAGAAGAGATCCGACGATGTTACAGAAGCTCAGTGCTGTCCAGAACCACGCCAGACGAGTTGGAAGCTCGTTGGATTTGAAGAAGTATGTGAGCCATAGAACGATATCGCTAGTTTCAAAATTAGCCCCTGCATCATATCTTGCGCAGAGAGGAATTACTCACGGAATGAACCCTCCCATCAAAAGGCCCAAGAGCGCGCGGATGGCGAAGTAGTGCGACTTGGTAGTGATTGCACATTGCGAAGCACTGACGATCGACCAGGCGCAAATAATGGTCGGAATCCATCTATAGTACCTCGATTAGCGCCACTCTATCGCTTCAAGTGGCAGGCTTACCGATCAGCTCCAACTTTCTTGCTGATCAGTCCGCTAGGCAGTTCGGCGAACAGGAACATGGCGAGGAAGATCTGGTCCCGAGTTAGTGGAAATCCGATTTGAAGGTCGGGTAGCGCACGGTTTGTCCATAATTGAAGTCGTTGGTATTCATGCCTGACTCGTCGTTAGCGCGGTCTACTCTGAACAGTTCTCGGGTACATACCAAGTTCGGGTAACATGTTGTCAGAGATGGCTCGATTGATGTTCTTGCGGTTCAGATCCAGCGACACAAACATCATCCATGCCCATAGTGTAATTCTGAAGTCAAGCTATTGTCGTGTCAGTTTTTCCCCTCTTCGTGTAGACACTACCATTACCTTGCGAACAAGCTTTTTCTCCTCTTCTGCCGTCCACGTGTATTCCGGATCGAACCGATGCCGTCCCTCATATTCCGCCTTCTCGTAAACTTCCCGCCAGTACTGCGCCGTCACGCGATCATTGAACGGGTGGTCCTCATAGGAGCCATGCGCCGGTCGCTCCTGTTTGGAGAGCTGGGAGGATCCCGAGTCCGCGCTCTGGGTAGCGGGTACCTGCTTCTGGTCGACTAAAGGCGCAGCCATAGTCGTCGAGAAACCAAGATGAGGATGTTGTTAAGTAAAACTTTGCTAACAACAGCTCGGCAGGGTCAAATGACCAGGGTCCTGGAGCGTACATCTCCGGAAGTCTTCAAGACCTTATAAACAACCGGAGATGCCCTTGAGCATTTCTTCAGCCAAGAATGGTGCAACAGTGCCTTCCACTGACAACATTTCGTTGACGCAAAGGTGTGCTGCCAAGGGCAAGCCCCAAGAGCCACGATTTTTACTGTCCTGTACCCGATAAGAATTGATCAGACGGTAATTGGCCGGAGACCGGGCTAGACGACGATTCGGGTAACAGAGAGACGCAACGTACTGGAACAAAAAGCAGGGGCCTTCGGGGCGACTTGTGAACATGCTTGGCTGCATGTCAATTGACGAGCGCACTGTTGGATTGGTACAACGGTACGATACACCTCGTGGTAAGTGCTCCCACAACCAGCCCCTTGGGTCCAAGCCGGCTCTTTGATCGGTAGTGAATGCCTCATCCATGCCGAACGCTTGAGATTACCATGGCATATGTCGTGTGCCGGCCGGAAGGGAGTCGCTTCTGCAGACCCGCAGGCCGTTGAATATGCGGAGGATCAGCATACACTGTGGACTGTTTCTTCTCGCATCTAACTATGTCAAAGGAGGCGAGCGAATCCTATGAGTCTCTCGATGGGGTAATTAGTTCGAGTTGTGCGCGATAACGATGATCCATGCAGGCACGTCAATATCTGGAGAATTGCGTCAGGCACCGCGGCTTGGTTTTAGAGAACGGAGCCGAATTGGCTGCGATGTCGCATTCAAACTTCTGCGAAAAGGAAAAGCAGCTGAAGACGCTGTTTCCACGAGTCCAGAACGTGGCAGAACGTGGTTCTGTTGCAGTGAAGGATGTCGTGAGGTTTGTACATATGTCGTCAACGGGAGCCAATCACAGCTGTCGAAAATATCATGACCGTACACGCACGGCTCAGGCTTGGTGAACGACAACGAGGGGAGTCCAGAGTATGATGAAATTGTTTGTGGGATGCGACCATGAGCAACTTGCATTGTTCAGCTGAAGGCAAACGGTGTCCGATGGAAAGAGCTCGATATGATTGCCAACCGTGACGACAACATGTGCTTTCCCTTCACCAACATCACGAGCGCCACGATAAACAGATCAATACAGTTCCAATACAATTCATTCATAGTACCGATCTACGACTTTTCCTCACTGTTGAGACCCAGATCCTCACTCCTCGACTTGCTGTTCGGGTCCAGGTACGGCTTCTCGCCCAAGCTCACAGCTCGCTGTCCAGTCCTTGGGCCCTGCCCTTTGATGTCGAATGTCGCAGTGTGATACACACTTCTGTTATCCCAAATAGCCAGATCATTTTCATTCTGCCACCTGTGGCGAACCTGCAAGTCATGGTTCTCCACGATCAACTGCACGAACCACTCCAGTGCATGCTGGCTCTCCTCCTTGGTCAGGCCATTGATCTGCTGAACGTGATGGCCAACAGCAAAGACTGACTTCCAGCCCGTCACCGGATTTGTGCGAATCACAGGGTGCTCGGCGATCAGCTCGCTGCCGACGTTCTCAGGGGCGCCGCGAGGCTTGTCGTATAAATCGAAGCCATTCTCCTTTGCAGCGAGGTTGAAACCGGGTTGCGCGTACGTGGCATTGAGGCTTTCGAAGAACTTCTGGTATGGTGGCGAGAGACGGTCGTACAGCTCGTATCCTGAGGCCCAAAGAGTGTCTGCGAACTACATCAGCCAGTTATCGCATGGGCGATCACATCGAACTCACCTCCGCCAGTCTTAGGCAACTCGGTCAGTCTCAGCAGCGCGTAGTCGCTGGGGATCTTCTCGAATGTGATGTCGCTATGCCAGCCGCCCTTCGCACTTTGCTTGCGGTCTGCGAAGTTCAGGAACTTGTTCTTGTAGATTTCCTTTGCCTGTTCCGAGCTGATGACACTGATCTCGTTATCACCGCCACCGAGGCGACGACCAGCGTTTATGACAGGGTGGATGTGCAGCCCCGATGTCTCTGGCTTGCCCGAGAGCTCACCTAGACGTTGTGCGAGTTGCTTCTGGAGATCGTTGGTCAAGTCGTCCTGCTTGCGGAAGAAGACAACACCGCGCTGCGAAACTGTACAGACCGTGAGAAATATCCTTGAGAGTGAGGTAAAATTCAACACGTACTAGTGATGGCAAGATCCCTGATCAACTCATCTGAATTTGGTGCTTCCAACCACTCCTTCAAGTTGACGTCGCTGAATTCGCGACCGATCACCGGAGTCACATCAAAGGACTTGTACTGATCGAGGACTCCTTTGAGCTTCAGAGGCTCACGTGGGTATTGCGACTGTGCTGGCGCATCAGTGCTTTTGGTGTTGAGAGTGACGGTTTCTGTGGCCATGATGGGTCAAGTTTGCAATATTCACCAAGAAGTAGAAGTCGACAGGTCTCGACACTTATTAGTATATGTACAGTCCGGGATCAACAAAGACCCGCATGTCATCGATGGGACAATATCGCAACATCACAGGGTTGAGACCCAACGTGCATGAAGAATAGTGGCGCCAAGCGATACTAATGGCTACGGCTGGACTCGTCCACATCTCGATAGGCGTTTCATTGACAATCGCATGCTGCTGTTTCGATAGAGAGCTGGTGTTGCGGGGTAGGTGTCTGCGACATGTGGGGGCATAATTGCGTGCTGTTCGGTTAAGCTCTACACGCGAGTAGTGAGCGTCAACGTACTCAATATGCCGCCTCCTTTAAATCGTGCCATATCTCGGGCAGATCACCAATTATAGCCATGAAGATGTATACTGTCCGATAACGCAAAGGGTTCGACCCAGCTACCGACTAATTACCCGCACTTCTGCAGCCGTGCGCCAGCTAGCCCTCTAGGCGCTTCCCTTAGTAATGACTCCTGAGTTCTTTGATGCATATGAACTTGTTACCAAGCTATGGTGCTCTTGATACTAATGCCCCATCCGCGGTTGGATCCATCCTGCGCAGGGTCAGTCGCATCATGCCAACGAGACTCAGGGTTACAACTCACTGCTCATATCTGCCCTCTCATCCAGAGCCTTGGACTCAAGGTCACTGCGGGCGCCGTCGCTAGATCCAGCATTGGCGTCATCAGACCAATAGGTAGCAAAGTCTTTGCACATATCCTGCACTAGACTTGTGATTAAATCGTATAGCACGGCCTTGGCCTCACGTTTGCACTCCTTCTCAAGTTTTGCCGTATGCTCCTTGCTCATATTCTGGCGCCGCAAGGTCGTGATGTCTTCAAGCACATACAGCAATTCCGCCTCAGAACATCGTGTTCTGAGAGCGGCGAGTCTATTTTGCCGCACGTAACGTGACGTGACGTCCACTGCGCCTTCCGTGGAGAAGGCGATGCAGTAACTGAGTCGCCTTTGCCATCCTGCACATTCCGTTAGCGTTGAGCAAAGTGGATGGAGTGGAACAGTACCGTCGGTGTACATCAGTGGCTTGTCCCAGGCCTCCTCACAGACGTCTACATGGACCCAGCGCTTCCTGTGCGCGGAGTATACTTCGATCCAAACGTGGTCTTCCCCATTCCATACCCATCGAACGCGAGAGCCTAGAGCGCGACACAGCAAGCCAAACGCATTCGCCCATTCACCTACACGCCCTCTCCGCGTTTGAAGAAGGGTGGCGGAATCTTGGTATCGCGGGAAGCGGACAGTATCATGAGATACCTCATTCCTGCAAGAGTAGACCTCAACCTGTTGAGCACCCTGGGATACTTCCTCTGTTGTGGGCGCGGCAAGCCCAATAGCAGTTGTAGGACCGTGGCAGACTTCACATGGAGGATTACTGACCCATGAAAAGAACGACCGTTTGAACCAGCGCATCAGAGCTCTGATGACACAGTCCTGATAGCTCCAGCAAGGCTTCAAAGTCAAATCGCTCGCTACAGCCTCAAAAGAATCAGCCTCTTTTTCCGCCTCCTCGTATAACAGTTCCAGTGGCAAGTGCTGCAGGGCTTCATCGAGAAGTTGTGGATCCTCCCATCTTATGGGTGTATTTGAAAGACTGTGAAGGAGTCTTTCAAACCGCAAAGACGCGAGATTCATTCCGTTCGGTGGTACTGGCACGAGAAAATGGCCGTATTGTTGTTCCCTGAACGGTGGAGGTCGACCATCCTTTATGCGATTTCTCCACTCTCTCAGTGCCTCTAGTCTCCCCTTCTTCATAATTGCCTGGAAGCTGACCGCTGCTGCTTTCTCGAAGGATGTGTGCGTGCGATTTTCCGATAACGTGTGTCCAGCTGCAGCTCCGTTTTGCAGTTGACCAGTCTTTGGTTCGGGTTCCGAAAGGACTTGCCAGATCCCTTCATGGATCTCACTCGTCGAACCGACGTTTTCATAGTCTCCACGTGTTTGACTGTCATGTGAGAGTTGATCTGCTTGTGACGAACCTGTTGTACTCTCTCGTGTCTCGCATCGCTGGCTGAGGAGAGGTACGAGTTTCTCGATATCTTCAAAGATTTGATAAGCTGGAACAACGCACGCAAGACCTGTCTCTGGTGCGCCTGCCACTATATGGCCATACAGCTTATTTGTCTCCCCATCATAGACCCAGGAGCCGCAGTCGCCGTCGGCAAGCGGCTGTTCGAGGGCGACATGATAGACTTCTTGATACTTGCACGCATTCGGTGTGCGCATAAAGCTCGACCCGGGCGCTATGATACCATTCAAGCAGCCTCCAGATGCTGTATAAGCAACAACTGGTGCGGAGAGTTCGTTTCCCAGGTGGTTCGGTTGCGTGCATAGTGGCAATTTGTAGTCTTCAGACGGCGACGCTGTACTTTGCCCGTGTAGTCTGATCAGAGCATAGTCAAGCTCTGGCGACGAGCCATCAAGGGACGATAGTGCAAGCTCACCCACGAATGTATGACCGTAGGGAGAACATGGGCTGTGCAACCCAAGAGATTTCGAATCTTCATCTATCTTGTCATCGATATCACTGAGTGATACGACTGACAAATCCAAGTCAAGGTCCAACTCGCATTCTAGGTCTGAAAGCGCGGAGTCAGACTTTACACTGCTGGAATCGTCCCAACTCTCATCGCTGTCCGAGAAGGCTAGATCATCGAGGTTGTTGAGGTTGGTTGTCGATGCTTCTGGCTGGCTGACAAAAGCGTGACCAGCAGTCATCACATACTTCGAGTTGTTGATATGAATGACCCCACCGCTTGTGGCTTTCCGGAATACGCCGTGGTTCTGGCCGTCAGCGACGAGTAAGAGTGAGCCGATGGTGGGCTGTTGAAGGCTGCTAAACACAGAATAAGAAGAGCCTTCCGTGGTCGAAGTGTTGCCGAAGTTCACTTCTTCGGGTCGTGACGATAGTTGTACTAGCGGCTGCTTGCAATCTGGGGCTCTCGGTAGATGTTTTAAATCCACTCCAGGATGTGCGCGAACAATGCCACTGTCTCTTATCATGTTTCTGATCGCTTTTCGATATCTTTCGCTTTCACAACAGAAGATGATCGTTGGCGCTGCGGTTCCAGGGGATGATCCGACCATATAAATCGACCAGCTGACCCACTCTGATGTAGGCTCGCTGTATGTGTCGAGGTGGAGTTTGATCGCTGGGGCTAGCAAGTCGAATATAGACCGTGCAGGTCCGATCGCCTCCCAGCAGGACTTGCCTCCGATCAATGAAAGAAAGCGTCCTATGGATGTCTGAGGGCAAGGCCATTTCGACGGAATATCCTCTGGTTCTGCTTTGATGCTGCGAGAGACTCGGCTCCTGCGGATCCTGTTCAATGATTTCATGTTCGGAAATGTGCTGAGGGACGCTACCGTCATCGACATCCAGTGTTAACAGGTGACACGATCATGACCTGGTGAAGACAGGCTCAACTTGGGCGAGCTGAGCTCTAGTAGACTCCTCTTAGGTCGAAGGCTGTGCTGGCGGCTTGAGGCTGACGATGCCCCTCAGCCTGCAGGGCTGCAAACCCATGCTGCATCTGACCAATCGCTATGCATACTCATCGACACAGCCACGAGGAACACGAGTCGATTGCAGGATGCAGGCAATGATCTGCGTGGATCTCGCACCTGTTCTCGAGATGCGACATGATCGTCGTTAGGTATAGAAAACTCCCGTCGGTCCTGCCCTTGGAGCGCGTTCTCTTGGCAAACCAATGTCGCTCACAACGTCGCTCCTCGAGCCTCCGTGTCCTAAAACAAAAAGTAGCATAATTGACGCGTTCTGGAAACCGTCCAGCATCCCAGGCCCCCTTGTTAATCCAAACATCTCCGACGTGTACTGGAAATTCTACCACAAAGAATGTGAACGCGCGCTGCACGATGGAGGCAGGCACGTCCTGGCCCGCACCCACCAAGACCTCGTCGACATTGCCACACTCATCCACGAGCAGCAATCGCGCGAACACATACGCCAGAAACTGCGCCAAAAACTGACCAGGACCCACGACAACGAAGATGAGCTCGTGAACCGCGCGATTGATCTTACAGCAACCCTGCTGCTCATGGTAGACTGCACGAACGTTGAATACGGCTTCAGTGGGAACCAGCAACTCGAATGGAAAACCGATTCTCTGACGCAATGTCTCGAGACCTATTTCGGCACCAAGCCGGAACTCGGGCATGAGGGCGTCAAGCTGCCGCGCATCTTCAACGTGGGGAACCTCGACCGCATCGCCGGCATCGAGATCGTGCCTACCGCGAACCTGCTTGACCATCTGCGCCTCGTCGATGACGATACGCAGCTCTATGTGTTCCACCACGCGGCGTTTCTCAAGAGGCAGGCAAACAGGTGGGTCCCCAGCGGCCGTTGATGGAACGCAGCTGATTGCGCAGCGCACTGCTGCCGACAGGCCTGGTCGAGGAGACGCAGCGCACGCTCGCTCTACTGTTTCCACAATCAGATCCGATGGTTCGGAAGTGGCATCGCCAGCTATCCGCAGAGTCTTGTGTCGACGACCAGTTGATGTTTTGTGGGCATTTGAAGACAGATGATCGGCAGATTGAGAAGTTTGTGTTTTGGCACGACCGGTTGGTGGTGCTGAAACAGGTTTTCGATGAGGCGACGCCGCGGAACTTATCGCAGTGGTGGTATGATCGACGGAATGGAGTGCAGTGGTATACCTTCTGGGTTGCCATAGTAGTATTGACACTGACATTGCTTTTTGGGTTCATTCAGAGCGTCGAGGGGGCGCTGCAGGTTTACGCTTCATTCAAGGGCGACAAGTGATAACACCCCTCGCACACCACCAACTGATTGGGCCTGGAAGTGTGATATACGAAGATGTTCAGGTGTGCTGGCCTCACCGATGCCGTATGCAGCCAGTTGCCGATATACATTTTCGTCAGAGCTTCATCACTGATACCCAGCAAAAGAAGGAACAAACGAAACTTAAGTTCGACACAAATGTCTTATTTCCTATTCGTACACACTAAACTTGTCTATCTACATCTACAAGGCGAGTCTCGACATAACCTCAGCAACCTTCTCCCTGATACCCTGCTTGCCATCGTACTTCTCCAGCAGATTCGCAATAGCATCCTCGGCCTTATTTCCGCTCATCTCACGAATAATCTCCTCTTCGCGCGGCAGCCCAATCCAAGCATGCGGGTATTCTGTGTAATCGGTATCAGAAAGGAGTGACAGCTTCTGGCCGTCGTCTCTGCCGATGAAGAAAGCGTGAACGTTGCGCTTCTTGATCTCGTTGAGGGTGTTGGGCTTCCAGTCGGGGCGCTCCTTTTTCCTCTGAATGAGCTTTGCGGTTACGCCCTCGACGAAGTCAGGGTGTGCCATGAATGCCGTGGCGATGTCGTGTTCCTTCTGGAATGTCTGGGCGATGGACCACTGGCGACCGATGCGCATCTGCTCGAGGGTAACGGCGACGGAGATTGGAGAGCGAGTCTCGATGGTCTCGATGGTCTTCCTGGCCCAGGTCTTCAGGGGCTCGGAGGCCTTGGTGTCGTTGGAGAGTTCGTCGAGCGAGGCGAGAATAGCCTTGATGTTGGGCTGGTCAACGTGGAAGATACGGTCGATGGCCTTGCGGAGCTCGCCGGAAATGGCAGGCTTGTCGGCGGGGAGACCAGTGCTGTATTCCTCGATTGTGGCGTTGATGATCTTGAAGCGATCCTGCAGGGGCATGTAGTCAGGGAACTGCAGTTCGGCGAGACGCGACTCAAGCTGCTGCAGGGTCGAAGAATGGATGTAGTGGGTCGCAACGCCGTGGTAGAAGGCGTCTACGCCCCTCAGCTGCTCAGAGGTTAGAGCGAGGTATGTGCCGAGCGCTCCCTCCATGCGCGGTAAGAAGAAGGATGCGCCAACGTCAGGGAAAAATCCAATGGTGGTCTCAGGCATAGCGAAGAGGGTGTTCTCGGTCGCGATCCTGAAAGGAGCGTGAATGGACAGACCAACGCCTCCGCCCATTGTGATACCGTCCATGATGGCAACGTACGGCTTCGTGTATGTTGCAATCAGATGATCCAGCTTATATTCCAGGGCAAAGTAATCCGAGCTCTCCTTCTGCCCCTTGGGGCCTCTCCGATTAGCCTTTGCCAACGCCGCAACGTCTCCACCTGCGCAGAAGGCACGCCCTGTGCCCTTGATGACAACCACGCCTGCGAGCTCTGATTTCGCCCACTCCTGCAGCCTGGGGATGATCTTGCGAACCATGGAGCCGTCTAGAGAGTTGAGCTTCTCCGGTCGGTTGAGCTGGATGCTGCGCACTCCGTAGTTGTTGGTGAAGATGACATCATCTGGGTTGTCGCTCTTTCGATGCTTGAGGAGGGTTTTTGTCGGCGTCATGGGCTCTTCGCCCGGCGGTGTGGACTCTTCGTCCAGCTCCTCGACCTCTTCGGTCGGCGTCGAGTACTACATAGCGTCAGACTTGAGAATCGTCCAGGGCAGGACTGGGCGGCTTTACCTTTCGTGTGCCGGCCATCCACGAAGGATGTGTGATCTTTGCGCGCAAAGGCATGGCGGTGACTGTATGTGTCCGCGAAGCCCAGCTCAGCGACGCGGGAGTCCGTCTTGCGAACGCGCAGAGAGACATGTGTGTGGTGGGAGCGGCTTCGTGTACTGGATGCAACTTTTTGAGCACTCAATCGCCGACAGGAACCTCGGGTATCCGCAGCACGGCGAGTGGAAGAAGGCCGGGAATAGGCGAACACGCTCAATGCACTCCGGGCGGACAGCTGGCGCAAAGGAGCAATGTGTAATATGTACAGCCACTGAGCACACACGCGATCGGATTCTGCTACACGGGAAGGTCGTCGCTATGGAGCTCGCGCGTGGAGCTGGTAACTAGCCCAATGCGGGAAGGCGCACTAAAAGTCCATCGCATTCTCAGATGACAGCCACTTCGATCCATCTCTGCCAATCGCCTCTCTTTCATTCTTCGTGACTTATTACCGGCGTCCTCGCTCTTTTAAGCACAATGTCGAGCTTCTCGAGAGTCTTCCAGCGCACTGCGCGCAGCGCCTTCCAGTACCAGCGCGGCATCAACCCCGTCCAGAATGCTCTCGGCGCGCAGGGCACCAGCAGGTGGATGAACGGCGTCAGGAACTACGCCGCCTTCACCCGTGACAAGCCTCACGTCAACGTCGGTATGCTTGCGTTCCATCTCTACTGCATATCGCCGTCTAACCAATGCAGGTACCATTGGTCACGTCGATCACGGAAAGGTACAGCGCCTCCTTTGCCCCCGAGCCCGCCGAACCCACACTGATCGCTCATAGACCACCCTCACAGCCGCCATCACCAAGCGTCAGGCCGAGAAGGGCTACGCCAAGTTCCTCGAGTACGGCGCTATCGACAAGGCGCCTGAGGAGCGCAAGCGTGGTATCACCATCTCCACCGCTCACATCGAGTACCAGACCGACAACCGCCACTATGCCCACGTCGACTGCCCCGGTCACGCCGATTACATCAAGAACATGATCACAGGTGCTGCCAACATGGACGGTGCCATCATCGTCGTCGCCGCCTCCGACGGCCAGATGCCCCAGACCCGTGAGCACCTGCTGCTCGCCCGCCAGGTCGGTGTCCAGAGGATCGTCGTCTTCGTCAACAAGGTCGATGCCGTCGACGACCCCGAGATGTTGGAGCTTGTCGAGATGGAGATGCGCGAGCTTCTCTCCAGCTACGGTTTCGAGGGCGACGACACACCCATCATCATGGGCTCTGCTCTGTGCTCTCTGGAGGGCCGCAAGCCCGAGATTGGCGAGACCAAGATCGACGAGCTCCTCGCCGCTGTCGACACCTGGATCCCTACCCCTCAGCGCGATACCGAGAAGCCTTTCCTCATGGCCGTTGAGGACGTCTTCTCCATCGCCGGTCGTGGTACTGTTGTCTCTGGACGTGTCGAGCGTGGTATCCTGAAGAGGGATCAGGAAGTCGAGCTCGTCGGTAAGGGCACTGCGCCCATCAAGACCAAGGTCACCGATATCGAGACCTTCAAGAAGTCCTGCGAGGAGTCGCGTGCCGGTGACAACTCCGGTCTCCTCCTCCGTGGTATCAAGCGTGAGGATGTCCGCCGTGGTATGGTTGTCTCGGTCCCTGGACAGGTCAAGGCACACAAGAAGTTCCTCGTCTCTATGTACGTCCTCAGCAAGGAGGAGGGTGGCCGCCACACCGGCTTTGGCGACAACTACAGGCCTCAGATGTTCATCCGAACTGCTGACGAGTCCTGCGCGCTCACATGGCCCGAGGGCACCGAGGACGTCTCCAAGCTTGTCATGCCCGGTGACAACGTCGAGATGGTCTGCGAGCTCCACCAGCCCCACGTTCTCGAGCAGGGTCAGCGCTTCAACATGCGTGAGGGTGGCCGCACTGTCGCCACTGGTCTCGTCACCCGTATCCTTGGCTAAGCATCTGGATTGATCGGAGGCGAAACGAGAGAGAAGGCATAGCGAGGGATGACAATACCCGGTGTAAGATGAAGGGAGATTCTTTGTACAATATTTGTATCTCTCCCGCTCTCCGCTTCGATGCTGTTATATCATGTACTTTAGCACGGCTCGGATTTAGAAGGGCGTTAGCATTGACGAGGTTGAAAAGAATGTAATGACATGTACAATACTACACATCTGTCCATAAGTTTGAAGTACGTGTGGATGGCCAGTAAACATTATGACAAGGTCGTGCTGCTCACATGCTCTAGCTCTAACAACCCACGACATGAACTTGAGCACATCGCATTACATCATTACCAGTACCCTACATGGTCCACTGCCCCAAAGCCCCCCAATCCACAGTCAGCCCACTCCCCTCCATCACCCCCGTTCCACCCACCATCCCCGCAAACCCCAACCCTTCATAACCATCCAACCCCGGCACCCCAAACAAATCCAACCCCATCTCGCCCTCAATCCCCAAATCCATGCTTTCATTACTCGCTGGTGTAACCTCACCCACGCCCGTATCCAGAACCTCGTCAATCACCCGCGTGAAAATCCGACTCGCCTTGCGGCACAGATTGTAATTCGCCTCGCCGGCGCGCGCCCCGCTGTTCTCCAAATGCGCCGAGGCATCCAGATGGCTAATCAACACCGCGAGCATGCGCACGATCTCCGCCTTACTAACACCAGACGGCAGCGGCACAGCAGTGCGATGTTGCACGCGCAGCGCCGTGGCGAGCACCGACGCGCTGGGTAGTCCGTACAGCAGGATGCAGTTCAGCGAGTCGCGGTGGGTGTCGTAGGTGCGGTCGCGGATGGCGCCGAGCGCGAGGGTGTGCGAGAGCAGGTCGATGCTGACGTGCAGCATGGCGGCGTTGGCGGGCAGCGGGGTGCGGTCGAGCAGTTTCTGGACCATGAATTCCGAGTACCAGTGCGTGAGGTGGATGACGACGAGCATCAGACATACGCTCGACGGGTACGACTCGTCCCAGCACGTCTTCCAGTAGCGCATGTGCGAGGGCAGGCTTTCCCAGGTGGTGCGGATGCGGGCGGAGATGTCGAGGAGGTCGTGTTCCACGCGCGAGTCGATGGTGGTGAGGGAGAAGTCGAGGATGTCTTCGCGCTGGCGCGAGGCGATGTGCCGCAGGCGGATCCAGGAGGCGCGGAGGTGCTGGCCGCGCGTGTTCCAGCCGTCGGCGTCGAGGCGGGCGATAGCAGCTTCTAGGTCGGCGGGGTCGCCTGTGATTTCGTCGTCGCGGAGATCGAGGGGCATCTTGATGTCGGTGTGCCGCTTGCTGATGCGTATGGGGCGGCCGAGGAAGGTGGAGATGGACTTGTCTTGGTTGTAGGAGGAGCAGAAGATCCGCCGGCGGGTCTCGGTGAGCCAGATGGGGATATCGGTGCATGCTGACTCTTTGTGTATCCCCAACGCGTAGATCTGCGTTGCTAGGTCGTTGATGCGTCTCCAGGAAGGCGGCCCTAGATATGATCAGCCTGGCAGCATCAGTAAGTATAGATAGCTTACCGGAGTATCCACACACCATGGTGGTGAAGAGGTAGTTTTCGTAGTACATCCACACCGTGATGTCGTTGACTGTGGCAATCAACGAGGTGATAGTGATGCACTGCGTACTTGCACTGAGCAACTCATCCACAAATCTGGCCCTCAGTCCCCGATTGCCAGGGCCACTGAAGGTATCTGGCGAGAATCCGAATGTCAGCGATCTCCCCGCCGTGGCAAGAAGAAATCCAATCATCTCCAGGCGTACATTGTCTCCAGAACAGGCTTTGCAGAGATCGCGCGGATTCGGGATGTGGCTCACACACAGCGGCTTGCTCGAGTTCTCCAGAATCTGATCGACAAGCTGGGTAGTTGGCGGCGACTTATGGAGATTGTGCTTTTCCACAAAGGGCCCCATTGCGTTGATGGCATCAATTTGGAGTTGTGCAGGAATCACACCAGCTTCGTTGCTTGCGTTGTACCACAGGATCAACTCCTGGATCAATGCGTAATGACGGAAAGTACTCAAAATGCTAGTAACCACTTCACGCCTCATAGCCTTTTTCAGGGTGTATTGATGGGTCAATTCGTGCTCTGGGGTGTCCACTGTCGTGGAAGCCTCACGTTCTTGAGGCAGTTCAGATGCGTCATCCTGGGGCAGGAGCAGTGCGTAAGAGCCAGGCCCGAGATATCCAGGGCTGTACGTGTCGACTGGGACAGCATCTGCAAGTTTCTCCTCGACTGGTGTCGCAGGGGGGAAGCCTCCATCTCTTCCCGTGCTAGGGGATTTCTGTGGTTGAATCGTCGGTCGTCTGCATGGTCAGTACTGCTTTGGTGACGGACAGCGCTCATACTTTCTCTTCAGCGGTCTTGATTCACCTGACCGCGCCTCATTCGGCGTTTCGATTGGATGCTCGTTGCGCGGTTTTGTGAGCGGTGCTGGGTGGTAGAAGCAGCGATCCTCGATACCTCTCTGACGACAGCGTTCACACTTTGGATATGCGTGGTCACACTTGGTCTTGTTCAGTCTGCATGGCTCACACGACGCCGGCTTGCCGTTGCGTCTGCTAGCATTCGCGTTCCTGACGATTGGTCAGCGTGGTGAGGTGTGAGAGATACAACGTTTACATGGTGGAGACCGCGACATGTATCCTCGCCAAGGCTGTTCAGTAAAACAAGCAACGGTATATGTCCGAGACAGCGGCATGCACGATCCATAGTCCTGATGTGCATGACTGAGGTGTAAGATTTAGGCGCGTCATAGTGTAAGCCAGCCTTCCACCAATCACGACGCGCTGGCCTGGACGCGCTACTCACTGCCCGCATTGCGCCCGCATTGGCAGATCATGCGAACCGCCTTCTATTGATGCTGCTTGATTCTGTACTGCTCTAACTCACCTCCGCGATCTGACGCACGATGCGATACACCACACCGATTCTACAACATGCCGATTCTCGAATCCGACGTCCTGAGGCCCATGGAGCCCTCGCTCAACGAGCTCCACTGGGCTGAATTTGTTCTGAGTAATGCGTCGGTCGTATACGAGAGCAATGGGAAGCCTGCCAGCCTTCTGTTGGCGTACCCAGACACCCTGCTGAAGGTACAAGGCCGTCTGGAGACACCAGCTCAGAAGCATTCATACCACCGTACGCTCGGGATATCATGCAAGCTTCACTTTCTGACATAATGTTCAGTGCTTAAGAAACCCTACAAACCTACCGAAATCGTAGTACGCAACGTCACACGCTATTGCTACGGCCAGATGACCGACGGCAGCTGCGGCTTCTGGGCGCTGGGCGAAGCAGGATGGTTCGAGATCCGGCCTGCAGCGCACTTCAAGGCTATATTCGACGACATGGTGCAAGCTGTGGAACTGCTCTACTTCGTGACCGACATCTACAACGAGCCGAGGAAGAGGGGTGGCGGACCGAGTGCCGCGTTGATCTACCAGGAAGTGAGTGGCGTGGCAGGTGTTGCGGAACGTGTACTGACGCTATGCAGTACGCTGAGGATCCCAGGTTCCCCTGTAATGATATCGTAGAGGCAGAGGGGATATTTCGCAAGCATCGCGAGTTCCTTTTGTTGTGCTTCGTGACGCGGGCACATGACATCGGATGGAGCAACACTCCGCTCTATCAGACCTTCAGACGAACATATCCTGTAGGCCATCCTCACTGAGGAGATTCAAGGTGCTAACGATGCGTAGAAAGAGTTTGAACGATGCAAGGCCCGGAGCGCAGGCCGCCCTACAGATGTCAAGACATCTCGCACGAGAACGTCGCCAGCGCCAGTCCCATCCGCGAAGGCGCAAACGAGCAGAGGCTCGGCGGTCGTGGCTAAGGCAGACGAACCGCCAAAGAAAGACGACAACTGGTGGGAAGCAGCGACGCTGTTCGCATTCATGCAGAGAGCTGTCAACCAGCGCGTGATACGAGCGGGGCGGAACAGTATCACAGTGGATCGAGTAGCCCAGCTGATCATCAGACGTTTCGAGATTGAGGATGTACAGGTCGCGCGGAACATACTTCTAGTGCACGCGCAGAGCCTCTGCTACATGATGGACCACCCCCGGCGGCGAAACATTCGCTTTTTCGCAGCAGAGCCAATCTACGGCGAGTTGAGAGCTGGACACAGCCTGCCGGCAGCCGAGCAGAGAAGAGCGGAGGGCATGGAACTGCGACCGCGAAAGCACCAAGGGCGGTTACAAGGCGAAGAAAGCGAGTCATCAGACACAGACGACGAGGAAGATGAGGAAGATGAGGAAGATGACATAACAACACCACAACACCGAGCACCCAGAAGGAGCCAAAAGGGCACACTATCCGTGCTACGCCCCAAGAGCGGGAAATCCTCCACAGGCAAAAGCGTGCAGCGCGCCGGCAAAGGAAAGACCAAACCGCCCATCCCCGTGTCAGACTCCGACTCGGCCGACGACATGCCCCTCGACACACCCACCCACGCCCTCTCCCCCGCGCCCAAACGCAAACTCTCCACCTCCTCCCCGCCCCACGCCGAAAAACGCAAACGCACACACAGCGCCTCCCCCCCGCCCTCGTCCCCCCCGCGCACCGCCTCCGCCTCCCCCGCCCCATCCGCCGCCGCAGTCCCCCTGCGCGCCCGCCCCCCCACAGCGCCCTCCACACTCCCCCTCCTCCCCGCGCTCGCGTCCACCCCGCTCCCCACATACACGCCCAACGGCCCGCGCGACTCGTGGCTGTGCGGCTTCGACGGGTGCGCGCAGCGCATCTACGGGTGCAGTAAAGAAGGGGGCCGGGCGCTGATCACGGAGCACCTTGAGGATCATAGCAAGGGGAGGGAGAAGGCGGTGGGGATTCTGTGGCGCGAGCAGGAGGCGTCGCGGTTGCCTGTTGAGTGAGTGCTTGTTTTCTCATTCTTTGTGATGTGATGTGGCTTTTGACGCTGGGTGGTGATGTGGTGAGAGAGGCTAATGGCTAACGCGCGCAGTAATCTGATCAAGCGGATTCGCGAGATGGGCGAGGCGGGGACGCCGCTGTTCCCCGCGGAGGCCAGGGCGCAGGCGCGGCCGATTGAGCGGGCGGCGTAGGAGTGCGTCGGGGAGGTGAAACGTGAAACGAATACAAGGACGAGCATGTCAGGCTATAATTTCACGACTTGGAGTAGCAAACCACCGCCTCACGGCCCACGACACCTCCGCTCTGCAGTCCACAGTGCTCCCAGCTAGCCCCCAGCGCGTCCCCGCTTCCCTCCGCCCCTGCGATCCCCCTCGACACCCCGCTTCAGACCCGCCCGCCGCACCCAGCTCTCGCGCTGCAGGCCACACGTGCTCCACCACTCGCCGCGCACGCCGTCGTCGTCGTCGTCGTCGTCGTCGTCGTCGCTCGCAGTCTGCGTCCCAGTCTCAGTTCCAGTCCTGGCGTTGGCGTTGAACTCGACGTGGTCCTCGACACTCTCAATAACACTCTCCACAACGCCGTCCGCGCCGTCCACACCGTCCGCACCATCCGCACCGTCCGCACCGTCCGCACCGTCTGCACCGCTCTCCACGCCGCTGTCCCACGCGCGCTCAATCGACTGCCGCACCGCGCCGGCGCCGACATCTGCGGCGTCCGCGTCGTTGTCGTCGGGCGGCGGGGAGGGGAAGTGCGCATACGCATGCGCATGCCCTTGCGCATGCTGCGCGGCTGGCACGCTGCGATTCGAATGTCGGTGCGGCCGCGACGCTGGGGTGTGATGTGGATTGGAGTGTGTCTGTAAGCGTGGGTGTGGGTGTGCATGTGGATGTGGATGTAGATCTGAGTATGGATGTGCGCGCGGATCGAGGTGCGAGCGCAGCTGGTGCTGGGCCAGGGCCAGGATATGCGTGTCGTCTGGGTGCGTGGCGGGCGCTGGCTGTGCGCGCGGGGGCTGCGCGGACGGCGCAGGCTCGGGGTACGGGGTGATGGTGCCTGTCAACATTGCGAGATGTTTTTGCGTGTCAACATGGTGGCGCTGCGGCGGTGAGCGGCGACGGCGAGAGGGCGACCGCTATGGTTCGCGACGGGCGGGGGCACATGCTGGTTTCACGGTAGGGCGGCGTTAGTGTGGGAGTGGTTCTGGGTAGTCGGGGACGGGGGCGCTGCGTGCGTGTGGTGTTAGCGCATTCCAGGCGGCGGCCGGTTGCGGGTGAAGTAACGTGATCACGCGTTGAGGTCATAGGCTTGGCGATGGAACTTTTCTGATTGCAGCGGGCTACACGCTGATAGTCTTGAATACACTGCGGGGCGTTAGCGCGCGCTGCTAGTAGCGATACAGAGCCATACCCAAACCCGGAGCCGCCCGTGGCCATCAGCGTGCCCGGCAGCTGCGGGTGCCAGTGGGCCTCCTTGATCTGCTCCATGTAGTGCACGAAGAGCAGCTGCGGCGGCACGTCCTGCACGCCGGCGGTGTCGCGGCTCTCCTCGTCGTCGAGCTCGACGGCCAGATCCCACAGGGTGAGGGTGTTGTCGCCGGCGCACACGGCCACGATGCTGTCGTCGGTCGGGTGCCACTCGACGGATGTGATCTGCTCCTTGTGGAAGGTGAAGTTGGCGACGGGCGCGGCCTTGGGGGCGGCGTCGAGCGGCGACGACGGCTTCCACTGGCGCAGGTCCCACACGGCCCACTCGCCGTCGTCGGCGCCAGAGGCTAATAGATGCGCGGTCTGGCGCGACCACGACAGCACGTTGACGTCGGTGTTGCTGACCTGCATGGTCACGGCGGCCTTGCGCGACTTGGAGCGGGCGTCCCAGATCTTGACGCAGCCGTCGTTGGAGGCCGAGGCGAAGACGTGCTTCTCGGACGGCGACCACTGCAGCTCCTCGACGGTGCCGCGGTGGCCGGTGAAGGGGGTGGTGTCGGTGACGAAGCCGCCGCCCTGGGTGCGGGTGGTGGTGAAGATGTTGCCGGCGACGTCGCCGGTCAGCAGGCGGCCCTCGGGGACCAGCGGCGACCAGTCGAGCGCGTAGCCCTCGGTGGCCTTGTGGGCGCGGATGGTGCACACGGGCTTGTTCTGGGCGGCGGTGATGGTGGTGCCGGGGGTGTCGAACGAGGTCAGGTGCGGGGTGACGTCGTGGATGAGCACCTGGCCCGACTCCATCATGGCGGCGGTGAGGGTGGTCGGCGGGCGCGCGGACGTGGCCTGCGGCGACTGGTGGGCGCGGACGCGGTTTGTGCAGCTGGCGAGCGGGATCGACTTGGTCTCGAGGATGGGGTCGGACGCGTCGTCGTCCTCGTCGTCCTCGTCCTCGTCCTCCTCTTCGCGCTCCATGCGCGACAGGCTGCTCATCTTCATGACCATCAGCTGGTTCTCCTTCTCGCGCCCCTGGGCGGCCTGGGTGCCGGCGACGGCGTAGAGCGTGGCGGGGTAGGTGCGGCGGTCGGCGCCCAGGCTGTCCGGCACAATGTCGCACGACAGACACGGCCACGGGGCGTCGAGGGTGTGCAGCAGCTCGTAGGTCGACAGGTCGGGCGCGAGGGTCTCGCCGGCGGACAGCTTGTGGCGGCCGGGGATGAAGGTGTCCTGGTCGACGTCCATGGCGTCTGGCGGTCAGTATGGTCTGTTGCGCCCCGAGTATCGCATAGACTCACCCTGGCGCTCCTCGGCCTCGCGCTCCTCGTCGGGCCGCCCGTCGACGCCGGCCTCGAGGATCTCGTCCTCGCTCTCGAACTCGTCCTCGAACTCGTCCTCAAAGTCCAGCCCGTCCGGTGTCGCCGCGTTCACGGCGCCGTCGGCGGGCCGGTCGCCGTTCTTGATCGCCTCGCGCGCGTCCGAATCCGCGGGTCGCTTGGCCATGGTGGGCGTTGTGTGTGCGGGTGTGCGGTGTGCGGTGTGCTGCGGCGGGCGGCTCGCATGCGGTGCGCGGCCAAAAAAAGTTCGGCGGGGTGGAGCGCGCCTAGTGTGCGGCACTGTGCGCTAGGTAGGACGCAGTCGCAGGGCCCACCCGCCAGTGCCAGCATCCCAGTCGGCGCATCCCACCGCCAGCGCGTTACCGCCTCCAGTCTCGACGTCAGCAGAGCCTCGCAGCCTGCACGGTCTCCCTCGCGCCCCGACGGCGTGCCCTGTTCAGTTGTTGTCCCACCGCGACGCGTGCCGTTCGTGCCCCTGACGTTGACGCGGGGCTCCAGCGCCTACCGCTCCCACTGCAGCCACTGCCTTGCCGCGCCATTGGAAGTCCATCCCTCGCCCGTCCCAGATCCCGCCCTCCACGTCTCGCCCACCGTCTCCTCCACCCCGCCGCCATGGACCTCCCGCCCGAGCAGCCCCCCGCCGACGTGCACGAGGCGCCCGACGCGCTCCCGCCCGCCGACGACCCCGACGCCGACCTGACCGCCAGCACCGTCACCGCCAACGTGTCGCCGCCGCCGCAGTTCCACCCCAGCAACCCGCCCGCCAGCGCATACACCCCCGAGCCCCAACGGCCCTCGACCTCGTACTCGGACACGGCCTACCAGTACCCGCACAACGGCACGCGCTTCAACTCGTCCGACGCCGACACGCCCCCGCGCGCCTACCACGACCCCAAGGACACACAGCACCCGCAGTCGCAGTCGCGGCCCAGCTCGCAGATGGGCCGCTACTCGACGTCCGAGGCCGGCGGCCGCTCCAACTCGTACCAGGACCAGAACGCGCGCACCACCGCCCCCGAGCCCGCCAAGAACTCGTCCGTCGTCATCAAGGTGGGCATGGTCGGCGACGCCCAGATCGGCAAGACCAGTCTGATGGTCAAGTACGTCGAGGGCAGCTGGGACGAGGACTACATCCAGACCTTGGGTGCGTACCCCACATACTACAACATGCCGTGACCTGCTAACTCGCCAGGCGTCAACTTCATGGAAAAGACAATCTCCATCCGCAACACAGAAATCACCTTCTCCATCTGGGACCTCGGCGGCCAGCGCGAGTTCGTCAACATGTTGCCCCTCGTGTGCAACGACGCCGTCGCCATTCTCTTCATGTTCGATCTCACCCGCAAGAGCACGCTCAACTCCATTAAGGAATGGTACCGCCAGGGCCGCGGCTTCAACAAGACCGCCATCCCGTTTCTGGTCGGCACCAAGTACGACCACTTTGTCAACTTCCCGCGCGAGGAGCAAGAGGAGATTTCGAACCAGGTACATATATACTAGCACGTACCGCATTCGTTGACTGACACACACAGGCCAAGCGCTTTGCGCGCGCCATGAAGGCCAGCCTCATCTTCAGCAGCACAAGTCACAGCATCAACGTGCAAAAGGTGCGCCAGTTCTTACAACCACCACACCACGCTAACACGCCCAGATCTTCAAGATCGTCCTGTCCAAGGCGTTCGACCTCAAGTGCACCATCCCCGAGATAGAGAACATCGGCGAGCCGCTACTCCTCTACCAGGCCGTCTAGTCGCCGGAACAGCGTGCACCGCCTGATCGGAGATGGCTGCGGCTCGAGATGGACTCGCGCGGCCGGCTCAGGCGCTATGTCACGCCTCAGCGCAGCGCCGGCGCACGAGACACAGTCTCGCGGGACCCCCCCTCTGCGCACCGCGCCGTCTCCACGGGCGAATGATTTTCATGATTTTTGCGTGGGATGCATCACTCGGCGACTGGAGCAATGCTTGAATGCTGGGTTACAAAACGGCGTTGACGGCCGGGGAGTGTTCGATTCGGTGGCGGGTCTGGAACCATTACAATAGAAGCGCTGCGCTTCTGGTACGCACCGCACTGCGGCTGCTTTTGTGCTGGCGTCGGCAGCATTGGTAACAACATATGTAGTGTCTTAACAGAGTATAACTGCAGATCGTCCGTCGCGTTGTGTGGCAGGTGTACGCGTGACGTAAAGATTAGGCGACTAAAAAGTTGTCGAACACCACCGGCAGTGCGACAACCACCAACACGACAGTGACAACACTACATCCACGCCTCAGCGCCCGCACAACACGTTAATTGCTGTCGCAAACTACCGATAAACTGTACAACCTCGAACACCACCCGTCATCCCTCCAGCCTCATGGCCGTCCCCTCCCTCGCCCTCCCCGGCCAACTCCTCGGCAGCGCAGACAAATACTTCCCGGGGCCAGGCACACACATTCATGAATCGCAAATCTACGCCTCCATCGGCGGCCCCGTCGTGACCTCCACCCCAAAGCCCACATCGCCCACATCTCCCGCGCCCTCCCTCCTCTCCATCCAGCGCCCGCCCACCGCCGACCCGGGCATCCTAGGCCCCAGCTCCGGCAGCGGCGCGCCCCTCCTACCCGCCGTATCCAGCACCGTACTCGCGCTCATCACGCGCCTAACCCCCCGCGCCGCAGCCTGCGAGATCCTCGTCGTCGACGACGTGGTCTGCCGCGAGTCGTTCGCAGGCCAGATCCGGCGCGAGGACATCCGGGCCACGGAGAAGGATAAAATACGCATGGAAGACTCGTTTCGGGTGGGCGATCTGGTGCGCGGAACCGTGGTCAGTTTGGGCGATCAGAGTAATTACTATGTTAGCACGAGTGAGAATAAGTTTGGGGTTGTTATGGCGAGGAGTGCAGAGGGGAGGCTGATGTTTCCGGTTAGTTGGAGGGAGTTTAGGGATCCGGTGTCTGGGGTTGGGGAGGCGCGGAAGGCTGCTAAGCCGTTTTGAGGGGGCAAGCAGAGTGCAAGATGCGGATACACGGATCAGGCGGTGTGTGGCTGTTGGGGCGTGGCTGTGTCGGCGGCGCTGGTGCGGTGGAACTGCAACAAGACGAGAGCGCAGCCCGCGAGATACTGCGTGCCACGAGGAGACCGCGTAGCCGACACGTCGCAACGGAGGAATCGTGAGGAACCGCGCCTCGGCCTCGCGCACGCCTCACGAGCGCCCTGCGCGAGATACATCGAAGCGTGAGGAGAGTATGAAGGCACGAGGTGAATATACAGGCACTCACATGTCCTAGCGAAAAACGAAATACATATACCACTCCACCTGCCCCGATGCGGCCTGTGCTGTGCTGCTGGTGATTTGGATAGGTCCAACAAGTACGTTCGCTGACATCGACTGCTTATGTGCAGACAGGCGGCCCCGCGGAGAAAGAGAGGCGTCGGGGTCCAATCCAGTGGATGCTCCGGCTCGGAATCACACTCGACAGGTTCGTGGGTTCGTGGTACACTGCCAAAGGGGGAGGGCTCTTGGGTCGCGTGGGCAAGCGCTTCACTCCAGATTCTGTGGAGTGTTCTCCCGTCGATTGCGGTGAGCGGGCACGCTGGCATCCCGGCGCTGAGATGCGAGCGTTCTGCTCGCCGGCTGCTGACTAGAGCGCCCAGATGTCTCGTCGGTGTCTTGGATAACACGGAGCCGTGCAGAGCTCCGGCACTACGTTCGACCTCGCGAGATGGGGTGTCTGAGCTGCAGTTCTGGGGGGCTTTGACGATGAGACATGTCCATTTCACACGAGCCCACCGGATTCCCGCCCATGTCTTCAACAATCCTGACGTGCAAAGCTCTGGGACTACGTTCGACTTCGCTGAGATGGCGTGTCTGAGCAGCAGCTTTGCGGTGGCCCTGACTTTGAGACATGTCCACTTCCCGCTCTTGTCATCTAAAGTTACACCAGACTTACGTCTTGGAGGGTCTGAGACAATCCACTCGCCGCAAGACATCAGTTCGCAGTGGCCTGGGGTCTTGTTCCTCTTAGCTCAAGAGAAGATATAAAAAATCCCAGCCGACCGGCTCAATCTGCAGAAGTTCAAATCCACTGACAGATCAACACAATTCGACCTACGATTCTACTGTTTTTCGACTTCATATCCACACACCAGAACACGACCTTGCCCTCGAACAACGTACGACGGCCAAGATTCAACTCAACTCACCTCTCGATGAGCACACCAATGCCGCAGATGGAGGCCGGCGAAGAAACCAACCGGCGCCCATCTACTCAGGATCCTCCTGCGGATGCTGCAAAAGTTGCCATCTGCACCTTTGCAGAATTCAAGTCGCTGGCAAGCACACACTGGGACGTGAACGACGCCAAATTCAAAGACCTAGAGCGACCCCTCGAGCACTTCTACAACGCCGTCACGGACGCTCTCCAAATCTCTTGTCTTCGCAAAGCCCACAGCGCGATCATGCATGCGTATCTCGCGCTACCGAACAGCGTCGTGTACCTTGCCATTGAGAAGCCGGTGCCGTGCAAGAGCTGCGCGCTGAAGTGGAGCGGCAAGGATATGGAGGCTTTTGCTGCGCAGCTGCTGGCGTCTGATGGCGCTAGAGCTGAGCTGGAGCGCAGGCTGCAGGCTCAGCAGCGTCTTGCGGCGAGCTTGGCGGCGGAGAATCGGACGCTGCTGAAGGAGGGCGAGGTGCAGCAGAAGGAGGCCGAGTTGCAGCAGAAGACCTTTGACGAGCAACAGCGCAGGCTGGAGGGATCGTTCTCTCAGAAAGTAGAGCAGCGGGTTGAGAAGCGCGTCAAGGAGGAGCAGTCTGCGATGGCTGAACGCCTTGCCGCAGCGGAGATCAAGGCTCACAAGCTGGACGCGGCCACGACCAGGCTCCATGAACTGGAGACCAAGATCAGCGAAGCGGCCCACGAGAAGGCGGCCTGGACAGCGACCAGATCGATGCTGGAGACCGACATCAAGGCGCTGCAACACAACAACACCGCGCTCCAACAAGGCTACGACCAGCTCCGCACCCAGCAACAAGCCGCCGAGCTCACCGCCCTCGAGCTCTTGCAGCACCTCGCCAGCCTGGCCACAGCACGCGGCCCCGCGCCCCTGCCCCCGCCCGCCACCCCTCCGTGCCCGCCCCCAGCCCCCCAGCCCGTCCTCCCCAACACCACGGAGCCAGAGCGTCTGCACCGCCTCCAGAGCGCTCTCGAGCGCGAGCACGCCCGCGAGCAGGCCGAGCAGCACTCCCTCGCGGCCGAGACCGCAGCCGTCGACGCCGAAATCGCGCTGCGGCATGTCGAATCCGGGCGTCTCGCTGACGCCGCGAAGCAGAAGCTGGAGGCACATCTGCGCAACACAGCAGCCGGTGGCCCGGGCCATGGTAACGGGCAGCGAGATGGCGGCGGGCGCCGGCGCGGACTGGCGGTGGGATGCGAAGTAAGTAGATCATGCATTGTGGGTGTTGAGGAGTAGCTAACGCGGTGACAGGACGGCGAGGACGGCGAGGACTTCCCCGCGCTGCCGGCGACGGGCGGCGCTCGTGGTGGGTCGCTGGCGAGTGTTCGCGTTTCGGCGGCTGAGAAGGGTGGGAAGGGGGGTGCTGGGAAGAAGCTTAAGGGCACGGGAGAGCCGGAGACTTAGGGTTTGGGAGAGTGGTGGAGGGCCGTCACTTGGCCAGGTGGGTACTGGCCGGGGGGCGTGGGTTTGGGTTGGAGTTCTGGATGGGGGGTATGGACAGGACGGCGAGAGCAGTGTATGACAAGTGAGAAGTGAGCTGTTTAGACATTTCGGGTCAGTTGGAATCTATCGTAAAATAGAAAGAACTGCGTTGTCAGAAAGAGTGCATTGGTGGCCGATGTAGATGGCAGCTAGTCGGAACACTGGGCAACTAGCGCTGCACTTCACCTCTACTACCATGACCAAGCTGCACGCGACAGTCACACACGATCCACCCCACCGTCTCTTTCCGTTTACATACACCCTACCCTCTAATCCCTGGAGACCCTTCATCCACGACATAAACACCCTCACCACCCCTAAGAACTCCTCCCCTTCCCCCTCCCCTCACGCACAACAAACTCCACCCTCCCCCCCTCCTTACCCGCCAATCCAACTCCCGCAACACCCCCCGCCTGGCCGCAAGCACACGCCGCGCCTCCCCGTTCAACGTGTGCAGGCGCGCTGTGTCTGCGCGCAGGCGGGCGAGGTCGGGGGTAGCGCTGTGGGTTGGGGGTTCGTGGGGTTCGGGGGGTGGGGTGGTAGATGCGGATTTGTGGGGGTTTGGGTTGGGGAGACGGATGCCTTGGATGGTGGGGGAGGGCGGCGGGGTGAGGTAGGGGTTCGAACGGGGGGTGTCGGGGTGTAGGGCTGGGTTTGTGTTGTGCGCGGGATGCAGGACTGCGGCGTGGTGGCCGGAGGTTGGTGTGGGTGTGGCTTGCGGCGGAGGTGGTGGTGCAGTGGGGTTTAAGTTCGGCAGGGTGTATGTGGGGGAGTTGTGGGTGCTGGTGCTGGATGTGGTTGGTTTGTAGATGAAGGGCGCGGCGGTTGGGTTCATGGTGGGAAGTGGTGGTTGCTCGTCGGCGAGGTGGATGAGAGTGGGTACTTATCAACTCTGGTGGAGGTTTTGTTGAAGTTGTTGATTGGAGTGCGTGTGAGTGACGGGGAGAAAGTGTTGACTAATAGTTGATACAGTGAAGTCAAGACGAAATGGGAGTCACGGTAGGATATATGTAGGGGTATCAAGATGGGCACGCATGTATTTGCTATTTCTAGAACAAACACAGGATTCACAGCAAAGCAGCAACAACGAAGTCATACGCTTGTGCCATACCGTGTACCTGAAACTAAGGTTCTCATAGCATCAGCTGGAACAGTCTCAACTCACTTCACTTCTTAGTCAGTACTGACAAGTACTAGAGGCTCCTCTTACCCGAAAGCATTATATCAATCATCACATAACAAAGAGCAGCTGTGGAGCTAGGAGTTGCGTCGTCTCTCACTGAAGAAGGCACAGGAAGCTTGCTCAATCACCTCAACAAAACAATCTCCAGTGAGCGCAAGTCCAAACAACAAACTGCTCCGATACGACAAACCGTTCTTTGAACCGAGATGAGACCATGCGATTCCACTCAGAGCCAGAAACGTCGTCTCGATCTTCTGTTAACTTGAACTGAGCCCTATGGTAAAAGTGTTGTTTTTATTCCCGTTTCGACTTAAGTGTTCCTCTAATCCCCAACCATCGACCGCTTGATCTTACACCACGCACGCTATCTTGAAGAAGCATCAGGAAATCTACTACGATCTTTGCACTCATGCGACCGATAATGCGCTACGAACGAGCCTCACCCACACTACACCGAGCTACACCTCAGCGCTGAAGTATGCCACAGCGAATCACACTCGCATTGTATACATCGGATGACACACGGTCTGGATCATCAAATCTCTTGCTAGAGCAATTCTATGTTATCAGTACAGAGGAGCAGAACTGGAGTAATGTTCACTCTCACTCTCACCGGGGACGTGCGCGTGGGGTATGGTCTTTCCACTTCGGCTCATATCGCAAGCGCACACAACAACACGCACGCCACGCACCGTCTATGAATTTATTCGTGCATCTTTACAGTTAGCTACTCCCGTGCGTCGTATTTGCTTTGTTTACTGACATGAAGCTGAAGGATTTCGACCTTGACCTGCCCTTCACTACTGGCAGTCGCGACCTCCCAAACTGAAGGAGCTGCAGCCTCGCATTTGTATCTTAAAGTGCCTGCGGGACAGTCGAAATCATGTCGGACAGCGACGATATCGGTGGCGTGAGCCTAGCAGATGATGATATCGTGGGTGACTCGGTGACCGACACCGGCTTACCCTTCGGTATGCGGGTCGATACCTACGCAGAAGACACGATCAAATCGCTGCTGCGAGAGCGTGACCAACTCCAAGTAGAAGCTGCTAAACACAAAGAAGCCTATGAGAGCCTGCAGCGACGTGTGTACAAGAGGGCCGTTGCTGATGTTGATCTTCCCGCAGAAGTGGTGCGGCGTCTGAATCAACTGGAGAATGAGACAGACCGCTATAAGTCTGAGAACAAGCTGCTGCGAGAGGATCTCCACATTGCCAATAGCGAGATTGCGACACTCAAACACGAGATTGCAGGTCAGATGGGCAAGCTGAAGGGTGCGGGAAAGAAAGTGCGTAACGCAAAGGCGGAAGCAGGACAGCAAGAGGAGAAAGCGAAGGGTGCGCTGCAAGAGAAGCAATCACGTGCGGCCTCAGAAAAGAAGATGAAGCAGGAACGCAACGAAGCCGTCGCCAAGGTAGCGTCTCTCACCAAGCTATGCGACAACCTCCAGGCATCTCTAGACGTCGAGCAAGCTGGGCGGCCGCACTTACGCAAAGACCAGGCTACTTCAGACGAAGCCACTGCAGTCATACCGATTGAACTCACAATCCAACGCGCTCACTTCCTCAGGCTGTCGACTATCTTTGCGTCCAATCAGATCAGCATCACTGAAGAGCTACAGCGTTGGTACAATGATTGGAGGAAGCCCAAAGAACCTGTTTCGCAGGTAGTCGGTGCCAACTACCTGAACGATGGCAAAAAGGACAAGAAGGTTGTGGATTGGGAGAAGATATACGCCGACCTGGTAGAGTTAGACGGTCATCAGCAGACAGGTGCAGAGCATGACGGTCCTCGCTCAAAGCGTAGCCTCAAGGCAACTTGTCGCAGGGCTGAAGAGAGACATAACAGCCAGTGTTGAAGCGGGGTGTTGTGCCTGGCGTGTTTCGAGTCGTTGGAGGGCGGCAGTGCCACTGGTTGGGAGGCACATGCCTTGCGACGCTCATCTTGACCTCATCTCAACATGCTTTCTCCTAATCTCCCTCACGGCTGGGAATGATGCCGTCGAGGACGCAGACCTGTTGACTGCGGGGAATGTGAACAGCTCAAGCGGCTTGCGCAGCCACGTGTGTACCATTCGGCTCGACTACCGTGAACGGCACGGCGACAGCGTGGCATTCACTGAGCGGTGTCTTTCTTTCTTCGTAGAGATAGTGGAAATTGCAACTTCATCCACGTCATGTATGCTGCAACTTCAAGGTTGTCAACCTCCATGTCATCTCACTCGCTTAGCGCTCATTTCAAACCCAGCCAATCAGCATGACGAACTCAGTTCCCACCGCATCCAAGGCCACGAGGCGGCAGCCAGCTCAGACATCCAGGTACCGCACATCGTTGTAGTTGCCGAAGCTTATCGATTGGTTCGCCTTGTACCCGACAAGGTGCCTCGATGCTGCGTACCTACATTTCGGACTTCGGACACGCCCTGTTTCAACCCGAGCTGGTCTGGCCCCCAGCCATAAGCTGAACATCGCGAAATGGGTGGGCGACGGGCTTTGTATAAGAGAGACGGAAACGCCGGCTCGGACTATGGCTGTTGTTTTGCTTGTCACTCGCTCCTCCAGCCATTCATTCTTGGAACTTGCTCCACAGAGTCGCTGTGCGATTCCTACACTCCTTCAAACGGACTTCACCAACGCCTTGGCGTTCTTTGTTTCTCAACAGTATGCGGCCAGCTGTTTTACTCCTCTCTTCTGTGGTTGTGGCTTCTGCGACACCGCATGGAATACATCACTTCCACCGTCATCGAGACATCCAACTCACCCGAGGTGTCGACGATGTCCTCGACGCGGTCAAGAACACGACCGAACAGGTCGGAGACATGGTCTCTGATGCTGTCGACTCAGTACTTGCTCGTGTAGAGTCTTGGGTCATCCCCGTGACATGCCCGTGGAAGATTCCCTGGCCACTGCCAGACACTCCCCAGCCGACCGTCGACGACGTCGACATCCCGCAGCTCTCCCTCTTCCAGCGGCCGGACTCCACCCCAGGTACGCTGACCATTTACAACTTCTGCGACTACGACCTGTACTTTGAGCCGCACGTCGGCAACACAGTCGAGGAACTCGGCCACGTCCCCGCCGGCGAGAAGCTCGACCGGCCCTTCGAAGCCGCACCCGAGGGCTCGGGTGTCAACCTCAAAGTCTCCAAGAAGGAGGGCGACTTCTCCAAGCCCGTGCAGATCGAATATGCAGTGTCAGCCGGGACAGTGTGGTACGACATCAGCCTGATCGACTGCCTCGGCCGCAGCGAAGACGGCCTGAGGAACGGCGACACTTCTGCTTGCGCTGGACATGAGGCTGGACTCCAGATGGGTCCTTCGAAGGACGCTTTGAGTTTCCAATGCGGTGCTGGCGCTTGGTGCGATGATCAGGCGTATTTGTACGAGGTATGTGACGGGCTTGTCGGAGCTGAGCGGATGTAAGCTGACTTGTGTGATAGGAGAATCTTTGCAAGAAGAGCAATCCGAATTCGGCATGCAGCTCAGAACACGGGATGGCTGTCGAGTTTTGCGCGAGCAATCGGAAATGACGATTTTACGTTGATGACAATGGCGTTCTGGCTTGGGCTTTCGGATGAGGGTATACACAACTAGGGTGGTGTTTTGGTGTTTGCCTCGATCCGATTTGGATCTACATTCTTACAATCTGTAGCTTGCAGTACACGATGACAAATTTCTTCTCTTTGACAACCCCTCACTTCTTCTTTGCTGGGCTCGGTGCAGCTATGTGCCAGATGTTGACAGGGCAAGCTGACGCCTCAGTGGCCGAAGGCTGTTAACCGCAGTATTCCGCTGCAATGCTCCACCGTTGCTCGAAGATTCTGGACAGAAGGTCCGAAAATTTGGTCAGGAGTTTGCATTCGATGCAGCAAGCTAAAAGCTACGCCCAATTACCGCCACCGGGCAAACAAGCATTCCCCACTTCCCCACAATCTCAGGATCGACGTCACGCTAGGACCATTTCTACAACGTCATTTCGGTCTCTGCTCGTCCGATAGCTTTGCGCATCTTCAGTACGGCAGTTGAAGATGGGGACTTTGTCCCCGCGCAGGCCTTCGGTGGCACTCAAGTATATAGTGAATAGGAACCAGACGTTTCGAAAAGTAGACTCGTCGCAAGATGAAGTTACTCTCGGTTCTGTCCTCAGCGGCGCTTCTTGCGCCTGCCGTCGCCATCCCATATGATCAGTACATCCTGGCACCTCGATCACGAACCCTGAATCCTGTCTCGGTGCACAACACCAATGGCTCAGTCAGCAACCCCGAAAGCCTCACGCAGTCAAACGGTAGTTCGACCTTCGATGGCGACGCAGCCACCTCCTACGACTTCGGTGTCAACATTGCCGGCGTTGTGTCCTTGAACATTGGCGCAGTCTCGGATTCGTCCCAGTACATTGGCGTCACGTTCTCCGAGAGCTCGTTATGGGTTTCAAATGCATCTTCTGATGCAACCGCTGATGCTGGAAAGGACGAGACTCTTTGGTTCCACGTCACAGAGCCAGGGCGGTACACTGCACCGAGAGACAAAGAGAGAGGAGGCTTCAGGTATATGACATTAGTGCATAACTCGACTGGCACGGTTGAGGTCACGGGTGCGGAAGTCCACTTTACCGCGATGCCGCATTGGGAGGACGATGCAATCGCAAACTACACTGGATACTTCCACTGCGATGGTAAGTCGGCGGCATTGTTATGAGGGATTTGTTAACTTACTATGCACAGACGAGCTTTTGAACCGCATCTGGTATGCTGGTGCATACACTAATCAGCTCTGCACTATCGATCCTAAGCACGGCGATGCTCTGATTCATATTCGCGAAATCAATTCATCAGTCTCTGACGCCACTAATGTCACGTGGTATTACAACGCCACAATCACCAACGGTACCTCCAGTTTGGTGGACGGCGCGAAGCGCGATCGACTTGTGTGGGCAGGCGGTAAGTCCACGCTCGCCACATCAGAGAAGTGCAACTGACAGCAGCGTAGACATGGCTATTGGCGTTCCTGGTGTTGTCGTTTCTACCAATGATGTGATCTCGATCGAGAACTCTTTGAACTCCCTCTTCGACGTTCAGGCAGAGGACGGTCGCCTCCCATATGCCGGGCGACCGTTCCCCAATATCGTATCGTTTACGTACCACCTGTATACACTCATTGGTGTTGCCGATCACTACCTGTACACTGGCGACATCACGTATGTGCAGGGTCTTTGGGACAAGTGGAAGCTTGCCCTCTCATGGTCCCTCGGCTACATCGACTCCTCCGGGCTGATGAATGTTACTTCGGCCGCTGACTGGCTGCGCTTCGGCATGGGCGGGCACAACATTGAAGCCAACGCGATCCTCTACTACACCATCAACCACGGCATTGAGCTTGCTGCGGCTCTCAACGACACCTCCTCTACGTCCAACTGGACGACCATCGCTGAGCGTATCAAGAGCTCCGCTAACGAGCTGCTTTGGAATGAAGAAGCTGGCATGTATATCGACAACGAAACCACAACCCTCATGCCGCAGGACGGAAATTCATGGGCCGTTGTCGCAAACCTGACCGTGAACTCCACCCAAGTCCAGCGTATATCTGCTGCTCTGAATGAGAGGTGGACGCCGTACGGCGCTCCCGCGCTCGAGGCTGCAGATGCCATCTCGCCATTCATCTCCGGCTTTGAATTGCAGACACACTTCCTCGCAGAAAACACAACCGCCGCTATCGAGCTCATGAGGCTGCAGTGGGGCTTCATGCTCGACGATCCGCGCATGACGAATTCGACATTCATCGAAGGATATTCGACGAGTGGCGAGCTGCACTATGCACCGTACTTGAACGACGCAAGAATTTCGCACGCGCATGGTTGGGCGACCGGGCCGACATCCTCACTGACTTTCTACATTGCTGGCATCCAGCTTCTCAGCGCTGGAGGCAAGACGTGGCGCATTGCGCCTTCGCTCGGAGATTTGAAGATTGCGGATGCTGGGTTCAGCACGGATGTCGGTTTCTTCTCCGCGAAGACACAGGTTGCTGACGATGGCTCTTGGACGATGGAGTTTGAAGCGCCGCAGGGCACAAGTGGTCAGGTCAAGCTCCCGGAGCTGGGCTGCGTAGGCAAAGTGCTCTTAGAGGAGCAAAGTGGAACCCAGGAGGATGTCCTAGTCGACGTTCAGGCTGTTGATGCAGGGCCGGTCACGCTTGCTGGGTTACCAGGTGGGAAATGGACTGCGAGATATGAATGCTCCTCGTCTTGAGAAGTTCTGGTAGATGGAAGTTAGAAACTAGTAAACTCGAGAATATATTCCTTGGAGGTCTCCTCGGACTCTAAGTCAAAGTCTGGTCATTCATATCAGCGTGAATCTCTCCTTCATTCCGTCATCAAGCAATCTTCTGAAGACTTTGCCATCCATAAGCATGTCTATGTATACAGAGCCAATCATGAGGTAGTTGTCACCTTGAGGTCGGAGAGCGAAAGGGGAGGATCCACCGATAAGTCCCACGATGAGGTCGCCTGCGTGCAAGTAATCAGGGCCGACACCGAATGCCTCTTGTGTGGTTTGGAATAATTTTCGTCTTGAGCAGCTATATTGGAAAATGGAGGCGTATCTCTCTGCTGACCCAGCCCGTCTCGTGCCATTGGCATCGATAGTGTAGCAGCTGTCTTCAGATGCGCCAGGACATTTAGGCGAGCATCGAGGCACAAAGTGATGAATGAAGGCAAGGAAATCTGCCATGAACATCTCCTTCTGCTCATCGTTGGCTGTGTCGAAATGGAGGCCGTGTCTAATTTGGCCGACTGCAAAAGTCCGAGCCATCGCGAAAAGCTCCTCTTGGCTGTCGAAGCAAGACATTCTAGATGCCTGTGTATCTCTCCAGAGCTCTGAGATTGTGGCTTCCTGTTCTGTACCTTTTAAGGACAGAACACTGGAGACCTGGCCATACCTGCACCCGGAGACTAGAAGTCGATTACCCTGCACCGACCAGCTATTCGGGACTTGATTGTCGGTTCTTAGTACGGCGGAACATGTGCTTCTGAAGCTGTCCATGTCGTCGTCTAAAAATAAGACCCAGCCTCGCGGCAGGTCCCATCTTGGTACCCATGTCGGGAATTCAGTGTCGGGCTCAGAATCTTCCGCATTTGCAACGTGGTCCAAGACTTCCAGATTATTATTAGTACGAAGGATCTCAAGAGCCGTGTCAGTATACACTTGTGCAACCGACTTTGAGTAGTCCACGCTGATGGCTTCCGGATTGTATGCAGAGCGTTGGCGAAGTATACCGAGAAGTCCATAGACTTTATCGCGTGGGTCAGAAGACTGATGCTCACAGAAAGCATCCAAGATTTGGAGTAAATTTCGACCTGCCTGATTACTGCGCTCCTCAAGCTCGATGGCAGCAACAGAATCCGAGAGGCCTAACTCTTGAGCAAATGGAATGTTGAGCTTTGATGCAACAATGAGAAACAGGGAGACCTTGGCAATAAGTCGGTACGGGACACGAACGTGGCCGTATATTGCGTATGAATCGAGTGCCGAATCGCGAGCCAGCATGATTTCTTGGACACACCATGTGCGTGAGAACCACTTTGCTCCAAACAAATTCTTGATAGCGTCTGGTGAGAAAGTAGGACGCGACAGTTCGGGCAGTGTCACCACTATCGACTCGTAGAACGCTTGATTGTCATCGACTGGTAGATTCGATCGTATCCTAAAGTCTTCCATGGAATTCGCGATTACCTCGAGCCCTTCTTTGGCTTCCAGTGCTTCGCTTTGCTTTGCTTCGCCTAGGTGGATAACGGTGTTGGTAGCCCTGGAAAACACTCGACCCATGAGTGGTACATGGATGTTCTTCTCTTCAACATCGCGTTGGTTCATACATAAAGCATCGGCCCATATAATTCGTGGCTCCTCGGTATCGCGTATTCTCCACAGAGCTGTGCGAAGGCTTTTGGTGATCTTGACATTGATTCCGTTACAGCTGACCGGGACGACATCTTTAGGATCGCCCCATACATACGAAAGTCCTTCGTAAGCAGGGGCTGTCGAAACCTCGTGTTGGCGTAAATGGCATACTATGGGAGCATCGACGTTGTGCGAAGGCAAGATTGTGAGCAGGCGAATGTCGTTATCGGAAAGTCGATTCGAGTAGAGCGCCTTGTTTGAGCTGCCGAGGAACCTTTGACGGATAGCACGCGCATACTGCTTAGATGAGGTACTAATTGATTCCATTGTTAGCATCTAACAAACAAACATAATGTCTCGTCAGGATTTTGTCCTGCAGTCCACTTGTGTTGTAGAAGAGGCGGCCCAGCGAGGCTGTGTTGTCAGGCTGTGCGGGAAATGGCTTGCGCCCAGAGCCAAGAGTGTGTACGCCGTACCTACACCCAGTAAATCCAGCTAAATTGGATTGTGACGGTCGCAGACACCGATGCATACCGCCTAGGCCAGTTGCTTCATTCACAGTCGAAGTGCCTAGTCGTTCATGTTGAGATGAAAGCGCGCTAACCACGCGCGACCCTTCTCGTCTTGTCTCTCGCCAAATCACTCACGACAGCAACACAAGACAAAAGCCCAAATCCATCCCACGCGCATGTCTCATCAGGAGTCGTATCATGTGAAAGCCAAGCTGTGCGGCTCTGCGGCCGGAACACATCAGAAACTCCCGCAGGACTGGCATGAACAAGCAAGAGCTCTTGTGTTGAAACGAACATCTGAAGCTGCTTGGCAGATGGGGCGGGCAAGTCGAGACGCGTTTCTGATACCGTTGACAGCCTTCTGGTGTCGCGAGTGAGACTCGGACAGCTTTCAAGTGGCCATCCAATCAACAGCTCACACGGATAGCCTTTCCGGAACAGGCATAGCGTCGAATGGAAGAGCTTTGAGGCCAATTAATCAAAGGACAGTACTTCTTGAGGGACGATTGACTGTTCGCAGGCGTGCTGCTACACAATGCGCTTCATGATTCCTTACTCAAGGACTCTCAGAATGGGAGATATCGACGTTACTTGTCAAGGTGATTCTCAACACCACGACCAAGTTTCGTGAGCCCTACAACCTCTAGCTCGAAGCTTGCGCACGCCGCCCCACACCCCGCCCAGACTCGCCATGGCCGCTGTGGAGCCTTGTCCAAACATGCACGACAGCAAACGTCCAGGAACCCACAGTTGTCACGCAGTTATATGCCTTAGCTGCGATGTCAGATACGCGCACTGACATTCAGGTCGCGCGGCCTGAGGCAGGAGGCACATGGGCTTGTGCAGCATTCCAGCGACCAACTTGCTCGGAGCAAAGGGAAGGCCTCCTCCAAGAGCCAATACATAGCCTCTCGAGGCGATCAAGTCGCGCATTTGCATATGACCCCTCATGAATCTAAACGTTGACGAAAACAAGTCGCCGGCTCGGTCCGGAGACTTTTCCGCGAGCTGAACCTGATCTCGCGAGAGCATCGCCTGATTACCCGAAACGGCAATGTCACAAGTGTGACTCCCCGCCTCGGCAACAAGCTTGTGACTCTTCAAGCCTGTGCACCTGTGAGTATAAGATCAACGGCTTCCGCCTCTGGTTGTTTTCCACATAAGCCATTACATCACTCCACCAGCCAACTTTCAAACGTTCTCGCTCACGCTCAATCACCTCACGACAGACTCTTGACATCCACACAACCGAGCTACCGAACAACATCCGCACTACCGCAATGCCTCCAATCAGCCAATTCCCACCTGCGCGAGTCTTTCTCAAGACCACTGCTTCGAGACCGGCGTCGATCTCAACAGCTTCGATCAGATCACCTCTGTCCTCGGGCCCACCCACGCCAAGATTTACATCTCACTCGGCTGCCGCATCACCGTCAGTGTCGCAAAGCGCTGCACAAAGATCGAACACTGCTGCATCGGACGCGAGCTCGAGCTCGAGAAGATGAGACCTGTCACTGCTTTGTGCTTTCACTTCGCAAAAACAACCACATCATTTGCCCACCTTTTTGAGCATGTACTTCAGGAAATACCCAACTCTATTCTACACGATCGGATATCAGTCCCGGGACTAGGTCTTCAGCGCCAACTTCCTGCCTACATTGGCTTCTCGGGCGTTCTCGGGCTTTGTGTCGTGGCGCAGGACGCCTTCGATGGACCGTGGTGCGGATCCGCAACATCTGATTGAATCAATAAGATGCAACTTCATTTGCAAGAGCCTGTGAGCTCCAGACATCAACTTACGATGTCTACTTGGCGCGCTGGTCTTGATCAGTCTAAAAAAGTTTGTTTGTGCTTCGCTCAATGAGGCGAAAGATACCCATGTAGCTCAAGCAATGAAATATTAAAACAATGCTTAAAATTCGCTTCTAAGTACTCCGATATAAACATCAATTGCCATAACCTAGGAACTCCATGCACCTTCAGACCTAAATGCTCAGAAAATCCCACTGTGAAGGTCCCTCCGTTTGTGCGGGGCCGCGGCAGCCTCACCGCCAGTCAACAAATTTGTGGCATTACGAACAATCGCAGTCGCCCCCAAGATGGTCTCCAGGGTGATCGAGTTGTTTTTCTTTGACCAGCCCAGCTCTTCTGGCAGCCGCTCATTTTCTGTTCACGCATTAGCAAGCTGAAGCCCACGACCAGGACAGGTCTAGAAAAAACTTACCGAAGAAGTACACGATCAACTCCCGCGGCACAGTGCCTACGGTAACATCTCCAAATGCAATAATCGGCGCTGCAACCTCTCCGAGACTGAACTCCTCCGTCGTAGCACTGAAGGTATAGTTGTCGTTCTCAGACCTACTTACTAGTTGTCGGTAGATCTTGCTATTCGCCAACTGCTTTGCCGACACCGTCTCCGCCGTCCACCACATCTTGCTCGTATCAAAGACCGTCTGATTGAACACATGGTTGTTTCCAAACGCAGCGTCGGTACGCGACAGACTTGCATCATGTTCAAGCACGTTGTGCACGTTGAGATGCTCGAGAGTGAAGAACGTCGCGTTCGGCTCAGGGTTGGCGAAGATGGCCTGATCCCACATCAGTCCAGCGAGCTGGGAGTCGAAGTTTAGCCCATCGCCGAGACCTTTGATCACGTTGTCCCTGGTAAAGTTGCGCCCGTCACGCGGGAGGAAGCCGTGGTTCGTGAGCGTATTGAGCATGGGGCACGGGCCACGGACTGGGTGATTGTTAGAGTCGGGAAGGAGTAGCAGCCTGGTGACACTTACAGTCGTTGGTTCCGCCTGGGATCCATTCGTGTGGGTTTGGTGTACCGTACTGCGGTCGGCCGGACACGACGGAGGCAGTTGCTGCGAGGAAGAGAACGCTTTGCTTCATGATGTGTAGAATGAAGGGTCGGAGAAGAGATCAAGATGACAATGACAAAAGCTTAGAACGAGATGGGTTGAAGTTTGGGAAAGAAGAGACGACTTGGGCATGTTTTCAATTCAAGCGGCTTCGAGGTCTTCTTAAACAAGATTCACTTGTACAGTCTGCATACCAAGGCCTTCCGCACTCGTCCGTATACTATACGCGTAACACCGTCATTCCAGCCTCCGCAAAAACAACCTTAGTACTGGTGCCTACAATTATCTGACATCCTAGAAGCCTGCACATTGCGTACTACTGCAGCCACACCTTCTCGGAACATTTCATGTCGATCCGGCGGAACGGGTATGCACAGCGCCTCAAAGCTTCTGTTTCACGCCGGCGTGTAGCCAATCAAGACATTGCTATTGCTGGCTGACGTATGAGCCTGGAGCGCAGATGGGGTTGGTAGATTACAGGTGCGACGTCAGGAGGAAAGAAGGAGCATTCGTCGTATACTGATCATAGCCGAGTACGTGTACGATAAGTGAGCTAACCCTATGTGGCTACAAGGTAGCGTGAGGTAATCGATTTGCGAGTGCGAGGTGAGTCGCTCTCGCTCTCGTAAACTCCGCACTTCAAACATCTATTCTATGATTGGCTTGTAAATGGGCCAGTGTTTCATTCATATACACGATGGTCGGTCGGTCACATCCCTCCTGTAAGCATTCTCCCACTTCACACATCCGCGACGCTTCGAAGTTGCACTCTGACTAGCTCGTTCACAAAAGTCGAACGATCATCACTTCTAGTGACAGTCAACATCCCGACTGTTCGACCGCCTGACCTTCTCTAGTAGGTGGATTGTGCGCGCATCCTCAGACCCGCCCCAAAGTACCACAATGCAATCGGTCCCGGCACTGCGAGGATCAGCGAAGCAAAAGCCATCGCAGTGTTGCCCCATCCATAACCCATAGCCTTGTACATGATTGGCACAAATAGTGGGAAGAGAAACGCAGTCAAACTTGCTGAAAACTGCGTGGCTGCCCTGGCGCTGCTTGTATGTTCCGAATAAGCGTCCATGAGATATGCCGACCACGCCATACCTGCGCCCTGCGATCCGAACATAGCAATGAAGACGCCAAGGTCAACTGCAACCCAATGAACACGATGCTCTGCCGTCCAGCCGTAGATGAACAGACCTACACATGCCAGCAGTGCGCCAGGGAAGACGAGAAGAAGCCTGTGCTCCGGTGCCAGATCGTCATCAGGATGCTGCGCTTTCTTCCAGCGATAGTAACGGTCTAGCATCGGTGCTCCAACCAGGGCGCCGGTGAGCTCACCAAGTGCAAGTGCAATATAATGCAGTCCACTCGTCTCGACGGAAAGATGATAGTAGTCCGTCCACAGCTGGGCAAAGCTCGTCAGCACAATATATAGGATACCATAGTCAAACGCTAGGTTGACACTTGTGATGATGATAATCGGGTGGAAGAGTAGCAGTCGGAGCGGACGGGTAAGTGCTTTACTAAGGATCGCAAGAACCGGCTTCCCGGTGCTCAAGCGCTCGTGTTCGGTGTAGTATCGGGTGTCTCCAGTGTCTTTACGAAGCTGTTTGGCTCGTCGAGCTAGAATGGTAGGCGCATACGTCTCCTTGAATGCACTGAAGGACACCGCGATCATGACGGCCTGGAATATCGACGTTGACCAGAACATCCACCTCCAGGTGGTTCGACCTGCCATAAAGCCGCCAATGATTGGTCCTGTAGATGTCAGTCTGCTGTACACATATTTGACATCAGGCGAACCTACCCACTGCAGCTCCCAACAGCGGTATGAGTGAGTACATTCCTAGACTCTTGCCTCTCTGCTCTGGTCGCCAGACATCGCCTAACACACCCCCCGCAAGCGCATAAATGCTACTCGCCCCAAAGCCAGCCAAAAATCTCGCTGCGATCAGTGCCTCCTTGGTATTGGCAAACCCACACACGATGTTCCACACTAAGAACCAGACATTACTCGCATGCAGTATCTTCTGCCTGCCGTATACCTCGCTCAACGGACCGATGACCAGCGGACCAAACGCAGTGGCAAGAAGATAGATGGAAAGGGCCATGACAGACTCGATATGCGACATGTGCAGCTCGGCGGCGATGGTGCTCAGTGCGGGAGCCATGATAGTGGACACCATGATACGGTTGAAGCCTGTGGCGCTGAGAACGTCGGTAACAGCCCATTTGATGCTGGTCGGCCAATCTTTCGGATTGGTCAGGTCGGGCATAGTGAACGTCACTAGGTAAGGGTCGAGAAATTTGGACGGTGCATTTTGCGAGGGCTGAATGATTGCGAGCTCTATATCCGATGCAAGAGGTTCAACGGGTGTGGACTTAGGCTTCTGCTGGTGGTTGGAAGACATCGCGAAGCCGGATTGCTGCAGATCAAGAACTCTGCACGGCACTGCGGTTTTATATGGCAATTGTGCTTGACCGGTTGTGCTGCATGGAGGTTTTGCATCATGCACTAACTAGCCTTGCTGCCTGAAAGATGGAATGCGACGCAGGTATAGGAGGAAGATATCACGTAAACCCATCTCCTAGCTCATCCTGTTGCAAGAAGCTGCTCCATCGAGCAAGTGCTTATCAGATTGACTCACCGTTATCAGATCCGAGCCGTGTCCGGCTCGGTGTTATGGTACTCCGACTCCTAGGGCTAAACTAACTCCGGGCCTCAGCCGTAAGCGCTCGACATGCACAGCCCTCAGCCTTGCTGTTCTGCAGAGATGGCAGCCTTCCAGGAACTACCAGCCGAATGGCTTTTAGTCTTCTTATTGACGTCTGTGCTAGGTTGCTTGCCAACACCATCGGTCTGAAATGTCGCTAAATAGGTCCTCCTCCTGCGTCTTACGGACGAGACTCGCACATGCGTTAGGCTATCTTGATTACCCTGTGGACGCGACAGCCGAGCCCTACCTGACCTACATATACAAGCTCCATGTTGGCAACGGAGCTTTGGAAGAGTGGATTGAGCTCTTTATTGAAGTCATTGGACACTTTGATGCCACAACAAATGGGACAGGAGATGGCGAGAGTATACAAGCCCTCATCGACAGGTTGGTAACATCAGGATATCGCAAAATATTCCTAGACACGCAAAACGGTCAGGCTGCAAGAGTGGAGCACGTTGAGGATACTGTGATGTACATTTTGGGATCTTGGGCGACTATGTTGACCTCATTTGTACAGCAGCGCAATCAGTCTCGCAGAATCATCACTGCTTATAGGGCACGATCGGGTCCTTCGATCTTGGTATCTGAGCCATATGAAGGCAATGTCGCGGGGTTGATCCGAGATTGTGGACTGCTTCCAGGTGGTCGATGGGACCGAAGATGCGAGACTGCAGAAGATGTTGCGATGAAGCTGATCACACTACTTTCCAAGTTGCCTAGTCTATCAGCCCTTCAAACACACACGTCATTACAGACCTTGTATCCTCAAGCATCCGAGGTGCAAGATCAAGATCGTAAGTTATGTCTTCGCCTGACACTAATAGTGCACATTACTAACGTCTTACCTAGCAGCATTGCATCGACTGTATGAAGGCGTCAACGGCCACGAATCACTTTCAATCAAAACTACTCGACTCAACGCGTTCACATTGAAAGTTCTAGGTGCAGTTGAGATCACATGGACGCAGAACATCTCTCGACACATGATGCTTGTAAACTCGGGCGGGCAGTATACGTTAGAGTTGTTCTCTTTGCCATGTGCTTTCACCGCCACCACCTCGGCTAGCATTGGTATCCCAGCAGAGCTCGCCCATGAGGTTCAGGAGTCATATGCAATGCTGTTCAATGCGTGGTCCGATGTGTCGCTCCATATCAGACTAGGCGCACAGTTTGGTATTCGAAGGAGCTGCTGGTGCTGGTCGTGTTCTGCGTACCGTTACCGCAGATATTCCATTGCAGAGTTTGAGCGAAGTACCAGCATACGCGCAAGAGGGAAGTATAGAGCAGAGATCGAACGAAGCGAATTCGATCCGCTGGTTGTCAAGCTTTCAGAGAATCCTGCGCAGCATGATTGGACGCCAGATGACTTTCCTTACCTCTGGCCGCGTATTGCTCGACTTGATCAACATCTCCAGACAGCAAGACCCTGGAGTTTGTGGATATTGTTTCGTGATCGAAGAGACACAATGCAGTTCTGGACTTTTCTGTAGGTGATTCGCACTCCAAGTCTGATTTTTACTAACAAATGAAGGTTTGCCACTGTCGTTGTACTCTTGACCATAGTACAGGTTTTCCTAGGCATTGCACAGGTGGTTGGATCTTTCGATCGATAGGTACCCTATAGGATGGTATAGTGTTTCCGAAGCTCTTCGGGCACCATGAATGCTCCATAGAACGCGATCCTTCCTTTGCTGAGCCTTTGTTCCAAAGCTGAACCTTCCATAGCATAATTCTGCACTTGGCCGCTTCTCTGTACAAAGCTCTGGAATCCTACAACCCCTGGACCTTCAGTTCCATCTTCTCTCAGGCCATTAGCATACAACGCTACACCACTGTACCCGTTTGGTGGGTCAAAGTCTGGGTTTACTCGATACAGTACAGCGCGTGAAACCAGCTTGGTCCATGTCGATTTGTCATGTTCTTTTGCTGGGTTTGGTCCAGCTACCGTCGTTTGATTCAAGAATATCCCCTCGCCAACAACAAGCACTTCAGAGCACAGATTGCACTTTAGTGTCTTCGCTTCGCGGTGTGTCTCTGTTGATGACAGTATTCTCACTGTCGATGTCTGCTGTCGAAGAGCTGACCACGCGTCCGAAGTAAGCCAGCCAAGACCGGCAACAGGAGATTTCGCGCTTTGGATCGAGGCTGTACTGATGGGCTTAATAAGCGTGACATCATGAGCGAAACCATTTGGGTAAATGCCAGCTTCGGTATCGTATGTCTTCTCAATGATACCGATCTGCGTCGATTGTCAGCTCATATATGAGTGAGGCTTTCTACATCAGTCTCTACTGCTTACTTTCGTGTTGCCAGCCCAAATATCTGCATGCAGATTCCAGTCATCCTGTAGACGCTCAGGATGCGAACGACCTCTGCCGAACAATGACTTCGCCAATATAGCCTCTGCAATCACGTGAGAAGACATGGTCAAGTATTGAGCATTGTCTCTTGCTACGCTCAGCCCAATTCTGCCAGTATACCGCTCTTTCTGAATCGATTTGCCTCGAGCTTCAATAAAATCATTGAGCTCGAGGCTGTTCGTGGATAGTGATGGCGCAGAGTTCGACAACAGGTAACGATTAGACAAGCTCATGCTTCGTAACCCCAGCGATGACCTCACCTTTGTGGTAGCTGTTTCAGTAGGCAACATGGTAGGTTCAAGACTTTGCTCAATATACGATACTCTTAGCCCCCCAAATGTGTGGGGTAGATGAGAAGATGCCCACGCCGTGTCGAAGCCCGAGGGCACAATGACCTGGAGCAGGCCATTGATTAAGAGGTAGAAGCCGACGCTGCCTTCAAAGACTTCCTGTAAATCTCCAATAGTATCGAAATCCAAAGAAGCTCGACAATCGATCGGTCTCCTCGATCTAGGATCTGGTGGTGGATTCACACCCCCAGTCGGGGGCCAACGATGCTCGACTGGCAAGACAACAGGTGCGCCAGCAATTGTGAGAGGATAGGATACGGTCTTATGGGTCTCAAATGGGGTACATGTCCAGCTCTGTCGGGATGACACATATTCAATATCCCATCGCAATGCGATTGGCAGTCTCCCATGTATCTCTTCGTAACCGACAACTGTCTTCGTGGTTTCATTGGCGAACAAGTGTCTTTGGTGCTGTGCACATATACAGACGCCTTCTTTCATATCAAGTACGTTGTCTTGAGTGCCATGATGAGCCCCGGTCAATGCTTGATTATCCTTTACTGAATCGGCGGCAGCAATTTTATGAGGCCCTTGCAGACCTGGCTGCGATACAGATCCTTCTGAATGACTGGTAGGCGACTTTGTTGTAGAATCATCATGAGAGTGATCGGCTGGCAGTTCAGTTGGTTGCACTGTGTGGGTATCGTACTGCTGTTTGGTCATTAGTCTTAGGGACAGTGCTTCAGTCTCTCCTACTTGAAAAGGTCAGCCTTCTCACCTTAAAAATGGCACTTAGCCTACCTGTTGGTCGCTTGACTAAGCTCCCCTTAGAGACCTGCTCGTAGACACAACTACGGGACCAGTACGCACAGGATCCGCACACTGGTCGCTTCCTATCACATCGGGTCTTCCGCTGGCGACATGATGTGCATGGGGGAATTTCACTGTGTGTCTTTGGAGCGGTTCTTGCATTTCCACTCAGATCTCCTGGATCCCTACTCATGTGTGCATCCTTTGCGTGCCGCCTCAAGTCCTCGTGAAGTGCAAACCGTTCAGAGCAATGGCAGACAAACGGTGGATTGTCGGTGTAAGTACTGGGTTGTGTTAATACATCAACAAATGAGTCTGCGACAGAACCTACCGAATATGCCTGATGACACTTTCGACTTTCGTGAATACTCTGCTGCATTGAGGGCATGCGTATCGATGCGTGTCTTTGTCGTTGTCAAAAACAGGAGAATTTGAGCCCTTCAATCCTACTTCAGACCTTATTCGTCGCTTATCTTCTTCTCTCCATTCATCTGAGATTAAGTACCGGTAATAGGCAGATTCCCTCGGCTCAGGTGCAGATTGTTTTGTTTTAATGGCTGCCTTGTTTTGCGATGGGTCTGCCTGGCTGCTTGCAGAAGATCTCTTCAACCATTCGTACAGGAGATTATCAGCTGTGTATTGTAAGCTGAAGGCCTGTGATTGCGCGACAGAGTCGTACTTCCAGCGTCATAAGATGTGCGATAGAAATTTCTATTTTCCGGGCTCCATATCCATGTTCCTTGCGATGCCATTGTAATGAAGCTGCGCCACGGTATTTAGTTATCAAAAGGGTAGGCTGAGGGCTGTGAGAATGCGGATAGCCGCTGCTTCTGAGGCCACGAGGCAAATCAGCATGTGATGGCTGGACCGGCTGAGCTGCATCATGCACGCCACCACAACCGCGCAAAATATCGATCAGGCGACCAATCCATGTTCTTTCTCCCTTTTCTCCCTTTGCTACGAAGAAAACGTAAAGTGATTGCACTATTCAATAGACATTTAAAAGACAGCTGGAAGATCAATGTAGTGTTACTTCGATTATTGTAATATACAAGGAAAGGAGTTATTGGTACGCTGATCACATCATACCCTGTTCACGACATCGAGATGCCAGCGTCCACCTCCTTAGCGAATGACAAGCGTCTTGACGACATTGGTGTCAATATCATGCAATTCAATGGGAAATTTGCATGCATCGGCGAAGATGCAGGATTTGATTCCTTTGGGAACCTTTGCCCTATTCGGCGGAGCAGGGCAGCGATGGCCGAAGATGCACTTGATATCTTGGCAGCCGGTGCCGTTGATGCAAGGCGACATGCGCGCAACGAGACGGAGAGTGGCAATCTCACTGCGGGCTGGATCATAGTTGTGCTGATGCGTACACTGCATACCGTATGGGCATTCTACAAAGAGGCTTTAGTATCAAGTATTCAATCTATTAGATAGAGATGCACTGGAGGGGTGTACCCACCTTGTCTTAAAAAGTGAACGTTGCACAACTTGAGTTTCTTGACGCGGTCAACTTCCGTCTTGTCATAATCTTTGCAAGGTGGATCGATGCGCTGCCCAGCTCGGTTGCGTGCAATGACCTCGTTACGGTCAGCAGGCTCGTATGATGGTACAACAGACATCGGGGGCGGAGGCGCAGCTGCCTTTGCTGCCCAGCTGTTCATGAGGGGAGCGGCTTTGTTAGTGACAAACCCGTCAGATGCTATCGTGGACGATGAAGGTGTGCGAGGTAAGCCAACGGCAGTAGCCCTGGATGGAATGGGGCTGTCCATAACCTGTGGCGTGGATGCTGGGTAACGGCCTGGGGGCCTAGTTGAGATGTCGTATGCCTTTCGGGATGGAGACACTGTATCCGAGACACGACGATGCTGACTTGGGCCATAAGAATTGTTCCAGACAACAAGTTTTGAGTCACGGAAAACGTCGGAAAACTTTTTCGTACCGTACGGGAGAGGTAGCAACTCCTTCTCGAAAGGCACGCCTTCGAGCAGGATAACCTTGCTTACGACCTCAGGTTTGTCTGAGCACTCTTCAAGCACTCGGGCGTAGCCGTTGTCATGCGAGCAGCCGAAGAGAAGTCGGCGACAATGATAGTCTTGCGAGAAGATCTTAAAGTTTTCTGTTGCCTGCATCAGCTCTGGGTTACTCGAAGCAACGGGGATGGTAACTACCGATGATCTTCTCGTCTGCACGATCTTTCCCGGCGCCAACATCTATGAAGTCAAACATAGTCTTCGCTCGAGTAAACCCTCGCACAAAGTCTTCAAAGTCTTCTGTTGCTTCGATTGCGCCGGTCCTGACTAACACGTCTCCAAGGCCGCGGACATTGGCATAAATTCGGCAGATGATACGAGAGGTGAGGGGTACATCCCTATCCTCACTCTCGATCCAGCTGCGTACAGCTGTGTCAAGCTGCGAGGCGGCACGGCGGCCGCCAGCTTCTCCGTCGCGAAGAAAATCGTCGTGAAACTAGTATTGTTAATGCTTGGAGAATTTGTTTGAGTGCAGCTACTTACAATCATGCCGTCACCATCAATCAAGACCATGACGAAGGGGTTCTCGGACTGCTGGGTTCAGTAAAAGTTCTTAAGCGTAGCGTAGATGGCGCTTTGCTGCTACCGTGACTTACTAGAGCCCGCTGATACTGCAGAACCACACTTTGTAACATGGACTTCTCGGTCTTCCAAGCTACTTCGCCTTCGACACTATGCATGCTTTGAGAGGCGAGGGTTTGGTATTGTTGACTGAGATACTCATAGCGCATAAGCAGTTCCTGTCTTGATCAGCTGTAGAACAATGTTTGGCTGAATTGCACTGACGCTTATGAAGTCATTTCTGTCCTTGTCGTACTGTTGTAAGAGCTGGTAGCGTTGATACAAGGTCGTGTGCTCAGGATCTACTGTGTCAGGGCGCGTCACAGCATTTGAAGCCGGCGCGGGCGTGTGCCCAAGGCCGGCAAGGAATGGGGCGGGCGACATGTTTGACGTGAAAGACACTGGCTTGGAGACTACCAAATGTGCGGTTGTGGTGGTGGCGGTGGACTCTGTTGTAAGTTGGGAGTGGGAATAAATGTGGGAAAGTGCGAATATTTATGTGACGTCCCGAAAGCAGTTTCCAGAAATGAAGTGACAGAAGACGAAAGACAGGAACGGGAGACGGGAACCGGGAGACGGGACTCTGAGCCGAGAAGGGCTTCCTGGAATCAGAAAACAGAGAACGGTCAACGGTGGAAGTGAATGTGAGCTCGCAATTTCTGTTAGTGGCCGTGAAAAGGGTCTGCTTCAAACGGTACGACCATGCAAGCACATGCAAGCTTTGACACTGGCGGTGAAAAGTGCTGTTGGGAGGAAGCAGACAGGCATCGACCTGCAGCCCACCGCAAAGGCGGTGATAACGCTCCTCTTCCGCATCCTGTAAACAACAATCAGGATGCAGTTCACGTTGCACAAGGCTGGCGACGACTAGTCGCGCGTTCGTTGCGCGCTAGAGACGCATGCTGATTGGCCCTATGTCCTGGTGTGGGGTAGATGATCCCTACCGCTGCCAAGCTGGGAGCTGCGCTCTGACGTTCCTAGAAGCCACGTTCGAATTGCTGTGCTTCCCTCCACACTCCTCGTCTCTGTGCATCCATCCCGTCCACCGTCTGCTGTATCCATCATGGTCGCCTGGAAACTCTCATCCCTGCTCCTGCTCTCATTGAGAGCCCTCAATGCCTTCGCGGTTGAGGTAAGTGTCTGTGTGCGATGAGCCATGACATCAAGTGACTGACCCCGGCGCGCGCAGGTTGAGAACGTCAAGGAAGTGCCCGAAGCACAGACACCGAATCTGAACGTCAAGATCTCGGCTTCGTTCCCCCAGTCTGAGATCTTTGGTATCAAGCTCGTCAATGGACATGCCACCGAAGCGCGTCTGTCCATCTCCAACAACGAGCCAAAGCCCATTGGCGTGAGCATCGTTGGCGGGTCGTTGCTCAAGGAGGTCAATGGCCAGTCTCAGATTGTGCGCAACCTCACGTCGCAGAAGTACTCTATCGAGATCCCTGCTGGCGCAGAGGAGACTGTGCCATATACCTTCACCACGGACCTGCACCCACAGGACCTCCGTCTTCAGCTCAACGCTGTTCTAAGGAACTCTGAGAACGCCATCTTCACCGTCGCCGCCTACAACGAGACTGTGACCGTCGTCGAGAGACCGACGAGCGTCTTCGATCCTCAAATGTAGGTTTTCTCAAGTGCCACAGGCGCCAGCCACTCTCGCAAGAAGTCAGAGACTAACGTCCATCTACAGTATCTTCCTTTACCTTGTTCTTCTCGGCGCCTTCGCTGGAACTGTCTACTTCATCTACAACACCTGGATCACCACCTTCTTCCCCCAGAAGAAGGGCCGCGGCAAGGGTGGCGAGCGTGCCAAGAAGTCATCCCAGGGCTCCAAGAAGGTCGATCCCGCTGAGCAGATTGCTGTTGTTGGTGCCGATGGCCCTGCTGTCACCTCTAGCGCAAAGTACGACGAGAGCTGGATCCCCGCTTCTCACCTGCAGCGCCCTGAGGCCAAGCGCGTCCGTAGCGGCACCCCCAAGGTCAAGCCGAAGGCTTAGACTTTGATCGAGGCGGGACAGTTGTCTGGTTGGACACTTGCATACAGCGCAGTGATTGGAGGGTGCCCCTTTGGATACTGCTATCGCGATGTGGTCTCTGTTCGGACAAGTTGGTTGGACATTTAGCTGATGATGCTAGCACCAGCCTGCTGAAACAGGTATAGCTGGTCAACAACCATTTTTGACGAATCTAAATGCCACATATCGACACCAAAAGTTGACAAATGTTGTATATTAGAGCCGCTATTAAAAGAATTGTGTCTGGTATCACCTAAAACGCGCTATTCAATAGTTACAGTTTGCTCTCTTGCCCTCAATGTCGTCTAGATTATTCCTTCTTCCACGCCTCAAACTCTTCCTCTAAGTGGCCCTTCAGCTTCGCAAACTTGTTCTGGAAATTCTCCTCACATCTCCAGCACTTCATGTCCCAGTTTGGCCACTTTCCCGGATGGAACCTCGCACTGCCCTCCGCGAGCGGAAACTCATCCACTTCGACAAAGAAACTCGAATGGAAGCTCAAATAGTGCTTCTTGTGCTTCAAACATGGCGAATGCATCTCTCGACTCATGATGTGGACGTGCATATGGTTCATGCTCGGGTGTGTATGCGCGCCCGCTCTGATTTCGGACAGCCAGTCGCGACCGGGTGGAAGAAGAGCGTCGCGCTCAGATGCTTGTGGTGGGTCGAGCTGGCTCATGAGGTCTTCGAGGGCCGCCTGGTATGGAGCGTCGGAGGCGCTGTGGTGGCCGTATTTACGGCGCAGTTCTGAGGCTGCAAGGAGTTTGAGGCGTTCTACTCGTTTCCGTACTTCGGCGAGGAAGGTGGGGTTGCTGGACAGGAAGTGCAGGGGGTGCTGGTAGTGGTATTCTGGTTTGCGCGGGATGAGGAGGAGGTGTACGCTTCGTTGGGTCAATGTTTTGGCTCTTCTCATACCATTCTGAGAGGGATTGCGTACCTTGCTTTCGGAAACTTGTCTTTGATCACTACGAAGTCGTCATCGTACTCTACGACGAGGCCCTCAGGGTTCTTCTCAGGGTGCTCGATGTAGATACCCAAGCCGTCGCGTGGGTCAAATCCTCGCATTTTAGGCTTCGCAGGTAACTCGACTGGCTCAGTGCTGGATTTAGGCTTTTTCGATGACATTAATTCTGCGACTGCGTCATGAGCTTTGGTTGACCCATGAGGGAGAGACGTACTAAGCGTACATGCATTGGTTCGCTTTGTGGTGGATGTTGTATTCGATGCTTGAGGTTGTGAGGTTCCTTCTATCTCTTCTGCAGTTATTGGGTCTCTGTGCTGCTCTGGCACAATACTCTTGCCCTGAGTGGTCTTCGCCATGATGTAGCTCTTCTGATGCTTATGTTTAGAAATATGGGCGGCGGTAGGCCGACAAGACCGCGACAGTCGTAATATCACTTTCGATGCTGTGAGCATTCGAAATCCAACCTATACGTTCTGATTGGCGTTTACTGGTTGCTGGTCCGATTTCCACGACATCGCCATGAACGTATGCCTACCTAGCAATGACGTGGGGCAAGTTTAGCCGTGACAAGGGTTCACTAGCTCCGAATCTTAGATTCAATGAGAACCGCCCCTTCGGAGTTGATCGATGCGAAAAAGATGGCTACGCGACCGAACGACCGTATTTTTGGAGTGCTAGGTGCTCGTAGTGAGATCGCGCCTTCTTTTTCAAACGGCTGAGACTTCAGTATTAGCTTGCGTGTTCTTGTACGCATACACGACCCCTCATCTTCATATTCCACTTATTTGGCCCACTCGCTGCCTATGGAGCCGGAGACATTATAACAGTAATACCATAGATTCGTGACCATGCCCAAAAACGCACACCCGCCGCGCGGCAAGCCTGCGAAGAAGGCACCTCCACCTGAAGAGGACAATAGCTGGATTGTCTTCGGCGACGGGAAACCAAAGAAGAAGAAAGGCGAGAGCTCGGCCCAGAATGATGACAAGGGAAAAGGAAAGGGCACTGCTGGGCAGGCTGAGGAGGGACCTAAGAAGCCTGACACCAGGACCCTGATTGCTGGAGCGTCTTGGACAGGCAAGCTGCCTGTTAACCTGTTCTCAGAGCACCTCCAGAAACAGCATTGGGACCGGCCTGACTACAGAATCGTAGGAAACTACAACATACCATCATACGTTCTTGACTGACCTCCATAGCGCAAGGATGGCGACAAGCATTTCGCATACGCTGTGGTTCTCTCGAAGAAAAACCAGAAGACGCAGGAAGTCACGACTCTTCCCCCAATCAAGATCCCGACCGAGCTCGAAGAATCCGCCCATCAGCCCACCGCTGTCGAAGCGCGCAATTTCGCTGCCGCTTACGCTCTCTTCCGTGTCGCAAGCGCGAAGAACCTGCATATGATGCTGCCTCCTACGTACAAAGACTTGTGGAAAGGGCAGTTTCAAGAGCTCAAGAAACGAGATGAGAAGGAGGGAAAAGGCTGGATGTATGAAGCAGACCCATTCTTCGGCTTTGCAGAGCGAGAAAAGGCCAAGGCAGTCGCTGCGAAGGAGCGAGAAAAGAAACAGAAGCAGCAGGAGGATGCGAAGAAAGCGCATAACCTGAAGCCGGGCATGTCTATGCCGAACGCTGAAGGCTCGTGGACTGGACCTGCAAAGAACTTGATGAGAGGATGGGAACGCGTACCGAAGGTTGAGCTTGGGAAAAGAACAAGGCAGCAGGTCGAGCGTCTCATCCGCCGTGACGCGCTCTGGAACCCAAATGCCATTCAGATGGATAAACATACCCGGATACGGCTAGAGGACGAGATCACTGACCTTGGTTTCCGCCGAAGTCACGTTGAAGAGGCTGCCGACATCTGCAAGGACCGAGAGGAGATTCTTGAGTGGCTGCTGATTCATGTTCCGGAAGATGATTTGCCCTCTTGGAGTTTGCCCGAAGGCTATGTGGCCGGCGTCAGCATGGCTAGTTCTAATCTCAAACGAGAGGGCGCAGTCAAACGCCTGGCTGCGGCCGGCTACTCTACCGAGCTCTGCGAAGAGGCATACGACAGTCAAGGCGGAGATGAGAGAAGAGCCGCTGCTTTGCTTCAGGCTCGTCTCCTGCGACCGGACGATGATGATAAGGACATTGCGCAGGAGCTGGCGGATCTTGCCATTGCAGAAGAACCAGAAGAGGTACCAGAAGACGATGCCTGGGAGACTGAGATGTCTTCGTTGGAGGCCATCTACGATAAGCTTTTCTCTCGTCCGTCACCCACAATGTGCCGTGTTGAGCTTGACATCAAGCAACAAGGGAAGCGCCTGATCCTGCAAGCCAGGAAACCCTTCGGGCCTTATCCGGCTGTTGCACCTATCGTCACTTTTGAAGCTGCTATCCCCGCATACATCCGGCTCAGTATAATTAGAAAAGCGTTGCTGCACGCCGAGGAGAACTTCATTGGAATGCCGATGATATACGACGTTATAGATTGGGTGCAGCAGAACGCAGGGGAGATTTTCAAGAATCCAGGTCGACTGGCCGATGTCTCATCTGGACTCGCTGCAGCAGATCATTCTGTAGAGCCACAGAATCAGAACAAGAGAAGGAAAGATAGAGGTCGCAGACCGATCGACTGGAAGCCAGCAACACCTGCGAGTCAACAGGTTCTTGCTGACTGGCAAGCCAGACAGGGCACACCAGCTCAGCAAAAGATGATGAATGCACGGCAGTCATTGCCAGCTTGGAGGTTGAGGGATGAAATTGTCCAAACAGTCAACCGATGCAATGTAACCATCATCTCTGGTGAGACTGGTTCTGGCAAATCGACCCAGTCAGTGCAGTTTGTCTTGGATGATTTGATACAAAGACAATTAGGTGCTGTTGCAAACATCATCTGCACCCAGCCGCGAAGGATTTCTGCTCTCGGTCTTGCCGATCGTGTTGCTGATGAAAGGTGTGGCCGAGTCGGGGATGAAATCGGTTATACGATCCGTGGCGAGTCAAAACAGAAGCCAGGTGCGACCAAGATCACATTTGTCACTACTGGTGTTCTTCTCCGACGGCTCCAGACATCCGGTGGCGGCGCTGATGATGTTGTTGCTGCACTTGCTGATGTCAGTCATGTTGTGGTTGATGAAGTGCACGAGCGCAGCCTCGATACCGACTTCCTGCTTGTGCTTCTTCGGCAGATACTGCGCACCAGAAAGGACCTGAAGGTTATCTTGATGAGCGCAACACTGGACGCAGACGTCTTTGAGGCTTATTTCAAACAAGTAGGCCCAGTGGGCCGTGTTGAGATTGCTGGTCGGACTCATCCTGTGACAGACTTCTACGTTGACGATGTCATGCAATTCACAGGCTTCAGGGGCTATGTTGGCGAAGATGATGACTCACAGGAGAAGTCTTTTTCCGCAAACCTTCGAAGCATCGGGTTTGGCATCAACTACGATCTCATCGCCGAAACTGTTGCATACATCGATCACCAACTTGGAGATAAGGATGGCGGCATTCTCATCTTTTTGCCTGGTACCATGGAAATCGATCGAACGATACAAGCCTTGAGCAATTTTTCGAATCTTTATGCCTTACCATTGCATGCTTCGCTTCTGCCTGCTGACCAGAAACGCGTCTTTCCCCTGCCTCCAGCTGGCAAGAGAAAGGTCATTGCAGCAACCAACGTGGCAGAGACTTCGATCACGATCGAGGATATCGTCGCGGTCATCGACACTGGCCGTGTCAAAGAGACGAGCTATGATCCACAAAACAACATGGTCCGACTTGCTGAGACGTGGGCATCAAGAGCCGCATGCAAGCAACGTCGTGGCCGTGCAGGTCGTGTACGAGCCGGCGACTGCTACAAACTATACACACGCAACGCTGAGGCTAAGATGCTGGAACGACCTGAACCCGAAATCAGGCGTGTTCCTTTAGAGCAGATGTGCCTGTCTATCAAGGCTATGGGTGTACAAGACGTCTCCGGTTTCCTCGCCTCAGCCCTCACGCCACCCGAAAGTACCGCAGTGGAAGGTGCGGTCAAACTGCTTTCGCAGATGGGCGCCATTACCGACAACGAGCTCACCGCGCTTGGTCGTCATATGTCTATGATTCCTGCTGACCTACGTCTGAGCAAGCTTCTCGTTTATGGTGCAACGTTCGGCTGCCTTGAAGCCGCTCTCACCATTGCGTCGGTATTGACTGCTCGCAGTCCTTTCATGTCACCCCGCGAAAGAGATCAAGATACTAGGAACGAATTCGATCGTCTCCGCGCCTCATTCTCAGCCAACCAAGGCGACCTCCTTGTCGACCTTCGCGCATACGAACAATGGGCTGCGTTCCGTAGTAAGGGCGTCTCAACCCGTGATCTAAAATTCTGGTGTCAGGACAACAAGCTCAACCTTCAGACTATGTTTGACATACAGTCCAACCGCTCCCAGTACCTCTCCTCCCTCAAAGAGATCTCTTTCATACCATACAACTATGCATCGAACAACCCGTCAACGCAAGGCGCGTACAATGCCCAAAATGGCAATGACGCCCTCCTGCGCGCCCTTGTGGCCGGTTCCTTCAACCCACAGATCGCACGTATTCAACTCCCAGACAAGAAGTTCGCCGCCGGTATCGCTGGTGCCGTTGAACTAGATCCCGAGGCGAGGGAGATCAAGTATTTCAACCAAGACAATGGTCGCATTTTTGTTCACCCCAGCTCTACACTCTTCTCGAGCCAGACCTTCCCTTCGAATGCTAGCTTCGTGGCTTATTTCAACAAGATGGCGACTAGCAAGGTCTTCATCAGAGACATTACGCCGTTCAATGCATACAGTCTGCTCATGTTTGCTGGACAGATTCAGGTCGACACGCTGGGCAGAGGATTGGTAGTCGACGAGTGGATAAGGCTGAGAGGATGGGCAAGGATCGGTGTGCTGATTTCAAGATTGAGGGGCATGTTGGATCAGGTTCTCCAAAAGATGGTGAAGGAGCCTGGTCAGGCCATGGGTCAGAGAGAGAAGGACGTTGTGGAGGTTGTGCGAAGATTGGTGGAAAGGGATGGCTTAGACGCCTAGATCCAATTTGCAATCGGCGAGTGTTATGCTAGATGACATAGTTATTGAACAGTCGTGCTGAAGATCAATGTCAGTGCGGCGTCTTTGCTGTCTCAAGTGCCGGCCTTCACTTTCACCTGCTTAACCTTTCTCCACAACAATACGGCATCGTCTTCGATTCTCTTCCAAGGACACCCTATTGTTCGCTTCTTTGGCATCAACAATAGCACTTGATTGTTCACTTATACATCGCCATTGCCTCGTGGATCTTGCCTATCTTCAGATCGCTCACAGCACTGCACTTTGTTACAACAGTCCTATCCGTCATCAGCTTCTTCGTTACTACAGACCACAATGTCTCACGGACGATACTCCCCGACCACCCGCCTGGCCTTCTCCCACATCGCCATCAGCCGCAGCGCCTCCTCCAGCGAGCGCGCCTCCCATCGCCGCAGCAGCCGCAAATCCAAGACGGCAAAGGTCACCTCCCAACCCTCGACCGGGGTCCTCTCCCACCAGCAGCACATCTCAAAACCATCACAACGCGCAGAACGCCGCCTCTGCACCTCCCGCCTCAAACTGCAGCGATACCTGACCAGCCACGACTGGCGCGCAGAAAAGCTCCGCAGACTGCCCACAGACGCACAGCTGCGTAGTCTCGGCGTGCTCGACGCCGAAGGCGCGGTCCTGGCCCGGCCGCGCGAGAGTCCCGGCACGTGGCGCTCGGAGGCAAGGATGAGGGAGAAGAGGAAGCTCCGTGGGCGGAGCAGGCTCACGGAGGTGTGTGTGAACCTCTCCGAGAGGGGCCTGGACGAGGAGTATGGTGTGCTGCCGGGTGAAGAATGGGTTGGTGAGGGGGAGGTGAGTGAGGAGACAAAGATGAAGCTCATCGTGGGGTGTTTGGAGGATGAGGGTTGTAAAGAGGCGCTCATGGCGGGACAAAGGGCGGAGGGTGTGTGGCGGAATGTGGTAGGGGGTGGGGGTGGAGACAACGAGAGTGTTGTGAGATGGGTTTGTGAGGAGCGCGAGATGGAGGAGCGCAGGGTCATGGATCCGTGCTGTATGGAGGTGGTGAGGAAAGTGATGAACGGAGAGAGCACATAACGGTAGAAGTGCCGCGACGGCGAATATCTATTGAGTAATTTCATCGATCGAAATCGCTATCGTTCATGTCCGCATTAATCGTATTACCCATCCCGGCCTAGTCAATAGGCTCTGCATTTGTATCCTGTCCTTCTCGCGTCGGCAAAGCATAGCGCTCACACGCGCCATCTACCTCCTCGTACCTCCGTATCACTCCATCCTCTGCCCTGTACATGTGCTTCCTCCGGTTTACTCAGCTTCAAGCTGACCCTCTGAAGCTCTCTCGTCACAAGGATGCTCCTCAGGCTCTGTCCCTCCTCAAGGCGACTAAGCCCGTCACTTCCTCGTGAACTTCCTCGACTTCCGGAGTCTTTCACCAATTCTTTGCATCGTTTGCGCTCATATCGCCTTAACAGAATTGCGATTAAGGGAACGCAGAGGAGGAGTACCATGATAGCGGCGACGATGCCGATGATTGCGAGAGGACTCCAGCCGTCGCCACTGGGGGAGCTGGGTACTGCCGCTGGGGCATCAGGCACAGTTGGTGCTGCAAACATTTTGTATATGCTTTGTTGAAGGCCTTCAGATATGTTTTGTTTTTGGGTTGTATCGTGGTGTACGAGCGAAGAGATGATAGCTGACTCCCAAAAGAGCGTGGGGAGCTTGACGACAGAAATGACAGTAATGCTTCGAAAATGCGAAGCTTGCGAAAATAAGTGATGCAGCAAATGCTCGAATGCAGAAAGTAAGACGAGGATGTGTGGTGGAGAAGTAGCGTGAACGATGAGGGGTAAACAATGCTTTGTCTTAAGAACACTTCGAACCATATCACCATCCCACTTTCCTATTACAGCCCCGACCCTTTGCAAAGGGAGACCTGACATCCCTTAGCGTAGTCGTGAATCTCTGATGTCGCACAGAGAGTGGTTGCCGCTAAAGTTGTGGGCGTTTGTGGGCGGCCAATCAGGACGCTGAACAGGCTTTGTCTCCCGCCACGCTCGCATGGTGAGAACAACTATTTTTCTGGAACGTCACAGAGTTGCCCAATAGCAGGAGAGCCTTCCTGAGGTTTCTCGTGGTCCCTGAGGCTCTGAGGTGTCGCGGGACCGTCGTTGGACCGGACCTGACCGAACCAAACTCTTGTTCAAAGCCAAGCGAGACTGGCGACACTCCATCGTCGCTGAGTTGACCGCTTCTTTGTAGATCAAAGGACGGGTCTACCACCCGTGTGCTGTCCTATCCCTTGGAGGGCCACCACTAGCCATCCTGGACGATGGGTGTCCCCCAGATTATACGACTGAGAACCACAGCTTGTAACACGTTGACTCTATACCCAATGCGCAGTGGCCTCGAACGCAGGATTTCTAATGACTTGGCGAATCAAAGTCGGCGGTACAGATGCAATTGCATCCGCATATTCTCCAACTCGATCGGGTACTCCAATCGGTCATCCAGCCTGAACCACCGGCTATCGTCTTCCTGGACCTTCTCCCATAGTCTGACCTCCTCTTTCGCTTTCCCACCCGAGGTATCTGCTAACAATGTATGGTCTAGCAGCCATTGCATTGGGTAGTTCTTATCAGCGCCATTGAGACTGACAGTTGAGTAGCTCCCGGGACTATCAACAACAAGCAACATAGCTCCAGGGGCAAGAGTCTCGGTCATCCGCAGAAGGAATTGCTGGGTCAGGGATATGGAGGCCGAATAAAGCTCGTTCAATGTGAACATCAAGGTGACTAGGTTCGCGCCGTCGAGAGCAGCGGAGAGGGTCTTGGTATCCATCTTCAGAACATCGTGCTGGTGGAAGGCTGTTTTGAATGCAGACGGGTCGGCAAGCGGGCGGTTTGCAGCTTGGACAGCAGCGGATGCATACTTCGACAGCGGGGGTGGGATCGTAATCTGCGTCGCAAGCTGGTCGACAACATTGCCCCAGGCTGCACTATCGATAGCAACTACTTCGAAGTTTTTCGGCTGCCCTTCTCCGCGTTCCTCTTGCTCATCTGACAGTAGCCTGTGGAGAGCGCCGAGCGTGCCAATCTCTGCACCTGCGCCGCCCCCAAGACATATCACTTTCCAGCTCTTTTGCGAAGCCTCTCCGACTTCATCGTCTTCCTTTGTGGTCTGAACTAGGTCTAGTGACTCTCTCATGCGCCACAGCACTCCCAGATACCCCAATGCTCGACTTGAACTCCATCGTGCAGCGTACGCCTCAAGATAATCTTCTCTCCCAAAGGCCTCGCTAAAGTTGCGATCAAACAGATGACCTTTGACTTCCTGTAGTAATGGCTGGATATCGCTTTCCAATATTTCTTTGAACGAATTCCTGAAGATGTTCAAAATGAGCTGCTGTGTCTCTGGCGGGATCCGCGTTTCCAGGCTCTTTTCTTCAACGACTTTGGGCTGCTGCTCTTTCGCGACCTTCGATCTCGAGGGCTTGCCCTTGGCATTTCTGATACCAGTAACTCTGGATTTCTGTGGCGCAGGCATTTCGCTTGATGTTTGAAGGGCTAGGCGGAGAGAATGCCGCAGTGAAGATTCGACACTTTGGGGTGAAGGGTTTAGCGAGGTGCGGTGATTGGTTGAACCGCAAGTGTGGGGTGCAGCTGCTCGTGAACGGCCTTTGACAACGCCAACGGCGGGATAGTCCGATGGCGGGTTAGTCCGATGGCGGAATGCTTAAGAACGGTCTCATCATCAACAGCCCTCGAGTCGCTTTCTGGAAGACTCCTAAACCCTGTGTATCATCACCATGCGTCTGCCGTACATCCCTGACCCTCCCGAGTTTACTGAAGAAGCCGACAAGGCTGTCCTCGAACGAATTAAAGAACGCCGTGGGCCCAAGGGGTTGATTGCGTTGGATCGGACACTGCTTCACGCTCCTCCGGTTGCAGATGGATGGTAGGTGCTTACATCATCAGTATCAAGAGATGTTCTTAACTTGTGTCCAGGAACTCCTTTCTGGGAGCCATTCGGACCAAGACCTCCCTGCCGACCTCGATCCGCGAAACAGCTATCGCTCGTGTTGCCGTACTAAACAAAGCATGGTACGAATGGGAGTCTCACAGCCCAATTCTGCGGGCAGCTGACAACGTTTCCTCGGAACACGTGGATGCTGTTCTACAGTCCCCTCCTCGTCAGGTCAACGATGGAATCCAGGACGCGAAACACGCAGCAGTTCTCTCGTACACAGATGCCATGACACTAGATATTAGTGTACCTGACGAAGTATTTGCAACACTGAAGGAGCATTTTAGCGAGCAAGAAGTCGTCGAGGTCACGGCAACGGTGGCGGCGTACAACTGCGTGAGCAGGTTTCTCGTAGCGCTCGATGTTGGAGAGAAAAACAGTCAGAAGGGTCCGGAGAAGGAATGGGAGCTATAGTAGCAGCTTATGAATACAATTGTCTTTGACCATCGAGCGCATACAAGTTGGAGTGATCTCACTGCGGAGAAAACGCCTTGCCTCATCCGTCTAGCGTGTTTCTGCTAAGAATTCGCGACGACTCCAAGGCTCAGAGCATCACTGATAGCGACAACAACCCCACCCGTCACAATGCTCTGCGCCATATCTGGAGAAGCTCCACGGGAGCCTGTCGCGTCGCGAAAGAGTGGCAATGTCTTCGAAAAGCGCCTGATCGAGGCACACATCGCCGAACACCACACCGACCCCGTCACGGGCGAAGACCTCGCAGTCGAGGATCTTATCGAGCTCAAGTCGCCGCAAGTCGTCAACCCCCGCCCGCCGAATCTCACATCGATCCCCGCGCTTCTTAGCGCTTTCCAGAACGAGTGGGACGCCATTGTGCTCGAAACACACACACTCAAGCAGCAACTGGCGCAGACACGACAGGAGCTCAGCACCGCGCTATACCAGAACGATGCGGCAACACGCGTAGTCGCGCGATTGACGCGCGAGAGAGACGAGGCACGGGAAGCGCTCTCGAACGTCACCATCAGTGGAGGTGGCAGCAACGGCGACGCCATGCAGGTCGACGGCCAGGCGCTGCCCGAGGCGCTCGTCGCCAAGATTGATGAGACACAGCAACAGTGCGTGCTCCCCATTGAACATGGAGGAAGACTGCTAACGTGAAACAGACTCTTTGCCACGCGCCGAAAGCGACCCGTGCCCGAAGGCTGGGCTACTGGCGAGGACGTCTCCGCATTCGACGTCACCTCCTCGAGCGAGCCTCTCTACCCCGGAAGCAGCGCCGTCGTAGTCGACGAGTCGGGCGATTTGGCACTGTTCGGCGGCGCAGATGGCGTTGCAGGTGTCTACTCGACATCGCAGCAGAAGGTGGTTCAGGTGCTCAACGCTGACAGCCCCGTCACTGCCACCGCCTGGTGGGGTTCCCGCGCGGTCGTCGCGACTGCTGCCGGCACAGTGAAGATCTTCGAAGATGGCAAGGAGATTGCGCAAATGGGCTCGCACGCTGGCCCCGTCACATCGCTGTCTCTGCACCCTAGTGGGTCTATTCTGGCTTCGGGGAGTGCAGACAAGCGTGTCGCATACTACGATCTCTCGACTTTCCAGACTGTCTCTCAGATCTACACTGAAGCCGACATCACAGCATGTACCTTCCACGTGGATGGTCTTCTCTTCTTCGTCGGTAGCTCAGACGGCAAGATCCGCATCTTCGACGTCAAGACTGGCGCTTCCATGCTGACGCTTGACACCGGCGCACCTGTCGCTGCCATCTCCTTCTCGGAGAATGGCACTTGGTTCGCGGTCGCTCAGAAGGGATCGAGTCAGGTCTCTATCTGGGACATCAGGAAACAGAGCGTTCTCAAGGTTCTTGAGGCTGGTAGCCCGGTTGAGAACGTCAAGTGGGATTACACCGGCCAATTTCTTGCAACCGCCGGCTCGGGCAGCATCTCGGTGCAGCAATATACCAAAGCGTCAAAGAGCTGGTCTGAGCCAGTACGGAAGGCGGTTGCCGCCAAGGACGTTGCTTGGGGTGCAAATGCTGGCAGCTTGATTGCCCTGACGTCCGAGGGTGGGTTGAGCATCTTGGGCTCAGCATGAGCACGACATCAATGGGAGCGATAAGGGGATATTCCATCATGCAGCTCGCAAGCGGAGGTCGGCCGAGAGCCAAGCGCGGCGTTTGGAGAGGTATTGAGTGTAGGGGACGATGTAAGATTGGTCTTGGATGGCATAGATGCCGAAAAGCGCAAGATGATTTGCATGTTTGGCATATCATTTCAGATAGGCTACGACGGGTGCTGAGGCGCTTGGAGCAATGTAACACAGTGACCCTTCTGAGTATAGTCGGGCAGCACATCCCTGGAATAATTATCCTGCCCTATTAGGCGTGGGCAAAATCACGATGACCTCCCTAGCAAACACATGCGGTGAGAGTGACAAGGAGGCAAAAAAGCAAAGCAAAGCCTTGGGCGCCAACTCCGTGAGGGCCTCATAGCGGACGCAGCGTTGAAGACGGTGGTGACCGTGAAGTGGCGTTTACCGAAGCGGCGCAACCTCCAGACGTCAATCACACGGCACCTGCCACTCACTTCACCACCAGGCGCTCTCAGGCTCGGCACGTCCAACGACGCACCTCTGCTGCCAGCGCCGCGACACAACGTAACTTTAACTCTGGTCGCTTGCCGGCGTCATAGGTCATGGATAACCATCTGCCCTTTGGGTATACGCACAGACAGAAGGTGTGTGACAAAGTGGAGCGGGCGGCAACGCAAGCAGCGGATGTGAGCTAACGAAGACGTGCAGCGCTCGCATGACACGATGGAGGGCAACGCAGGGCCCGCCTGGAGCTTTGAAAACCTTACGCCCTTTACCAGCCTTGGTGTTCCCCGCGAGCACTCGGTACCGCGCCCGCAGGAACCCTCTCACAGCGCAAGCCGCCGCGGGTCCGCCTCGCAACCGAACCACTACGCTGCTGCAGGGCAGCCCGCTCGCACGCCTGACGCCGATGCGGTGCGAGCACGCTTCTCAGCCTCACGAGAACGACCAACGCCAGCAGACGACCGTCAGGCCTCAGCTGGCCCCGCAGACCAAGGTGCACGAGGGCGCCCTTTCTATACGGCACACATCGCCCAGAACATGGAGTATGCACAGCTTCCGCGCTTCGAGGGCGACGGGTTCGATATGAGGAGACCCGCGGGCTGGCAGCCGAGAGCAGACGGACACAACGCAGCCGAGGACCGACATCTGGTCGAGATAAGCGATGGCGAGGACGACGAGCTGGTCGGCGAGGACGAGGATGGAGACGACATTGCGGCATACAACCGTCAGGTGCGGGAGGAGGGGTACGGGTCGGAAGACGTTGTCGACTTGACTGAGGACGACGCTCCCTTTCCCAACTGGCAGCCACAGAACAACCGACCAATGCACAATCACGACCGACCGCGATCGCAGCCGGGACATGCAGGTCACCCGCCGCACAACGACGCTGCCCGTCTGCCACGGGGCATGGCCGGCATCATCAATCTGGACAACGGCGACGAAGCATGGGAACTAGACGAACCCGCCGCTCTCGAGCCGTCTTCGCCGGACATCCAGTTTGTGTCCGCACGTCGTCTTGACCCGTCGAGCCGCCATAACGACTCGGATGGAGACGACGTGCAGTTTGTGCAGGAGCGACCTCTGACAAACGACGAGAGACGGATCCGACAGCGTGCTGCACAAGACGCAGAATTGAACCGAGTCATGGCGGTAATCGGAGCGCACAGAAACGACCGATATAGCTTTGCGCACCTTCGAGGAGAGATTGACCGTACCAACGCCCACATCCAGCATTTGGCCGACCACATGCGTCAAGGCGGCCCGCAGCCTCCGCCACGAAATCGAGCTGGAAATCACATTCAACTAAGGATGGGAATCGCAGGGGGACGCCCTGAACTCTTTGTCGCACCGACTCTGAACTTTGGAGTCGTGGGTTTCGACCTGGGCTATGATGGTAACCGACCGGAGCCACCACCGCAGACGTATGACGCGCCACCTCCAGCACCACAAGGTTTCACAAGAAGTCCAGAAGAAAATGATGTTCTTGTCTGTCCAAACTGCGATAGCGAGTTGTGCAAGGGCGACGACGATATTAAGAAGCAGGTGTGGATTGCTAAGCAATGTGGTCATGTAAGCTATGAAATACGGCTCAATAGACAACAAGCTAACTCAGTCAAACAGATCTACTGCGGCGAATGCACAGCAAACCGATCAGTCAAGCGCTCTGCAAAAGGAAAAGAGAAAGAGGGCGGACCAAAGACCAGGCCGTTCAAGGAGTGTGTCGTCGAAGGCTGCGGCAAGAGGGTCGCAAGCTCCAAGTCCATGTTTCAGCTTTTTATGCTGTAACATGCAAACTATTCTTTCAATTTCCTCACTCTAACGACTCTCCTATCGCTTATATATACCACTTGGGCTTGGGGCTTGTTGCATTTTGCATAATATGGTGTTAAGCCAGCCGTCTCCTAGCTTGACCTAGGCATCACGGCATCAGCAAGGCGTTTGCGAATCTTTCTTTGTTCTCTTGGTACGGTGCAGGGTCGGGTATGCCCATAGGGTGAATAGTAATGATCTTGATAGATATATATGTGTATATACCAGGATTTGACTCGCTCCTGCTCTTCGCCACAAGCAACAGGGCTCTGCCAACAGAAGGACACGGGTCCATCCCATCAACTAGCCTGATATGTGACTACCGTTGAATTACAGTCGCACATTGAGTGCATGGCGACTCATCAAACCTGTGACCTCATCAATCGACGGAACCCCGATCGCGGATTTAACGGCGTTATACATACACACTTATCCGTCGTTAGACCCTAGTTCAGGAACAGCCTCGGCCGTCAACAAATCTGTCCCCAAACTTGCAGGCATCACAACCGCATCAACAAACACAACACGAACACCTTCGAATCCCCTAATTTTCGATCATCACTGAAAATGCCGCCCAAGCAAGCTGCTCCAGCTACTACAAGGGACCAACGCCCCTCCAAGCCTCGCCCCGCGTCCTCCCCGGTCAAAAACACATACTTGCTCGCCTACAATGCCGTGTCTGCTGCACTGTGGGCCGGTGTGCTCTACAAGACTGTGACCATCAGTGCGCATGAGGTACAGAGCGCGCGTAAAGCTGGCGCCTTCTTTGGACGAAATGATGTGCAGAGCGCTGCTGCGGGGCTGGCGAGTGGGAAAGTTTTCGGAGAGCTGGAAGAGTACACGAGACTGGTGCAGAGTCTTGCGGGTCTGGAGGTGCTTCACAGCTTGGTCGGTAAGTTGAACTAGTGCAACAAGAAGGGCAATCTTGAAGGCTACCCGCCTTCCTTCAGCAACTGACACCGTCAAGGCATCGTCCGCGCACCCCTCCTCACAACGCTGATGCAGGTCGCATCCCGCTTTCTCCTCGTCTGGGGCATCGCATACAACTTCCCCGCAACCACGCAGCACTCTCCCGCCTACAGCACGATGCTGCTCGCCTGGTCCTTCACTGAGGTTGTGCGGTACAGCTACTTCGTCTTCACCCTCAGTGGACTCGGCGTGCCCCCACTACTCTCGTTTCTGCGCTACAACACCTTCATGATCCTGTATCCGCTCGGCATCTCGAGCGAGTGCTGGCTCGTGTACAAGGCTATCCCGGCAGCGAAGTTGGTTGATGAGCGTATTCCATATGCCCTGTGGGCTATCCTGGCTATTTACGTTCCGGGCTCGTATGTCCTGTTCACGCACATGGTCAAGCAGAGGAGCAGGATACAGAAGCAGCAGAGGCAAGCGTGACTAGCCGGCGGTGCACCGGGGTACGATCAGGAGCGGGAGGATCGGATCATGAAGAAGATGCTGGCGATGAAGCGCAAACAGGCTATGGAGAAGGGTGGCGGTGTGGGGAAGAAGTAGATGAAGGTAGAAAAAAGGTCCTAGACAGCGTAGGATATGTACAACAATGTAACAATCATGTCAATGTCACATCACAAGACGCGCAAAGAATAGTAATATACTGCATCCGCGACGTTCCTCACTCAATGCTCAAGAAGGCAGGTAGCATCCACCCCAGCCGGCCAGCATTCTGTCACGCGTCCCATCAGAGCCTGTCCTTCAGTCCACCCAAATCTAACAGAAGCATGGCATGATGACTTTCTCTCCGCTCATGCTAGACTACTGCTTAAAATCCGAACCGTCAAACGTTGCTAAGCGACACATGTCGGACCGCGAATGAGCGCCGCTCACGGCCCGAGATGGAGCCAATCGCCACCCGTCCCGGAAGCCTGCTACGCATCCGCATCTGGACGTCGAACCTGTTTACTCCACCTTTGTTCCCCAGCTCTGAGCAGTCCGCGTCCTGTCTTTACATATCGATGACAAACGGGCCACATGGGCTCCAAACGGGTCTTGCTCCGGGGTCACCAACCTCCCATTGTGCATGTCAACCCCGCCGTGGAACCTGATTGATATGCGTAGCGGCGCGGTGCCAAGGCCTTGACTTCCGGCGACCATGACGACCCATTGCGGGGAGCAAGGCTTAGTGCCGAGTATAGAGCTTCTAACGCCTTGGTACTTGGGGAAAGAGCGCCCGTGCTGTTGTGGGTAGGTTATGTCGGTCCGCATCATACTGCTGCTCCAATCTGTGGTATAAAGCCATCCCCGGTCGCTGTTCGTGAGGATCACTTCACGCCCTTGCGAGGAAAGTCAATATGATCGGCAAAGGTTTTGTTCTTCTTGCGTCGGCCCTGCCTACATTGGCTACTTCGTTGGCCAAGAGGCAGAGTGCTTCGCTGGATAGCTGTCCAGGATACACAGCGAGTAACGTTCAAGATGACGGCGGTAGAGTCACGGCTGATCTTGCGCTTGCCGGCACGGCGTGCAATGTCTACGGTGATGATTTGACGGAGTTGAAGTTGGAGGTGGATTACCAGACTGGTTCGTCGTTTGTTAACACCCTCCTCTCTCAAATTACTGACTGCTCCCAGTGAATCGCATCCACGTCAAGATCTACGACGCTGCAGAGCAGGTTTTCCAGATCCAGGACTCCGTCTGGCCGCGACCCCAGGGCGATGATGGATTTGATCCTGAAACCTCGGCGTTGGTATTCTCACATACAGAGAGCCCGTTCTCGTTTTCCATTTCGCGCAGGGAGACTAACGAGACGTTGTTCGATACGTCGGCGGCGAGCTTGGTTTTCGAGTCGCAGTTTCTCCGTCTCAGAACGAGCTTGCCTGATTCTCCGAACCTGTATGGGCTGGGAGAGTCTACGGATGATTTCCACCTGAACACTACCAACTACACTCGCACTGTAAGTCAATTTTCACATACTGCAAAAGTATGGCACACTGACTTCAACAGCTGTGGAACCGTGATGCTTACGGTACTCCCAGAGGATCCAACCTGTATGGAGCTCACCCCATTTACTTTGACCACCGTGGAGAAAACGGCACACACGGCGTCTTCCTTGCTAGCTCTCAGGGCATGGACATCAAGATTGACGACACCGACGGCCAATTTCTCGAGTACAACACTCTTGGTGGTATCATTGATATGTATTTTCTGTCCGGTCCCTCGCCTAAGGAGGTCGCCGTTCAGTACTCTGCATTGTCTGGATCTGCGGCCATGATGCCCTACTGGGGTTTTGGTTTCCACCAATGCAAGTATGGATACCGCGATATTTGGGAAGTTGCGGAGGTCGTGGCCAACTACACACAAGCTAATATCCCATTGGAAGTCATGTGGACTGACATTGACTACATGGAGCTGAGGCGCTTGTTCACTTTGGACCCGGAAAGGTATCCGTTGGAGCTAGTCCGAGACGTGGTTTCCTACCTCCACGAGCGCCAACAGCACTACATCGTCATGGTCAACTCGGCTGTGTGGGCTGGTGACAACGACGTGTATAATGAAGGCGTTCAGCAGAACGTGTGGCAGGTCCGTGAAAACGGCAGCGAGTATCGCGGTGCTGTCTGGCCTGGCCCAACTGTCTTCCCTGATTGGTTCCATCCCAATACACAAGAATACTGGAACAGCCAGTTCGAGCAGTTCTTCGATCCGGCTACAGGTGTCGATATCGACGGCCTCTGGAACGACATGAACGAGCCTGCCAACTTCTGCCCGTATCCTTGCCCAGACCCTGAGGCCTACTCTGTGGAGTCCAAGAACCCTCCTGAGCCTCCACCAGTCCGTCCCGGTGGCCCTGGCCGAGTCATTCCTGGCTTTCCCGCCAGCTTGCAGCCGGGTTCCAACACTAATGCTACCAAGCGGGCACTCCGATCTCGAGAGTTCAACACGAAGCTGTCAATGCCCAAGCGCTCGCTCCTTTCCCGCCAGTCGAACGGGACTACATCTCGTCTCGGTCTGCCCGGCCGCGATCTCATCAACCCCGGATACGAGATCATGAACGCTGCTGGTTCTATCAGTAACAAGACCATGGACACTGATATTCGCAATTATGATGGCTCGTACCACTACGATACGCACAACTTCTGGGGTTCGCTCATGTCTATTGCCTCGAGAGCGTCCATGCTGCAACGCCGCCCTGAGCGCCGTCCGTTCCTCATCACTCGCTCTACAGTAAGATCGTTGTTCCTGTAATAATCCACTGCTAATACGTGATTCAGTTTGTTGGTCTTGGCAAGTATGTGGGCAAGTGGCTCGGTGACAATGTCAGCACTTGGGAGCAATACCGCTTCAGCATTGCTGGTGTCTTGAACTTTGCCTCTATCTTTCAAATGCCCATGGTCGGTACCGATATCTGCGGGTTTGCAGGCAATACCACCGAGACCCGTAAGCACATTGTTCTCCAGTTCTTCTTGATATACTGACAACTCATAAGTCTGTGCCCGCTGGGCCACCCTCGGTGCATTTTACCCCTTCATGCGTAACCATGCAGGCGATACTTCAATCTCTCAGGAGTTCTACCGCTGGCCTCTTACACAGGCTGCCGCCCGCAATGCGATCAACATTCGCTACAGGCTACTTGACTACATCTACACAGCCTTCCACCGCCAGACTCAGACCGGTCTTCCCATGCTAAACCCGCTGTGGTTCCACTACCCTGAAGACGCCAACACCTTCACTATTGAGCACCAATTTTTCTACGGCGATGACATCCTTGTCTCGCCTGTACTGGAGGAGAACAGCACTGCCGTGAGCATCTACCTGCCCAACGGCACCTTCTATGATTGGTGGACACTCGAGCAGATTCAGGGCACCGGAAGCTGGATCAACATCTCAGATGTGGGTTTCGATAGCATCCCGCTTCACATCCGCGGTGGCGCTATTTTGCCTCTGCGTGCAGAGAGCGCAAACACCACTACCGAGCTGCGCAAGCAGGACTTTGTCATCTGGATCGCGCCTAACAGCACTGGTCAGGCAAGTGGCTCGCTATACCTGGATGACGGAGACAGCATTGAGCAAGCCGGTGTCAGTGAGATTACCTTCGAGTACGACAACGGCGAATTCAGCATGACCGGCTCGTTCGACTACCAGACCGACCTCCAAGTCAAGAACATCACGCTCCTCGGTGCAAACGGTCAGCAGACGCTGCAGGGCCCCGTTCCTCTGTCCGCTGAGTACAGCGCCACTTTCAACGCCTCAAACGGAAACTCCACTGGAGGAGGCAGTCCACCGCAGTTCGAGGGCGCCGCGACGCGGAACAGTGTCGGTGCGCTGATTGGTGCCATCGCGGGTGCCGCGTGGTTGGCATTGTAAAAGATGCTCGCCAGTATTCACGCGCCGCGAACGAGACTCGGAGATAATGTTGGAGACTCGCGAAGTGGGTCAGCCCTACGAAGTACATACAGAGCTAAATAAAAATCTTCTGACCGCTTTCCGCACACGCCACGCCCCCATCGCCAACCTCAGTACTAATTGCTCCCTTGTGCCAGCTTGTGAACCTGCTTTATATTGCCTTCACCGTGGATTTATTCTATCAACCAATCAGCATCCGCCCTCTTGGCTTAGTGGTAAAGCGTATCACTAGTATGACTTCGGTCAGGACATGATAAGATCGCTCGTTCGATTCGGGCAGAGGGCAGTCAGCCGCCTCCTAGTCTGGGCAGTTGTACCGTGGATATCAAACCTTCGGGCGTTGTGGCGGAGTGGTTATCGCGCAAGACTAGAAATCTTGTTCCTTCGGGAGCGTAGGTTCGAATCCTGCCAACGTCGTCTTTTTTGTTGTCATGTGGGTATGAGTGCGCATTAAAGAGTATAATAGTGGTGGGGAGTGGTGCGTGTTGACAAGGTTGAGGAAGGGTTTGGTGGTGGGTCCTGTTTTTTTTACGTGACGCGTGAGATTACTGCGAGGTGCACATTGGTGCGATGATATGAGGCAAAGAATATTGATGTAAGACTGCGTCTAATGCTGTGCTGTGTTGGCCATCCCTTTGGATGATCGTTGCCTTTTGCCGTGTTCACTTCAATGCCTTCCCACATGCAAACTGACCCAGTCATGTCAGTCTGGTACAGAGTCTACGGCAGGTCGCTCACTCACCTCGGCGCTCTGCGGCCATGTTTCGCAATCAGACTTCTCGACTCGCCGCAGAGCCATATATGCGGACCGGCCTCGCCGTCCTCAAGCCCGTGCTGGTTAATCGCGTGCTCGATCTGGCGAGCTCGCGCGCGATTCGAGCTCAACGTCGTGAGGCCCTCAGCCCAGCCGTAGAAGAAAATTGCGGCATTCAGCCGGGTCATCTCGCCCTGGACTTTACGCGCTGCAGCGGGCAGCTGGGCAGCGATTTTGTCGATGTTGCTCGGGACGACGCGTATAGGCAGCTTCAAGCCAGCAGGGACTGGATGATCGGACATGGACGCCCATTCTGTTATGAGGTCTTCGGTTGTACGGCCTTCGCAGTCGCCTTGCGCGATGAGGAGTTGTGCGCGCCGCTTTTCGGCATCGGTGGCGAGCGTCTCGACGATGAGGTTCATCTGGTCGGCGGCTTCCTGGGTGCATACCATGGAGTGTGAGCCAATTGCAGGGTATAGATGGGTCGGCAACAGATTCTCGCCAGCTTCTTCTTTGATTTGAGCTTTGACTTCGACAGGGTACCAATCCAGGATCGGGCAGGGTTTGTGAGATATGTCAGAAATAAGAGCAAGAAGAACGGTGCAGTCGATGTTTAGCGTCTCAGACAGTGCCCGTGTTCGGTCCACCAATAGATCGTTCAAAACGGCCTGTAAAGGTTGCGCCGGAGGTATGTCTTCAGCACACTGCACGATCGCTCCAGTCGCCCTGATTTTCGCAATGATGCCGTCAACTTCTTTCATCTTTCCAGCTACAATGCGGGTGAGCACAAAGCGTACTTGTGGTGGTCGTCCCTGTATCGGATTCGCTTTTGCAGCTCGTGCGAGCTCTCGCGCGTTTCTCACAACATCAACCTGGTCTTCATCATCGTCGTCCTCCCAGTTGTCTATGCGAGGGTCTGGCATGTCCTCGTCTGAATCGGAGTCATTGACCCAGCCTAATTTCGCGAGGTCAAAGATGATCCTTTTCTCTGAAACAGTCGATACGCGAATCCACTCCCTGCCTTCGTCTGCAACGATATCCACCAGCGCTGCTGTTTTCCCTTTCCCTATGCCTCCTTTCCCGAGGCTTAGGCCTTTGAGTGTGCGTTTACCGGCCGGTGCTTTGAGTCGATCCCAGAAATAGTATTTCCGGAAAGCTTGTAGGCCGATGGATCGTTTCGCGGCGCTCCATAGTGCCTCATAGTAGGTAAGATTCGAGGAAACGATGAAGTGGCGCACCTTCTCCTCGGTCTTACCAGAGTTCACAATCTTCTTGAGGAACGCGAGCTCGTTCTTGAAATCGTTGCGAAGATTCCGGTATTCGACTGGATGGTGGACCCTCGTGATCTTCTGACGCTCAATGACAGCTTCGACATAGGTTTCCACTTCCTCGTATAACGTTTGGCACCGATGGATGAGGTCCTGAACAGTAGCCTCGAGATCTTTGCCATTTTCATTGCCCGCACTGCAGTTACTTATGCTTGTTGCATCTGTCTCGAGGTCCAGATGGCTGAGGCTTGATGAGATTGACTCGGTCATGGCCAAAGTAATGAGCGATTGTCGATCGCAGTATGTCAGATTGAAGGAACGAAACCAACTAAAATCTGCAACAAGTCTCTTGCCGCTCAAGGAAGTCCGATATTGTAAGAAAAAGGAATATTCCTATTTGCAAGAGCCATTGAGTTGTTCGAGTCACACCAAAATGGAAGGTTCGATGACGTTCTTCTTCAGCCCCCGACCCACTGCTGCCTGCTTCGAGGAGAGTAGTAATACTGGATTCCGTTTTTGCCTTAGAACACACAAAATGAACTCTGCTGGTGCCTCGAAGAGTGTCGCGTGTACCTCACAGTTCTGAGTTTGGAGACAACTCCACGGGCCGACGTTCATCCCGGCGAACCCCGCCAAAAGTTGCCGCGAATTACCCACCACAACTCAGCGCCGAACCCCAGAGCACCCCACACTATACCATGCCGTACCTCAATACCAGTACCGAGTGGTACGAGCAGTCGTCGTTGCTACTCAAAGCTAGGCCGACAAGTGTACGCATAGAATTGCCATTGACGCGAATCAGGAGAGCTGATCCTTTCTAGACACGCATCACATCCAAATACACGGTCCTCAAACCCTCAGCCTCGAAGATCAAGAAGCGCGAAAAGTACGCCGCCAAGCAAGCAGCTAAGCCCGCAGACACATCACGGACATCATCGCCCCCACCGCAATCGAATACCCAGGAAGCCACGGCGACCTTCGTTCTGAAGACATACGACCCTGTGTCAGGCACATGTTTGCAGTATGCGACAACAAAGGGCGCGGAAGTGGGGAGGCTGGTCAGTAACTTAGGAAGGCTAGGGCGCGAAATGGCAGCGCTTCCGGAGGCCCCTGAGGATCTGAGCGCGCCGCAGGACGCAGGTGTCGCAACACCGAATATTGATGAGCAAGGAGATACCAAAATGGGCGGTGCGCCGGTATCAGCAGCAACAGGGACAGGGGGTGGAAAGAAGAAGAAGAAGGGCAAGAAGTGAGCATTGATCAACGGATAGTCACAGACAACACGCTATGCGACCACAATCAACATCGAGTCTTTGTTAGAAGCCACGTAGCTCGATCAGGAGTTAAGACTAGGGGCCTACGACAAGAAGAGGGTCAATTCTCGAGAAAGCGGCGCGACACAGTGTACGAATCACCATTGAAGCTAGGCGCAGACGAAAGATACCCTGGGTCTCTTAAATCAAACATTCAGACGTCTTAATACTCCGATGGCCTCCGCTGCGCTGCTCTCCATTTGTGTCGATGATCTGTCTTCTCTCTAGCATTTCACACTGATGTGCCTCAATCGCGACCTTTCTCTACTTGACCACCACCCACCCGTTCCCATCTTCCTGCGCCTCGCCATCCTCCAGGCTCACGAATGCCCAGCGTGTGGATCAAGGTGAGACACTGACATGCAATACACGACTTATGGTATGGAGAAAGCTAATAGTGGTCTTGTAGTTGCCCAAAACTCCTTCGAAGTCCGAGGCCACGTTCCGTGACCCCAACACTGGCTTTGTTGGCTAGTTGGAGGAAGTTTTTGGTTCGAGATGCCTCTTCCTAGTGTGGAAGCGAGCTTGTTGCAGTAAGAACTCCGTAGATCTTCTGTTCTCGGAGTCTGTTCGTCTTATGCGGGCATAGCGATGGCATGTACTCATTTTCGATATTAGGATCGGTTACAGCACGCGCCGGCTGTGCGTGTGCTCTGCAGAGTTGTGCTTTTGATTGTTGAATGGCTGGTGAGAGCAAATGTTTGTGTATCAAGAAAGCCGCTACGTTGCAAAGAAAGCACAGTCTCAACTTTAGTTATGCCTGTATTTGTGACTTTTGTGTTTTAGAGGTCTGCTTGCGGTACCGGCCTCAAGTGCAACGATTGGTATTGTGCGTTGGATCAGGAATTGTGCACTCCCTTGTGTTGCCTGACGTACTGATCACTTGATTTAGATCATTCACGGGTACTGTGCATGTAGATGACTGGACTGATCATTTGTATACATGTTGAGCACAAATATATCCGATGATCGAGCTAGCCTCCAGAAGTGACAGCAAAAGAGTGTGTTGGATTCGGTTTCGAGTCATTAGTAACATGATGGGACCCTTCGCTGTGAGGGAAGGTACAAGTGCAACATCAAGCATTAACGTAAGAGAACCAAGCTTTGAGCGTGGTTGTGTACATCCATTTCAGACCCAAAGCTATGCCCCATTGTTCTTACCTTCATTTGGGGCCCCATGATACTGTACGTAGCCATTGTTGTCCAGGAGGGTGACGATCGTTGACGAGCGTTCAGGTGTTGTCATAGGACTCTAAGAAGACGACGTACACAAAGGTGTGCTCACCATGATAGTGTGGCGCAGCTAGAGGTACCTGTGGCTGAAGATGAGACAGAATGCCCGTAACTTCAGTCCCGAGCATCTGGAGTTGTCGAAGCCGTCGCATAGTGGTCTCCAGAAAAACCCCAGGTCCGGGTCCATAGGTATAGCGCGCCGGTAGATCAACACTGCTTTCCAAGGCCCTCAGCCTCCCGTCAGGTGCCCACAGGATCGCCAAGAGCGGAAGATCTGAGGGCAGGGATAGCTGGTAATTCAGACTCAGCAGCCTGACGATTTCTAGACTGCCAGGTCGCGGGGAGCAGGAAAGCACTGCGGTGTGATGTGTTCGTGTTTCGAACACGTGGTGAGCGACGCGGCAATTGCTCGCCAATCGAGGTGCGTTCCGTAGTGGTGAAGGACTACCCCATTCGCAAGACAGACGTCATTCGAAGATGCGCTACGGGACACTACTGCCGGCGGCACGAGAAGTGGGGCAGACAAGCTTGGCGGTCCGGGTGTGTGGCTGACACGCGTCTCCACGGAGACAGTTCGCGCGCTGCCTTCATGGCTTTGGAACATAGTTCCGCTTTATCCCTCTTTGAAGTACGATCATGACGCTGCAACTTAAGACGTTCTCCGATAATCGTAGCTTACGGCGGGAGTCTCGGAGCTGGTGCGCTCCTGCAGAACCGTAATGGCATTCTTCAAGACGTGATGGAATCTGTGGCTGAAAACATGGAAATGAGCAACACGTCATGGATCTTCAAGCATCCCGGCCACCGATCGCCCGCCATCCAGACCAGGGGTCGTGCGTGCACTCTTCGAGCCTGGAGTGTCTCGTGTTGGTCACGCACAGCACAAAGTGGAAATGGTAGGCCCATTATGAGAGAATTGAGCGATGCCCTGTTGGCCCATGCATACGTCTTGCGTGCGTTGTGCAATTCTGGTGATGTTCTAGGGCGATTGGAGTGTGTACAGGATCCCTCAAAGTTCTACACGGTGTCTCATGATGCTTACCCATGAGCTCCACAAAACATGACAGGTTGTTCACGTTCGTTTTCAGGAAATTGAACGAACCAGGTGGGGCCAGCTCTCCTCTCTTTGATGCCCCGCGGCTGGATCGTGAATCGATGGTGCGCCTAGGCCAATCGCACTTGCCTTGGCTATGGTACAGAGGTGACGGCTGATGACGTATGGGAAAGAAGATACTCGTGTCACGCCAAACAATAAAGGCGCTTTCCTCCTCTCTCGCCTCATTCCCATTACACCAACACCAGATACCCCATACAACCGCGCTACTCAACCAACCACTCCCATTGATTCACTCGTAATTGTTTATTTGATACCCTTTTGATACCCAGCAAGCAGTACACCATGTCTTCAGGAAAGGCGGTCAACAGTGAGTATATCTGCAGGACTTCCGCGAAGGCGGGCACGACCAAAGCGCGCCGGACGCTTTTGAGAGTGCTTACTACGCACATATAGTCTAGATACTAACACATTATAGGACCGGTTGACGTAAAGCAGAAGGAAGCTGATGTGAACAACAAGCTCCAGCTCTACGGGATTTCTCAGGGTACGTAGCCTAACTGAAAGACGTTTTGTGCGGGACTATCACGCTGACTGAAATACCAGCATTTGCCAATGGCAAAGTTCCTTCCAACAAGCAGATCGATATTGCACTGAACTCGGCACTTGCGTCGAAAGCGCTCAGTTCGCCATCCAAGAAGCTTTCAACAGAAGGCCAGCAACTTGTTGGCGACCTGAGGAAGGTTATTGAGCAGGCCAAGATCTTGCTGCTTACAAAGAACGAGGGCAATCTTCTCCAGGACTTTATCTGGAATGCCGAGCAGATTTCTGGCGGAAACCAGGCACTTCCTGGCGCTCCTGTCGACAAAGACACAGCTAAGCAGCACGGCAATGAGGCTCTTGAAGGTCTGCGAACACTGGGCACCCTCTTGATCTCTAACGGCCAATTCAGGAAGCTTCTTTCTGACGCTTCCACCCTCCTCCGCGACATCGCTGGTGATGCTGCCCAAAACACCGCCAACAAGGTGAGGCCTTCGGAGGATGCCCTCGGTCAAATTGATCAACCCGCCGAAGAGAACACCTGGCACGAGAACCCTGAGTTCTCTAAGGACAAGATCAAGAGCTCGTTGAGGCAGCAGATTCCAATTGGCAAACAGGACGTCAAGCAGGCCGCTGGTGATGTGAACCAGGCTGCTCACCCGGCCGGCTCTCGTGATCCCCGTGACACCGCTCAGCTCGGTGCCCACGAGGGGCAGACTGGCAACAGCACAGGCCTCAATACGCAGGCCGGAATCGAGCAGGGCAAGCAGCAGCTCGAGCAGGGCAAACAGCAGATTGCTGCCCAGATCCCCGAAGAGGATAAGGATAAGGCACGCGCGCGCCGTGATCAACTCAACAACTACCTTAAGGGCAAGATGCCTCAGGAGCGTCGCGAACAGACTATCTGGCGTCTGAAGAAGATGATCGTTGAAGTTCAGGGCCACCAGGATTACCAGCGTGCGATTGAGACACTCCTTAGGCTATCCGAGCAATATGCCGGCCACGGCAAAAAGCTCGGCCAGCAGGGTGCCGGAACCGTGCAAGGTGCGCATCAAGAAGACGATGCCCTAACTCGTGCCGAAGCTGACATCAAGGTGCGTATTCTAGGTTTCCAAAATGAAAACAAGCATTGGCTAACAAATATCAAGACTCTTCTTGAGCGCTTCGCCAACAGCACATCCTCCGACGACCTCTTCGACTCCATCAACCAGATCTACAAGGATGCTGAGCAAGACCCAGAACTCAAGGCTTGGTTCAGGCACTTGAACCAGTACATTCACAAGTGCCTCCAGCAGCAGGGTTACATTCTGGAGGACCGATCCACCGAGGAGTGGAACCAGATCTATGACCAGGGCCACGAGCTCCTCCGTGGTCGTTACCGTGGCCACACTGACCGCATTGCCGACGAGTTCAAGTTCATCGGACAGCAGTTCGATGCCGACGAGCAGAACAGGCAATTTGCTCAATCTGTCAACAAGCTGTTCCTTGATCTTGGCAACGATGAGAATGGCAAGACCACGTTCAAGCCTCACCTCGTCAAGGACCTGACCGATGTCATCCTACCCGGTCTCTTCGAGAGCGTACAGTATGTACCTATTCCCCGCATCGAGGTCAGCGACCCTCAGGTAGATGTCATCGTGGAGAACCTGGTGATTGAGAGTGACAACCTTGCTCCCAATGTCATGGAATTCGGTTCTGACAACTACTGGCGTTGGGGACGCAAGTCAATCACCAACAAGAACAAGAACAAGGTCATGCTTTCCGTCTCCGGCGTGCAGATGGATCTTCGCGATGTCTCTTACTACATCAAGAAGAAGCAGGGTTTCCCTTCCATCACCGACAAGGGTGTCATGGATATCTTCATGGGAGGCTCTGGTTTCAGCTTCAAGGTTGAGCTGGAGACTGCTGACAAGGCCCGCGAGCACGCTCAGACCCACTTCTTCAAGGTGACCAAGGTCGAGACTGATATTCAGAACTTGTCCATCAAGCTCAAGAAGAGCAACCACAAGCTGCTCTTCAACATGTTCAAGCCTATGTTGTTGAAGGTCATGCGTCCTGTCATTCAGAAGGTCCTCGAGAAGCAGATCAAGGACTCTGTCAATCAGGTCGACGGCATGCTTTACGATATTAAGAAGGAGGCCGATCGGGCCGAGGCCGAGGCCAAGCGCAACCCCGATCCTCAGCACCTTGCGAACATGTATCAGCGCTACGCCTCTGCAGCCCAAGCCCGTGTTATGCAGGGCAAACAGAAGAAGGAGCAGCTCAAGGAAAGGACCAAGGACACTCAGGTCAATGTCGCTGTCACTCAGCACGACTCGATCTTCAAGAACATTTCTCTCCCTGGTGGTATCTCAACCAAGGCCACCGAGTACAAGGAGCTGGCTGCGAAGGGTGACAAGTGGGAAAGCCCCGTCTTCTCAATTGGCTCTGCCCGCGAGACTTCTAGCTTGCCTCAGGTTGCGAAGATCACCCGGAAGCCCCACGGCCGCGCTGAAGGCTATCAGTCTGCCACTGGCACCGGTGTTGGTTCGGGCCTCGGCAACTCCCAGTATGACGGTGCTGCTACCGGATCTGGGTTTGCTGCTGGTCAGGGATTGACTGACCGCTCAGGTCTTGGTCACCAGTCTGGTCAAATTGGCGGCGGACCCGCCAGTTCTGGCCTTAGCGGACAGTCTGGTGCATATCCCTCGGGTTTGAACCAGCAACAGCTTGGAGGCACTGGTCAGGGACTTTACAATACTTCCCACTCAGCCACTCAACCCACATCCACTTCTGGTCAGTTCGCTAACCAGGTCGACAACGCTTTCGACAGCGCTACCGGCCACGGTCACGGTGGCGGTGTTGCCTCCACCACCGGCCCCAGTGCCCCTGTTCAGGGTGACGGCCAGTACAACACCACGTTCGGCGACCAAAACCCCGTGTTCCAGGGCCGCGCTTAAGAGAGTCGCGTTGCGAGCATGGTGTGTTGCGATGGTTGTCTAGCGTGTAGAAAAACGGACACGATAATGATTTTTATCTGGATGATACCACGATTACGCAGCGCGTAAAGCACATTAGGGAGGGTTCTAGTTTTCCGGCATTGTGCTTTCATAAATTCCTCGCGGTAGTAATAATTAATAAACTGGTCTACATTATTTTTTGCATTGTTGCATGAGCTGTACACACAAAGTCACTACATCACCTCCTTTCCTGGATGTTGGCAGGTATGGGCTCAAGAACTCAGAAACTATTGCATGTTATCTCTTCCAAATAGAGTAGACGCAAGGGTGTGATGTAGCATAAATTGAGGACATGTCTTAGTACGCGGTCTCCACTTCCATTTCATCCTGGCTTCTGCGTCTGCGTCTGCGCCTGTGCCTGTCTTGTTGGTGTTTGTGACCTTGCCTCGTCCATTCGTATTGTGGCGGTGGCGTGTTGTGCTGTTCTGTGACTCGCGCCCTGGGGCGACTTGTGTACCACTCGTCATCGTCCTGTACTCTTCTTTGCCCGTACTCGATGACAATGGGTTCGTTATACGTCCGCACCTCTGGCCTTCTATATCTGCGAGCTGTACGGTACCCAGCCATATTCTGGCGCGTCTCAGTGTAGTCAGGTTCAGGACGTAAAATCTCAGTGGCACAGTGGTCGTAGTGCCTTCGACCGCTCGCAAGTGGTTTGGATTGATACCATTCGTCATCCAAAGATCCTTCTGTACCCGCTGGCTTGGGAATCACTCGGTTTGGAGCGCTTGCATACGGCTCCCACCGCATCATCGGTGGGTCGAGGGTGTACTCTGGAGGAGGAGGTCGGGGTGCACCCCTCCATGTACTACGATAGTAGTCCTCTGGCCGCGGGTTGGCAAACTCGGCTTCATCTGCAAGACTACTGAAGTCCAGTGTGCCTTTCGAGTCCGCCGCGGATCTGCGTGCCAGGTTGCGTTGGGCGACGCTGATACCGCGCGCGCCGATGCTGCGGTCTTGCTTCCCTGTCACAGTGCGGTACACAGAGCTGCATGCGTCGCGCAGGTCGTCGCCGTTGTAGCCAATGTACATGACAGAGCCCATGGTCACTGCTGTGAGTGGGATTGCGATTGCCCAGAAGAGCGTGGAAGAGCTACCCATGTCCCTGATGTCGGTCGTGTTCATGCCGAGAAACGAGGTTACGAATGAAAGTGGGAGGAAGATGACCGTGACTACAGTAAACACCAAGATAGCTTTGCCGTGGTCCTCTTCGTTGATCTCGAGGCTTTGCTTGGTGCTGTCTGACAGAGGGCCGCACCGAGCGAGCATGTAACGATACTCTTGGTCCGTCATTCTTAGATTGTCCTGGCATGACTGAAGCAACATGCGCTCATGAGGAAACATAGCTCTGCGACTCGGTATATCTTTTTCGAACGTTGTGTCATCCAGAACACTCATGTAGTTGGAGATGAGCCTGCTCTGCTGGGTGTTGACTTCCAAAAGAGCTGCAATCTCCTCTTGAAGGAGGTTGATCGAGCGGAGTAATCGCTTGCCCGGACGATGGTTTACTTGGAATTGCTGCCTTTTGTCAGCGCGAAAATTGATTTCCGACTCAGTGTACTTACAATTGTTGATAGATATTCTCTGTACATGTCGCTGACTGTCAGGTTTCTTTCGGGAGGTTTCATACTCGAGATCGCTGACCCATATTTTCTGTGTACATCGTTGACTGCAAAGCTTCTTGAAAGAGGTTTCACAATCAGTCTCCGCATGAACCAGCCACATACATATTCTGGGCTGAGAGACAGGCGTTCAAAGACATCTGGAGGCCTTGTAGATTTGACCATAGAACAGAGTTCAGTACGCGCTACTGCAAGCGCTTGCTGCACGCCGTTGCCAAATTTCTCGATGGCAAGTAGATCATCATCTGAGTAGGATACAAGCTCATCCTCTTCCATACCATCCTTCAATCTTTTCTCAGTGAAGAACATAGCTCGCTCAACTGCGAAGTAGAAGACGAGCTGCTGGCGGAGAGCGTTGAGGAGTGAACAAGGGAACGTATATAGATCAGACATCTGCCCTTCTTCATTGAGCACGCCATGAGCGAGCTCCTTAGCTTCAGTGAGTAGTCGCTGAGCTTTCTTGCACGCTTTTGTCAGGATAGCGACGTGAGTTTCATTGAATACCTCTAGTCTTCTCTGATCGCGGGTCACGATACAGTCCTTGAGAGGCAAGACAGATGAGTCCGAAGGCTCCAGGTGGCGGAAATGCCGCTGTGCATGCCGCATTGCTGTCTGCGAGTCATTGTACGATTTGGACGTAGTGCAAGGCCTGCATTTCTCAAACCTGCGCGTGAGCTTCTGAAGGGGCCCTGATTCCGCTTCTTCGCCGAGGCTCAAGCGGACGAACCACGCCTGTTGAGTCGTAGACGATCGAGTGCGCCCGTTATCGGCCAGCTCTTCTGGATCGGAGCTTAGAGGCTCACGTCTAAGAATCGTAGTTGCCATTTCACAGATGTTCTGCATGGCAGCCCAGGACTTTCGAAGCATCGTGCTCTTGTCGACGTCAGCAACGAACAGTGCCAGTGTATTGTCGAAACAATTACAAAGCTCAGACGTTTTCTGTACCAATTCAATACGCTGGCGGAAAACGACAGCTTCGTGACATGCGACTCTGTTTTCCTTCGGCTTTTCCAACTTAATTTTGCTAGCTTCAAGCGCTCGAAGACCAGACTTGACCTGGTCTGCGGTCGCCTGAGGGAGAGTGCGGTAGTATTCAATTGAGGTGAACGTATCCTCGACCGTGGCCTCGGAATAGTAGCTGCTGAGTACCTGCGAAGTCATAGCTTTTTCGGTGAGCTCCAGGCACCGGATCGATCTCTTGAGTTCATCAGAAAGCACAAGATTTGTCTCGACGTCCTCTGTTTCTGGCTTTTGGGGCCAATGGAAGAACGGCTTTAAGGCTATCGCAATTGGTGAAAGAAGCTGCTTAGCCCCGCCAGCTAAAGGTATGTTCCCTACGTCGTTCGCCAGGCTGAGTTCAATGAACATATTGTCTTTTTGCCCAAGAATACTGGCCCATAATCTCGGAGTGACTCTGACCTGGCTGTCTCGCAACTGCCATGTCAACTTTAGACTCCTGTCTTGATTCGATCCTGTTGAGCACCATCGCAGCTCTCTAAGTTTCTGTTCCATCTGGATATACGTTGCGCATTCTTTCACAGTGTAAAGTAACTTGCGACCATTCCAATCTGTCAATCTGATGTTTCTGCTCCTGCTATCGTTCTTTGCGCGATCACCATCAATTGCGATGAGCTTGATGGACTGGACGAAGCCATGGCTTAATGCTTCATGGCTGCAAGTAGCGACTATTTTAGAACCGATATTCACCGTCCACAGGTTTGGTACATGGACGAGAGCATCGCGATGCTCGTTGCCGAACTTCCGATACGCTTGTTCTACGTCTCTGTCTTGCACGGGCTCGTAAGGGTAATATGACTGCATTAGTGTCCGGGATGAGAAACGGTTGCCCTGGTTGGCGTTTGGCGCCTTCTTGGCTGGTATCTGCAAGTCAAAGTAGGGAAGACAGCTGAAGATGACGCTTTCCGGATCGCTCTGATCGCTCTCGTCGCCTCTTAAAACTGTGCCAGGCTCAATGAACATGCCATCTAGGAAGGCCTTGAGCTTCTCTTTCTCAACTCTGTCGAAAGTCTTCTTCACCATCTCCTGGAGGCGTTTGGAAAGCCCGGGTATACTGAGGCAAGTCTCCTTGAAGCCGGTAAAATCCAAAGGTGCGGAGCGTAGATGAAACCACCGTATGCTTTCATCAAGAGGCGTTGAAGTAGTTCTTGGGCCTGGCAGGAGAAATATCTGTAACGAAGTTCGACCATCGCCTTGAGTAGAGACCGCCTTCGCAATGCTGATGCATTCTGCGTCTTTGACAGGAATTTGGGATTCTCGCTTGTTGGATGCGTTATTGGCATTTGCTGCACCTCGATTCAAGTACTTAGTTGTAGCTTTGAATACAAGGAGATTGCCATCTTCGTCCGTTGGCGTAATAACCTGGCGGACAGGAGGGAGCTCAGCTATCTCACTTTCACTGCTGGAACTTTCCAAGTCTTCAACACTGCTAGCGTCATCGCTATCTGTTCGATCTCCTTCACTGTTTGTTGAAGGCGGTCTTGGAGGGCTGCGTGGGCGAGGAGGAGGTGGAGGTCCCCTTGCGCTGTCGTCGAAGTCGTATGCAGGGATATCCGAGTTTAGAACATCCACAGGTAGCGTAATTTGCACTCTTGCAGCTGGTTCTACGACTTGATTCCATAAAGAAGGCAGAATAATATTGCCGCCTTCAGTCGATAAGGTGAATCTGTCCTCCTTGATCGCTTCAGCTAGAGCCTCACGCCGTCGAACCCTGTATATATCTTCGATGTGTGTCTTAGTGGTCTACATAGTAGTCAGTAAAGTCGGATTAAGATTCCGTTCGCAAACCCACCTCCCATGGGAGATACGGTAACACGTAGCGGTGGCCATCGTGAGTCTCGAAGATGATTGTGGTTTTACCCAGTGTCTCTCGTCTGGATATGGGCGATGGTTCAACATGGGAGGTAGCAGTACCACGCTCTGCTCTTTCGGTGGCTGTTGCACCACCGCGTATATATGTGAAGTTTGCGGTCTCGATGTCGGGCGCTTGCGCGACCTCATCAAAACCCTCACACGTGTCCACCCGTGGGCCGGTCATAGTAAACACTTTGAAAAGCTGGTGTTGATATGATCGTAACCGGAGCACCAGAGGTCCAGGGCGAGAACACCATGTTCAAACTTCCCCGAAAAGTAAGATCGTACTAGGATCCAGGGTGAAGATCACCTTCCAGCCACCTTCTCTTTAGCGCTGACACTTTGCCCCTTTGGGTGCCAGATCCGCACAAGGCTGGCAGACATTCTCTGCTACTTCTTGCACTTGCACCTCAAGCAATTCAAAATTTTGTGCTTCTATCAAGGGAAGCAATGATCGCTCAAAAGATGGATGCTGCGCAGGAAACATGGGTGAAGAAAAAAGCGGGGGCGACTCGACGCTAGCACGCAACGGGACTCTCACGACCCCTTCCTCAGTCATCTTTCATGGCGACTCAACCTTACTCGCTCGTGATATAGCTGTCTTAAGGTTAGCAGGGGCCGTAATCAGAAGCGCGACTTTATTGGTTAAGCCACACCTCATACGCGTAAGCAATACGAGCGCAGTCCTGCTCCTGCACTTCCAACCTCCATGATCACAGCTCCGGACCTGCAACATACTCCACAGCGCTCGTAAATCATGGCAGGTACAATATACAACGTTTTACAAGCCATGGACAACCTTGCGAATGCACCTGTATCTTTGGCCGCTCGGATACTCCAGCCCGCTCCTACGAGTCGACCTTCGCAAAGTACTGCTGATCTGACACCACCGAAGGTCGTGAAACGTAAGAGGAGGCTAACTCTACCGCTTGATCCACCTACAGCTGAGGTGTCAGGGAAGGCGAGGTGGTTTAGTAGGGCCGGCCAGCAGCACACGTTTGATCAGCGGCAAAGCCCCTTGATGAGGCTTCCTGCTGAGCTGCGGGCAGAGATCTGGGGATATGTCATTCTCGGAGATACTGATGCGGAGATAGCGGTGCGATGGCGGAGTACGGGTAGCGGTAGAGGAAGAGCGATTGCCTTCAAAGTGTTAGCCGATGGATCTCAGGGTGAGAGGAATATGGGCGTCCTTGGTATGCTGCGCTCTTGCCGCATGATGTGAGTGCCTTAGCTATCATGCCATCTGTTACCAAGATTAATAACGGACCGACTAGTTATTCGGAGACAATCGCTCTCCTCTACAGCCTGCCCATATTCTCCTTCCACAACGAGAAGGTGGAGACGTTTCTAGCCTTCATCTGCGCCATTTTGCAGCATCGAAGGGACCAAATTCGATACCTTAATCTTTCCTGGACTATGTATACCGCTTTACCCTCTTCGCTTCAGCTACCACCCGTGTTCAAGCTCAACGGGATGTGGTCGTACAAGCGGATCAGCAATATCAAAGCCCTGTCGGAATTACCCGATGCGACGAGTGCTTCGACAGAAAACGGATACGTCTACTCTCACTGGGTTATAGACGAAGCACTCAAAAGTTTGAAGGGGCTTGAGAAAGGAGGCGTGAAAAATGGAGCTGCATCAACAGGCTGCTTTGCGCAAAATTCATCCGACCATCGGGGAGCCCAAGATGCACAGACTTCATCTAACCTATCGACTTAACTCTCTGATATCGATAGTTTCTACTGTCGACATTTACTTCAAGTCCAAGAACACCTTCCTCATCTTGTTGTAATCAGGCGTTCCGTGACCTGTCACAGGATCCCAGCCGGGACTAGCTGGGAAGCCCTCAGTGCCACAACCTGGGTTTCCACCAACCGTCACGTCGTTGAACATCTCAGGGTGCTTGTAGATGATGGGGTTCAAGAAACCAATCGGCCCTTTGCCCTTCTCGAGTCTCTCCTCATTCAGCAAGTTGATGATGCTAGCGAAGATAGGAGCGGATGCAGATGTGCCACCAATTCCATAGGTCTTGTTGAGCCACACGGTCGCAAGCTTAAGACCCAGAGCCGAGACATCAGGGTACGCACGACCAGAGGAGTTGAACACGGCCTCGCCGTATTTGGGTGCGTACTTGCTGAGGTACTTCTCGACTGCCTTCGACTGCCAAGCCGGACGTGGGAAGACGCTGGAGAAACCGCCTCCAGAGTAGTAGGAAAGCGGACCGTTGGGCGAAGCTACAGCTTTCTCGCCACCGTAGATGGAGGAGTTGAGGAGTGTCGTAGCGCCGACAGAAGTGATCTGTTGAAGTCAGTATATGACCACGAAGATGCAGCAAGAGAACTTGGACGGCACATACATAAGGACAGTTTGCAGGGAAAGAAGGTGAGAACCGTGTGCCCTTCTCATCAACGTAGCCGAACTCTGAGTTCATACAACTGTTGTTGTAGCCAGAGTTGTACCTGTTGGCTACGCCGGAGTCTCCAGACGCAAAGATCACGCTGACACCTTGCAGTGCCAGCTTCATCCACTCGCGGCACTGACGCTCTTGGTAGAACTGAGGAAGGGCACCTTCAATTTGGCCGTACGAGACCGAAATCACGTTACTGACTGGTGCGCCGCCACATTGGAGAGGGCCGGTGTAGGCACCTGGCGCATCATTTGGGTCTGGGTAGGCAGGATCAACGTACGGCTGATCTCCACCTTGATAAGTGCAGTATGAAGCATCCTTTGAAGATCAGTGTCTGTAATCTCGCTATCAGACTGACTTTACGTACCAATGCATCCAAGAAGATGTTGAAAGTTCCCACAGAGTCAACATTGACCGAGTCACCATTCTGATACAGGCGCGCCTGCTGTGGCCAAATGATAGAGTACGCAGTCTGGAAGTCCAAAGCACTCTCGACCACCTTCTCCTCCTGTGCCAGCGAAAGATTAGAAGGCTTCCCACCATCGATCGATATGAACTCCGGTACAACATCAGACGGGATCTTAGGGTTCGTAAAGTTTTCGAAGAAAGTCTTGAGATCCGGGAGGTAGAGATAGTCTGCCCACTCTGCAATACCAAGCTGATTACCGGTGTGGTTGTACTTGCCGACAGGAAGGTTGTAAATAGCTCTCAAGCAATCGATGGTGATCAGACTCGAGCAGTTGGTGGTACCAAAAAGGCCGGTGATGTTGACAGGGGCCTGAATTGCAGCCTTAGACTGAGCCACTGGCTGCAGGCCGTCAAGCTGAACAGTAGGCATGACGAAGTCAACATGCTTGCTAACTCCTTGCGGAAGCCCGTACTGGTCGCATGCAATGCGGAATCCACCGGACGCTTTGTGTTGGTAGTAATGGTATTCAGTGTTCAGCAATGCCTCAAGCTCTTCCACAGTAGCTGAGAATTCGACCCAGTTGCGACCTGGCACACGTAAGACAACGACAAGAAATATTATTTGCATTTCAATACTGACCGATTGAGTGCTTGATTCTCTTCAGATCGACGCCAGAGCTTTGGAGCCACTCGAGGGTGGTCTTTGAGGCATGTGGATGCGGTGCAAATGTATTCGCAACCTGTTCTGCTGTCCAATGCTTACCTGAGTCATGTATCAGCGTGAGACAGGACGTCATTGCCAGAGCGTCTTACCGAAGTTTGGCGAGTCTGGATCAGAGATGTCGTCGAGGTATCGATCCGAGTGCTCCAGATTACGTTGTGTCAAACCAATCCTGACAGGCAGAACTGTATCCTTTGGTGCACGCGATTGCTTGATCCATGCCACCGGCAATGCATCTCGTTTCTCATGGATTACGTGTGAGTCAAGTGGCGAGCCCACTGCGAGGCCGTTGAGGCTTAGAAACAACAAGCTTGAAACACGCATCTCAATGTGATGTGATGTATCGACTCTGTAGGGAAATTTCTTTGTGAAGGCGCTCAGCGACAATTTGTAGTCAAAGTACTAGTGGCCGGCATGCTGCAACCCTTCAACCGTTCTTGTCTGAAGACAGCAATTCAGTGCTGACATCGTGTTGAGACGGCAGTGCACCTCTGTCCTGCCTATTGAAGCTTAGACCGTGCCGTGCGTCGGCCGCTGATTGTCAATGTTAGAGTATCTGCGTCATTCTATCTACCAATGGCATCGCTACCACCCTTGTAGCGATATCCACTATGATGAACAAGCGATGAACCGAAGCTTGATTGTCCTTGGCTCAAAAGCTTGGTAGTATCGACGAAGCTTATTCGGAAGATGGATGAGGAAGGTGTTACGACGACGCGGCATGAAGTGGAGATGAAGTAGCGCCTTCGGAGCTACCGGAACAAGAATGACGTCCGATTCGGCCTCCACTCTACACGACATCATCGCTTCATAACCTGACCGCATCTATCTCAGCCCCGAGAGGAATCACACAAATGGCATCAGCATCTTACTCGAGCACCCACCGCGCATGTAGCCGTGTAAGGACGCAAAATCGAGGAGGAGCTACTTCACGTATATTACACGCCATTCACAGCCGGAAGTGGAGCATGAGATAATGGAACTAACTTACGAGGTACTGCGGTGCCCATTGCTAATGTAAACGTGATCTTTGTAGTCGGTCTTTCCAAGTCTGTTTCCCCATCGATAGTCGACTACTATCATTCCCTCACCCTCTTAGATCTATCCGGCTGGTGACTAGCGACCTGGCACCCTTCATCGAACTCCCAACAGCACGGATGCGCAAATCCACCGGGATGGTTGGCTCGCATCTCTGGGGTATCCTCGAGCTCCTCGTCGCTGTCTATCCATCCCTCACAGATCGCTTCCCGCCAGTAGTAAGAATCCTCCCAAATCTCGAGCTCAGCTTCACTAAAATCAGTAAATCGGTGTAGAAACGCAGATCGAGACATACCACTATGGTAGGCGCAACTATCTTTCCGGTTCAATGTTACATCATACTGTTTCTCGCAATTAAGACATATTTCGTAGCGCTGCCTTGTGTAAGGGCCGCGCTTGCGCTTTTGTCCGAGAAGTGTGGGAGCGTCTTCTGTCTCCGAGAGATCAGATGTGTTTTGCTCGCGTTCATTCTCGGTGTCCCTGTCGTCTTCCTGCTCATCTTTGTCTGTTTCGTCTTCGCCTACTTCATCTTCGTTCGCTCCATCTTCGTCTGCTTCAGCTTCCTTCTCCTCGTCGTGGGTATTCTTTGCGACGACGGGCCTTTGATCATCTGGCAGCGTCTCCACGATCTTTCGTAGTTGACCTTGTTGCAGAAGAAGTTTCTCTTTCACTCTTTCGGTGTGTTCGGGCGAGTCATTTAGACTGTCGATGAGAATGTTGGCGAGAAGCTCACTGCTTGCTGAGCGGATGGCATTGATCAAAAGAAGTAGCTCAGGCATTACCCCCTTTGTGATGATTGCCTAAAAGCTAGGTGAGTCAGAAGGATAGGCGAGTGACGTAAAGGGCGTCAACGTGCTGTATGTTGAGGTGAGCCTCCTAAGGTCGGACGCATCCACCTCTAGACTCACCAGCACACGTGACACGCCATACCTTCTGGGAGATAGCGCATTCATGTCAGGAAAGAGCGCCACAACATATGAAGCATCAGGGAGGTCGTTCGGAATACTGCCATACTCCGAACACACGTCTGACGAACGCTGACTGACTTCACCGCAGGGCAGCGGTGACCGTGACCCAACCTCAGTCTCACATCAGCAGCATCTCGATGTGATCTTATTAACCTCACTTTTACTATGGCAATTCTCACCTGCAACGAGCTCAAAGTGGTGACATTGCGCTGTAATTAGCCGGTGCCATAGGCACTCTCTCCAGTGCGGCTCAATATACGAACACTATCGCTGCTGTCTGGGACCGGAATGACGGGAACTCTCGTGCTGAAGCAATCACGAGGTGCTAATCAAGGTAAAGCATCGGCCCAAACTGGCCAGCAGAGGATGCTACTTAAGGAAGGTTTTGGCCCAGAGCAGCAGTCCGCCAGATTACAAGCTTCTCAAACCAGCTCATCATGCTCTTTTCTACCGTCTACGCCGCAGCTGCACTTGTCGTGGCTCAGGTCGCCGCTCATGGCGCGGTGACAAGCTATGTCATCGATGGTGTTACCTATCCTGGGTAAGCTCATGCACTTCCAGCATGCGACCTAGACCAAATCTAATGTCCCTCCAGTTACACAGGCTTCTCTCCAGCTACATCTCCGAAGACGATCCAGCGCCAATGGCCCGACTACAACCCGACCCTAACCGTCACCGATAAGAAGGTCATGTGCAACGGCGGCACATCAGCAGACCTGGTGGCCAACGTCGCAGCCGGTGGCAAGATCAAGGCCATCTGGGCGCAGTGGACGCATGAACAAGGCCCGGTCATGGTATGGCTATACAAATGCGCCGGTGCCTTTTCCAGCTGCGACGGCAGCGGCAAGAAATGGTTCAAGGTCAGTCCACCACCTCGCCACCACGCACACTTCTCACACCCCTGCAGATCGACCAGGAAGGCATGACCGCGCCCCCTCTCAGCGGCACATCCTGGGGCACCGCCAAGGTCCTCAAGCAGCTCTACTGGGAGTCCACAGTCCCCAAGTCGCTTGCTCCGGGGAACTACCTCGTGCGCCACGAGCTGCTCGCCCTGCACCAGGCGCTGAACCCCCAGTTCTACGCCGAGTGCGCCCAGATCCAGGTGACTGGCTCCGGCACCGCACAGCCTGGCAGTGACTTCCTTGCTACCATTCCTGGATACGCTGCGCAAAGTGACCCGGGGATCACTGTTAATACGTATGCGGATCAGAGCACGACGTACACGCCGCCCGGCCCGAAGGTGTGGACTGGCTAGGTGGTTGAGTTGGACTGGCACTATGTAGCAGTGTTGTCAATGGGTGGCAGAATCGAGGTGTGGACAGGCTAGACTTGCTGAGTGACTGGCACCATGTAGCAGCTTTGTCAATGGGTGGCAGAATCGAGGCCGATCATGCCTGTTCGTGGAGGTGTGATCGAATTCATTAAGGTCTATATCCTAGGCTAAACTTGGTGGCACTTCGATACAGTCGCAATCAGAATGGTGCGATCCAAATGAAACTGAAGTTTGTCTGCAAATGCTGCACCCCTGACTGTCTATCTCTATGTTGTGGTATCTTTGAGCCATACACTGCAAAACGAAAACCTCCATATCGTCACCCTCAACCAAGACTATGCCGTCTTCCGCCATGCATCAACCAGCAACGCACCAGCGGCTACCGTGCCGAAGGCACCGACCTGCAGCTCGCTCAACAGACCCTCCTCAACCGACCAGTGCAGCGTCATTGGCGCATACGCCACATTGCTAGCCAGATCCTTCCACCACGCCCATCTCTTACTGCTCTCTTCCCTCTTCTCCTGCTCCGCCTGTAGCTTGCCCTCCTTCTCACCATCGCCCTCTCCCTCCATCTTCCCCTTTGGCGCCCAACACGCCCTCTCGACCCCCAACCTAAAAATCTCACACCCCACATACGCGGCCCAAAACCGCGAACTCCACACCCACCACACCGTCTCCCTTCGCTTGCCCACCTCCCCGCTCCACCCCGCACCCGTCAACATCCCCTTCGACGCCGCATACGCCCCGTTCTCCAGCACCTGGAAGGCGACGCACGACGCGAGCGCGGCCCACGTCGTCCCACGCAGCACGCGCTCGTGCGGCGCTGCATCGGCGGGCAGCGGCGCGCGCCATGTAGCCCTAGCCCACGTGTAAAGTCCGAGAAGACCGAACATGCGCACGAAGATGCGGTAGTCTGCGATGACGGCGGCGATGGCGTTGCTCGAGGCCACGGACTGCGCGAGCAGGGTGGTGTGTGCGGGGGCGGGCAGCTGGACGACGAGGGACTCGCCGGGGAGCATGACCGGGGCCGCTTTTTCGGCGAGCGAGGTCGCGGCCGCGGTGAGCTGGTGGGTGAGGACGCGTTGGCCCAGGGCCGCGAGGAGGGTCAGCGTGTAGCCGGTTGTGCCGAGGGCGACGTCGATGCCCGAGGGCGTGGAGAGGAGGGCGGCGAGGCGCAGGAGCGTGCGGTCGGTGGAGTGGGCGGCATTGGCGAGGCGGCGGGCGACGAGGAAGCGCAGTTTTTGGAGGGGTGTGGGGTGTGGGCGCGGAGAGGGCGTGGGGTTTGCGGGTGTGGGCGCAGCAGGGCTGTCGGCGCTGGGGACGGTGGTGCTGGCCGGGTGCGCGGCGGGGGAGTCGGCCATGTTGGTCTACGGGGGGTGTGGGAGCAGCAACATGCGCGGAGCTGGAGGACGTGTTTTCTGTTTTCTCGCGGCAGTGACAACCGTTGCGCGACCGAGGTTCCGACGGGAGAGTTCCGCCCGGGGTCCGCGGGCATGTGATGGACCCTGGTTTGACCCCATCAACGTCAGACGTCGAGCCACCAGAGGCGTCGCCAGCGTCGACTTGAACGTTTCAACGTGCAGTTCTCGCGCAATGTCCCACATCCCACTACGTATACCAAGAGGATTCGACGGTTGTCACATGTCCAATCAATCTCCTCCACTTCGACTGGATGAAACGGGCCGATCCTTGCCAGTCTGGACGGTGAACCCCAGAGTCCCCGCTCGTGTGTTGGTCCGACCTTGTTTATCTCCAATGACCCTCGCACTCGCTCAATCCTTCGGCCTGGACTGATGTGACACGCCCCGGAGGCATCGCCCATATCATACACAGCAAGGCTCACCCATATCACACACAGCGAGCCATCACCACCTCACGCCCACCACCATGTCGACCACGCCCGACACCGCCCACGCGCCCTCGCGCATCCCCACCTACCCGCTGGCGCACTCGTTCCGCCAGAAACCGCGGCGTCTCCCGCTCGTGCTGCGCTTCGCCAAAGGCTCGATCCACAGCGCCATCTACGTGCCCGTGGTGCTGCACTGCCTCTTCACCGCGCTCATCGTCTACCTCGACACCTTCCCCAACGTGCACATCAGCATCCCGGCCACCATCATCCCCTCGCTGTCCATCGTCGTGGGCCTGATGCTCGTCTTCCGCAACTCGACGTCGTACGACCGCTTCTGGTCCGGCCGCAACTGCGTGACTTCCGTCGGCACCGCCGTCCGCAACCTCGCCCGCATCCTGCTCGTCAACAGCCAAGACGCCCACGGCAAGTCCACCCCCGACGAGCGCCGCGACACCGAGCGCACCGTGCGCGTCCTCGTCGCCGTCCTGTACGCCATCAAGCACAACCTGCGCGCCGAGTTCAACATCCCGCCCGCGTCCCTCGCCGCGTCAAACACCTTCGCGTACCCCGGTGTCCGCGGCGCCAGCCGCCCCATCTCGCGCCCGCTCTCCCGCCGCCCGAGCTACGTGGACCGCGCGCTGAGCAGCCCCGCGACGCCGACGCTGGAGCGCTCGCGGCCCGACCTCACCACGCCGCTGCTCGCCTCCACCGCGACCCTCGAGAGCACGGGCAGCACGCCGACGCGCAAGGACGAGTACGTCTCGCTCCTCCCACCGGGGCTGATGGGCTACGAGGACCGCGGACTGGGCCTGCCGCTGCAGCTGTGCGTACTCCTCGAGTCGTACGTGACGCGCGCGTACAACCGCGGCTGGATCAACGCGCCGCTGTCGTCGCAGCTGACGGTGCAGATCAACAGCCTCGTCGACGCCTACGGCCGCATGGAAACCATCCGCACCACCCCGCTGCCCATTGCGCATCTGATCCACGCCTCGCAGGTGCTGTTCCTGTACCTGTCCATTCTGCCCTTCACCATGGTCGACAGCTACGGCTGGTACAGTGTCCCCGTCGTGGCGATTGTCGGGTTCACGCTGTACGGCATCGAGGGCATTGGCGTGCAGCTCGAGGACCCGTTTGGGTATGACCGGAACGACATCAAGATGGACGGGATTGTCGAGGATGCGCGGGAGGAGGTGGTTGTGCTGCTGGAGGAGTGGCGGGAGAAGTGGGAGGGGGGGAAGGGATTCGGAGGCATGTTCTAGGCGGTCTCAGGGGGGAGATGAGGTCAGAAGGGAGATGAATCAAAAAGAGAGACAAGGTCAGAAGGGAGATGAGCTGCTGCCGTTGCGAGTACCATGCATGACAAAATGAGCACACGATGCATGACAAACGATCAACTGTGGCTTCGCGCCAGATAACATGCCAACTCTACATGCCCGCTCTTCGCTCGTCCTGCGCCGCCGCGCCGCGCAGATGATAAAATGGTAACAACATGCCAACCCCAACTCCGGGCCGTCCAAACGCCAGCCCCAAATACGTACACGGGATACATTACTCCTCGCCCTACGATAAACATGCAGATGCGCACCGCCGTGCCCTTGAAATCGTGTAAGCCGCCTGCAGACCGGCGTGCGAATGACATGCGTGAATTAGGTGCCTGCGATCCTAGTCGAAGCGCACCGGGGGAAGGGACGGTGCGTCCGCGTCGGGCGAGTCGTCGCGCAGGCGGCTCGCGCGGCCGGCGCTACCGTCCAGGACAAAAGGGCCAGCGTCGTTGCGCGGCGTCATGGGTCCGTCGTGAGCGCGGTCGGGCGCCAGGCCGTCGTGGGCGGCGAGGTACAGCGGCGAGAGGCCGTTGAAGGCGCCGGGGCCGCGGTCGATGGACACGGGCTGGGTGACGGATGCTGTTGTAGGTTCTATAGGCCGGAACGGAGTCTGGGGATGCTGAATCGATTCGTTAATGCTGATGCGTGTGATGGCGTGCTGCAGTTCTGCGAGGTCGGTGCCGTTTTCTGCTGTGCCGTTCAGAGGAACTGCCGACGCACGTGGCGTGACGTGACGGTCTGCCGGGGGGTTCTCCGCGTCCGGCGCAGAGTCGCTGTTTGCCTGCGGCTCCTCGTCCCAGTCCTCGAACTCGCCCGGGTCGTCGACGTCAGCCTCGAGATCGGCGACGGCCCTGCAGTTGGGGCAGAGGAAGTTGGGCCACGTGGGTCCGTTCAGAATCGGCCGTATGCACTTGTAGTGCCACACGTGCGAGCAGGGTGCGACAAACAGGGATTGGCAGGGCTGCACGTGATTAGCGAGGGCAGTATTCGCAGCACGCGAGACCTACCGCTATGGACATGAGACATATAGCGCACTCAGACGTGTGTGTGGACGCAGTGTCGCCGTCTTTCCTCGGCTTGGTGAGGTTGCGCAGACGCTGGTGCGTCTGCTTGCTGCGGCTGTTAGCAATTAGTCAGCGCAGGCAAGGGGCACGCACTTGAAAGCATTCAGGCCCTGCTGCCAGCCGCGGTTGCACTCGACGCGGATCTTGACGCAGCGGAAGATCATCTCCTCGCCGCCGCGGAAGTCGATGCCAAGCTGGATGATGTCGCCATCCTTGATGCGGAAGGGCTTCGACTCGACGTTGGGCTGGCTCAGGCGGATGTGGTTGAGGAAGGTGCCCGACGAGCTCTTGACGTCCTTGACGTACCAGCTGCCGTCCTTGCACCACAGCTCGCAGTGCTTGCGGCTGACGACCTTGCTCTTGAAGCCGATGGCCGCGGCCGAGGGCAGGTTCGCAGGCGCCTCGGGCACGTTGTCGCGCTCCGAGTAGCGGCCGACGCGGATAACGGCAGCCTCGTCGGGCAGCGTGCGGGTGATGGTGGGGAACTGCAGCGACGGGCGCCCGGCGCGCGGGTCTTGGTGGGGGATGAAGCGGATCGAGGGCAGGTGGCGTTGCGACGGGCCGTCGGCGGCGTCGCTCGAGCTGTCGTGGTCGGGGCGCGGCGTCGACGTCGGCGTGGGCCCGGTGGTGTTGCGCACCGTGAGCTGCGGCGCGGCCGTCTCTGCGCGGGTGCGGGTCATGCTGGGCGGCGTCGGCAGGCTGGGGCGCGCGTCGTCGTCCAGCGGCGCGGTCTGGCGGCGGACGGGCTGCGGACGCTGGGCGGGCAGGCTGGGGGCAGACGGCGACACGGGCGGCGTGTGACTGTGGGTGGCGGCGCGCGGGCGGGCGGTGGGCGGCGGGCCGTCAGCGTCTGGCGAGTGCAGGTGCAGGCCGTGGGTGTAGTTGCGCAGGAAGGAGATGCCCCGCTGCAGGCCCGTCGAGCGCGGCGAGGGGGACACGGGCGAGATGGGCGCGGAAACGGTGGTGTCGGCCGGGGCTGGGGTCGTGAACATGGCACCGAAGAACGGGTGGAGGCCTCAGGCTCAGCTCCTGGCGCGGGCGCTCAGGTTTCAGTTTCAGGTGAAGGCCGCGGTGCGGGCAGTGTGACACAGATCACGCGTTGCAGCCGGAGCACGAGTGCACGAGAGGGCACGAGAGTGAAGACCACGGCCGGCGCAGCAGGTGGCACTGGCAACGGAATCTTGGATCGTGGATCCTGCATCTTGGCCAAGCGGCGGGTGAGGAGACGGCGCATGCAGTCCGCCAGACGACGCAGGGCCGCCAGACAGGCCTGGCCAGAGGGACGTCAGGCAGTCAACAGGCGCAGTGGCAGGACTGCAGTCCTGCAGCACGAAAGCGGCCAGAGCATGCCAGTGGCGGCTCGGGGAATCTCCCGCCACTCCCCTCGACTGCACGCACGCAGACACGATGGACGGCCAGGACGACGTGACGTCCAGCGAGAAACCGTCTCCGCACGCCTGCTGACCGTCACCGCCTGCTGAGCAAGGCTGCATCACGGCGCGCTGTGGAGCCGCTACCGACCGCCGGCTCCATCTGAGCATGCAGGACACCGCCCCCGCACGTGATGCCCTGCCATGTTTGATGATCAATCCATGGATCATGGATCCGCCGGTCTTGCTTACGGCAGCTGCCCCGCACGTGACGTCTGCACGCTCAACCCCACGTGACGCCATGTCATCTTGAATTTTTGGCGCCGCGTCCGACCATCACCACATCGACATGTTGCGGCCCCAGACAATACGGCCGATCGCGCGGGCATCGCAGGCGCCGCTCTCGCGCGCTGCCGCACGCGCCGCCAGACGGGGGCTGGCGACAGTGCCGCCCGCGCAGGACCCCGTCGAGCTCGACCAGATCACAACCCTCCCCAACGGCATCCGCGTCGCCACCGAGGCGCTGCCGGGCCACTTCTCGGGCATCGGCGTCTACGTCGACGCTGGCTCGCGCTACGAGAACGACGCCCTGCGCGGCGTCAGCCACATCGTCGACCGGCTCGCCTTCAAGTCGACGCGCGCCACCAGCGGCGACCAGATGGCCGAGAAGATGGAGTCGCTGGGCGGCAACATCCAGTGCGCGTCGTCGCGCGAGTCGCTCATGTACCAGTCGGCCACGTTCAACTCGGCCGTCGAGAGCACCGTCGGCGTGCTGGCCGAGACCATCCGCGACCCGCTCATCACCGAGGACGAGGTGCAGCAGCAGCTCGAGACGGCCGACTACGAGATTGGCGAGATCTGGAGCAAGCCCGAGCTGATCCTGCCCGAGCTGGTGCACATGGCCGCGTACAAGGACAACACCCTGGGCAACCCGCTGCTGTGCCCCAAGGAGCGTCTGCCGCACATCAACCGCGACGTGGTTGAGGCGTACCGCAAGGAGTTCTACACGCCCGACCGCATCGTCGTGGCTTTTGCCGGTGTCGACCACAACGAGGCCGTCAAGCTGACCGAGCAGTACTTTGGCGACATGGCCACGGGCCGCGGGCCGTCGCTCGTCGGCGCCCACGACCACAGCGCCATCTCCAGCCAGAACCCGGAGCAGCAGCTCTTCACCGCCGACCACCCGACCCCGACCGGCGCGCCCCCGCAGCACTCGAAGCTCCTCTCCAAGATCCCCTTCCTCAAGAACTTCTCCACCTCGGCCGCCGACTCCGCCTCCCTCACCTCCTCCTTCGACCTCAACTTCCCCCCCATCGACACCTCAACCCCCTCCCACTACACCGGCGGCTTCCTCACCCTCCCCCCGATCCCCCCGCCGCTCAACCCCATGCTCCGCCGCCTGTCGCACATCCACCTCGCCTTCGAAGCCCTCCCCATCTCCTCGCCCGACATCTACGCGCTCGCCACCATGCAGACCCTCCTCGGCGGCGGCGGTTCCTTCAGCGCCGGCGGCCCCGGCAAAGGCATGTACTCGCGGCTGTACACCAACGTGCTGAACCAGCACTTCTGGGTCGAGTCGTGCGTGGCCTTCAACCACAGCTACACCGACAGCGGGCTGTTCGGCATCAGCGCATCCTGCGCGCCCTCGCACGCGCCCCAGATGCTCGAGGTCATGTGCCGCGAGCTGTCGAGCCTGCGCGACGCCTCGGGCTACGCCGCGCTGAAAGAACCCGAGCTGCGCCGCGCAAAGAACCAGCTGCGCTCCTCGCTGCTGATGAATCTCGAGAGCCGCATGGTCGCGCTCGAGGACCTGGGGCGCCAGGTCCAGGTCCACGGCCGCAAGGTCGGTGTTGCGGAGATGTGTGCGCACATCGAGGCCGTCACGGTCGAGGACATGCGGCGCGTGGCGGCGCAGGTGTTTGGGGGTGAGGCCGGGCGCGGGTCGGGCGCGCCGACGGTGGTGCTGCAGGAGGGCGAGCAGGAGGGGCTGCGGCGCAAGGACTTTGAGTGGGACGACATCCAGGCGCGGATTGCGCGGTGGAAGCTGGGCCGGCGGTAGGCCATGTATGAGGTATCGATATGAGACGGCGGTGTATGATTACGACTAGAGTGCGAAACGGGTGTTGTATTATACGTATACTGCATGGTACGGTGCATACGGGCTCTCGAAGCTCGGCGGAAGCAAAAATCGATATGGCTTGATTATATATGACTTGATTACATCCTCCCATGCCATGTATACTGAACCACCCTGCTGACAATACCCCGAATAATCCTGTTCATAGGCCAGCCTGATTCCACAGTCTATGCACCAACAATGCTATTACAAATGCAGCGAACTGCTCCCGACTCTCCAAGAGGCGCCACAACACCCATACCCTGTAAGATATACAAACACCCCCCAGTGATACAACATATATCCATCTATCCCAAATCATCATGCACAACTAACGCCTGAGCGCCATCAAGTATATACAGCTACCTCCCCTGCTTAATCTTCACCCCCTCCGCAAGTTGCGGAAAGATGCCCCTGAAGCTCGGGCCCAGGGACCAGTTGTTAAGGTCTCTGAGATGGCTCTCGAACGCGGGGTTGATGAGCCACTGGTCGTCTTCTTTGGGCAGCGCATTCATCGTCAGTGGCACGGGGGTGCCGGACGGCTGTGGCGTGTGCGGGCCGGCGGGGCTGCCGGCGTTGACGTGCGTGGAGAAGGGCGAGGAGGCGTGGACCGAGGAGGCGTTTGTGGAGAGGGCGTTGGAGTGGATTTTGGAGGCGGGGAGGAGCACGTCGCGTGCCTCGTAGGGCCAATTGAGGGAGACGGTAGTGGTGAAGGGGATGAAGAAAGTGTCGAAGGGAATGAAGGGCTGGTGGGCGCAGAGTCTATCGCGCAGACGCGGCCTGGACGGTGTAAGCTTCGCTCCGATTTGAGAGTGTTTAATCTTACCAAGGCAGATGATCGAACCAGCACGGATGGGCGGCGAACAACTGACTAGCACGTGGTGTCACCCAGTGCGGTAGTCTGTCGTAGTTCTCCTGTGTAGGCTCGATCTGCCAGCGCATCACCAGGAACATAATGTACACAATAGCCACCTGCTCAGGCCAGCCACATATGTCTGGAAATGTCCGCAAGATATCGGTAAACAGCTTCGACAGCGGATGCGCATCGACGTTGCGGTCTGGGTACACCAGCGAGGTGAAGTTGGGGTACAGCGGGCCGACCAGCGTCTTCACAGGCACGCCCTCGGCTGCTCGACTCTGCCGGTCTTGGAGGAACTCCAGCAGTATGACATCCAGCGGACATGTCGGCGCTATGTTCCGTGGGAGGGTGAGATACGGCACCAGGTTCGGCGCATACTGCCCCTGTCCGTTGCTGCAGACATTGCTCGGCTGTGTTTGCTGCGGAGACGGCATGTTTGGGTCCATGGGCCGCCTCTGGTTGTGGTCCAGGAGGAAGTCGACACCCATGCGCTCGTCATACGGCTCCTGTATCTGAGGTGGAGGCCGGTGCTCGTACGCTGGGCCGTCGTGGCCGTAGCCGCGCATGTGGCTGCCAGGCGTATCTTGCGAGTATGGCCATTGGCGCGAAACGTCTGTGCCAGTCGGCGAGTGAGTGCCGTTCTGTGGTGAGGCTGCGGCGATGTCGCCGAGCGTGGCGTGGAACTGGCGAGGGTCGGGAGGGACTTCGCGGTGCGGGTGGTGTGGCGGAACGGGCAGCGGCGAGCGCTCTGCAGCAGCGGCCAGTTCTGCTTCTATCAGCACTCAATTGCAGCAGCACAAGGCCATACTGACCATTCAGACCGCCTGTCGCGCGCAGAATGGGCTGGATAGTCGCCACGATGCTCTCCAGGCGCTTCCTTATATCGGCATTCTCAGCCTGGACGGCCTCCTTCTCGCGCAGCACCACCTGCAGGTCATGGTATGGCTGCTGGCTCTCGAGGTCTCGGATGCGCTGGTTCAACCGGTCTATCTGCGTCTTAGTGCGCTCCCTTATGGCACGCTGCGCCTCGCGGTCATTCGCGCGTTTGCGTGCGAGTTGCTCGGGAGTGAGATTTGCGACGCCACGCGAGGCGGCCGTGCGTCGCTTTTTGGCGCTGGGTTGGCCCACATCAGCCTGGCTGTCGTCCTCTTTCGGCGCAGAGGAAGGGGAATTGGCTTCGCTAGGGGGAAGAGCCGCCATCGCGATTGGGGGAGCGCCTGCAGCACGAGTGCGACTCGCGTTTTTGCTGAAGGGATACAAAACGAGTCATGATATCGCAAAGCAGGGCCGCTTCGGATCGATTGGCTAGTGCCCCGTCCATGTGGGGCGCTCCTACCACTGGGGTTGAGTGGAAGGAACCCTGTCCGCACGTCGGCCACACGTCAACAAGCTGGGACTGCCACCACTGCGATGCAGCGAGCCTGGATGTGCCATGACCAGCTGCGGCAAGGAAGCGCATCCTGTTGCCAATTCGTCAGCTCCTGCAGTCTCGTGCATCGTCTCCCGGCATTGCAGAAACTCTTTCGGGTCGTCTCGAGATAATGTGGGGTCCCCGCTTCGCTGACATGCATCTGTCAGTCAGCATGGGCCAGCAATAGCTCGACCGAGATCATGGAGCTACTTAAGCTTCATCCTCACGAACACGCCTTGAGCAATGGCGGACCAGGCTCCCAATGACCCTCCAAACGGAGCTCCTTCCAGATTCGTCCATCAAGATGTGAACAAGCTCGGCATTGCTTCAGCCGTGCTGAAAGCAAGTGAGTCTTCCTGCATCTCATCGTGTTCTATGCTGTTCGTTGATGATCACATCTAACACAGAGTAGTCGCTGCTGCAACAGGTCGTGCCTTCGCTTCTCCCTTCAAAGGCCCCAACGGTGCGAGCACCTACTTCAAAGACATCGCCGTCGCCGCTTTCCGCACACACCTCGGTAACCTCAGCCTTGCCCAAGATCGCTACCTAAGCAGCACGACGTCTACGCCTGTTTATCTGCAGCACTGCACGTCTCGCAAACTCACACCTTCATCTATAACCCTACCCAGCGGCACACAGGCGCACTGGCTCGGCAACAAAGACGCTCCTAAGGTCCTCGTATACCTCCATGGTGGAGGGTATGTGCTGCCTTGCACTGCAGGGCACATGCTCTGGCTGGACGATCTGCAGAATGGTCTAGGACCAAATGTCAGCGCGCTCTTGCTAGCATACGACCTGGCCCCCGAGGCTACATACCCAACCCAACTGCGGCAAGCTGTCGAGCTCTTCCGGCACCTCACCGAGACTGAGGGCCGGAATCCGGCAGACATCATCGTGGCCGGGGACTCTGCAGGCGCCAACCTGGCACTTGCTCTGCTCTCGCATATCGCACATCCTCATCCCGAAATCGCGGAGCTGAAGCTGAACGGGAAGCTTCATGCTGCCATGCTTATCTCGCCTTGGTGCAGTCTGACGCAGAACCACACCTCAGCGCATGTACGCAACGCTGAGAGGGATATGTTCGACTCCCGCACACTTTCACGCTGGGCGACGGCATTCCTGAACTCAACTTCACCTTTCGCTGGCGACTCCTATTCAGAACCTGTCCTTGCGAGTTCAGAATGGTGGGAGTCCGTCGCCGGTGTCGTCGATGAAGTGCTGATTTGGGGTGGCGAGAATGAGATTCTCATTGAGGGCATCGAGGCTTTTGCAAAGAAGTTTAGTGTTGGGTTTAGGAGAAGAGGAGGGCATGTGAACGTCGTGATTACAGAGGGAGCAATGCACGATGAGATGATCATGGAGAGAGTGTTGGGATATAAAGGCGACTCAGGGACTGGAAGTCAGGGAGTGCTCGAGCAATGGGTCAAGGCAAAACTTTGAGAGAATATTGACATTGTGACGAGTCATGCGGTGGAGCATGTTCTTGCGGCTACCGTACCCAACATCAAGCAACAAACTCAAGCTTTACAACACTTGGATCAAATCTCAACATACTCAATTGATTCATAGACTGCTAACAACGCTCCAAAAGGTATCTCTCAACATCATAAACTCATCAACGGTCGCGCCTTCAAGCTTAGGGCATAACGAATCCCCTAGCCCAGCCACTGGCCTCACAGCATCTACCATCCTGTGCACTTGACGAAGTTGTTACCGCTAGCACCAGTGTGCGTAATCTCGCCAGAACGCGTTCCAGCAGAGTTGAACACAACACGGTCAGCACCAGGGGAGCCTGACGTACGGTTAGCACACTATCATCAACAGCGATTCGAGATACATACCACCAGTGTAGACACCGCTAGTCTTGATGGGGAACTCGTAGTAGGTGGGGTTGTTCAGGAAGTTGAAGCCCTCGCGGTTGTTGAAGACGTGGGGGTAGGTCGAGCTACCAGCCTGGGTGCCTTGCCTGACGTGGTTGGCACCCGCGTTGCGGGCAGCGGTGACCTGTGCGGCGGTGTAGCATACCGAGCCGCACTTGGAGTAGCAGCTCTGGCGGGCCTCGACGGCAGCGTCCTCGACGGGAGCCTCAACGACGGAGGTGGGGAGGGCGAAAGCGAGGGGCGCGATCAGAGCGAGGATGGAGAGGAACTTCATGGTGACGGTTGTAAGGGCGGTGCTGGAGCTGAGGCTAGCGAGGGAAGGCTGGCGATGGTAGAGCGAAAGACTGAGCTGGCTGGACTGGCTGGTTCTCCTCCACCTGGACGTCGTCGTCTCTTATGCTTCTCATTCACCGCGGACGTCTCCGACCATCGTTGCTAGACCCATGCCGATCAAATGCCTGATTGATTGCTCGGAGCGCCAGCCTTCCTGAAGCATCCGTCTTCTCCGCATTGCAGTCTTAGTCGCAGGGACATGTTGCTCCTCCAGGACCCTCGCCCTATCGCGCGCCCTCGTTGCGGCCCGCATCCTGCACCGTCCACGTCGCTCCACAGCTTCTTATTCGGCGCACCTTGTCACGTTGTGCATTCTGACTGGCCACACCGCGCATGCAAGACATCCAAGCAACCGCGTATATTAGGATCACCACGCACCGGCCCTGGTATCTTGTGCCGATCAGGCAGGTACAACTGCTTACTCGCAGCCTGCGTAGCGCAGCACCAGCGTCTACGTCCGGTAGTCGTTTCATCTGCCTTATCGTCGGAATTAACGTCTTTCGGCACATGTGCCTATCTGATAGGTCATGTGTGGTCGCCCGTATGCTGATCTGGTGCCGGCCGCTAAGTCCTTTGGGAAGGAGGTAGGAGCGCCTAGCTGGCGGAGTGTAAGATTGGGTGGAGTCGTCCGGGCGACTTCATATATTCTGCGGTGAGAGTTGTCAATAACTTTGGCCGGTGTCGGGGGTTTGGTGTCTCCGGTGGAACGAGGAAGGTGGACTGGCCCACGTGTGCGGTGAAGTTGGCGTGGAATTGTTGGTTGGCGCTTCAACGTGTGGGCCTTCAGGTTCGACCGTCTTGACCTTACCACTGCCATCACAATATTGCTGCTTGCTCGCGATGTCCAACATCCTCACTCTTCAGTTTCTCGTTTTGGTGAGATATCAACAAATGATCTTCAGTCACCTTTTGTCTTGACGAAAGACGTGCCTTGTGAGTACATGTGAGCCTCTCGAGTTCCGGTGAGCCTATTGGGGCTGGAGGCAGACCGTTCCTGATGATGTGCATCGTTCTTCCTATAACATGTTCGTAAATCAGGTTAATTGTTAAAGATGCAGCGTTCCTGCCTCAGGGAAACGAGATGAAGCTCTGCTCCTGCTCAGCCACACAATTGCCCCGCTTCAGGCTGCAAGTCTGACAACATGCACTCTCAACTATCCACCATCCTGTAGAAAGTCCAGACTTATCTTGTCCATTCAGGAGTGCCAGTAACGATTTGGTCGTAACGCGGAAGTCGACCTGCAGTGCTTGTCCTGTACTCTTCTTTCTATCCGATGCTGATTGCAAAGCACTCCCTCTTTATGGTAACCCCCGCGAAGACACAATGAACGGTAGCAATAGCAAGGGCAGAAAGCGACATACGAGACTCTCCGATGAGTGCGAGCTCACAACCATGTTCGACGAGTTAGGCGTCGAGGTTATTGAAACACAAGAAAGGAGAACAGAGCCCACGTCCGCAAAACGTCATGTGGAGCACACATCCCCAAGAGTACGAGTCAACGGTGTGAGCCTCAATGGGTTCGCTTTGTGCGATGGTTGTAGGAGTCTCAATCTGCCTGACCTGATGCGCTCGTTCACCGACTTTGACGAGAGCGGGATGCCAGATCCATGGTCCAACTGTTGGCCATCTGTTGTTCAGGTCGGTAATCGATACAGGGATCTGGGAGACTCAACATGCACTCTATGCCCAATTCTATCTGCGTCTCGTATAGAATCAGGCGGAGGACCACTGACTGAGGAAGAATTCTCAGAAGTCAAAGGCATGGGCGAGGAATTAGCTGCGATAACCTTCCCCCGACCCCGTCCACACTCTTCGCCTTGGGTTGGCCCACCTCTATCTGTAGGTCTCGTACTCTGTCCTAAAGGTTTCTCGAAAAGCGCGGGTCGAGATCTCGGGAGGCATGCCATGTCCAAGGGCTGCGCGACTATAGTTATGGATACGGATATGATGAAACCACCAATGTTCACCCCACGACTGATACCTCGACTGTTCGATCCTTATTTTATTAAACCATGGCTAGATCACTGTTTTACATGGCATCGTCCATCTTGTGGGATGAAACCCCTACCAGTACGGGGAGTCAATGTCATTGACTGTGCGACACTGACGATCGACAAATGCGATGCTAACACTCCCTACGTCGCTTTGAGCTACGTTTGGGGCAGTACTGGAACCATTCCTGAGGGACCTCGAATGTTAAATGGGAGCAAATTGCTCCCCCGAAAGCTGTCTGCAGTCATTCGAGACTCGATTGAGGTTACCAAAGCTCTCGGCTTCCGCTACCTGTGGGTAGACAGGTATTGCATCGACCAAGACAGACCGGATCTGAAGCATGACCAGATACGTCAGATGGATGCAATCTATCGTAACGCCGAGCTTACGATCATCGGCGCTGCTGGGGTAGACGAGACACATGGTCTGCCAGGAGTTGGCAGTAGAGCTCGTTCCCCCCAGTTATACACCGAGATCGGGAATATAACAGCAATGTGGAGTCCCAAAGATCCCCAAATAGCGATCGCTAAGTCGCACTGGTCTACACGCGGATGGACATTCCAAGAAGCGTTTCTCAGCCGTCGTCGATTAGTATTTACAGACGATCAAGTCTACTTCGAGTGTAACGTCATGCACGGCTGTGAAGGCGCTCACGATTCCTTCGATAAACTAATTGTCCATGGAGGATTCAGCACCATCCCCTTTGGCCCTCGAATGTTTGGGAAGAGCCAAGTACAGCAGTACAGCGTGCTCAGTCGAGACGATCCTTACCAAGATGACACATTTCGAGCGTATATTTCCGCTGTCGAGGAATACACAACCAGAGACCTGCGATTCGATGAGGATTCAATCAACGCCTTCCGCGGAATTCTCCGAGACTTTGCAAATCAGGACGATCCCCTCGACGAAGTCTGGGGAATGTGCTATTCGCGACGCGGCGGAAACCCGTACATGTTTTTCAGTTATGCCCTAACGTGGATACACAAAGACAACGGTAAACCACCGCGACCCCGTACCGAGTTTCCCTCGTGGACCTGGGCTGGCTGGGCAGGACAGGTGGAATACAGCCTCAGCTCCGCCTCGCGCCGAATTGACTACATGAACGATCTAAATACAAGAGAATTCGGGTTTCTAGACTCAGACCTCCATTTCGTCGATCTCGCAAACGTAACTCTGGAAGGCAGGTACCCGATACTACACATCAAGGCCGCGATAGTCAGATTAGCACCAAACGCCTATAATGCCCAAAACAGAAAGATACCCTGGGTCGTCAAGTTCGGAATGAAAGCCAACACGAAAAAGTTCGGGGCGAGTCTCTCATGGTCTGCGGATGCCGAAGCCCACGCTATGTTCCTTGAGAGCTATACGGACCGAAAGCGCTGGAACTGTATTTTCATCGGCAGTGTGCTCAACGTTTCGTTTGTGATGGTGTTGGAGGCGCGTCCGAAGACCCGGACGTGGCAGCGCGTTGGTATGTTTTCAGTGCCTGTGTACTATTCGGACATTAGTCCGCATCTGTACTGGGAGCAGTACCGCGCTTATGACATCGTGTAGAGGACGCGCAAAGATCTATGGAGAGCTGGTCTTATTTGTCAGTGTTCCAGGCACACACACTTGAGAAACAGAGTTCACCATACTATTGAGGGATATCGTAGAGTCTAATTTGTGTTTTGAGCGCTCTTACCATTCTTCCGGGACTAGATTATTTCTTATTTCCATCTTGCTGCGCCATGCCATCTTCAGTGTTGTCGCCTTCCATTGACTGCTTCCTTGGTCTTCCGTTGCATCCCAGCATTCATGCGCATCTACACAACTGCACTCTACGGTCCTGAATGCATCTCGGCTTACTTTGCATTCGTACAGCGTATCTTGCCCCTTTCCTCGTAGAACGCGTACACAACACGCCATATCTCATTATACCGGATAGATGGTCCCGCGCCACAAACACCCTGTAAATATACGCAGATCTCTGTATTTCGAGTACATTGTCTGTTTCATATTCCACACGCGGAGCTTCTCAACAGACTAGCGATGCTGAAGACCTGCTTTCGATTGTCAGAACCTGCTCGAAAACTTCTAGCTGCCAGGTCTTGCCGTCGATGAGCAACAGGTCAAGATTTTGAGACCACAGGTTGTCCAATCAGATTGAGCAGAGTTGCTGAAGACATGTAGTCGCAAAACGTTCCTGTAAACCAACGTTTTGATGTCTTTACTTGAAGACACAGAAGGTGCTTTCGTTGATATTGACCATCCTAAGAGATTGTATGTCGGGACAGTTTCAGACGGTAGTCTTATCTCATGTGTATTGTATTTGTTAACATGTCTTCGCCTTCTCAACTGGCAGAAGAGCTACACACGGTGTTATAGCTCTATGCAAGCTGGACAACGTAAAGATGGTCACCGTAAGACACTCATTGGAACCTGGCGGTTGCTACACCAACCCTACAAAGTCTCAGTACTGGTATGGATGGCTTCAGCGTGCGGCACTACTTCGTGTTTGCTATCTTGTTTTGTGAAAGCCAATGCTGGATTAAGCTGTTCTTGCAGTCTGTGCGAACCTGACACTCAGGGATGCCTACATATGACGAGTGGCGACCTGCGTCGTTGTTCGCAGAAGCGGGGCGTATTTGACATTTTTGGGTTTGTCTGGTCGAGTCCGTTGTCTCATGACGTAGGCAAGCCCATTGTGGAAGGTTTGACAGCGAAACCAAGAGCGTCCATCACAAGTTCGCAGCAACACGAAACAGGTAACAGCACAGGGATGTAATGACAAAGACTGTGAATGCCCCTGGCAATGACTCGTGTGGTGCTGTTTCGGCTGCAGTTGCTCGCTCTGTGGATCTTCAGGTACACACGAGCAAATGACGGCTCTCCACTTCAGATGAAGGTGGGCCTGACGAAGGGCCATTAACGGCCGTGAGCATGGGCGCTGTTTGAGTGAAGAGACGATGGTCACGGTGAAGACAAGCGTAGAAAGGGCCGAGCCGCAGCAAAAGGGGCTGCGAGAGATGGTGATGCGCTCGCGCTGACAGGCACAAGCAGGCGCTAAGTTTCAGCTCCGGCAGGGGGATGGTATTCAGAAGCGTCTAAAATAATGCCAGCCAGCCAGCCCAAACACCATCTTGGAACGACCGGCCCCTTCGCAGCACCGCAACCACGACACCCAGCAAGCACCGCCGCCTCTGCCCTGATTGTCGCCGTGCTGCACGCATCGCTATCCCCCGCCAGCCGTGGCTTATCTGTGCCACAGCAACTAGCCGTGCGCCCTTGGAAGTTGAAACGTCCGCTCCGCACTCCGCAACCTCCAGCCGCGCCGACTCCCTCGCCATTTACTTACACGACCACCGCATGCGCTCTCCTCAGACTCGCCTGATCGCCCACGCTCATTACTGCACCACATTCCTACTGCGCCGACTGGACTGACACCCGCCGCCGCCGTCCTGCGCTGGCTGGTCGTCCCTCGCATTGACTGCGCCGCACCCCAGCCTCTTGGCGGTCCCTCGACGACGGCGAACACTACGACTCCTGGATGCACGACCACACATGAGCGAGGATGACGCGACCACAAATAATACGAGCAGGTACGCCAGTGCTCATTCTTCCACCCATTGCAGGCGCGCATACTAACGGCCCGGCGCAGATACGATTGATCTGCAGGACAAGACGTCGCCAACCGCACAAGACCATTCTAATCAGCCAGAGCACCCGGCGCCGCTCGGAATCGGCCCTGCTGCCCCTCATCAGCAAGCCTCTCTACAGTCCGTCGAAGATGAGCGCTCGGCTGAGGAGGCGCGGCTGCAGAATGCCTGGAACACCGCCGGGAACTCGCTGAGCGAAGACCCTGGCTCTGACGATGACCGTACTGTGCAGAAATCGCATAACGGGGGCATGCACGACGACGAAGACGACGACGATATGCAGGACGCCGATGTGGAGGAGGATATGGACGACGACATGCTCGACAAGATTTCGAGTTCACCTTCAATTGACGATGGTGGGTATTCTCTACCTTCTTTCCCCTCGGTATGGCCGACGCGAAGAGAGTCCATCACTCCAGAATCGTCACCGGTCATACCGAGTTCGGCTTCTTCCTCCCCTTTCATATCTACACCCGTACATTTCCCCATGCCGGTTGCCAAAGCTGGTCGACCTCTCAGTGTCTCAGCATCGGGCTTCAACGGTATTTCAAGTACCCCGTATCATCCTTTCGCAAACCCCACATTTCATTTCTCTCAACACCCCCCAACATCGCAGTCAACGGAGCATCATTCTGGTGAGTATACCTGGATAAGGTCCACCAGCGGCTCGCACACGACCGATACGACCGTCCAAAACGGAGAATCAAGCCCTCGAGCAAGGCAATTGAAGGTCATAGAACAGAGATTACTGGACACGAGGGAAGATTCGCAGGCCTCGCTGATGTCCGACCTGGACGAAGAACACGCAAGGAAGATGCTACAGCCTATTCCTCCGCCATCGCTGGACCTGCCAGACGATCCTTTTCTTAAATCGCTTGCGCTCGTGCCGCGCAGTACTAACGGAACCCCGACTCCAGCCAAGCGTCCTGACGACGAAGAAGACTCCTGGACGACCGACAGCGACGCCGAAACTTGGGACGAGGATCCAAATGACGACAATGATGCATCCAATGACGTTTTCTTTTCTCTCGATTCCAGATTTATCGACTCGGGCTGGGGAGGCGAATGCTTACAAGAAACAGAGGATATCGATTTCGAATTTGTCTACGCCTTGCACACTTTCGTCGCGACTGTAGAGGGCCAAGCGAATGCAACAAAGGGTGACACGATGGTGTTGCTCGATGACAGCAACAGCTACTGGTGGCTTGTCCGTGTTGTCAAGGACAGCAGCATTGGTAGGCATCCTTGCCATTCATGATTATCGGCTGCTAAACAATGCCATAGGATACTTACCAGCAGAACACATCGAGACACCTACTGAACGTCTGGCGCGTCTAAACAAGCACAGGAACATCGATCTTTCGGCAACAATGCTTGGTGATACTGCCGAAAAAACGAAAAACCCGTTAAAGAAGGCCATGAGAAGACGGAATGCCAAGACGGTGCAGTTTGGAGCACCGACTTATGTCGAAGCATCCGACTACGATTACTCGTCCGATGAGGAGGGTGGTGAATTGTTTGGTGGGCCAGAGCCGAAGCAAGCTCAGCAGCAACAGCAACAGCAGCAGCAACAGCAACAAGCTGCACAAGACGCTGAAACTGAACAAGACGAATCTCTAGAGGTGAAGCCGCTGAAGCTTGGCGGCATCAAGAAGGTTTCCTCTGAAGAGTCGAGAACCTCCGAAGACTCTATGAAAGATGACGAAAAGTCAAGGACAAGCGACGAAATCTTCGATCGACCTCTAGACCCGAAAGTGTCACGTAATGGCACCCTTCGCAATACCGACTCGTTCTTCAAGGACGAGAACACCGAGACTCGGAAGATTACGCTTACGCCTAACCTGCTACGTGACGATTCCAGTACGTCTACAACGGGTTCTCGCGAACGCGAACGCGGACCAAGCCTCGAGAGCTTGGAGAAAAATGGCTTCGCTGACAAGGTCAAAGACGACAAGAAGAAGAAGGACAAGAAATCCGGCATGCTTAGTGGCCTGTTCAAGCGCAAGGACAAGAAAGACAAGGACTCGAAGAGCGACATCGATACAGTAGAGGCCGACTTGAAGAAGGCAATCGAAAAGCCAGAACAAACTTCGCCGCAGACGGCTCCGGCCAAGCCTGCAGAAGTTGCCCCTGAACGACCGTCAGAAGAGCAGACCGCGCAGGCTCCATCAAGGCAGTCGAGCAAGGGCAAACTCCAGAAGCAGCACCGTGCCAGGACCGACTCACCTATCAAAACAAAGAGTATCTTAAAGACAGACAGCCCCATGGAAGCTACAATGGATCCAGACGATGCTATCGACGCACATGAAATGGGTCCTGCAGGACAGCAAGCTCAGTCAACAATGCGCGTTGTTTCTCCGGATCAAGAAGAAAAATCAATGACGCAGCCAGCTGTACAAGATCGGGTCAAGTCACCAGATAGTCATGGGGTCATAGCTGCCATCAACTCGAAGAATCCTTTCCGGTCAAACACCACAACTGACAGCGCACCAAAACCAGAAAAGGTTCGCAAGGCCAAGGAGCGAGTAGCATTGGACGACTTCGATTCCAGCGCAGACGATAGCGATGACCCATTCGCTGATCCTGGAGCGCAGGGCAAGACACAGCAACAGCTAACAACCGAGCCTGTTGGACGTCTGTCCGAGTCGCCCGTTCATGTCTCTGCCGCTGATGCACAGCCAACAAATAAGGACCAGGAGTCGGACGCACAACATCCACCGGGCCTCACGGGCGACAACTCGAGTGCAGATACTGGCTCGCCGGTATCAACTCCAGACTTGGATGCAGCGAGCCCAGATACCATCGTACCTCAAAAGCTCAGCGTTGCAGCCCCTCGCTCCGGTACTTCACCTTCGCCCATACACCTTTCTCCTACCGCGAACCACAATCCGCCGCCATCACGCTCTGCTCCTGTGCCATTGAACGTCAGCGTCTCGCCTTCGATATCACCCGCTCCCGTTTCTTCGGAATCGACGACGCTTCCGGCTTGGTCTGATGCCAGTCTGCGCTCCTACCTTGACGACGGCAGCGAGATCCGCGATCTGCTCCTCATGATCAACGACACCAACGGCGTCGTACCCGTCAGCAAGGACCACCCGCTGATGAGCGGTCTCTATGTCGAGGAAACAAAGGCTGCGCAGAATCTCAGCAGTGAGCTCGACAGGCTCCTGGCCGGGTTGATGGATAATCGGATGAAGCGCCATGGCAGCGGAGCGAGCAAGAAGAGCCAATTGAGTCAGATGAGCAGGGCGAGTACAGCCGGCGGAAGGTAGCGGTAGTGAGGCTACCGCTTGGACTCTTACATTAATGAGTCGTAAGAGAAGGAAGTTTCTTTACATATACCCTAGGGATTTGGCGTTCAGCACGGTTTGAGTTGGGGGCAACGTGTCATGTGGTACGAAATCTTGGTTCTTTTGGGCGGTCACATTTGTCGCATCTTTGCGCATTTTCGGTTGAAACACACACAGACAGACAGGAAGACAGACAGAGTCAGCTGGGCCTGGCATGTTGCGGCGGCAGTCAGCTTTGGCATTTGGGTTCCTCCCCTCCTGGTCTTCGGACTGGTATTCTTTCTATTCTTCTAGTTTTTCTTGCTCCCTGGCTTTGCGGCTGCGGGCTTTCCGCTTTGCGCTTCGTGGCCTTCTTTAATACCCTGTCATGAATCCGGTTGGTGTTCTTCGTTTGGGGCGTGGAAGCGAGGGACTTTAGAGGAGGGTGTAGCTATTAGCATTACGTATACCACTGTTTCTTCCCTTTGAGTATCATCGCAAGCAATGTATGAATTCTTGGTGAATCAGATGTTCTTGGATTAAGTGTCTTCTATTCCTTCAGTAATTTTTCCGTCTCACCGACGACAAGGTATTGTTGTTCATACACCTAGCCTCCCCCCCCCCCGGACGTACAGTCACAAAAGTATGGTCAAGTGCCTTCCCCCCGTCTAGGATGGTGTGTGCAAGTTTCTTGCACAGCGTCGTCGGGGCTGGCCGCTGCGAAACTGCTGTATCCCGTGTGAGGCAACCATGAACACAACCTCGAATAGCCTCGCGAGCCCAGCATGATTCTGAGCCGGAAGGATGGAAACTTCAACACCGAACTTTGTGAAATCGGAACTACACATGTGTTCGCGTTTGCGGAGGAGCCAGGCGTAGGGGTCTCGAACGCAGACTGAAACACACAAGTGAGGCGTGTGAACGCATCAGATACTGCAGGCTCCGTCCAAATGCAGTGATTTAGGCTTCGAGGGTCTGCGGCAGCAGCGAAGCTTCAATGCAGCTGTCCAAACTGCAAAGAAGACTTGAGACGCCGTCTGGCGTATGGAGGTGGCTGTACACCGATGCTGAGGGCAGTGCAGCTTTCCAGATAGCGAGATCGTCAGTACCACAGCACTGAGCAGGATCCACCAGTGCCATTCAACCCAGCACCTTCATCAGCTCAAACGCATGCTCAAACTCGGAATAATCCCACTCCTCCTCATCCGGCGCAAACCTCGACCCCGCATACTCCTCACGCGAAATAGTCCCCGGCGGCGGCTCGAGCTCCAAGTGCAGACAGTCCCGCAGCCGCTCGTTCACCAGCGGACTCCGCTCCAGCATCCACTCAGCGGCCAGCTCGACCCGGCGCTCCGCCGTCTTGCCGCCCAGCGCAAAGAACGCCGGCCGCCACCCCTCCGCACCCGCCTTCGCACCCGCCTTCATGGGCACGCAGATGCGCTCCGCGTTGGGGAACTGCGCGAGGATCTTCCCGCAGCTGTCCAGGATGCGCGGCCAGAACCGGTGCTTCCAGCCATGGCTCACGGCGTCGAGGTCCTGCGAGCCGAAGAGCAGGTGCGCCGACTCGGCGGCGGTGATGATGATGGAGCGCAGCAGCCCGCAGTACGCGGGCGCCAGCGTCGCGTCGTCGGGGAACCAGAGCCGGAAGTGGTTGTCGCCGTACAGGACGGGGCAGGCTTCGGCGTGCAGTTGGCGACACGATTGCAGGAGGCCCGTGGAGATGGACTGGAAGACGCTTTGCGGCTCCGTGGCGCCGTGGTGCTTGTACCGCACAGTTTTGGCGCGCAGGGTGCGCAAAGGATGGTACGGGTTCATTGTGTAGATGAATATTGCGCCAGGGACGTGGAATGTGTGGGCGTAGATCAGGTCACGCAGCTCCCGAGGGAGGTCCAGGAAGCTGAGGCGGCCGGGGTCTGCTTTGTGGGACTCGGTCCATGATGTGGGTAGCTCTGGTTCTGTATTCATTTGGGAGACCGAGGTTTGATCCAAGTCTGGCGAGGGAAAGTGCAGAGTAAGAAAATGAGGGTTCGTAGAACGATATGGGGTTCATTATTGATCTAACTACTTCCAGCGCGTGATGCGGGAACGCGACGTCCCGGCTCCACCTGCCTCAACCTTATTAAGGTATACTAAACTGCATCACCGTGAACTAAACATACCCTTAAACATACGACACTGACTTCAATTACTCTCCACATCTCTCCGAAATGAAAAAAGATGTGAAGCAAGCAAAAATTGCGCCAGTGACGGCCCCGAAGAGCCATCAGACAAAACCAGTCCCGCATTGTACCATGCAGCCGATCTGTGCCGGTCGCGCGGCTTCTGGTGCTCGCGGACCCTGATCAGGTAAGTTTTATGGAAGAAAAGTGATGGCAACATGTAGGCTTTAAGTACTTGTTAGCTTTGCCAGGCAGAAAGGCGCACGTGGATGCACGTGAGCGAGTTGCCTGGCATACTGCACGTGCAAGATGCTGCCTAGTCTCACGAGGTCAGCAAAGGAACCCGAGAGTAGGCAGGCATGGATGGGTCTTGCAGTGATCTTTTCTAGCGGCGCAAGCTGTCACTCCCATTCTCTCTTCATCTCCCTTCATTCGTCTACAGCTGCATCCAGTTTCTTTCTTCCACCCATGATAACCAAAAGCTGATCGCAACCGAATCGGTCTCCAGAACCCGGACGTCCCCTGGGGACCCGTCAATGCAACATCTCGGGATACCCTGATTTCGCATGCCTTGCAACGTAGTTTACACTTGGTAGGGCCTGTCTGTCTGCGGCCTCAAGGAACTGGTCCTTAAAGAATGCTCGGCCGCTGGTGAAGCCTCTGTAGGGAGTCGGGGAGGCTGGTGCCAAAGCGCCTATACCGTGTGAGGTTTTAGGACGTGTGTCATCGTGCAGCCAGAAGGTTGTCGATCGCCGCACCTAACGGCGCTGTCGCAGCCAGTCGTTTGTCTCTGTCCACAGTGTCTTGTTCTGTTGAGATATCTTAGTTCCGGAAGCCTTGACTCCAGCAAACACAGCATCCCACAAGGCGAATGCTGTACGGAGGTCGTGTTGAAAGTCAATCGATTGAGGGAAGTAGCGCGTGGATACAGTGTCAATAACTCGCGCTTTTGACTCGGCAGAGGTGGGATCTGAGTCGTTTGTAAGTTCGTCAAGGTAGGATTTGACGCCGATGCCAAGCGCGCAATTGTTTGGAAGAAGGAAAGGGAACCTGTACATATGTAAGTAGAGCGCTTAGTATGTGTAATGTTCAACTCACTTTGTTATCAGCAGAGAAAGGTCGGCTTTCCTATCGCAGCAACCAGTCAGGAACATATTTGTGCACGTAGCCTCAACAAGATCGCGCAGCGTCTGACGGACAAGATTCACAACCGACCCGTACCCGAGCAGATGCTGGCTTAGTGGACCTGTGAAACCGATCGGCTTATGTTGGAGTGTACCAAGCCCAGCGACACGGGAGATCAGCATGTTTGCATGTTGATCCTTTGCTGTGATGGCGTTAGTCGGCATCGAAACAGTACATTCTTTGATGTACTAACCATTACCGCGCATGGGCGCGCCGTTGTATGGGAACATAGCGATGTCGCCGTTCAGATCTTCAAGACGTAGAAGCTCCACAGCAAGTACGGCACTCTCTTCAAGTTCGGCGTTGCCGTCCAATGAAGCGATTGTCTGTGCCAGCACGAAACCCCAGGGAGTGAGGTTGTGCTTTGCATCGACATACTCGCGTACAGCAAGAAATCGCCAAAGCGAGTTGTACAGGATCTCATCTGGCGTCGAGAGCAGCTAAGCTATGTCAGCATGACCTGGCAAAGTATCCAGAAGCAGACTTACATTGTTGGTGTCCTTCTTCGCCACAGTTTTGGCAACGAAATCGTCACTTGTTAAGGCCAAGATAGCAGATCCAAGCGGCCCACTGCCCTCGTTACTTGATACGACTTCCCTGAATGTCGCCTCTGGCACATTCCATGTCTCCGCGATGGCCTGATACTCGGGCAAGTCTCTCATCGAGATCTCCTTCTTCTGTGCCTTCCCCGTTGCAGCGTCTGTGAACCAACACGTCTGCTCCAAACCCTTGACCCTGTACCAGTGGTGGAGCGGCGTTGAAAGTAGATTCAAAGCTGCCGTACGTAACGGGGTAAGTTTCGTAGTGACGAGTTTCTGGTACTCTGGTGACATGCCGCCGTCAATTGGGGGCTGCTCGTTGATCTCGCAGGATGTACGCCACTGTAGAAGGCGAGAGTTGAGGATGCCGTGCGAGTGCAGATAGTGTAGTTCATCGGAGAGACGCTGCCCCAAGAACTGGTTCGCATCGGCAGACATCTGGCTTGCATTTAGGGGTTCGACCTTGCCTTCTGTGGTGATGATGGGATGGTTCTTCACGGCCAATCGTGCCTTGCAATACCTGTCAACGTAGTTTCCAAATCTCGGGTCATCCTTGTTGGTGATCACAACCGAATATCCTGTCCTCCCGCTGCTCATCGTGATCATCTTGATTGCGCCATGAGGTTTGAGGAGCTCGGTTCTGTTGGGCGAGCTCAGGTTGGGCAGGGTGGGTAGAAAGGGCGTCCCGGCGAGTAAGAGCGCATCTACGAAGACGTCTTCGGTGATTCTCCCGCTACTAGCGAACCTCTCTAGATCAGCTATGCACTTTGAACGCTTCGTCCAACTGAAGGTCTTGTCTTCAAGATTCCACGATGTTACGACTTTGTCGCACTCGAACAGGAGAACTTCCGATGCGCCTGATATCGCGTGAACGAGGGTTTCCTTCTCAAGATACGCTAGCTACAGACTGTTAGTGCGCCCTTCCAACAAGCTCTATGAGGTCGTACCTGGGCCCAGGCGCTGTAAGGCGCAATCTGGAAGTGGACCTTGCGCTCGATCAAGATTGACTGCAAGAATCGAAACAGATCCTCAGGTGTAACGTATGTTGACTCCCCAAACTTTGCAACAGATGCCTCAGCCTGATTGCTGTCGTACAGATTCCAGGCCACGGTGTTGACTCCGGCCTCACGCTGCTTCTGCTGGAATGGGTCGTCCGGTTTTGTGATGTCTAGGCCGCTGAAGACGAACCATGGCTCGATTTGTAGGCTCTCAAATGTGTTCAGGTCCTCCTCGATGTACTGCTTCATGCCAAGTGGCAGACCGCCGAGTGCAGGTACGAGTGGTTCCCGCGCGCGAGGGTGACTTAAAATACGGTGCTGGAGGTAGTGCGCAGCTTCAATAGCGACACGGCAGCCACCGAGCTCCTGCAGTTCGCTGAGCTCGCCAATGTTGGCGTTCCATGCTTCGAAGTCGCGGATCATCGTGGTCGGCGCGTGCGCTGTCTGTTTCGGGCGGAAGTATTGTTTGGTAGTAGCGATGGGCGTTGTCTCGGCGGAACTGTAGCTGTGCCTCGTAGATGATAGGTTTGAGAGCCTGATAGGAAGACTGCTCAGGAGTGGCTCGTACAAAGCAATTGCGGGGTGTTGATGGTCAGGGTGTTTTTGACGGTCCCAGCACGAGAGCTTCCCGCCCGCTTGCTTGAACCCTGTCAAGACACTTGTCCGCTTTCGTGTCTAGGCCAGGAACATCGCGACTGGATGCCGCCGATAAGAAAAGACCAAGCCACGAGCTTCTGATCCTTGACTGCATCCAGGACTAGGAATGCTCTTGGGGTCATACGAGACAGTCTAGACAAGTCTACTGGTTGCTCTCGTCGGTCGCAACGCGCACTCCATTGAGCCCCACTGTTGTATTGTCAGGTAGCATCACAAACCTCCAGGATGCCGCATTTTGAGGCCGAGGAGATGACCATACCGGTCATCGACATCTCAAACCCAAGTGACGAGGTAGCTCGCCAAGTTCTGGATGCAGCTTCCACTCATGGCTTCCTGTTCATCAAGAACGATGGGGTGGCAATCCCACCACAAGACATAGTAGACATGTTCAAACTTGTCAGTTCTTGCGACCAGTACCACTTACTTCATATTGACCTAGACAGTCCAAAGAATTTTTCAATTCGCCAGAAGAACAAAAGGCAGAATTTGCTATCCACTCAGACAAAGCCGGCGGCATCAACCGTGGTTGGGTGAAGATGGCCGGCGAATCTCTTGATCCAGAAGGACAAAAGGTGACTTGAACAATCAAACGCACCATACATACGGACGATCTGACGTCTATCCAGCAAGGCGATCCCAAAGAGGCATTCAACATCGGCCCTCCCCAACCAGCCCTTCAACCGCTTCCACAACCCCTCTCAACCTCCTCTCCCTTGATCCTTCGCTTTCAAATCGCATGCCACACGCTCTGCACCTCAATCCTTTCGCTCCTCGGCACCGCCCTCCAGACGCCCGATCCCTCCTACTTCACCGCGCGCCACGACCAATCCCAGGGCCCCTCCGGCACAATCTTCAGAATGCTCTACTACCCCTCTACCACCACTTCTTCCGCCTCCCAGATTCGCGCCGGCGCGCACTCCGACTACGGCTCGCTGACGCTGCTCTTCCGACTCCCCGGGCAGCCCGGCCTGGAGCTCTTCTCGCCGGGGCGCCGCACCTGGGTCCCTGTGCCGGTCAATCCGTCGCCCTCGACGCTCGCAGACCCGCCGATTCTGGTGAACATCGGTGACCTGCTGAGTTTCTGGACTGGCGGGATGCTGAAGAGTACCGTGCACCGCGTTACGTTTAGTGGCGGCGGGGAGAGGTATAGCATGGCGTATTTTTGCCATCCGCTAGACGAGGCGCGGTTGGAGAGGGTAGAGAGTGTGGTTTTGGCGGGCGCGGATGGGGAGGCCGGAAGGGAAGAGTTGCGGAGTCAGCGGCGGAGGTTGGGACTTGAGGGGGAAGGGGACGAGGTGCTGACTGCGAAGGAGCACTTAGATCGCAGGCTGAAAGTCACGTATGGGCTTTGAGGGCGGTTGTGGTAGGTGGTACATATGATAAGAGTTGGTGATTGTTGATGTAATTATGTGGTACATCTTGACGATGTCCGTGTGCGGGAGTTGTTTTTTAGTGTGCTTGGATTTCCGAGCAGTGCACAATTAAGCCCTCTTACCGCTTTGCAGACAACCGCCTTAGAAACCAGGTCTTCTCTTCCTCCCTGCTCTACTGGTCATGCCGCTCTCGCTTGGCCCGTCCATTGCACCGCCAATGGCTTTTACCGGGACGTTCTTGTCTTTCAAAGTGCCGCCTAGTTTCTTGATCATTACCTCTCTTGCCTTGGCCGCCCCGGGACTATCCCAGCCTAAAACTTGGCTGGGCTGGTACTCATTGATTACGACTGTCTCATCGTCCTCGTCTTCATCCAGACCCAGGTTGCCTGAGCTGGCATCTCCTGCGGAACCTATTGAGCGCGCAGATGGTGCACGGCCAAGTTGGCGGCGTCTACGTCGCTTCTCATCGGCTTGGTCTTCTGGAGTAGGAGCAGCTTTTCTGTTATTGCGCAGTTTAGTGAGCAGATCGGAATAGTCTTTTTCTTCGATGGGCTCCTGTGCGAGAGGCTCGGTGTCAAGCTCTGGCACCGGCGCTGGCACCTGTGCTTGCGGCTCAGAAGGTGCTGGTATTACGGAGTCAGGCGTCGGTTCTCGAGCTGTCTTCGAGACACGTGGTGCAGGCGCAGCTCTAATCAAGGACTCAGCCGAAGAGCTTCTGCGCCTAGCTTTCGACCTGTCGTTAGTGAGAAGCCCTGTTAGTGAGGTTGATGGACGTCTTGTTGAGTTTGCGTCAGTATCATGAAGTGGCATGGACGCATTTCCGTCAAACCCCCCAAGATTGTCATCATTGTCAAAAGCTCGAGCATGGCTAGTGCTGTCTGCTGGTAAGGTCAATGGGTCAGTCGTAGAAGCAGGTGTTCCTTCCGCCGAAAGAGCAAGATCAAGAACTCGAGGTTTCAGTGGCCCCCGAGCGCGGGAATGATGGGGTTTTGTCACCATTTTCGGTGCATCTGTCCTCCTTTGCTGCTCACGAGGCTTTGGGTCGTCCTCTTTCGGGGGGGCGACCGTCAGCTTCTCAAACGCTTGCGGGTTAGGCATGATCTTCTGAGGTTGGCGTGGTGCAAATGTGTTCAGCAGAAAATTGCTGAAAGGTTGTAATGCGCCAGTACGCAAACACTCCCATAGCCATTCTGCATGCACAGCTGGGATGCGCCTCTCCGTGGCGAACTTTAATTTCTGTGGAGTTGGGTTTCGGCTGTTGCAGAGCATGACCGAAGTTTTAGCGTGCAACTGCTCGTCATAAGTTGCACCTGTCAAATTTGTCAGTTTAGAGTCAAACAACCGACTTATTTCCGTACCCATCAATGTAAGAGCTTTGGTCACATGCAGGAGCCCAATCCCCGAAAATCCCGTTGAGTTTACAGTTAGGCCAGAGAAACCTGCAGACGTCAGCATGACCACTCCAGATCTGCACAGGGGCTAGAGCTTACCGTTGATGCTAAGCTTGTCGAAAGGTCGACTTAAGACGTCGGTAGTGGGGTCGACTAAGCATTTCCCATGCAAACAACGCTCAACCCACCAGTTAGTAACAAGGTTCCCAATAGTTCCGGCGCGTGCCGGAAGAGATCCAGACACAACATCGACCTCAACATCATGCGGTATCACGAGGAAACCACGTGTAAGATGTTCTGAAGAGATTCCTTCAAGGTTATTGCTGTTTAGTGCATGGGCGCCGTTCTTCTCTAGATGTTCATGCAGGATGGTAGTCTGGTAGACATATTAGCTTGGCAAAGCGACCTCATACTGCAACGTACTTTGTCTTGATCGAAGCCATGTATGACTACAACGCGACCTTGGAAAATACCTCCGTTGTCATCTGCTCCTAATAGTTGTGGAGCGGGTGCGGCGGATGCAGCGGGTGTAGGCGCATTAGCGTCCTTCGTCTCAACTCGATCAGCAGCCTTGTCATCGTGAAGGACTGCAGGCGAGTCTTGTTGTGGCGTAGTGTGCTTGAACAAATTATCCTCTTTCCACTCGTCTTCATCATTCCTGCCCTGATCGAAACTGGGCGTGGTGATCTCTGCCCACAGAGCGTCGCCTTGAATCCCTAGCTTGGTGCTTGCAGCACGACGCAGCTTTCTCCGGTTGGGGTTCAATGGCTGAGGTTGTTCAGTATCTCGCAGCCTCTTGCCAAGAGCTGGCGAAGGGTCCTCAATGCGGATCCATGCATCAATCCCGCGCTCGTCCGCTGGCAGTGTGGGGTTGAAGAGGGTCTCATCCAGCACCATGCCCCGCTCGAGACTCTGCTCGAACCACTCCAGAGAGACAATCTTCATCCGCCAATTGAGCGCATGTTCGTATTTCTTGCCAGTCGGCGCGGCGGCGATGAGGTGGGTGATGTTCTTGGTAAGGTCGCCATGGTATTCGGCGCCGTTCTGGTCGACCGTTTCTTGAATGTACTTCCGCCGCTCCGCTGCACCTTGTCAGCATTCTGATACAGTAATCATCTGCAGGGGTGTCGTACGGTTGTCGAAGCCAGTCAGGCAGATTCTGAGTCCATAGAAGGTAGGCAGACGATACTGCTTTTCCAAGCCTGCCACGTCCATGTCGTCCTCGCCCTCCATCCACACATCGCGGAGGGCCTCCAGCCACGCGGGCGACAAGACCTTGACATCCTCTCGAAGCTTGGCGACATAGCGGTATTTGGCGCTGTCGGTATTACCGGCGACAAGGTGGGTTACGTCTGAAGTGAGGTCGAGCTTGATGGTCGCGCCCATCTGCGCGCCAATGGACGACAGTTGTGCCTATCGGAGCAGATCAGCGTCGTGTGCAGCGCGGAAGGGCGCTCTACCTACACGCTGCTCATGCGGCAGGGCGGTGCAGCACAGGATGGCGCCCGCAAGGGGTAATTGGCCGGTCCCTAGACGGCGGTGTAAGTACGTAGTCGCGTGCAGTGCACAGCCAGCCTCACTCACCATAATGTCCATCTGTCGCGGCCATGTTAGTGTTGCCACATGCAGCCGTTGCGATGTCGTGAGCGCGTTAGCTCGACGCGTGTTTCCGCGGGGTATCACGTGCGCATCCTACAGTACCGTGGTACAGCCCTGCCCAGCTTCGGTGTGGGCCTGCCAGTGCCAGATACGAGCAGATCTTGCTGCTTATCCGCTGGCGATCCGAGGCAGCGCCACGAAGAGTCTTCCCTGCCGGTTATCCACTGCAGCGCGAGCCCCTCTTGATGACGACGCCTCTCCGAGCTGCCCGCCAACGTGCGCCGATCAGCCTGCTCTCCAGTATCTCCAGATCCAGAACCCCAAACGTAGATCGTTGCGCGTTCGGGCTGCTTCTGTTTTGCGGCGCGTCCCAAAGTGGGCTGCGAGCTGCAGGACGCTGACGCCGGCCAACCTGCCAACTCTGCCAACTGCGATCGATGAAACACATCGTCTGGCCGCATGCACGTTGCAGAGTGCAAGGCACGATGCCCAAGAACCAAGATTCCTCGCTCGCGTGCATGTGCGGGTGTGCCAATACCCCCGTGATTGAACATTTGACTTGGCTGCCTCTGGCCTTACGCTTTGCACCACTGATCGGTGCTCGTCGTCTTGCTCAGCAGTGGCTCAGCACTCAGCATGCATGTTGCCGAGTCGCTGCATAGCGTCTTCTGCTCTCGAACGACTCCAGTCCGCTTGGGCTTAGGGCATCATACGAGGCTTGACGTCGCGACCTTGCCCTGCCGAGCAAGCCGTGATAGGATCGCTGGGCTTTTTACAGGGGCCTCGCAGCGGAGCCCTGTTGCGCGTCAGTCTTGATCAAGTGCTGGACTCCCAGCTGATGTCATGGCCGTCCGAGCCCGCCGCAGTGACCAGTGCACCGTCCCCCAAATCTATGCTTCAAAGATTGACATATCATCGTATCCAGACCACGGCGGGGATTATCGCCGAACGTACTCCTTGCACTGCGTCAGGAACGTAGAGTGTTTGCAAATATCTACTCGCCGACACGCCGCGAGATTGTTCACCGCAGATTTCCTCAGTCCTCTCGAGCCTGCAACCCCGCTGTTCTCCATCCAGTAGGCCGGCGTCATTTCAAAAGCAACTACGCCCACCAGACCGTTATTCCCTGCCTTTGCCCGGCGCAATCCAAACGGCACGCCCAGCACCCGCGCCTTGAATTTGCAAAGCGCTTCTCCACGTCGACAGCCCAAAGCCCCTGCGCTCCCTGGTATCTTCCGTCCTGTGTCCTGACGCCGTTCCCTTTGCACATCTCGACGCGCCAACGCATCTCGACCAGACAGGCATACCCGACGCATCCGCCGCGTCGGCTCTCTTACCGCTCCACAGGTCATTGCTAGCTACACTCGCTGATCCCTCTACACACCTGCCATGCACGTAGGCGCATAGTAATAGACTTTTCTCAACGCGTGAGTCCCTGTCCCTGTCTCATTTCCCCTTCACCGCGTTCAGGCGATTTGTTTCGCCAGTGCTGAACCCGTGTTGTCCCTTCCTAAAGCGTTGACATGGGACCTGCCCATGTTACCTTAACCTGCACAAACCGGGTCTTCCTTTGTAACACACTCTTGATTCTCCTGAGTTACACACACCCTTCCCGTGTCTTGAATTAGCTTTCCACTTCTACATAAGCCCCGGTTCACCCTGCATATCCACTGCTACATATTGCTGTCGCTCCACCACCAATTGGCGTCACTAACGCCGCTCTCGACATGACAGAATACCGTCACGTTTACTCAGACCGCGGACGCCTGCGCTATATCCCAGAACATTTACCAGAGCCCTTACGGATTGGACGTGGTCTCTTTCAAGGACGTCCCCGTCGACCGCACCGCATCCACATCGCACACGTCGCACCCGACCCAACCCTCCGCTGTCGCCAAAGGCGGGAGACGACTAGCAAGTCGTACTTCACAGAAAAACTGGCGGGCCCCCGTGAGAACGCCAAGCGCTATCTGCGCAATTTGCTCGACAAACAGTTCGCCTCGCCCTCAGAACCTACAAACATTGTCCTACCTGCCTCGTCTGCCAATAGCAACCGCACATCGATTGCTTCTTTCCCGGAGAGCAGGCTTTCCACAGCACCCAGCGACATGCGTTCAACACCACGAGCCTCTGGCGCGGTTGGCTCTTTCGGCCATATGTCAGCCCAGTCGCACCTCGACATGTCCCGTCCCTCGCTATCAGATTCGCACCTCTCGTCTGGGAGATCTTCGGCGAAAAGCGCGATCAGCAGCATATCCAAACTGCCAGAAGAGAAGCCGATAGCTTCAGGAGGAGGTGTCAGCGTCAACATTGCACTCACAGAACCTGTTTTGTTTCTCCAGGGGTTCGAGCAGACCGAGCACGCGGAGCGGAACACAGCAATGCTTCGTGGCTCCCTGATATTGAAGGTCACAAAACCTACAAAGCTAAAGGCCATCACACTGAAATTCAGAGGCAAAGCTGTCACAAAGTGGCCCGAGGGCATTCCTCCCAAGAAGGTCGATTTTGAGGAGGTTGATATCCTGATGAACCACACGTGGCCCTTCTTCAACGCTCAGTTTCCGACCGCAGAGTCCAGCACTGGGGCAGATCGCGTCGAGTTTTACAAAAATGGCGGCGGCCTTGGCTCTTCGCCCAACACATCATCTACCAACCTCACATCAAAGGAGGCAAAAAGACTGTCTCTACAAGTCAATCACTCGCGCAGCTTCGGCAAGGGCGAGTCACCATCAGGAGGACCATCCATAGCGCAAAAAGGGTACAGGACGTTCCAAGCTGGCGAGTACATGTACAATTTCGAGCTTCCCCTCGATAGTCACTTGCCAGAAACCATCGACGTCGACCTCGGCTCCGTTAAGTATGAGATGGAGGCTACAGTCGAGCGAGCTGGCGCATTCCGTACCAACCTACTTGGAACCAAAGAAATCGTCTTGGTACGCACACCATCAGAAGGCTCACTGGAGCAAGTCGAGCCCATTGCCATCAGCCGAAGCTGGGAAGACCAGCTGCACTATGACATTGTCATCTCTGGAAAGTCCTTCCCATTGGGTGCCCAGGTCCCCATTGCCTTCAAGCTTACACCCCTGGCGAAGGTACAATGTCATCGTATTAAGGTATTCGTTACTGAAAACGTTGAGTACTTTTGCAATCAAAAGCGGGTCCACCGTATGGAGCCTGTCCGCAAAGTACAACTGTTTGAAAAGCGAGCCGACGGACCTCCCACAAGTACATTTCCTGGCAGCACAATGCGAATTGTGTCAGGAGGCGGCGTACCATATGATCAAAGAGCTGCAGCTGCACGAGGCGAGGATGTGCAAGTACAAGATCCGGGGAACCTACTGGGTGATCTGAATGGGGAAGGCATTGTCGGACCCACAGAGATGGAATTCAACGTACAACTGCCAAGCTGTCACAACATGCGAGACAAAGACAAGACTTCCCGGCTGCACTTTGATACCACGTACCAAAACATCCAGGTACATCATTGGATAAAGCTGGTCATGCGCCTTTCGAAACCCGACGCGGTTGATCCAACGAAGAGACGACACTTCGAGATTTCAATCGACTCGCCCTTCCACATCCTCTCATGCCAGGCTACACAAGCAAATACAGCGCTACCGGCATATTCGTCACCTGAGCCGTATTTCGATGACGCACGAGTACCCGAATGCGGCTGCCCAAATGCTCCTATCCGCCGCACGTCTCCGACTGGTCGGGTCCCAACTCTGAGCTCGATTAGTCGTTCTAGGGGCAACTCGGATGCAACCATACCAACACCCATGCCGACACTCGCACGACCACAAGCAGCACACATTGGTGGTCCTGCCGATAATAATGTACAACGTCCCATTCATCTCCTTCGTGTACCATCGTTTGCGCCACCAGAGTTCTCGGAGGAAGAACCGCCGCCACCTCTCGAGACTCCACCACCGCTATATGAGTCGATCGCATCACCCACAAGCGGACTGGCAGATTATTTCTCGCGGTTGTCCGACGCTTACGATGACGACAGCGAAGGTGAGCGTGCAGACCACCGTCGTGTTGAGATCCCCTTGACGCCCGGAGGCCGCACAGCCAGGAGCATGGACGAAAGGAGAACATGGCTTCCCGTCGGCCATTAACTTGGACAACGCAAAACAACAAACAAGAGCATGAAGCGCGCATGATTGCAATGACGACATGACATACGATTTGGCCTGCATCTTCCGGCTGATTTTAGGCGTTATCGAACCCGGATTGGTGGTTCAGGGAGCGTAATTTCTTATGCTTATTTTCTTTTGTCACATCTCTCATCTAGTCACATCTATCTACGCATCTAGGGTCTTCCTGGCGTCATATCTATTGTATTAATGCTTTGTCTATACGGGGGCTGCTACAACATAAAGCATGGTATGTTATACAATGACCACATAGCTTTTAGGCACGCGACACGACACGAATGTACATACAAACACTAAACAATGCATCTCTCCCACGCCCACCAAAGCTTGACCAAAAACCTACCCATGACTCGTGCATAGCAGCGACCGTTTCTCCTCACAAGGATAAGCCTCACTCACACCGCCCCACTCTTAAGCCTACCCCTGCCGCGCATCTGCCACCGCCACGACACCCCAGGATCCCCCTCCCACGCCGTCCCGTCACGGTACCTGTCAACTAAGCCGTTGGGTCGCAAGGCCAGCAGATGAAACACGTCGTCAGCGGCGCTCGCATCTCCAACCGCCTAGTCAGTTGTCCGCCGCGCCGATCTCAGGCGGTGGGTCGCGTGTCTGCGATCTTGACACCCAAGCTAGCGGCCGGTGAAGTGAACGCGCGAAGGGGTTTTCAGTCGCGCGCTAGTTCAGCCTCATTTTGTTGCTGGTGGGGTTGGGTGGGGTGGGGTGGTATTTTGTTTTGGGCGCCGATCACATCGGGCTTTTTGGTTGTTTGTTGGTGGTGGTCGTGGTGGTCGGTCTGGTCGCGGTCTTTTGTGTGCGGTGTGCGGTCTGGATGGGAGGTGTGGGGGGTTTGGCCTCACTTTTTGTGGTTGCATAGGCGAGCATGTGAGAAGAGGCTAATGGGGCGAGTACTGTTGACATGTTGTGGTTGGTGTGCGGATTTTTGTTTTGATATGTGGTCTTGTAAGGCATGAGAATGCTCGTGCACTAACCTCGTGACCATACCTGGTCAATGAGTTTGGTTACTATTTCTTCTGCCCTTCTCGTCCTCGTCATCTTCTTCGAAGGTATTTAGCAACCAGACAGAATCTTGCTCAATATACGCTACTTTCAAGCCTTCCTTAGACCTCTTCTCGGGTGCCAGCTCAGTTCCAATCTGACACTCTGTGATTTTGATTCAGCTCCTGTTATCTCCTGTAACTCCCCAAGACTATACAAGAGATCACAACAATATATCACCGATGGCTCCTCCCTTCAAAGCTGGCGGACAATACATAATATCTATGCTACAACTTGGGTTAAGTCTACGATGCAAATATGACTTCGCAGCTTGAAGATCAGCATCGTACAGTAGTTTAAGCAGTCACTATCAGTAAGGGCGACGTTCGGGGTTTTGCAGAGAGCGCGAAGGAGCCTCACGTCAATAGAGAACGAAGTAAAATACGCTCCATCATCGCCTTCCAAATGTATGAAACTCTGATAACTCTTGTTTCGAGACATGCCAAGACGCATATGTTGGTCCCCGTAAACGAAGCCTCCGATAAAGACGTCAACTCTTTGCTGAACCTTCGAAGTAGTTTTTCAATCTGAGAAGGAACACGACTTACCATGGTGGCCAATTTACCAATGAATCTGTCAACATAGCTGCAACTGTGTATCATTGTTTAGAAAAGGGAGAGGATCCGAGTCTTTGTGCCATTACTTAAGCCTATGACCCCGGTAGTTCTCTCACTAGAGCACGTTGGCTGTAAGTTAAGTCCTTCCTGGCAATTTTCACACGCACGAAGTAACGCTTGTCACAGCCATGTCTTGTCAGAGGCAATGACTTTCAGTGACTTCAAAGTTACTCTACCCTGTAGGACTAGAGCTTTTCGGGAGGCTGACTTGTGTATTTGTGGAATCGCGCTCGATATCACTATAGATTACCATACAGACTAGCAGCCGATCGTACCCTACCTGTTAGGGCATGTTCAGGATGAATATGGGCGTTGGCCTCCTCAAGGTAGCTACATTCAACCTGGAGCTATTGTCAAATTCGATAGGCTAACACGCCATGACTGCGGGATGTCTAGGCTGCATGTCACTTTCCTTGCGTTTCCCTACCTCAGTGCAGGTAGGGAGAACTCTAAGGAGCCTGTTGACAGTTTCTTCTATCTTTCCAAGGACCTGCTTCAACGATTTTAACCACAGAAGAACATTCAGGACCAGGATCACGATCAGCATTTCCGCAGATTCAAGCAAACTGCTCATGGCCAAAAACTACGAGTGCTTCAATTCTAGGTTCTCATCCTGGACTCTACAACGATCATCACATGCGAACCAACTTTGATGATTAAAATAGCTAAAAACTGACTGGAACTGTGCCTAGGAGCCTTGTCACAAATACTGACGCACACTTATGTACAGAATCTGATAGTAGCGTCGCATCCTTGTCGTTGGAGCAATGCAGGTCACTTCTTGTGCCCAGAGCAAGCATACAAGAAGGTTGTTCTGCAGATCGCAAGGCGGACATTGACGAGTATCGTATCTCCTCGGCCGATAGTAAAGAAACGCTCAATCCTAGTTGTTAGCCAACTATAATCGGAGATGTGACATCTCCATCATTACGCATACGCCTTGCTTGAACAGACGAATACCCTTAAACTCTCAGAGACTAAAGTTATGGATGGAAGGTCCACTTGCATCCATCTAGTACGACCAAGTACACTAGTCTTAACTCGAACGATGGAATCACCACGAGCAAGGAGGTAGCTCTGTTTGGGTAAGTAATTTCTGGAAGATGAGGAGATTAAATTTTCACTCAACTCAGAAAATTACGAGCATGGTCGATGAGTAGACCGGATGTGGAAATGTAGTCATGCAGCACTCACCATCTCTTAAATCGATTGTTCAAGACAAATAAACCGTAGATGCTACGAAAGGCATCGACGAAGAGGTTGAAACTGGCACCCATCCTCTAAGTTCTAAACGACTTAGTTCGAGTTTGAATTAATCCAGCTTTGTGTCGACTGATAGATTGTTTGACGAAGTGCACATACCTTGACACAAACATCAACAGGCCAATGCTGCTCAACATCAATATTCGGCCAGACTAGACAATTACAAACGCCTAGCTGCCGAGAGAGAAGATGGACAGAGCCATGCTGCGAGACGTTTGCTTTTTGGAGACACTGTTGATAGCCCGTATCCACCCGTCGAAAAGCGACACGATGCAGTGTCGAAGCTTATGATTCTGGCTAAATTAAACCTGGAACAAGCGGTTAAAGATGAGATGTTGGTTGTGCTAAGACATAATGACAACATTAGAGCCCAGTTTCAGACACGACTGAAGCATTCAATGCGCACTAAACTCACGCGATTTGGTTCTAACGGTGCTTAGATGTACGACATACTGCATTTGAGAATCGAGTGGATTCGTCGCAAGAAAGGAAACTACGAAGTCTTTTGCTAAAAGCGGTCCTGCCACCGTATCCAAAGGTCGACAAAGTAAAGCATATTCAGTGTCGAGACGTCACACCTCTATGGCCTACCATATGAGTGTGACGAATTTAACTCCGAGTTTATCACTATTCTACAAGACATTTGGTTCTAGAAACGAAAAGCACTTTCTAGCACACCCGCAACCGACGTGGGGGATGTTCTTGAAGATATCAAAGGCTGATCTGCAGCTGGATCACGGCGCGCTCGCGATGCCTCTCGAATCACTTGAACACACTAGAGATCAACAAGCGGCATTGACTTACAGGTGAAGTCTGATGTAGAATTCGCAGAGGTGGTGAAGGCGTTAAGAGTTCCTCTTGACGAAGCAGATAAGAAAATCGACCACAGTCCACATGTACCTCAATTTCTTGCTTAGCCCACCACTTTCAGCCACTAGAAAGATCCTGACGATACCGGGAACACTGATCAGGACCCATTAGAGATTGAACGAAACCCTGAGATACATACCAATTTCACCCTCCTTGCCTTTGAAACCCAAATTTGCGACGTGCACGTCGAGAAAGGGGCCAGGGTGAAGTCCAATAGCCAAGTCATACAAATGAATAACGGAAAAACAGTCAGAACATTCCGAAGGGCATGTTCAAAGAAGAAGACCCAAGATGTGGTTTGTTCTTGTAGTAATCAAAGTCCCATTCGAGACGGTCAAACATGAGAATGAGACACGGATGATTTATGTTCGCGGAGCAGGCCCATACCTACGTTAGTTATGTAGTCTCTGGGACGGGTGGGGAGCAGTAATGTCGTAGCTGAGAGACGTGCAAAATCAGTGCATTAAATTATTGCTGCGCCCTTCCAATTGCCTGGCGCAACCGTCCAGCGTGTGTGGCGCTCATCATTTTCGTATTTTACTGGTCAGGAACGCCGCTAGGTATCCGTGCCTTTGAGACATTGGCTGAACCGTTGCGCTGGGTATACATACCCTGAGCGCACCACTGACGGCTGCACGCAGCACTAAACGTGCGCCTACAACGCACCGACGCTTCTTTACCAGCGAAGACACGTACTTATCAGCCTTTGGGGCTTAAATTTATAAGTCATGCCTGTTTGGTTCTGTTTGGGCTTGGCTATGGTCATTGAACCAATCGCCGATGCAGATTGTAGACGCATCAGGCTGTAATGCAATGCACACATGAGAAGCCGATCGCGATCAATCACACAGCCTCCTGGACTTAGGTAAGCGATTCCCAGATCTGTGATTGTTCACACCTTGCATGCTCACGGGTGGCGCTGTGTGATCTTGGAGCTAAAAGGTTTGCCTTTTTTGCCTGATACCTGCGGTTCGCATTTTTGCGGAGTGACAAGGGTCAAGCGGCTCTGCTATCGATCGTCTCTTCATATTGCTGCTTAGCGTTCTACAAGCCTACATATATCCTTCAGGAGGGATGCTTTGCCATACCATCTCTGCGTCCACCTCTCGAAGCTCGATTACCTGGCCTTCATCAAGTACCAGATTGCGACGAATTACATACCACACAACACCAAGCAGGTATTCATCGAGCACCAACACACCAAAGACAGGATGGCTTCTGGTACACGAAGGGCAGGGCGACATGTACGTTTTAGTCATGAAACCAAACAGGCCAATCGTGCGCTCTCCGTACAACGTCCAAAATATCTGAGATTTATACCACATGCTGCCTGCCCAAAGTGGTCATTCTGCATATTACTTCTCTGTCTGATGGCTACTCCCGTTGCGGCTCAGCCTGACCACACACACGACTGGCGTGAGCCAATCGCTGCCTTCGTACTCGCCGTGATCCTTGCCGGGCATCACATCATCGCTTTTACCGAGACGCTTATTGGCCCTTCCATGGGTATTTCGAGCGTGTTATGGCTAGTGATGCGCAACGATGTGGCTATCGAACCGAAGTGGTCTTGGATGTGAGTGGCCCACTTCTCGCGGGCAACCTTATCACTGATCTGTGGGAACAGGGTTCTTGGGCTGTGGTCACTCCTCATGCTTCTTTACTTTACGATGCAGTGTCGCCGCGTCGCGAATCATTCGCTGTACGTGACCACTCTCTTCGCTTGAGTGCTATTCGTTAATCGTATTCAAGTTACATTCTTCTTACAATTGCGACGGCAAGCCTCAGCATGTGCATGGTTGCACTCGTACAGCAGTCTTCTCTACAAAGTGGCCTTGTCACTGCCATTCCGCCTTGCACATCTTTTGCTGCATATGCAGTAGCGTACTTTTTTCCGGACCGTCACAGGGGTAATTCTTGGTTGTTCGATGCCTGATTGACTTGATCAAAAGCAGACCTACAAGGTCCTACAACAGTGGCCATGGAGTATAAAACAGCATCATCGCGGAGCGTAGCATCTAGGGGAAGTTCGGCTTGGAAGGGCGTCAAAAATGTACGACGGTGGAAGTTCAAATTATGTCTACACATGCAGCTAGAGTACTTCCACATCACTATGTCTGCCTACAATCTTCTCGAACACCTCATCTAGCGTTGCCTTACCCACACTATAGTACTCCACACCCAAGCTCTCCTTTTCAGCCTCAACAGTCTTGATCAACCTCGCGATATCGTTCCCTTCAACAGGAACCTCAAACCGGACTTGTCCACCTTGCGTCTCACGGCTAATTACCGCAGCTGGAAACGTCGACGAGATCCACTCTTTCATTCTTTCGAGCTCTTGCGGTGTCGTGCGAGGCGCGGAGCGCGACACGATGTGAATGTGGTACGCGTCGCCTGCACGCTTCTTTAAATCTTCGCGGCCGCTGAGAGCAAGCATCCGTGAGGAAACGATGCCGATTCGGTCCGCGAGAGCGTCTGCTTCTTCCATGGAGTGCGTTGTGAGAAGGACAGCGCGGCGCTTGGCGATGGTCTGAAGACAACGCCATAAAGTACGTTTTGCGTTTGCATCTAGAGCTGAGGATGGCTCGTCGAGTATGAGGACTTGAGGATTCCCCACTAGGGCTACAGCGAGGGACAATTTGCGTTTCGTGCCACCGGACAGCTTCTGGGCAAGTTGGTTGGTCCACTGTTCGATGCCGCAAACGCTGATGACGGTAGAGACATTGTGATCGATGTCTTTCACACCTCTTATCTTTGCGAAGAAGCGCAATGTCTCTCGGACAGTAAGTGCATCAGCAGAGTCGAATTGTGGACATACTCCAAGTCTGGCGCGCGCAGCCACAGGCGACGATAGGACGGAATGCCCAGCCACGTCGATTTTGGATCCTGGTGTGGACGGCTTGATGTCACCTCGGATCATGGAAATGATTGTCGATTTGCCAGCGCCGTTTGGTCCCAGGAGAGCGAAAATCTCTGATTTCTGTACGCCAAAAGTTACATTGTCGACCGCTTGATTCTTGCCGAACTTCCTGGATACACCCTCGACGCGAAGATCGGTGTTGGGAGATGCCAATCGTTTGCGTTCATTGATGAGATCTGTATCGAACATCTCTGTTGCTTCTGCGTCGTTGACCGGCGTTTGCGAGCGGACCGTTGGCAATTTGAAACCACTATCCCACCAAAGAAGGAGTGCAAAGAGGAGAATTACTTGGATGGCCAAGTACAATATCGGTCCGCCGTACATGTAGATAGAGCCATCAGAATGGCCGTTGCACATCAGTCCGAATTGCTGAAGACCAATAAAGAGTGTTCGTCCCAGACTCACGACAGGAGAGACGATAGCAAGACCGAAATAAAGAGCATTCATAGACTTCTCCAGGTCTTCGTACGGAGTCGTCGACTGTATGCCGATAACGCCTCCAAAGTAAGCGAAGTATATGATGACTTGACCCAAAGCCATGATGAACCAGGCAGTGATCGCGTTCTTTGCGAACATCGAGATGATGTAGCTGAAGAGAGCACATGCTATACCGTATAGCAAGAAGACAACAAAAACTAGTCCCATGCCGTGCCAGACTGGTGTTGAGAAAGCGATAAGGGCGGTAGCGACGGCACTGATAACAAGGACAAAGACACCATCAAACGACAGGTGGGAGAGCCAGAGTGGAATTGGACGAATGCCGTTGGAATACTGCATGGATCGGACGTTTGAGATACGTTCGTTTGTTGGATACAGAGCGAAGAAGACAGGATAGCTAGAGATCAATGTCAGTTGTTTCAAGGTAGTCATTCAAATACGAGGACTTACCATGCCATGATCAGACCATAGTACACAATGAAGATCAAAGCGTTGAAATCGATCAAGACTGGGATATTGGTTGTCGCAAACTCGTAGTAGGACGAGGAGATACCGATACCACTCGCCATGACCGAGTAGAAGTTCATCATCTGATTTGCTGCATCCGGGCGACGAATATTGACTAAGACGGAGGGCTCCGAGTCATTACTGCCCATCCAGAAGCCACCGGTAAGCGTCGACCACGGCGAGTAGTCAGAGATGCCAACATTGTATTTTGCCGATTGATTTTTCCAGTTCTGGCGAACTGCATTTGAAAACTCCTCATACGTGTCTACTAATATCATCTGCTCGAGGATTTGTGTGCTGTTTGAATAACCGTAGAGATAGTATGATGAGAAGCCTAGAACAGCGGTTAGAGAACTGGTAGCTAGGACGAAATTACATATTGACTTACTGCGAGTGTGATTTGTAGAATACACGTCAGCCATCAAAGCGAGCCTCGACTCGTTGAGGCTACTGGCAGGTCCATAAACAATTTTAGGGCGACTGTCTTCATATCCCTCGTAGGAGCTGCTACTCGTGTAATAGTTCCGTCCAAAGTCGTTTCTGTACGTGTAGTCATTGACTAGATCCGCTTGCGTGGGACACACTATCGGGGTTTTGTATTTTTTGATCAGTAGAGGTGCGACCCCCGCTCCTACAAGAGCGAAAGCAACAGCGACGAAGTATGGAACCCACCGGCGCTTGAAGATGAAACCTCTCTTGCAGAACAAAACCCACCACTGTTGAAGTGCAGAGATTGGGCGTCCTTCTGCCAGCTCATAGTCAACATCAGAACTGCTTATAGCTACGTGCTGTGCTTTGAGCTCGGCTGTATCACTATCGCCGGGCGTGTCTTCTGTTTTTTCTTCTGTCTTGTCTTCTGTAGGAAGGATTGAGTCACCAGTGACCTTCATGAATAATTCTTCCATGGTTGGTCCAGAGAGTTGGTAATCGCGTAGCCCAAGTTGCTCTAACTTGTCGACAAGCTGCGCCGCAGCCACACCGGTTGATACTCGATAGATAGTCTGAAGTCGAGAGTGCTCTGTTTCGACTGGCTCGGAGATCTGGAAATCGATATTGGTTTGAGAAGGAACCTTGATCGTATAACCGTTCCCATATGCCTGCTTTAGGGATGCGGAAGTACCGGAGGCTCGTAAGGCGCCTTTATACATGATTGCGATATCATCTGCAAGGTAGTCGGCCTCATCTAGGAAGTGAGTTGTCATGATGATCGTACGTCGGGTTCGTTCAGCCAACAAAATCTCCCAAATCCTGCGTCTCGAAATGGGATCGAGACCAGTCGAGACCTCGTCCACGCAACAAACGGAACTACCACCTGCGAACATCATGGCAAGTTGAAGCTTGCGCTTCTGCCCTCCCGACAGTGTCTTGGCTTTGGCAGGCAGTTTTCCGAGCAAGTCAACGCCCTTGACGAGATCGTTCACGACTTCTACATTGACTTCTGATAGACATTTGAGATCACTGAAGATGCGAACATGCTCTCGAACAGTCAACTCAGGCCTATTAGTTGTCAGTAAGATATTGGGATTATCTGTTCAGGGTGTCCTACCAGATCACGTTATTTTGAGGCGCGTAACCAAGTCCACCGGTTGAGTCGATCGTGATGTTTCCAGATGACACCTTCTGGAACCCAGCAATGCAGTTCAATGTTGTTGACTTGCCACTACCATTGGGCCCAAGAAGACAGAGTATCTGGCCAGGATAGGCTGTGAAATCTAAGCTGGTCACAGCGTGTACAGCCTTACGACGTTTGAAAAGTCGAGCGAAGAACCCAGGTTGGTATCTAGATTCATCAGTATATTGAACATTATGTATAGTGGTTGTGACTTACGTCTTTCCGAAGCTCGACAACGTCACTGTTGGGCCACCGGCCAAAGCTGGCGGTGCAAACAGTCGATGCTGGGAAGCTGTGGAGAAGAGGAGGTGCTCTACCCCGAAAGCAAGCATTGGGAAGACAAGAATATGTATGATGAGAAAAATCCAGTGAATGTACAGTGGCAACCGCCAATTCTTGATAAGGTCGCCCTCGGTGGCCAGGCGCATCATACTGACGGGTTTGCCTGCTGCTTCGAAAGTTCCGACACCGGTGATAAAATAGGTGAAATTTGCCGAGGGGCAGAGGAAGCTCAGTATACCGCACGTAACTGACTTTTGCTCGAACAGTACGACGGGCAAAATGGCAAACACTACTGTGATCACTATCATGATCGATCCACTTAGCTGTGCTTTCTTGAAGAAAGAAGCACCGAACAAAGAAAATCCGGTAAATGCAAGACCTGAGAGAATCGTGAATCCAAGAGGCATACTTCGAGAGAAGGTCGGAAAGACGACGGCAGAAAGAACGATGCCTATAGCCAGCCAGCTAGGAAAGTAGACTGCTGCGAACGAAATGTAAGTAGCCACTTGTCGCACTATCCTACCCCGAGTGTTAGACCCTCCAGGTATCATGGTATCAATCAAGCCAGACATGCCTGTGGAAAGATCAATATTAATATCAGCAGATCAGCACTCTGGCAATTGTCGACTTACCAAGCTCTCGCTCTCGCGATACAAACGATGTCATGTGGTAGACGATCTCCATAAGAGTGAATGCGAACAGAGGACCAAACATATAAACAGCAAGATTCAAGTACGTTTCAGTTCGACTGTCCGAAAGCGCGTCTTGATCCTGGTCCGTGAAGCTGATTATTTGTAGGTCGGCAGGAAGTTGCGTCTTGTTCGCTGATTTGGACTGGGCAACGATTTCTGCCTCCAAAGCTCGCTGCAAAGGCAACATATTGCTTTCCGGAAAGTTATTGGTACTCCTGATATCCACAGATCCACCCCCTGAACCACGGATGGTGTAGTTCCAGGTACCTGGCGACGAAAGGCTCGTTCCCTCGCTGGGACTTGAGATGAAGACCACAGCAGCATAGCAAGGTGAAGCGCCTTTATTGTCTGTCCTGCACTCGAGTGCAAGGTCCCAGCTGTCATTGTAAACTTTGGATGTCTTTCCGGCAGCCTCTACCTTCTGCGAGAGCGCGTCGATCACCGATGAGACTTCTCCACCTTTCATGCCATTATCGACAAATCCAACGATATTGGGTCTTTGATTAGATGCTAGGATTGATTCTAGAGAACGAAGCTATAGGGGCGTTAGTAGTCGCTCGTTTTGTCGACAATTGGAATGATGTCGAAACACTTACATCGTGTGGCGATGACAAGCCCCAATGTTGCGAAGACGCGAAAAAGTTCTTACTGAATGCCAGGACAAGGATAATTACAAGTGGCAGAACTATAGCCCGGAAGAAAGTAGAGATTGGTCGTCGGACGCAGACAAGAAGCCAATTCTTGCGTACCAACGCCCATATCTGGCGCAACAACAGATTCATATTTGCGGTGAAAATGAGCAAGAGCTCAAACAGGCTCGGTACTGCTAAAAGAGAGATCAGTGTAAAGACATATGTTCACAAGCGCAGAAAGGCCCCGAGAATGTTTACCCTTGGCAGGCGTGTACGAAGAGGCAGTGCTGGTTAGTGAACCAACTAATTCGTGAACGGTCTCGCGAAAGGACTTGCATCCGTGATCCACATATTGGCGACATAACAACCGCTTGTGTTACAGACTTTGAGTAAAACGTTGTAGGTAAGGCAGCAAGGCTGACCGCAAAATAAGTGGGGTTACGAGGCGGATTCGGCGACCATGTTCTCCTTTAGCAAGCGGGGAACGCCTAACACAGGAACACCGCAATTGTGTTTTTTGTGAGACGTTCCAATGCACAATGTGTCACCAATTTGTAACATTACGATCCGTGTGCCGTGCTCCGTGGTCCAAATGAGTATGGACAAGCACTCAGATTACCACTAGTTCAGCTTCTTCACATGTTGCGCAAAGAAGCTTCCTCGGAGTTGGCGACATCCTCTCGTGTAGCTTGTGTGACAGTATAAATACGCCTTACGCTGCAGAAGCTTTGGAGCTGTCTTGTCGATCTGTGCGCGTATGTGGTCGAGACTGCCCTCTGCTGCAGATGAATTGTATGGAAATTGGCTCCAATTGGTGTCGAGCGCTGACGAATAGTTTATCATCTTGGCTCATCCCTCGTCCCTTCTTCCAATCTTCGCCCGCTTGCATCTAAGTTGATTGGCTCAGGTGAACCCCAAGGGTGTTGAGGTTCAGGCGGACTCCACCATCTCTTTGGGACGAGATATTTGATCAGGCATGATCCTGATGCCCATACGAAGATGTTTGGACAGCCAGCGGGAATCCAACAACAGTATATGATTTTACCAGATACAGCGAGAACAATTGGCAAAGTGACTAAATCTGCAAAGCGAGGCGCGGAAGAGCACTCTATGTATTCGGAGAGCATTGCGGCTCCCACAGTGTAACGAAGAATCGGCGGAATTAGCTTGTTGCGGAAAAGCCAAGTTCGTGACGGCAGATTGCCCTTTAGTTCTCGGACGATGACATCCTCGATGCCAGCATTCTCTGGTACATCGAACGATGCGATCAGGTCGATATGTCGCTCCGTTTGTCTCATCTGTTTGTAGATACCAGGCATCCGAGTGTGACATCCGAATATGCCATTCTTGTTGAGTGGATCAGTCCAGCCGTTTGATGTGTTGTCGAATGCTTGACAGCTCCGCCCCTCTAGAAATCCACGACACCCGGCTCCGGGATAGCTACGCGTACATCGATATCTGTTGACTGTTTCAGGGACGTGTATTGGGTCAGGTAGCGATTAACCTTGTGAAATCAGCTCTGACTGATGTGCTCGTCCTTTTGTCCGGGGAGAACTATGACTGTCCAACTGGGTGGGCCCCATAACTCGACAAAATATGGGGACCAGGTATCATTGCGACCAGTGGGACGTTCGTTGCATACCCTTGATCTGTAAAGATACGATGTCGGCTCGAAAGGCGTATCGCGGGCACTGTGGGAGTGCGACTCGTGCGGCGCGAGACGTATGTCAACCTTGTTGTAAGTATATCTGAGCGAACTGCCAATAAATTAGGACGGAGATACAATCGGTACAATAATCTTCGTCGAGTGCACGCCAGTCTGTTCTCCAAAAAAGGGTCCACGTCCCACGCAGCGATCAGCGGCCGTCCGGCTGCAAGAATGTGCTAAATGCTCCTGCCCGTTCTTCGATTGAAACTTGAGGGAACGGCAATGCCAGATGACAGGCAAAATGACTGAAATGCAAAAGCTCAAGGCCGCGGCCGTCTTGATCACACGCCAGGGTGTTGATTCCGACAACGCGAAGAAAGGCCGAGAGCAAGTGGGGCGCGCGTGCACCCATCACCTCCAGGAACGTATGTGCACATCCATACAACTCGCTAAGCATCTGCAACACGGTTTACATCCGATTCGTACACCGGTCCCTACTTTGAATAGTATGAGGGTTTAATGTCAAGGTGCCTACGGCCTCAGTGGCAACACCAATCATCTCTGTTTCTTGCAGGGCGCACCGTACCTATGAAAGCGTTGCTCCTGCGCCTCGACACGCCAGTGCGATGCTGTTGACATCAACGAAGGAAGCTTAGGGGTTGCGCATCGTATCCTTTATCACCGTCAGCTGTATTACCACACTTACCTGACGGGATGTGGATCGTGCTACCTGATCTACCATCTCCGCGTGGGGATCCGAGACTGCACGCCATGGGTTCACGACGTCGATTATCGGAACTTGCAGAGAAACGCGATTACACAAATAGATATTAAGTTACCATCAAGTTTTCTCGTCACTATTTTCTCAACGCAGTGCTTACATGGCAACACCAACCTCATCAACCATGACCACAGACCTTCCTCCAACGATGCGCGCCTGGCAATGGAGCACCTGCACCACCACCCTCGAATCTGCAATAACCCTCAACACTGCTGCGTCTCTCCCCTCTCGTCCCCTGACCGCAGGCGAATGCCTCATAAAAGTGCACTTCGCATCGCTGAACCCTGTGGACTACAAGCTCGCCGAGCTACCTCTCGTAGGCCGTCTCGCAATTCCCAAGCCCGCAACGCCCGGCCTCGATTTCGCAGGCACCATCGCTGTTGCTGGTCCCTCATCCTCACTGAAAGTCGGACAGCGCGTGTTCGGCAAGCTGGAGCCGAAACAGCAATTTGGAACGCTTGGGGAGTACATCATCGGCTCTGCAGCAGGGACCGTGCCGCTGCCCGATGGAATTTCGTATGAGGAGGGCGCAACGCTGGGGGTTTGCGGGCTGGTGACTTATCAGTGTCTTCTTGCAAATGTCAAGAAAGGCGACTGTGTGTTCATCAATGGGGGGAGTGGGGGCACGGGGACGTTTGCGGTGCAGATTGCCAAGGCTTTTGGATGTGAAGTCGTCACGACGTGCTCTGGTGAGTTGCTGAACGTCACTATTGTAGGCGCTATGACGAGGGTACTAATTCAGGACAAGGCGCGAATGTGCAGCTGTGCAAAGACTTGGGTGCAGACGAGGTGATTGATTATCGCACGCAAAGCGTAACAGCTACGTTGGTGAAGAGTGGGAAGCAGTTTGATTTTGTGCTTGATAACGTTGGTGAGCCAGCGGAGCTATACTGGAAGGCACCATGTTTTACCAAGTCACGTACAAAATACGTCCAAATTGGCTCGCAGGTCAGTTTAGGGTTCATATACGACCTGGCGTTCAGGTTTGCTGTACCTGAATCGCTCGGAGGTGGACAACGGCCCTTCTCCTTTGCCTTTGCATCGACAAATTTCAAGGACTACCAAAGTCTTGCTGATCTTGTAGTGGGGGGCAAAGTTAAGCCCGTAATGGATGATGTGTTCCAGTTCGAAAAAGTGCAAGAGGCGTACAAGAAGTTAAGAACGGGAAGGGCGAAAGGCAAAATCGTTGTAAGAGTCATTCGGGGCTGAGGTATGACTGGAAACTGGAAAGATCAATATACCATATCTGTGAGCACGGTATTATATCGAGACGGAGCATGAGGAGCATTGAGCCTCGAATGTTGGATCTGTCTCATTCGTTCTTGAGTCCATGCGTGTCGATCTACTCAATCTGGCTTGTCGATTTCTTGGGTCTCCCCTCTACCTTCTCCGGTAGTAATCTCAACAGCCCTACCAGCCCGAACGCGAGTAATATGTTGAGCAGCCAAAACAGGTGGCCGTCTAAGATGTGGTATTTGACACCAATAGCATATACACTTGTGGCTAGCGCTGGTGCCACAGCCCTGGATCCGCTCGAGAGGGCAAGCGTGATTGCGTTCAGTGTCCCAAAAGTTTCATGACTCGGTGAGATATCGTTGATCGCGAGTTGAATAGCGGTGAATGCCATGGCCACACCGCTGCCCATTGCCAAAGCGGGTGGAGCAATGGCCCAGAATGCAGTCCTCTGGTCGTGTCGAAGGAGAGTGTTGGAGATGGGGTTAATCGCAAAAAAGAAAGGCCAGGTCCATGCTGCAAGACGCAAAATCTGACCAGTACCAATGCGTTTGTGTAAAGCAGGGAAGACAAGGAGAAGCCAAGCCGCTTGTGACGCGCCTGAGAAGCCGATGACTGCGGCAATGAGCTCGGGAGAGAACTCCATCCCGCCGAGTCGAACAGGGGTGTAGAGGAAGACAGGATTAACGGCAGTGAATGTAAAGGCAAGGACGCTGATGTACTCAAAAATAAGAATAACTCGTGCTACGCCAGGGAATTGGACAATTTGCCTCATTGTCATCGGAGCCTCTGTAGATTTCATTTTCTTGTGAACATGAAGAGTCTGGTGACTTATTAGGAACGATGCTATGGTCACAAGTAGAGAAGCATACCTCGTTCACAAACAAGACCGTCGTAAGAGCCGCAGAGAGTGTGAAACCCGAGACGACAAGTCCAGGCAGTATGTAAGGGTAATGTCGAAAGAAATTGTATCCAAAAACACGAGGGTATTTCTCGGCGGGTCTCTCAAAAACACCTCCTATGTCAAGATCAGCGAAGCACATCAGACACACATTGCCAGACCTACCCAGAAGCGGCCCAATGAGAATCCCCAAGTTTCCTGCGAACGCGAAGTAGGCGAACGCTTTAGCCTGCGTATGCTTTGTACTATTCTCGCTAAACATTGCTCTTAGAGTGACCACCGTACCCGCGAAGACACCTGCGAAACATCTGGTGACAATCATTTGCGCGATGCTTTGACTCATGCCGAATAACGCGGTCGCAATCGCAATACCTAGCAAACTGAAAACCAGAACCGGCTTGCGTCCGTAACGGTCAGATGCTCTACCCCAGAAGATCATAACACACATCTGTGTAAGCGAGAAGAGAGATTCGATGAGTCCGGAATAGAAGCCGACGTTTTCTTTCTTGATTCCGCCTACATGTTCAATCATGGAGTTGATATAAGGGAATATGGAGAAGAACGCTATTGGCTCAATGACACGAGTGTAACAGAGAAGGAAGATTTGTAATTTTGGGAGTGGTGCATCTTCATCGTCTGCGTCGGCTCCATCTGTGCTGGTGGTTTGGCTTGATAAGACTTCCGCGTCAGGACCGGGTTCCACGGAGGCAAGCAGAGGCGTAGTCTCGTAGGCAATCGTGGCGGCGGCTTCATCCAGTTGTTTGGCTTTAGAAAACATGGTGATGGAGAATTGTGCTTTTCATGTAACGAGTCTTCGTCTCAACGAAAGAAGTACAACGTCAAACCAATGCCGAGGCTGCTGGTCAATCCATGAGTCTACAAGACAAATATGAAGCAATTTGAGACTTTATAGCATCAGTGTCAAAGGATGCGTCAGAGACAGGGCCGCTAAAAGCTGACGGTTGACATAGCGCTAGCGATAGCGGCTTTACCTGATCCGGCAGTCAGCTTGCATTTGCTTAGAAGGTTCAGCCGTCCGGGCCGCTATTCACAAACAGATTGTTACATGCAGTACTACCAGGGAACACTGAGACAAAGTTTACTAAAAAGTGACCGTGTCGCCTGTTCGCCGGACGTGCAAGGCAGGGGAGCGACTCGTACACAAAGACAAACGCACACGGTCATGCAAGCATTCAATTTGGTCACGAAGCACTTGGGTAAGAGAAGGTGGGAGAGTGTCCAGGTTCTAAGCTACAGCCTTAAATCCTATTACATCTCCGCGTATGAGCTCAAGCTGCTCCATAACTTAAACACCCAATCGCTCGCCAGCTTAGCCCTTTTGTGAACAACTGTTATGCATGAAACCCCGGGGTGACAGAGCGCCAATACAACGTTGCCTCCGCTATCAGGCTTGCCATAATCTCGAGAATCGTACGCAGGAAGACGCTGGAAGGAAAATCGTCAGTCGGTGGAATCGTTTCGGCGCAGGAGTTGCAGTACCTTAGAAGCACTTGCGGTGGACGATGGAAGGACCGCTCTCGTCGTACTCCTGCTTTGAGATCCACATCTGCTGGAAGGTGGAGAGGGAGGCAAGAATGGAACCACCGATCCAGACGGAGTACTTGCGCTCGGGGGGAGCAATGATCTTGACCTTCATGGAGGAAGGAGCAAGAGCAGTGATCTCCTTCTGCATACGGTCGGAGATACCGGGGTACATGGTGGTACCACCAGACTGAGAAGGGTCAGCTCAATCATCTTATATTTGCACCAAGAACACATACCATGACGATGTTGCCGTACAGATCCTTCCTGACGTCGACATCGCACTTCATGATGGAGTTGAAAGTGGTAACGTGGATACCACCGCTCTCAAGACCAAGGACGGAAGGCTGGAAGAGAGCCTCAGGAGCACGGAAGCGCTCGTTGCCAATGGTGATGACCTGACCGTCGGGAAGCTCGTAAGACTTCTCGAGGCTGGAGCTCTGGCTGGCAGTCTGGATCTCCTGCTCGAAATCGAGGGCAACGTAGCAGAGCTTCTCCTTGATGTCACGAACGATTTCGCGCTCGGCGGTGGTGGAGAAAGTGTAACCACGCTCAGCAAGAATCTTCATGAGGTAGTCGGTCAAATCGCGACCAGCCATGTCGACACGGGAGATGGCGTGAGGAAGAGCGAAACCCTCGTAGATGGGGACAACGTGGGTAACACCGTCACCGGAGTCGAGCACGATACCGGTGGTACGACCGGAAGCGTACAGAGACAGGACAGCCTGGATAGAGACGTAGAACGCAGGGGCGTTGAATGTCTCGAAAACGATCTGTGTCATCTTCTCACGGTTGGACTTGGGGTTGATGGGAGCCTCGGTGAGCAGGACGGGGTGCTCCTCGGGGGCGACACGCAGCTCGTTGTAGAAGGTGTGGTGCCAGATCTTCTCCATGTCGTCCCAGTTGGTGACAACACCGTGCTCGATGGGGTATCGCAGAGTCAGGATACCACGCTTCGACTGTGCCTCATCACCGACGTAGGAGTCCTTCTGTCCCATACCGATCATGATACTGCGTCGCGGTTAGCTCAGGATCGGCAGAAGCTAACGGGGAGGCGTCATACCCATGGTGACGGGGGCGACCGACAATGGAGGCTGCAAAATGTCAGGACAATGTTCTCGGGCGTTGGCTGACGGCAGGGTGGGCGCAATGTAGCGCTCGGGTGCTGCTGCCAGGTGGCGGGTTGGAGGACTTACGGAAGACTGCTCGGGGCGCATCATCACCGGCGAAACCGGCCTTGCACATACCCGAACTATCAATTGTCAGCGTATGTTCATCAAATATCTATCGCTCGCGCGATCCTGCCGCAGGGCGGCTCGTCGACGATGTGGGCGACGACGATGCAGGCAGCCCCTCCACGACAGGGATGGCGGGATTCGACGCCGGGGGGTATGATCTCACCCATTGTCGATGACGAGGGCTGCGACTTCCTCTGCAGTGAGAAGCACAAGTTAGCAGAGCTCATGGAGACAGACGCGCATCGTCAGGGGGTGGCCGGCGGCGACGCCGGCGGCGGGCTCAGCTGCTTACCTTCCATGTTGACTGATTAGGTGGTAGATTAGGAGTAGGTAGAGTTGTGTGGGCGGAGTGCAATAAGTACTCTCTGCGAAGAGAAGAGTCAGTAAGAGAAGGACAGGTTGCCGCAGCTCGGGCTTGAATAGGAACACGGACGTCGGGGAAGCTTACGGGTGCGTTGGTGGTTGTGGTTAAGGTCTTGCAGAGTGCGCGAGGCGAGTGGGTGCCCACGCTCAAATAAGCGGGCCGGCCTTGCCCAGACAGAAGGAGCGGCGAGGTTGGTGAAGGGGGCTTTGCACAAACGGGCAAGATCCAACGGAAGTGCAGGCAACGTCTCTCTGTGTTCAATGCATGCGATTGTTCATGGCGAAGCTGCAATGAGCGTTTTATACCCCTATTGCGCTGCTTCTAGGCATCACAGTTTCTGCTCCGACGGTGTACGCAAGCTCTCCCGCCACACTGTGAGGATGGTTCACTTGTACACGCACGTCTGCCCCAAGGCAGCGACTTCACTGCTTGGCGGTTCACTGCGCTGATGAATGCTGATGGCAATGGCAGGGCAATGCGTGCGACTCGGGCGACGGCTGTGCGTGCTCGTGCCAGACCGCCACTGGCCTCTGAGCTGCAGAAGCATTGCGATCCCAGCCATCCGTAATGCTCACCGCCAACTCCTAGCATCCCCGCCAGAAAAAATGGGCCCAGGTCACGTGGTGAGGGGCACGTACGGGACCGCGGGACCACGCACCGGGACCTTGCACCGCGAGCGTCGATACGGTGACGGCGTTTACATACGACGAACACGATGATTGTTCAATTGAAAACATTTTTCACTCGGCTATTGTGAAGAAAAGTGTGTCTTAGCATCGACCCGAGGTCTCCTCAAGAATTGCGCTGCAGCTGGCTGACAGCTGCCAGGCTTATGGAAGGCGCGCGAATCTGGTCGTATCTTCTCGCAGCGTCGGCACAACACCGGATCTGCGTCATCCCGCCAAATTTCCTATAGATGCTGAAATACCAGTGATCTTGCAACAACATAACACTTTCTACTGCCAATTCAAACTTTACAACACTACACACGATGGCTGATCCCAATCTGAACACGCTTCTCAAGTGGGGTGTCGAGAACTCCAATGTGTCCGAGGGCGCAGAGGCTCCAAAAACGCAGTTGAACTCAGAAGCCCTCGCTGCTCTATTCGGAGGCAACATCAAATCGGACGCGCAAATGATGAAGGACAACATGGAAGTCATCAAGAGAGACGAGTGCGAGCTGGAGGACCGAATCACCGCATTCGACAATTTCGAGCAGCTCATCGAGAACCTCGACAACGCAAACAACCTAGAATCGTTGAACCTGTGGATACCTCTGATTGCGCAATTGGAGAACAAGGAAGCTGAGCTGAGGAGATATGCTGCATGGTGCATTGGCACAGCGGTGCAGAACAACATCAAGACCCAGGAGAAGGTGAGCATGCTTTTGCTTTGAAGAATACATGAAGAGTCGCTGACAGTACACAGCTCCTAGTACTCGGCGCCATTCCGACACTGGTACGCATGTCGACAGGGAGCGACGAGAGAAAAGTGAAGAAGAAGGCCATTACAGCGCTCTCGTCTTCGGTTAGAAATTTCCAACCTGCGCTCGATGATGCGTTATCCCACGTACCGGCCGATTTCAAGCCAACAGGCAAACTTGACGCGAACGATATGGAGTCGGTGGATACCCTGATCAACAAGCTTCGTGAAAGCTTGTAGAGTGATCATATGGCTGCATATGTCGGCGTTTCGGTTCTAGACATGGGTTAGCATGATGGCGGCGTTTGAGTCTTCTTGGGGAAATGGCAAAAGGATATGTAGGCATACAGTTCATAGTGTGTTGAATCGACCTGCGAGTTGCGTAGGCCTTGTGCGCACTCGAGTGCTCTTCTCAAGAGCGTTGTATCGGATCCTTTTGCTAGGCGACTTTTCGAGATCTGCATCTCACAACACCTCTAGCATCAGCCCTACCAGCTCGCTGAATTCTGTTCTACCACTCATGCGTTTGTCCAGCCCCATGCCAAGTACTACCATCCGCGTTTCTCTGTCGTTTTGAGTTTTGATAGCGGAGGCTATCTGCGTGGCCAGCGTCTGACCGAGAACCTCGAGCTCTGGTATCGTGCCGCCCAATATCGTTGTTGCAGTCAAGTGATGCATAGGAAGAAGATCAGATGCAGGATCTTCGTCATCGCGGTCGAGGTACGATTGCGAGGTTGCTGATGTGTCGGTTGCGGAGATATCGAGTGGGACATGCACCTACGACCGCAGGGTCAGTTCCTCGAATTCAGGAGGTAATTGCGGAGCGTACCCAATGTGCCAGACGGCCTTGCTGTGTAATTGTAACGAGAATCTTGTCCGTGAACGACATAGACGTCACGGTGGTTTCCAGGCCAAGAATGTTCGACGAAGCAGACCTCGAGCGCGCTGGGAACGGCGCTGGGGCTACCATGTACTCTCCTGTTGCTGTCGACATGCTGATAAAGCGGTAATTGTGTAATGCTGATCTCGGCGTAAAGAGATTGCGACAATGCAGAATGATGTTCACAACATTTTCAAGCCTGAGGGGTCCAACCGTTGGTGGGGACAATGAGCCCTCGGGAGTGATGCGGAGGCGCTCACCGCCCGGGCGCTAGTGCCCTTTTAGCGTGCCAGTCCCGCCAAAATTATTATACAGCAAAGTGAGGTTTTGCCATAGGACCACGACAAAACATGCCGAAGTTCGTACCTCGACAGCGGAAGCACAAGGTTGTTGCGCGCCAGAAGGCGACTGCTCAGAACGATGTGCCTGCTGAGGCCAATCATGAGCAGATATTGCCGGCGGAACAGAAAGAGCGCGATGAGAGGCGGCGTACGATGAAGGACGAGCTTGTGCGCGAGGCGCAAAGCAAAATGAGCAGCAAGAAGAAAAAGCGTCTGGACAAGTACATCGATACTAAGCTCAAGAAGGAGGAGAATCTTGAGCTTCTCAAGAAGCTGGCTTTACAATCGCATAAGGTCGACACCAGTCTCTTCCAGAGCTCCAAGAAACTAGGTAGTGGCAGCGATACCAAGCGCGAGGCTTTGAAACGGGCACTGGCCGAGCGACGAGCTGGTGTAGACGTAGAGAAGAACGAAGGACTTCTCTTCGAGGAACACACCGTCAGAGAACCTGAGCCCGACGGCTCGGCTTCAGAGAGGGATATCGAGACTCAAATTGCGCATAGGCTGCCCCGGCAGTCGCTAAAGACCTCCACTGCTACGTCGCACAAACGTATACGATCGCCATCGAGGTCGCCGGAACCCGCACTCACAGCCCTCCAACCCACTACAGCGGCGTCTGTCGGCAGCTTTGGCCTCTTTGGGGGCGGTTTGAAGCGCCCCCTCGAGTTGGATGAGTCGGGCAAACCTATCATACAAGTCAGGAAACGCAGAAAGGCGAAAGGAAAGCCTATCGTGATCGAGGAAGAGGTGGCATGGGAGGGTTTCGATTCGGATGATCAAGCTACTGACGAAGAGGAGGTAGAAGTTGAGGGCGCAAACCCCGTAGGCTCAACTGATGAATCAGACATCGAAGAGGAGGATGGCACAGACTCTGGGTCAGACGGCTCACCAGACACAGACGATTCAGATGGTTCTGAAGAGGAGGAATCGGAGGAAGACAGCGACAGCGATAGCGATAGTAGTCTCGATAAAGAGGAGAGCAAAATCGCCAGGAAAGAGAGGACGTCGGCTTTCAAAGCGTGGGCAACAACTCAAAGGAACGAACAGATTGGCTTCGTGCCGTCAAACCAACTCGAATACGCACTACCAGCAAAGCCTTCCAATTTCACACCCAGAGCACCCGAGCAAGACCCTCTTCCCGCAGAGCTTGAAACGAACACCGCAACCGATGCAACACGGAAAGCGTATAGCGTCTCAGTCGAGAGAACACCTGAGATTCAAGAAGCTAGGTTGCAGCTTCCGGTTGTGGCTGAGGAACAGAAGATCATGGAGGCAATACACAACAACGACGTGGTAGTAGTTTGGGGAGCTACCGGTAGTGGTAAGACCACACAAGTACCACAATTCCTCTTCGAAGCAGGTTATGGTGCGCCGAATGGGCCTACACCAGGCATGATTGGCGTCACACAACCGCGTCGAGTTGCGGCAGTCAGCATGTCTAAGCGTGTCAGTGATGAGCTCGGTAACCATGGCTCGAAGGTTGCCCATCAGATTCGATTCGACACCACAACGAACGCAAAAACTGCAGTCAAGTTCATGACTGACGGTGTTCTCTTACGCGAGATCACCCAAGACTTCATTTTGTCGAAGTACTCTGCAATCGTTATTGATGAAGCACACGAGCGCAGCGTCAATACCGACATTCTCATTGGCATGCTTAGTAGGATCGTTGATCTACGAGCTGAGATGGGAAAAGAAGACTCTAAAGTCAAGCCTCTGAAGCTGGTCATCATGTCGGCAACTCTCCGGATCTCTGATTTCACTGACAACAAACGTCTTTTCAGAAGCGAGCCGCCTCCGCTGCTGAAAGCCGAAGGCCGTCAATACACTGTCACAAATCATTTCGCTCGCCAGACGCAGCGGGATTACGTTGAAGAGATGTACCGCAAGGTTGTTCGAGGTCATCGCAAGTTACCCCCAGGGGCCATGCTAGTATTTCTTACTGGCCAGAGTGAGATCTCTCAGCTTGCAAAACGCCTCAAACAAGCCTTTCCATCGACACAGGGCCAGGACGTCAAGACGGGCAAAGTCAGGATTAACCCTGCGGAGACGCCTGTAGAGGCCGAGGACCTTGAATACGGCCAAAATGATGTCGATGAAGACAATGATGGTTCGGATTCTGAAGACTCGATAATCATGGGTCTTGACGGTGATGAGGAGGACAAAGAGTTTGATATCAACGAAGAAAAGCCAGAGGATACGGTGATGAACGTACACGTACTACCACTTTACTCCCAGTTGCCAACCAACCAGCAAATGCGCGTTTTCGAGCAGCCTCCAGACGGGTCAAGGCTGATTGTTCTCGCCACCAACGTCGCGGAAACAAGTTTAACAATACCTGGTGTCCGCTATGTGTTCGATTGTGGCAGGGCAAAGGAAAAGAAGTACGATCTGGTCACTGGCGTACAGAGCTTCGAGGTTGGCTGGATAAGCAAAGCCAGTGCCAACCAAAGAGCTGGTCGTGCTGGCCGTACTGGTCCCGGTCATTGCTACCGCTTGTACTCGTCTGCCGTCTTCGAGCGCGATTTCGAAGAGTATTCAGCGCCAGAGATCTTGCGAACGCCGCTGGAGGGAGTGGTGCTGCAGCTCAAGAGTATGGGAGCACCTGTGGTCAACTTCCCGTTTCCCACACCCCCAGATCGAGAGAGCCTCCAGCGTGCTGAGAGCCTTCTTTCCTGCCTCGGAGCATTGTCGCCAGATGGTAAAGTAACCAAGCTCGGTCACGAACTGTCTCTGTATCCGCTTAACCCGCGCTTTGCCCGTATGCTAGCGATGGGTGTGGCTCAGGGGCTTACAGCTGAAACGATTGCGCTCGTGGCTGCGCTATCTGTACCAGAGCCGGTCATTCCAGAGAACAAGCTGGGTCTACGAGAGCCAACGAGAGACCCTGATGCCGTACGCACAGAGCAGGATAATATCGAAGCCGAAGAACGCTCCCGCCTGCGTAAAGCTTACAACGCTGCTCTCGCGAAGCTTAGCGTAAACGCAAAGCAAAGCGATTGCATCAAATACAGCAACGCCGTCTGCGCTTACGCGTACGAAAGTGACCCACAGCATTTCTGTGAGGACATGTTTCTCAACGCCAAAGCTATGCACGAAGCCAGCCAGCTCCGCCAGCAGCTGACCAGCATCGTGCGCACTCATCGTCCAACAGCCATTGGCACATACCAAGCGAAGCTCCCAGCTCCATCAGAAAAGAGCATCAATCTTCTGACTCAGATATGCGCTGCCGGATTCATCGACCAAGTTGCCATGCGTGCAGATCTCGCGCCCGTCCCACCAGAGCTACCCCGCAAGCCAAAGACAGCCATTGATGTTCCGTATGTTACACTCTTTTCCTCGACGGAGACACGCAGTGATGACCCGAACGAGAAATACGTGTACCTGCACCCGTCGACCCTACTAGCGCGTACACCGCCAGCAAAGCTGCCGGGCTACATCATCTACTCACACCTCCAGCGCGCATCTGCATCGTCGGTCTACGGCGCGAAGACACCAAAGACGCGCATGCACCCTCTCACGCCAGTTACACGGCCTCAGCTCATCAACATTGCGCTGGGCACCCCGCTGCTGCAGACTTCGAAGCCAAAGGGTAAGATTGCGGAGTTGCCGCGTGCGAGCGGTGCGCCAGAGCGCAGGGAGTGCGAGGTTGAGATGACACTCGTGGGCGAGAAGGGAAGCCAGGGCTGGGGGCTCGGAATTAGGAAAGTGCTGCAGAAGAAGGAAGGGGCTGGGAAGGGGTGGGTGGTTGAGAAGGTCATTGCCTAAGCTGCGAAGTGCACTATCGCACGAGAGCCCGTGTTGTTGTTATAGCTGCTTTGCATATACCCTTCCAACCATGGTGGATCTTTTCAACTCTAGCTATGTATTATCCCTTGTTGATTAAAGGCTAAGATTGGGAGGTTAAAATCGTGGAACCCTGTCTTGAGGGACTATGCAGGTTAAGAGCTATCCGCTTGATAGCACCGATGATCTTGATCAGGACTTTCCTGTGCATGTTGGCATGGACGAAAGAGGCTTAGCAAGTCAAATACTTCGTGAGGCCAGCTCGAGTGTCCAGTACGTTCTGAGCGTTTGTGGTCTATCCCTAACCATCGCACTTGCTTGGTCAGTTCTAGTTGTAGTAGAAGAAATGGCACAATCATGGCAAGGGGTTGAAACATGTTTGGAGGTAGTGGTGTAACTTTATGTACATCTCCAATGGACGCAAATTTAATCTATGTACATATGCAAAGAGGATTCAACCCCAAAAAAGTCTGTCTAACCAGAGTAGACAGCCGGGCCAGGGCTTGTGTACGTGAACGACGAGTCATAGATAGCCTTGGTGAAGAGCGGGTCACTGAGATCATTAGCACGGGTCTCGTCAACTCGGATTCGGCATCAACATACGTGATCTTGTAAGCACCGGGGAAGCTGACACCGGCCGGGTTCGCGCTTCCGCCACCAGTGACCTTGACCTGGAAGCAGCTGACGTACGGCTGCGGCGAGCCAGCGCCGGCGTGCAGTGCGATGGCCTCGGCGCGCACGAGGTAGTTGCCAGCGGCGATGTTCTTGGGCACGGTGAATGCTCGCTTTCCGCAGTTGGCGTTGAGGATCTCGGTGCCCCAGGTAGGGGTGGTGCCCTTGTAGCCGTCCTCGGCAACCTTGAAGAAGGAGCCGGTGGTCGCGGTGGTCGCGTCGGCGACCTTGGCCATGTAGACCAGGACGGGGCCGTAGTGGGCACCGCCGATGGCCGGCTGCGCGCAAGAGCGGTCGTTGGGCTGAGCGTGCAACTCAACAGTGAGAGACGAGCCAGCTGGTTCTGTTAGTTGTTGCTTGTGTGGATGTGGTGAGGGATGGCGTACCAGCGACTTCACAGACACCAGTCGACTTCGCCGGGCCACGACCGCAGAACATATCGGCGGAGGTCAGGCTCTCAACGGGACTGTTGTCCTTGACTGTGCGGACGCATTTTCCGGCCTGGTCGGTCGTGCCAACCCACAGCTGCTGCCACGTCGAGTGGGCAGAGACAGATGCCACAGCGGCAAGGAGAACGAAAGAAGTCTTCATCTTGGAAGTAGTGTGTGAATAAGAAGCGAATGAATGTAGTGAGGGCTGGATACAGACTCAAACATGCTCGAACCTGCGCAGTATTTATTCAGTCACTGAACGACCGTGATTCGAAACAGCGTCGACCTGCTCAATCTCGCCGGCCCGTAATTCCTTCCCACCGTCACTTCCAATCTCCAGAAGTGCGCGCCTCGAGCCATCTTACTGACATAGATTGATCGCTGTAACAGAGGCTGCTTGGCAACACTGCCTCGTCTGCATGCGTCCACATAATTCGCCGAAAATTGTGGCGCTTCCCCAGATATTGCCTGATTCAGCGACGCACTGAGGACTGGGTTAAATTGTTTATGGGTAATGTCTCGATTCGGGCTCTGATTGGCGATCTTTTGATAGTGCTCTTCATCCGGAATCCTGGTCGCGAAGCTGTCAGTATGAAACTAGTTGAAACGCCAAGGCGAAAACACCCAAATGGGCTTCTCCACACATACGGTGAAGCTTGCTTGGCGGCGAACAGGTACGACGAAGATATATTGAGCTGGGTCGACTCGGTCCAAAGAGCTGTAGCACCGTCTTCGACGTTGTCACCCGACCCAAGTGCGGCTCTCCGCGGTGATTTGTCCTTCACCAACTCCAACTCAGGCTTTGGCAAAGTAATTCGCAAGAGTGTTCTTCTGCGCTGGCAGTTTTTTCGGAGTGCCCACTACACCGTTCTCTTTCTCCAGTTTCTTCTTCTTCGTCATGCTGTCGTCCAGACCAATGATGGCCTTCAGCTCCTCCCACTCCTTCTTTCCAACAATCCCGCCGCTGGCCTCCTTATGACCTCTTGCAAAGCTTTGCCCAAGTCTTTCCCTCAGCTCTGGGTGATCCTTGACAATGCCCTCCAATCTCTTGATAATGTCTACTTTTTCGTCACCCCCGCGGCCTCGGGCAACTCTCGCAACGCGGCATGAGAAATTAACCTTATCGGTTAAATACCCTTCGTTGGCGCACATGACAATCTCGAGTTTGTTGGACTTGAGATGACCAGCCCACCGGGTTGCAATGACGGGGTGAATCTGGGCCTCTGACGAAATCGTGAGGACGCATATGGTACCGTCGGCAGAAAACTTGGGCGCCGTGTGCGTGCAGCGCTCAGTCTCGCGACGCACTTCCAGCGAAGCCTCTTGCAATTTCTCTGCTTTTCTGATGACGTCTGGACCTGATGCATTGATGACAACATCCCATGCATCTTTGACATTGTAAGCAGCGGATCGTCTTGGTGCGTTGACTTGTCCAACCGCGTCGTTGATTGCTTTCTTAGTATGCTGCTTAAATGTTGCGGTCATATCAGGGAATGGTGGCTCCCATTTCAGTGTCGTTCCCAGGTCGCCATGGGTGCCCATTGCTGCGAGCCATGAGATTTTGTCGTCAAGATCAGGGTGCAGGGGCAGGCAGATGTGGTAGATCAGGAGTGAGGTAGTCGCAACAGGCGGACAGTCATGTGCAGTGACATATTCGGCGCCTTCTGGAAAGCCCCCATCTTCTGCAAAGTGGTGATCGACTAGCAGACACGTGTGAGGCAAGTCCAGCAGTGCAGCACCTTTTCTACTTCCTTGGTCTAGCACAAAAACGTACGATGGGGCTATCTCGGTGAGCGCCTGATTAGTGGTATCATCATGCACGTTCGATCCTTTGGGCGGAAAGTATACAGATATTAGATCAGGCCGAAGTCCGAGTGAAGTGAGCGTGTGATGCAAAATCGCTCCGGACGACAAACCATCTGCATCCTTGTCAGGCAATATGACTATTGGTTTCTGTGCTTGAGCACTGCTCTACGTCAGACAAAGTAACTCCTCAAGTCCTTTGAAGATACGTACCATTCTCTGATGATCTCTCGCGCTCGTTCAATTTGCTCTTGCCGGGCTGGCCACACTATCTCACCAGTATCATCGCGCCGTTGAGGTGCTGTATGATACTCCGGTACTACTACTTTCTGCTTTTTGGCTGCGGTAGAAGCTGCTGGTTGGTCTGCTTTGCGCTTTAAGGGGCTTGCCATCATCGAAGACGCGTGCAAGTGGCGCGTCCCAAAAGTAGATGCAACCAGGAATTGTCGTTTTGATCGCAGTGGTCTTTTCACAACGGAGAGATTTCCAAACAGGCGAACGAGCGATTGCATTGCCGTCATACACGGCTTCAGAGATGATGTTTTGCATTTGCGTTCGATGCTTCTGAGGGTACGAGATATCGATGACGTCGTGTTGACACTAACTCTTTCCGTAACTTCCATCCTCGACGTATCTCTTTTGTATACATATTGCATTTACAAATCTAACAATCCATTCTGCTTGAGCCATGCTTCACACATGCTAGGCCACTTGCTCACTGGCAGGTCGACGGTATCAAGTGCAAAGCCATGCGGCGCTTCTGCGAAGACATGGAGCTCCACCGCCGCGCCGGCCTTGGTGATGCCTTCAGCAAGTCTGTACGCGTTCACTGCCGGAACAACGGGGTCGCTCCCTGAGTACACGATGAAGGTTGGCGGTGCAGTACTGATTTGTACATCTGGCTGTACGATGTCGTAGAGTTCTTGCTTCTCGGGCGGCGCCAGCGCGGCTTTGTTCGGTATGATTGTGCGGCCTTTTGCGTTTGTCGAGATTGGTCCGTATCCCAGGATTGCAAAATCGAATTTTGGTATTGTTGTCGAGGACTCTGGGGATGTCCATGTTTTCGGGTAATCTGCCAGGAGCGCGGCTCCGAGGTGGCCACCAGACGAGAGTCCGCAGACGCCCAAGCCTTTTGTAGCGTATCCATGGCTCACAATAACCTTCAACGCCTGTCGCGCGTCATCAACTGGAGCCTGAGGCGCCGATTTTGCGTTGGGGAAGCGGTGGACGAGGACAAAGGCGTCGAACCCGAGACTCGCTAGCCATCTTGCTATCTTAACGCCTTCCTTTCCGACCATAAGCTCAACGTAGCCTCCTCCTCCTAAAATGAGGATACCTCGTCCATTGGAATTGGCCTTGGGACTATAACGGAATAACCAGGGTCGATCGACACTGTGGACGACGGCATTCTCTATGCCCTTGTCGGTTGACACTTCGAATGCTCCTTCAAAGGGCTGATCATCCCGTATAGGCCAGGCATCATCAGCTGCGAAGATATCCATGGTCGCTTACTCTTGCGGCCTTGAGGTGTAGGTTTGTTTGTGTATTGAGGAAATACGTCGCTGGTTTGTATAACCGACAGGCTCGCTGGTCATTGACCCGATGGTGGGGCATTTGTGTTGACTTATACCGAACTTCCGGTTCAGTGACTTGGATACCTATGCTTGATATGTAGATGGCTTCAATAGCCTCATAGCTTGTCTCTACAGATCTGCTGCTGCACGTAACTTTTTAACCTCATCCAGGCCTCATGAACTGTAGTTTGTCTTTCGTTTGTAAGCTTCTGAACATAGAGACTCGGTGGTTTAGGGGCATTGTTCTACCAGTACCATCATGCCATATCTATAATTCAACTCTCAATCCACCATAAGCCATCTAACAGCCCTACATCACCCTCCTAGGATCCAAACTGCTCAAATTCGCACTCTTGATCTTCCCTTCCCACACCAACTCACTCAAACACTTGGCCGTACCGGGCGCATTTTGTATCCCCCAACACGTATGCCCAGCACCGATCAAAAGACCCTTCACCCCCGTCTCTCCAATCAGCGGTCCCTGCCCCCTTGTCACATTTGGCAGATAGCACGCCTGCCTCGCCGTCACCTCGCCATCCCTCAGCTCCTCAGATACCGTCGAGACGTAGTCGATGACATCCTGGCACCGCCTGTCGTCGACCTGGACGAGGTCGGAGCTGGTGGGCAAGGGAATGAGGTGGTCGCCCTCGCCGCACGCGTAGACCTCCTGGTTGGGGCGCGCGTAGATCTCGGGTGTGACTGTTTCGCCGCGCTTCGAGGTGGGCGAGCGCGGGAGATCGATGGAGGTGAAGAGCGCGTAGGCGGAGACGGGGCGCGTGGGCCGGATCGTCACGCTGTGCGCGCGGGTGGCGGAGATGGGGGCTTGGGGCCAGATGGTGCGTGTCCAGGGCCCGGCTGTGAGGATAATGGTGCTTGCGTCGAGGGTCTGTTCTTCGCCGCCGTCTCTGGGTTTGTATGATACGGCTCGGATAGCGTCGGCTTCCTGCTTGATCTCTGTTGCTGAGCCGTAGATGATTTTTGCGCCATTTTCTTCCGCTAGCTGGGCCATTGATGTCGTGAACTGAAAGGGATGCACTTGTGCGGTCGTGCTTGGTGTGCCCATGGCATCATAGCTCTTGATCCCATCCGCCGCAATCCAATCTAGATCTGGCGGTACACCAGCTGCTCGCAACAAACCGATCGCTTTTTTACTCCTCTTCTCGAGGCTTACGGAATCCTCGCTCCGCCCATTCACAGCGCCGTTCTTATCTTCCTTCTTTAGCACGCCGTACATATCGATCTGCCCGCAGTGCACGGCGCGATAACCCCACCGATCTGCACCATTATGCTGGTCTGCAAGCTCCTTGTGCAGACGATAGCTTAGCGGAACGATGCATGATGGGTAAGCCCAGAGGCCGAGAAGACCGCCTGCTTTCCCTGACGCGCCACCGGCGATTTTCGTCGCTTCCAGTAGCGTGATACTATCTCTTTCTTTGTTGAAGCTTGGATGTTGTGAGAGGTAGTATGCTGTCGTCGAGCCAATGATACCGCCACCTGTCACAGATCAGCTACAACTTAATATGACACCCAGCATTTCGAGGGTAACCCACCGATGATGACAATATCACGTTTTGTTTGTTCAGTCGCCATGATGCTTGAAAGTCGAGAAGCCGCTCTTAGCATAGAGTGTTATGTGGAAGCTGCGATGGCGAGTGTGGCGCCACTTGGTGTTGAAGATAAGTTTTGGTGGAGCATTAACCCGCCGGTACGTCATTGGCGGTAATTCGCAACAAACATAGCACAGCGACAGGTAAGGCGAGCAGTAAACTGAATAGACATTAACAAGCTAAAAGTGCCACCATGACGACGTGTGCAAACTTCGAAGTACTGTAACAGGAATGAAAATGTTACATAGTTTAGAAGTCACCGCCGAAATCACCACCACCGTCGTCGAAGCCTCCGCCTCCCATATCCCCGCCATCGTCACCATAGTTGTTTTCAACGTATGTGTCGCCATCATCGGCCATCGCTGAGCCTAACATCGCACCACCAAGCAGACCCGCACCAGCTCCCATCGCCAGACCACCCGCGCCGATACCACCCTTTCCAGGGCGACGCCCGGGCGGCATCGCGTACCCTGGACGCTGCTGATACATGCCCTGTCCCCCATAGTGGCCGGCGCCTCCGTAAGCCGGCTGTCCGTACGACTGCGGTGCATGATGCGAGCTCCCACCAGTGGCCTTTCCTATCAGCTTTCCGAGGAGGCCACCCTTGCTTTTGCTTCGATTTTGATCCGGTTGTGGTGTCGATTGATATGGTGTAGAGGGAGTCTGGTAGGGTTGCTCCTGCGAATAACCTCCAGGTGCCGGATATCCACCCGAATGAGGAGCGCCAACGACGCTGGGACCGCTGGCACCGTAGCCACCCTGAGGCTGACCGTAATAGTCGTTGCTCGCGCCACGATTGGCGTCGCTTGAATAATGGCCTGCGCGTGCTTGCTCTTCTTCCTGTAGCTTTCTTGCGAGCTTTTCATCCTCGCTAATACCCGGTTGTTGGCTGTTGTAGGGATTGTTGCTGCTGAAACCCGACTTTTCACTCATGCCTGTAGGGTGGGAGGCTACCGCGCTTCCATACATAGGAAGAGCGCCGGGCGGTGGAGCTTCACCAGGTGGGTAAACGGGTTCAGTGGGCTTCTCCCACGAAGATTGCTTGGTGTAGACGTTGACGAAGAACCATTCGTGATACTGATCGTTCCAGACAGCTTTCCAGCCTTCTGGAACTTTAGGTGGCGGCGGGCCCTGCATGATGTGTAAGTAAGCGCAGCAATATTGAGGTCTCTTAGAAACTGACTGGCGGCGGCGCGAAGTCTGCCATTTTGAAGTGATAGAGCTACGGAATTGGAGTCGAATTTCTGGAAAGACGAATGCTTGCTGTATGATTTGAATTGAAACTGAGTAGCCCTATCGCAAAATGCAGACGAGCAGTAGGTAATGATGAGACTGGCGAGCTTCAAGCTTATGCAGGCGCAGCGTGGCTTGGATGCGCGTCATCGTACCGACATCATCCATCCCCACCAAAACCATGAGTGGCGGGGCATCCGGCATCCGGCAAATGTCACGCGGCACAGCTGCGAACACCTGCCTTGGAACAGTCTAACGCCACAACAAGGCGCAGCAGAAGCGTTACGTGGAAAATGATGTGCAACTGGTTGGACAAAGGAAACGAGTATTGATTATTGCGAATATATGCAAGGAAAGGCCGAGTCCACTGGCGGTCGAGTCGCCACAAATGCATACCACAACGCGAGAACGATATTGGACGCTCAAGGGTATGGCAAGCCATGCAAAAAGATGTACTCATACAACAAATAACCAAAGAAACTTTGCGTCGTGCTAAATTATGTGTCGCACCGAATGTGTGAGAGGACAACATCTACTGTCCAGAGACTAAGTAGTCTGTAGCCTGTCTAAGATTAGCAAGAAGTCGCCAGTCAGTAAACAAGACTTCACATACCTTGTTGATATCATAATCAAACTTCTCCAAAGCACCCAATGCCTGGTCACGACTGTAGCCCATACCAGTGAGTTTCTTCAGGATAGGGTCGTCGTGCTCAGTACCGCTGCTGATTGCTCGGCCCAACTGAGGCATTTGAGGTGAGTGGGGAGACAAATGACCTTGTTTCGAGGATGAAGCACCGGCATTCTCGCTGTCAAGGTTGTCAAAAATGGACTTGCTGAAGTCTGTAGACGCTTGCTGCGAGTGCCCAGGCTTGTCGTTCTGTGAAGACTCGAGGTTGGAGAAGATGGCATCCCAGTCCTGGGCGGAAGAAGCGGGCTGCGGCGCCTGGGGCTGTCCAAAGCTGTGTGACAAGTGCTCGAAATCACTGAAGCTATCATCGCCACGTGGTTTGCCGGTAGGTGTCTGCTGTGACGCCATTGTGTTCGACTTCGATGCCGCCGGCGAGTCAAAGACAGGGTTGAACTCATCAAGCTCATCACGCTGGTGCGAAGAGAACATGAAATCGTCGTCAGTCTTGTCGTCTTCCTTAGCATCGGTCAAATCGTCGAATCCAGCATCGAAGTCGTCGTTGAAGGCAGACCTCTGTAGCTGGGGTTGGTTCGTAGCCTGCGAGGCGTTTTCACTAGTGCCATGCGACATAGCGGAGTGGTAAGCATCAGACGGGACAGTTGATGACGGCGTGTCATTCGGAGGGGGCGATGTCGTTGTTGGCTTCGAGGATGGGCCACCGAACAGGGCTGCGCCATGACCACCAGCTGGGCTGAAGGACTTGTCAGGCGACTGCGAAGTAGTAGGTGAGTTCGGGATGTCGCGCGAGGGCAACAAGCCGCCAAATTCGGGAGGGAACTGGTTCGAGCCACTGCGTTGACCAACTGTCGACTCATAGGCTGGAGGCGATTTCTGTGCATCCGCAGAAGGCAGACCACCGAGGTTTGAGTCAAGTCGAGTAGTTGGTGGTGGGGGTGATCGATAAAGCTCGTCTGTCGATGCGGTACCTGGGCGCTGTTGCTGTGTCTGCGGCTGCGAGGCTTGCTGACCAGTGCTGCTACGTTTCTGTTGCGGAGATGTCGCGGTGAAGTTGTCGTCGAAGCCTCCGTTGTCGCTGTCGCTCTCATCATCATGAGTCAGATCCTCGATAGGTGGAAACTCCTTATTGAACTTGCTTGAGTCGTTTGTTGAGCCATTGGTACCGGGATTAGACGGGCGGGTCGATCCAAAACCGGCAAAGGCGGAGTCGAAATCGACCTTACCACCACCACGAGAGGTTTCGCTGGTAGTGCTACCAAAAGGATCAGCACGGTTGGTGTTCTTGCTCTGATTGCTGAAGCTGCTGTCTCCAGTGGGATTCTGCTGAAGGGGTGTGGCATTGTCACGAGGGAAAGCTCCGGGTATGTCTTGCAATCCAGCAGAAGCAACACCAAAGCTGGAGAAGGTATCTTGGCGTTGAGGCTCGGCTCGTGTAGAACGTTGAGTGTCACTGGTCACGCTGGCAACGGGTGATGCTGTGGAGAAGTTGCGATCAAAAGAGAACGGCTGGGCCAACGTGAACCTCTCAGTATCTGTGCGATTCGTCTCACTGCGCTCCAAGGTAGCCTTCTCAGGCACAGGAGTACCAGCAGGCGAGGCTTTCGAAACAGTAGGTGTTTCCTGACCTGGTACACCGTATCTGCTAGCAGGCGCTGAGACCTTGACAGACGAGCTGAAGGAGTCCGATCGGGGAATGTCCTGTCTGAGAGGCAGGAAAGACGAGGTGAACTGGCGTGACTCGGGGGCAGCTGGTGGTTCTACACCACGAGGTGACTCCTGGTAGGATGAGAGAGGCGGAGAAGTGGAAGGAGTGGGAACATCAGGGCCATCCGAGGAGCGAACAGACTGCCCAGACGGAGCAGAGAAGTTGGGCACATTGCTCTGGCTGTCAGCACGGAAAGAGACGGGGGGTGGAGTGTTTTGTGCTGGGGCGAAGGAGCCGAAGACGCTGTCGAAATCCCTATGCGGTCCCTGGCCAAAGCCAGATGGCGACATGGCCTTCTCTGAAGCTGGGGCAGGCGACTTGCGGAAGAATGGATTGGTAGACTGGCTGGTTACGGATGCGGCAGGGCTGGCGACTGCTGGCGTCGACTGCTGCTGTGGACTCCTTGTAAGTTCATCGGCAGCTCTGCTTAGGTCGTTGGCCTCGCTCTTGAGCTTGTCACGTTCACCCTCGTTAGTAGCCAACTGCTTCTTATTGATCGACACCATTCCCTTCTGCTGTCGTGCGTCGGTCCTCATCTTCTCCAGTTGGGGACGCAGTTGAGCGATTTCAGCATTGAGTTGACGAATGCGTTCCTTGAGGTTGGCGTTCTCACGCTGATCGGCCTCGAGAGCGCCTCCGACTTGGCGATGCTGAGTTTGGAGGTCCTGGTAAGTGCCTTCAATCATAGCAATATCTGTTTGTAACTTGCGTGTTTCGTTGCGCGAAGCCGCAAGGCGGTCTTCAAGGGCCTTAACAGCCTTGACCTCTTGCTCGTAAGTTGTCTTGAACTGCGTCAAACGAACCTCGAGCTCTCGACGTTGGTTGGTCACGCTGTTGAGGTCGCTCTGAGTAGCCTCCTTCTTGTTCTGCACCTCCTGCATCTGGTTCCTCAGTGTGGTCATCTGGTTGGACATGTTAGCCAGCTCAGTGGAATCCTGAGTAAGCTTCTTGTTGATCTCAGGATCACTCTCGCCACCCAGAAGGTCATCCATTGCCGATGGCTGGTTTCTTTGTGAGGTCCCGGATTGACCAGTCGATTGAGTCGTAAGTGTTTGGCCAAAGGAAGAGGTAGGTAAGAAAGGCTTGAATGTCGAGGCAGGGTTGCGTGGTTGCGGCTGGAATGGCCCAGGAGATGTTGGGGACGCAGCCTTGCTCGCGAACGGGTCATTGTCGAACGGTTTGCCAAACGCAGCAGAGCCGCCAGTGTCCATGACTCGTTGTGGCGATGTAGGCTCGGGAGCAGAGAAGGCATCCAAGCCAAAGAGATCCTCGGTAGCTGACTTGGATGGTGGTGGAAGAGGCGCGACAGCGGGGGCTTGTTGGTTCGCCCGTGTTCGTAGACCCGGGGGAATGAGGTTCGAGGGTAGCGTCTGAGGCAGCGGATCGCCCTTTCGCTGCTGTCGAATGAGGTACATGGCGACGGCAAACTCGTCCCGCGACAGTTGTCCTTCAGAATTGATGTCTGCAAGATCCCAGATGCCCGCGAGGATGTCCTCTGGCAATCCAGAATCGCTGAAAAAGCGCACTGCTTGCTCTCCTGTGATGAATCCGCGACTCATTGTGTCCACTCCCTTGAACAGGTTGTCATATGAAGCCTTTTCCTGCGCGCCAATGACCCAGTCATTACTAGTCTGTTGCACCGGTGGCGGTGGGCCGAATGGTGGTTGTCTGAGGGGACTCGCTGTCCTTGGCACATTCTGTTGGCCGCTGAACTGACGTGGGATGGAGGCTTGATCCGGGCGACCCGGAGGCGGAGGCAAACCGCCCCTGCGCGACGCAGCTTCGTATAGCCCTGGGGGCAGGGTGTTGGGCAGCGCCTTCAGGTTTCCTGTGCGGTAGGAAGCGAGAAGATGCATCGCGATGATGAACTCGTTGACGTTCAGGGCTCCGCGCTGTTCCGTATCCGAGAGGTTCCAGATGCGACCCAGGACTTCGTTCGGTAGCCTCGCCTTCTCGAAGATCTCCTTTGCGTTCTCACCTGGTTCTTGGTCAGTCGCTAGTCGCACAGTTCAGTGAACAGACATACCAGAAAGCACGCCACTGACGGCGCCCGACTTCTCGAAGAGGCCAGCGTACTCGGAGGCTTTCACAGGCGTGAGCGGAGGGACGCGGATGGGCCCCTGGCCGCTGACTTGAGGTTGTATTGGCCCGGTATTCTGGGGAGAGAAGCCCTGAGGCGCTGCAGGCGGTGCGGCCGGTACATTAAGGCCCTCGAATTTAGGGAGGGGGGCAGCTGTGTATGCGTTAGCATCTACTCTCTCTGAGGTACTAGGCAGACATACGCCGGAACGCCAGCTCTGGCGACGGGTCGCGGCCGGCCTGGTAGTGCCCGATGAGTCGCAGAACCTGGCAGAAGCCCGCCATGGTCAGCAGCCCGCGGTTCTCTGTGTCTGCAATCTGCCATATCTCGCCCAGGACGGCCGGGGCCAGCTTGGTTCGCTCGAAGAACTTGACGGCAATCTCGCCTGTGATAACGCCGAGCTTCTCTGTGTCGGCCTGCTGGAAGAGGTGCTGGAACACGCGCTTCTCGTCGGGCGTCAGATTAAGGACAGGCTGGTCTGCGCGCCGTTAGCTGTCGTCATGGTAGCTAGCATGCGCTCTTGTCGGCACGTACTCAGCTCGCCGCTGCCTGAGAGGTCCGCCATAGCTGCGCGATGTGACGTTGTTGCGGGCGGGAGCTCGTGGATGGGAGCGGGCGCCTGCGGCGAGGCTATAGCTCTAGGGTAGGTATGCTGTGTAAAGGCGGGGAGCACCCGAAATAGGGAGGCTGGCGGAAACGGCACGGCACAGCTAGTACGAACCACACAACTGCACGGATGGAAAGGCCTGGAGATGGAGGAAGGTGATTAGGGGGATTACTGGTGTTGTCGTCGAGACAGCAGCAGCCGGCAGCTTGCCGTCACTTCGCGGGAGCTAAACGTAGGGGTTCTTGATGCTGTGGTAGTCCGTGATTGGCCCAATGCGGCCGTGGCTGTGATCGTCTCCTTGCACGGCAGCTGTCATCTGTTAACCAAGCAGCTGGCCTGTTTCGGCTGTGCGACCGATGGAAGGGTCAGCTTCGCGCTAAGTGTTCCCTGAGGACTGAACGGGTTCCGTGCGTGTGGCTTGTGAAAGTCACTCGAATGCGCTCTTCTTCGCCACGTCATACCGAACCGAGGCCTTGGATCCCAGTCTTCTTCAAGTCAAGTCCGTGAGACTAGACATGTTGATTGCAAGCTTGCTCGAGCTGCCTCCTGCCTCACGAACAATCGGTCAAGACCTGCTTAGGTATATCTGTGCTAGGAAGTCGAGTGGATATCACACACCTCACCTTCCGAGACCTGATGGTACTTGAACAGTCTTGCGAGTAACTTGAGCGCAGAGAACGAAGACTTCATAGTTGAGCCAGATCACAGAAGGTGCTGTTAGTCTTGAGGGTCTCTGCATAGCGGCTATTGGTAGTACTCAGAAGGTGTGAGTGGTTTCGTTAATGCGTAACAGGTCAACGTTGACAGAGAACCATTCCCTCGTAACTACTCGTTTTGTACAGTGAGGAGCAAAGCTAGCCGCTGCGGCTGCCGTAGATGTACAAAGTATTGAATGATCAAAAGGACGACGCCTGTCCAGGGAGCGGGGTATATTGTTGTGTTCTTCTCGTCTCATCGGCTCTTAGGATGTCTGATGCTCTTCTCCCGCGCGCAGCGCACAAAAGCCAAGCTAGGCGTCTCTGCCCTCCTGCCCCAAGCTCTGCCCAGTAGCCAATCCGTGACGCTTATGAACTTGTTGGTCATCTCCCAGTTGCGGCCCTCTTCGGTGTGTTCGATGGTGTGATGAACGATGCGGCCCTCTTCGTCGAACTCGAACACAAACAGGCCAGTGAACTCCTCGTCCGACGGCCGCGACGCTCGGACGATGTTGGAGACGCTCTCGAACGTCTCGCTGATGTGTCTGCTATTCTCCTTGTCCGACTTGCCGCAGGTCTGCCATTTGACGATCAGCTTCTCGTTGCGCATGTGCGCTGGCGCGGTGGGCCCGCAGCCGGTCTTGACCATGCGCTCGGATAAGACCTTCAGCTTCACATTGCCAATGACAGGGACTCTACCCCATGCCACTGGCGCCGTCCATAGCGCGGCCGTGTATGCAAGCTTTCCGCTGACTGTAGGAAGATGAGGGTGCGTAGAGGGGAACAGATGGAGGCTGATCTGCGGCGAGAGGATGTCCGAGGGCAGCGGCGAGTTAAGGAGGTTCGGTAGACTGTCACGAAGCACTCTGATAGCTGTGAACAGTCAGCGATCCTGCCTAACATCGACTTTCAGTAGCTGCATACTGTTCCCGAGCTTCAGATTGCGCTCGTTGAGGCGCCTCTGCTCGTGCTCGTCAAGCTCCGGATAAGCGCATGGTGTGGTGCTCGTGAACCAGCTGCGCGACACCGATGCTTGTCGCGCCCGGACGTCTGTAATGCTCCTCTGGTACTGCTTCAGCCCTAACAGCCGGGGGGCGGTCAGCGAGGTGGTCGTGAATCGCGGGAGCTGTGTGCGGGCGGAGCTTGAAAATCTCCGCATCAGACCGGTGGTCATCGGTGCGGACAGCAATGATCAACCATAGGTATCAGGGTGGAAGGTTGTGGGTGGTCAGAACTACTGTTAGTCTGACATGCAATTGCCGGCGCGCGGAGACGAATTACAATATCGAACATGGGTCGGACGATGCGCCGACATAGTGACGTACTAGGGAAACATCGATTACCATGCAACGGAGACCACCCCGCAAGGCTTGAAAGCCTGGTAGGTATAAAGTACCGTTCGTATTCAGAATATGTAAAACTCAAATGCTTCTTAATTCCATACGTCGAACCCTACCGTCTACCACATCTGCTCACTCTATCTGGCCATCATACACCAGAGCATTTCAAAACATGTCGTCTGGAAAGCGCATTGTCTTCACTGGCGGCTCAGGCAAGGCTGGCCGACACGTCATCCCATATCTGCTATCGAAGGGACACAAAGTGTTGAACCTTGACCTCATCGACTTTCCCGACCCAAGTGCCGGAGTCTTCACATTGAAGACTGACTTGACAAAAAGTGGTCAAGTGTTCAATGCCCTGACCACCCACTTCAACTTTGAAGGCTACGAGGAGAAGAATGTCCCCAGCCCGCCGGATGCCGTCATCCATTTCGCTGCCTATGCCAGGAACATGCTGGTCCCTGATGACGAATGCTACGCAGCGAACGTGACATCAACCTACAATGTCATTGAAGCCGCCTGCAAGCTGGGTGTACGGAAGATCATCATTGCTAGTAGCGAGACTACTTACGAAGTGTGTTTTGGCCAGGGAGACATTGACTACCAGTGCTTTCCCCTGACCGAAGACATGGACTTGAACCCAATGGACTCGTATGCCATCTCGAAGCTGTGCGGCGAGCGCGTGGCAAGAGGTCTTGCGCGCAGATTCGACGCAGACATCTATGCCCTGCGCATTGGAAATGTGATTGAGCCGCACGAGTACGAGCGCGACTTTCCCAAGTTCATCAGCAAGCCCCAAATCCGAAAGAGGAATGCATGGAGCTACATCGACGCTAGAGATCTAGGTCAGATATGCCACCTGGGTGTCGAGAAGGATGGTCTTGGGTTCCAGGTGTTCAATGCGACGAACGACAACATCACGGCAACATTCCCCACCAGGCAGTTTCTTGAGCAGTGGTGTCCGAATACACCGATTACAAGGGAGCTGGAGGAGTGGGAGGCGCCGCTGAGCAACAAGAAGATTCGGGATGTTCTGGGTTTCAAACAGGACCACGATTGGAGGAAGTATTACAACCCTGAGTCGTAAGGTTGAGGACGGGACAAAAAGTACTGTTGAAGTTTGTATCATAATACTATACCGCTATACACAGCAATTGTCACGTATGAAATCAGAGAAGTCGCGATCTCCACAATGCGGCTAGCGCATCAGCCCACGCCTCCGAGCTCGGACGCGGTACCATGCGACTGGGACTGCGTCGCGGATTTTTTGTTGCTCAACCACTGCCTGCACTGTGTCGCCCAATTCCCGCACATCGATACCCATTTGTTGTGTCTCTTGTTTGCTTCCTAGGTCTTTCTAATTGCATTGTCTCTCATTTGCCCTCACAATGACGCCCACACCCTCCGAAGCGGTCGCAAAGGTTGCGCAAGTCGCCTCTGGAACCAAGTCGTCGGCCACAGAGTACAAGAGAGAGTCCAACACAGCACGTTTCTTGGGTGCAGGTGCGTGCGATGATGTATGTATCTTTGAACGCGTCTGACAGTGAACAGGATGTGCGGGTCTTGCTGAGCTCATGATCTTCCACCCCGTCGACACAACAGCCAAGCGCCTCATGAGCAATGTCGGCAAGATCGAGTCGGCGTCGCACTTGAACAAGGTAGTCTTCAGGGATGCAGCCAACGCTTCAGTCGCTAGCCGATTCTTCTCCCTCTTCCCGGGTCTTGGTTACGCCGCCGCCTACAAGGTATGATGCTCTTTGCAAGCTAACGGAACATGCTCTGATAAGAAAACCCAGATTCTCCAGCGCGTCTACAAGTACGGTGGACAGCCCTTCGCACGCGACTACCTCGCCAGGCACCACGGTGACTTCTTCGACCAGACATTCGGCAAGGGTAACGGCAAGGCAATCATGCACGCAAGCGCAGGTTCCCTGATCGGTATCGGTGAGATCGTTCTGCTGCCACTCGACGTCCTCAAGATCAAGCGCCAGACCAACCCCGAGGCCTTCAGGGGACGCGGACTGTTCAGGATCATTGCTGATGAGGGCTTCGGTCTCTACCGTGGATGGGGCTGGACCGCAGCTCGTAACGCTCCTGGATCATTCGCGGTATGTCGCGCATCTCTAGACATTACGTGCCTACACTGACATACAACAGCTGTTCGGTGGATCCGCCGCTGCCAAGGAATACCTTTACAAGCTGGAGGATTACAACAAGGCCAGCTGGGGCCAGAACTTCGTCGCCTCGATTGCCGGTGCCACTGCTTCCCTCGTCGTCTCCGCTCCTCTCGACGTCATCAAGACTCGCATTCAGAACAGGAACTTCGAGAACCCCGAGGGCGGCATGAAGATCGTCTCCAACATGATGAAGAACGAGGGCTTCTCTTCCTTCTTCAAGGGCCTCACACCTAAGCTGCTCATGACTGGGCCCAAGCTTGTCTTCTCCTTCTGGTTGGCCCAGACACTGATTCCTGCTTTTGGCAAGGTCATGTAATTTTGTTACTAGCGTTCATGATGATGTTATATGTACTATACGTGAGGTCTACGTTTGCAGGGATAGAACTGGTCGCCTTGAAGGGCGTTAGGCATACCGTGCACGAGTGAGTGTGTTCAGGGTCCAAGGATATGTAATATCAAGATCTCCATTCTATTGACATTATAATCACATGAAGCATGACACCAGGTTGTGGCAGGCTTGCAGCACTGGGGCGAAACAGCACGTGACGGCAGGTTGCACCGCGGTCGCTTCACCTGCAACGACAGCAAATGCCCGCTGCTGACAGTCTGATTCCGTTGCAAATGCAGAGTCATACGCCGCATGCCGCTGGGGTCAGCCTACCAAGGCGGTTGTAGCTGTACAGTAGGCAGCAGACGGGCTGTGAATACGATGTTTCAAACAGCGCCCGCAACGGACCCGGCTTGTGACTTGCTGAACAACGCTCGGCCGCGCCAAGGCACTCCCGTCAACTGCACGTTGCAGCCAACCTTTGTACTTGACACCGCCTGCCAGCGCCCTGCGATACCCCACAACTCTCACCTTCCCTGCCGGCATATTACACAGATACCCCAACCCTTTCCACTCGCAACTCCAACCACTCCGCCAAAATGAACCCCGAGTAGTACGTAGTCTCCGCGCATCGCCCACCGCCACAACCGGGCGGTGCCGTCATGCGACGCCCACGTCTGGCGCAGTGCTAACGACAAGCCTACAGAGTACTCACTTGCATGCCACGGCACCGGCGCTGTGCAGTTGCCCCTATCGCCGTCCTGCGCTGACAAGGCCCTTCCCAGATACGATTACCTCTTCAAGCTGCTCCTCATCGGTGATTCTGGTGTCGGAAAGTCCTGCTTGCTGCTGCGATTCGCCGACGACACATATACAGAGAGCTACATCTCCACTATCGGTGTCGATTTCGTACGTGCGCCCCAGCGTGCTGCGCCACGGCCTGCGTCAGACTAACACGCTGCAGAAAATCAGGACTATCGAACTCGACGGCAAGACCGTCAAGCTGCAGATTGTACGTTTCAGGGCAATAAAGCAGATAGTAGCAGGAGCTGACAGCGCAACAGTGGGATACCGCCGGTCAGGAGCGTTTCCGCACCATCACATCCTCGTACTACCGCGGTGCCCACGGCATCTGCGTCGTCTACGATGTCACCGACATGGACTCGTTCAACAACGTGAAGCAGTGGCTCCAGGAGATCGACCGCTACGCCACCGAGGGTGTCAACAAGCTGCTGGTCGGCAACAAGTCCGATATGGCGGACAAGAAGGTTGTTGAGTACACCGTTGCAAAGGTACGTCAATAATCACTTCTTCGTTACAGCAAAGATGCACCGTCTAACACCAAACAGGAGTTCGCAGACAGCCTCGGCATTCCATTCCTCGAGACTTCTGCAAAGAGCGCCACCAACGTCGAGCAGGCTTTCTTGACCATGGCCCGCCAGATCAAGGAGCGCATGGGTACCACAACCGCCAACACCAAGCCCACAGTCCCCATCGGGCAGGGTCAGGGTGTGCAGAGCGGCTCCGGCGGCGGCTGCTGCTAGACGAGTCGAGGAGAAGAGAGGTGAAGTTGTGTTTGAAGCCTTGGAATCAATCGTCCAGGCTCGCAAGATACAGACGAGACGAGCGATATATGAGTTTCAGGCGCAGATGTTTTGTGCGGTTGCGACATTTGATATGGTAACTTAATGCTCATGGTCACGGTTTCCTTTCGACGAACTGGCCCACGAAGTACGAACTACGCCGCTCACCTCTCCCTTGTGTGCCAAGTCCCTCTGCATGGCGGCTTTTGAATCGCGACTTTCTTTGAAATCTCAGGTTCTAGAATGGGCTCTTGTTGGATTCTGCATCGGGAGAGAACCTGTACAGTGGCTGCTAGGCCATTGCGGTTCTCGCCCATCTCATTGTTGCGTTAGGTGTTGGTAGTTTGGTATATCATATTCATCTCCTAGACTATGGTGCCAAGTGACGTGTTGCTGAGAACCATTCTCTGAGGCGCTTGATCTTCCCTTGCAGGTCTGCAATGCACAGTAGACTGCACGAGAAGACTAGAATACAGTCCGCTGGGACAATGTCAACAGTCTTTAGCTCTTCCCTGAATAGCCTACAGGCTACAGATCATGTTGCGTAGCTTATGAGACTACTTGAATTACTTTGCAGATCTTCAAACTTGATACTGGCATCCGGAACGAGCAGGTGATGTTTTGGGATGCTCTACAACTAATCGAAAGCCAGAATCAAGGACCATGATTGCACACTAAGTACATGGCTTGGTGCTTGTATGCACACTGACGACTGATGTCTAGCGCCGACTCCACATCTCAAGGCCTCCAACCTCAATACGAGATCTACATACACCAACATGGCTGTGCAACTAATCGCGAAACTCCGCACACTGGAACCCTTCCATAACAATAGATGAAAGAGCTCGGAATCAATTGTCGGGACTGTTATCAGTTCTTGAACACACTCCGCCAAACGACCAGTCGCTTGACGGGTCAACCTCATCTACGCGTTCCACCTCCAAATTAGGCATCAACAAAACTTCAAAATGGCAAATTCAACCCCCAACCCAAACAGACTGAGCAGAGCCGCCCAATGGCTAGTCCGCGAACTCGGCCTGCACACCATGCGCCACGCGGGGAGAGACGTGTACATTTTGATCCTCACGCGCTACCTGCGCATGTACGCTTACGGCACCGTCGCGCTGATCCTGGCCGTCTACCTGCGCGCACAGGGGCTCTCGGATGCGCAGATCGGGTTCTTCATGACGCTGACGCTGCTGGGCGACGTGGTGGTGTCGCTGCTGCTCACGCTGGTTGCGGATGCGTTGGGGCGCCGCAGGACGCTGATGCTAGGGGCGCTGGGGATGGCGGTATCGGGGGGCGTGTTTGCGCTCGAGAGTAGGTATGAGGTGCTGTTGGCGGCAGCGGTGGTGGGGGTTATTAGTCCGAGTGGGAATGAGATTGGCCCGTTTCGGGCGGTGGAGGAGAGTACGCTTGCACAGCTTGTGGGGGAGGAGGGGAGGGCGGATGTTTTGTGAGTTCCGCATCTCTTTACTTATCAGTATCTCTAAGGTAGGGTCTTGACGTACATTTGTGCTGATAGGATGCAGCACATGGTACGTTGCCTTCGCCGTCCTGGGCACATCGACTGGTCTGATCGTTGGCGGTCAGGCCATCGATGCGCTTTCAGCAAGGCAAGGCTGGACAGAACTCGATGCCTACCGCGCAGTCTTTTGGATCTACACTATCGTTGGCTTGACCAAAGCTGTGTGTACGCTCTTTCTGAGCCAGGATTGCGAGCATCAGAAGCGCTCCAAACCAGCCAGCGGAGAGGGAGAAACAGAGCCTCTATTGCCCTCTCAAGACAACAATACACTCTCTACTTCGACTGGCAACGGATTTACTCAAGACCCCGAGACCAAAGCCAAGAAGACGAGATGGAACCCGTTCACTTCAATCTCTCCCAAGAGCCGGGCGATCCTGTTCAAGCTATGCAGTCTCTTCTTCCTTGACTCGCTAGGCTCAGGAATGGTCCCCTTCTCACTAATCAACTACTACCTGGACCGTAAGTTTCAACTACCAAAAGGGAAACTAGGCGGCATAATGAGCGCTACATGGTACGTCACTCTCCATTCTTTTCCACACCATTGCACCACCTAGGCTACTGCAGCCCTCCGAGCAGTGTACACATCACGTCTCCCAAACTGACACACCCAGGTTCCTCTCCACACTGAGCAACGTCTTCTCGGCCTCGGTGTCCCGCCGCCTCGGTCTGATACCCGCAATGGTGTGCACCCACCTCCCGTCCTCGCTGTTCCTCGGCGCGCTCCCCTTCGCGCCCACGCTCGGCCTGACAATCCTGCTCCTCATCGGCCGCAGCATGATGAGCTCCATGGACCAAGCGCCGCGCTCGGCGTTCCTGAGCATGGTCGTGCTGCCCGAGGAGCGCACAGCGGTCATGGGAATTGTGAATATTGCGAAAACGCTGAGTCAGAGCGCCGGGCCGTGGGTCACGGGAGTGCTGGCTGGGAAGGGGAGGTTCTGGGTTGCGTTTGTGGCGGCGGGAGCGCTGAAGGCGACGTATGATGTTCTGCTTTTGACAATGTTTGGGGGAAGGGTACATGCTCGGAAGGCGGAACACGAGGATGCTGTGGACCCTGCCCGGTCTGGTGGGGACAGTGCAGAAGTGTCTGTGGACTCAAGTACAGAGCATGTGGATGGAGAGCGTCAGTCTGTGAGGTAAAAGGTTTTTCAGAAATACGCTTGTTGAGGTGTTGAAACCTGACGTCTCTGTGTATCTAAGTCTATGGTATCTTGTTAAACTCCCCGCTTCCACTTCACACTCATCCTCGTAAGCACGACGTAATCTGCGATATCACAATGACAGCCCAATCATTCATCCTCCTCGTCTATCTCCTCATCATCCACAATCGCAATCCCCTGCTCCAGCGTGCGTTGAACCGTCTCTTGCAACAGCCTCAATAAAGCTTCGACATCTGTCGACCCTATGTCAATATCCTCTCCGTCCTCGCCCCTGAGAGTATCGTTCCACAACGCCTCGTAGTTTGGATGATCAGGATTGATCAACTCCACCCGCGACTTCTTTGGTTTTGGCGGCGGAGGTGGTATATGTGCGAAAGCGCGTGACGTGCTCCTAACCTTGGCGAGCATCTCCTCGTACTCACCTTCGGGCGTAGACTGAGAGGTCACGGCACCACCAGCGGGTATACGCCAAAGATCTGTAGTCTGCCATCTCCGTGGGGGCTCACGGAAGGTGGCACTGGAGTCGGTACCTTGAGTGGGCGCAGTAGCAGAGGAATGGAACGATTTTTGGTCCGTTTTGATCGCCGTGCGGATCACCACACTGAAGTCGCCTCCACCACCGATATCGAAGTAGCCCAGTACGCCGGAATAAATGCCCCTCTTGACGCCCTGTTCTTGCTCTTGCAAGAGTTCACAAGACCGCTTCTTTGGTGCGCCAGTCATGCTACCAGGTGGCAAACTCTCAACGAAGGCCTGAAAACCGAGATTTGGTATCGCCACGGGCGCTCTATGTCCACAAGAGCCGTCGACAGGGTCTTCCCACAACTCAGGGGCGGTGGCCTTGTAAACGCCTGAAGGTATCGCATCGACAACGGTGACGAGTTGCCACACTGTCTCGTACTCCTCCACTTCCATTAACTGGCTAACATGTACGTTCTCGGAGCCATAGATACCGTGTAACTGGTGCCGAGTCAAGTCGACGATCATGAGATTCTCCGCACGCTCTTTGGAAGATGACAGTATAGCGTGAGCGTGTGCTTCTGTGACACCAGGCTTCTTCTGGACAGTACCCTTGATGGGTCGGCATTGTGCAGCCTGGTTGCGCGACCAGGATATAAAGCGTTCTGGAGAGGACGAGAGGATATGTACATTATGCATGCGCATGTAAGCACTGAAAGGTGCAGGGTTCTGGCCGGCGAGTCGCTTGTAGAGATTCCAAGAGTGTTGACAGTCCTCGGATTTGGAAAGGCGGCAGGCTTCCGGTTTGCGCGCACGAACTTCGTTCTGATGCGTCAAGCAAAGTTCGTAACTCTGACCGTCGGCAATCTTCTCTTGACAAGAGCGGACTTGCTCACAGTATGTCTCGCGATCTGCAAAAGCTTTTTTGCATGAGTTGATGTACTGATACATGGGACCTAATTCTTCAAAGGGATCTGGCTTAGGCATCGGTGTGGAGGTTGGTGTGGATTCTCGAGATTTGGCGTCAGCAGTGCTGTGAATCAGGCTCTGTGTCTTTTCGATCCATTCATGGTCGTCGAGTCCCCGGATACTTTGTATGTAAAGTTTCTTGGTCTGGTGATCAAACACAATGCTCCTGGTGATGTACGCAAAACAAATGTCCGGGTATGCGGCGTTCTCTGCAACAGGAACGTTGATCGTTTCCAGCCCTGCTTCGTAGGACGCATAACCCATGAAACCACCCCAAAAAGGAGCCCAGGTTGAAGTTTCGGGCCCTTTCGTGATACGAAGACGGGATAAGGTATGAGACAAGAACGGCCAAGGGTCACTCTCCTTCCACTGCGTATGTACGTTATCGTTCCCATCTCTGAGCTGCAAGATGTGGCTGCCTGCGTAGTAATGCAACCGGAGAGTCTCCCCAGGGATTATTAGACCAATGATGCTGTAACGCCCAGTACCGACTGCCATGGGTACAAGATTCTCCTGAAGGCCGGATTGCAGCACAATCGCTTCGTGCCGTGGGATTTTCAATACTTCGCAGACGTCCTCGACTGTCAGTCGACCACTTCCAGTAGTGACGCAGTGCACGACTTTCGGGGGCAAGCATGGAAGTGTCTTCTTGTCGCCATAAGCGATTAGTGAGGCCAGCTCAGACGGGTGTGGGTTGTGGCTCGCAGGCTCGTTCCTGGTGTAGGTGCTCGTATAGAATCCAAGATCTCTCCGAAAGTCCCCAAATGTCATTGGTCGCAGATGCGAAGACGACAAGGTTGCTTTACCCGCATCGTGGCTAAACATCTTCCTTCGCCGCCAGGATTGTGCATCTTCCCACCAGTTCCGAATGATGTGCGCTCCTTCTTCATTTGTGCAAACTGACTCGGGGTGAAATTGCACACCCCAGAATGGCTTTTGAATGTGCTTCACGCCCATGAGCACTGCACCATTGTGTTCGCTGTCGAAGTCCCACGCCAAAGGTTCCAGTTGAGGACACATTTCCGTCGACTCCCATAGTTGTGCCGGATAACGCACTGCTCGGTTTGTCTGGATTGGATGCCCGAGCTTGACTTGCAATGAGTGGTACTGAGTGGCCTGCAGCTCTTTTACATTTCTGAACAACGATTGCCCTTTGTGCAGGACCGCCGTTACAATGCCATGCTTCGGCTCAACCAGTCTCTCGAGATCGGCGCCAAACGCCAGACACAAGGATTGGAAGCCAAGGCAAATCCCTAGAACTGGCAGAGTGTCTCCATCGCGAAGATTCCAGAGCTCTTTCATGAGACCTACATCTTTGTCACATCCAGCCCATCCAGGACCAGGGCCTGCAATGACTGCATCAAAGTCTTGCGCATACTCGGCGAAGGTTGGATCAACCGACAACCTACTGGTTGAGAAGCGATCGTCATCTATGAAGACTTTTGTAACTTTAGCATCTGTGTTCTGTTCGATCAGAGCGACAATGTTATTGGAGAAAGAGTCGTAGGCGTCTAGAAAGAGGATCCGGCGTGGTGTATTCACAAAGGCCTGTGCCATCTGGTAGGCTTACGTGGCGAAATCCGCTGCGCGATGTTCACCGCCGAAATAGCCGTTGTGCTGGCGCGGGCAAGACGCTCTAGTCTTTTAATATCACTCCCTCGTGTGTTGACCGTATCAGTGAGCACTTTGTGGTGTCTCTGTCTTTTCAAGAATTATGCAGGTCGTTTTTGAAGGTTGGTAGGGTTATGTTCGATTCGCTAGGCGGGGATGCCTTCTACGAGCAAACAGTGGGGTTCTTGAATTTAGTAAAACTCAAAGTGGAAAGACAGATGAGGGGGGTCAAGACGTTGGTGACCGTAAAGGAAAGAGGGACTTTGATAGAGATGACTGATGAACAAAAAGTTAGCTGTGAGCGATAGCGGGCTTTATCGCGGCCGGGGTCATATGCAGGGACCGCTTAGCGCATCTTTCCTCCTCGGGCCGCCGGCGAAACGCTTCGAGAACAAATGTGGAAGGGTCACAGGAGGGTCATGTGGAACGGGCTTCAACGAGCCTGAAACGGAAATTTGCCACAGCATTCCCAGCGCCACGTCGTACAAATGCTAGTTTAGGTAAGAATCGCAAGAGCTGCAACCGTCTATTCAGTTTGCTAAGTAAGTGTGGTGTCACAAGATGTAAGTGTACTGTAAATCTGACAATGGCTATCGTTGTCGTTCAACGCGTGCAATCCTCAACAACCCAATCGGCTTCATCACCTCAACTCGGGTACTGCCTCACTGACACTGCCCAAATCCATTCCTAGCTCATCCCTGCAGCTGCCGTTTTCACAGAGCATGACACCCTCTCTGTCGGCGGCCATGCTCCTGACCAGCTGGTTTCTTTGCTTCAACCACTCTCCACCCTGTGTTCGCACCCTACTAATCGTGCTCAAGCCAGCAGGTCGTTCGCGGTACCTCCTTAGCCATTCCTCGACCCTTTGGCCTTCGCCTGTAATCACAACGTGTCTGACACCCAATTTTGCAGCCACCACTGTGTCCATCAAGCTTGGGAACAGGAAGGGATGCTGCATTGCCTCTGCCTCGAACGCGCTCGCTGTCTCTCGAGCGAGCTTGACGTAACTCTCATCTTCAAGCAAGGCACCCAATCTGTCCAGATTCTGCGCGCTCACGCCGTTGGTACCTGGCTCGGCATTGTCCATGCCGTCCTTCAATCGCATAAGCAAGTCTTGTTGGTTTTCTGAAGTGGAAAAGAAGCCGAGGTACTCCTTGTCCCAGAAGAGCTTGATTTGTGTCTGCTGTAGATCATCGGCCCATTGCAGGTATGACTCGTCAAAAGTCGCTTCATAGAGAGAAACGAGACCAGAGATGAGATACGCGTAGTCATCGGCAAACCCGGGTGCTTCACCTGGACCTTCGCGGTAGACGCGCGTCAGAGTCTTGGAGGAAGAGTTGTAAAGTTCGCGGCGGATGAAGGCAGCTGCTTGTTCGGCAGCGGCGAGGTAGCGTTGCGATCGTGAAGCGTCCGACGAAGAGAGTGCGGCAGATGTGCGTGCCAAAGCCCCAATAGCAAGGCCGTTCCAAGACACAACAATCTTGTCATCGAGAGCTGGCCGTGGGCGCTCCTGTTCACGGTGATCTCGCAACTTCTGTCGGCCTTCTGACAATATCTGCCCTACCTCCTCTTCTGACAGAGCAAACTGCTTCGCCAATTCTTCTGGAGTCATAGTGACTTCGAGCACGTTCTGATTGATAAGCTCGTCGTGTGCATCGTGTTCAGGCGCAACATTCCCCTCGTCCTTGACATTGTAGTAACGCGCTAGAATTTCAGCATTGCGCTCGCCCAGTATATCCTGAAATTCGTTCAGCGTCCATACGTAGAACGCACCCTCACGCTTCTCCTTGTCCGAGGGTCGGTAAAGGGAATCAGCATCCTCGGAAGAGAAAAACCCGCCAGACTGCGAGTGCAGTGGTGGCGATGTGAGGTATGTAGCGATATCGTGAACGGCTGAGAGATGCTCAGAACTCTTGGTCATGAGATAGGCATCAAGATATACGGGCAGAAGCTGCGCCTGGTCGTATAGCATCTTCTCGAAATGAGGCAAGCTCCAGTCTCTCGTAACTGAATAGCGTGCAAAACCGTTGCCAATCTGATCATGAATACCGCCCTTGTTCATGGCATCCAGCGTGGCCAAGACCATGTCTTTTGCTTGTGTGCACTCCTTCACTCCAACGACATCAGCAACAGCGCGTGGGTACTGCGAAAGCTTCAACAGGAAAGCGAGATTCGACGGCGTTGGGAACTTGGGCGCGCTTCCAAATCCGGCGCATTCTGTATCGTACTTGTTCTGAAAGTATTGGTAGGCTTCTTCGAGCAAGTCAAGATCGAGCGTCTCGTGGTCCGCGCCGTCCTTCCTACTAATGTTGCCATCCTCTGTGAATTCTCTAAGCTGGGTGGTGATCTCTTTCGCTGAGTCGAGACATCGCTGACGCTGGTTCTGCCACACATCCCTAATCTTTTCCAAGATGCCAACGAAGCCAATATGATCGCCTCCCATCGTGGATCCAGGCCCCGGCCAATATGTTCCGCCAAAGATAGGCTGCAGGTCTGGAGTGATGAAGGCATTCAACGGCCAACCGCCGCTACCAGTCGTCGCCTGGACATAGTTCATGTATATACGGTCGACGTCTGGGCGCTCTTCGCGGTCAATCTTGATGGGAATGAAGTTGTCGTTGAGCAGCTGGGCGACCTCGTTGTTCTCGAAAGACTCGCGTTCCATGACATGGCACCAATGGCAGGCGGCATAGCCTATGCTAATGAAGATGAGGCGGTTGGACTTTCTTGCCAGCTCGAGCGCTTCTGGTCCCCACTGCTGCCATGCGACTGGATTGTTCATGTGCCCGCGTACGTACGGCGAGCGGCTCTCATTGAGACGGTTGGTGAGCCGAAGGCTGTCACCAGCGCTAGGCGTGGATTGTGTAGCCATCCTGAGCACCGAGGTGTGGAATTTGAGCAGCTGCGCTCTCGAGGGACGTTGTGGTGGGGCAGCGGTATGTGTAGAGTGACTCGATATGCGGCGGGGCGGTGTCGAAGTTGGGGCAGAATGCGCACAGGGTCCTCGCAGTTGAAATCGTACCTGAGGCATGCACCAGCGCGAACAGGTGGAGGAGCTCAATAAGCACGCCCAGCGCAAGGCGAAATGCGGCGAGACATGGGGCGCAGGGATGTGACAGCTCCAGCCCCGCGCTCCGTCATCGCGCGCCTCGGGATTGGTGGTCCGACAACCATCATGCTCACGGAATGCTCGCGCCTGATCTGAACAAATTTTCTGGCGGGTGTCTATCCGGAAGTTATCGAGATAAGAGCATTAGATAAGCCTGGTAAGGCTGTCGGTACACGGGGACTTTATATGACTACATTGATCAGAAGAACGACTCGCTAGGACAGCAGAGGTGGTTTGCTGTTAGGGAACGAACTTTTCGTAAGAAAGACAGACCGCTGGTGGATAACACTGTGGAGGTTAAGACGTATCGTATATATTGTACATAAAATTTGGAGATTCCATCGAAGTACAGGTCGCTTAGCTCAGTTGGTTAGAGCGTGGTGCTAATAGATAATACCTTGATACGCCAAGGTCGCGAGTTCGACCCTCGTAGTGACCATCTTCTTTTTGCCTTGCCATTGCCTTGCCATTGCCTCCTATTGAACACAATGGGTTTCAATCTTTTTGTCGCCATGCGCTTTAGGCAGTGGTCGAAACCTCTGTTTTCCGAACAGAGAACAACAAGTGGCTATAGCTCAATGCATTTTGCACATTTGCGATTTGGAGACGCTTGAACGATCACAACATGTGTTCTGTAGAAATGGTGTAAAGCCACAAAGTCATTGGCCCCCAAGCTTTCAGACCTGGGTGGTTAGTTCAGCTTGCGAGTAGATGTTGAAGATGATGATGCCTTAGTCAGAGAACCCAGTACATCTGGTGTGCACGTATATCATTGTTCACGGCTTGCAGTCTGCCTTGATTGTGCCGTTATTGGTTCTGATCTTGCTGACCTAAGAACAGAATGTAAGTGATCAACACTGGAGTCGAGTCTGAGGCTCTTGTCCCTCTAGTCCGCCCGTTGCTGTCCATGAGATGCGATGACTGTGCGGTTCAAGCAGAAGGCCCGGCTGTTGAAAGGACTAAGACGCTCAGAAGTAGTTTCGATACTCCAGTCGGTTCGTATCATGCACTCTGTAGATTGCCTGCAAAGGACATTGGGCCTAGGGAAGAAGTTGTTGTCGCAAGTTTACACATCATGACAATCGACAAAGGTACATACACTGTTGAATCTACACGTAGTATATATAGGCAAATCTAAGCTTGGTGGGCGTTCTAGGCAGGCCGCTTTTTCGACTTCAGGTGCCCATTGATAGGTCCCATACACAGGGTCAACTGTGTCGGCCAGATCGAGATTCGATTGAGTCACTGCATTGTAGCCGACTTTACGCATTCTTTTATTGTGGGTGGTCTTTGGGCGCCAAAGGTATAGTGAATGTAAACATCAAAAGCCAGCGTTGAGGCGAAGTGCAATCTGACTCCAAACGCGATTGAAATCAACGGAGACAGTGGCCCCCAGTTGACAGGCCATTGAGAGGTAGACTTCCGTATATCGAATTTGATCACGTCCATCAAGGGTGTGTGTCAAGGGGTTTTGGTATACAGCTCATTCGGTTAGATTGCAAGTATTGCCGAGCAATACCTCGACTCATGGAAGCATGTTGTGGTCGGAACACACGCACACCCTGAAGGAGCCTGGTATCGGCACTGCTGTCGCTGTAAAGACAGACCGACATCATGGCTCTGTATGCACACCTGTTGGAGATATCGTGACGACCAATACGCTCTCCGCTGCAATTACAACTTCCACCCCAACCCATGTATGACACGAAACTTCGAGGCTCGGACTTCTGCCGCAGTCGCAACCGAATCAATGCGGAAGCGTAGCGTACTGGGTGGATATCGTGGCGCACGCTAGACCGGATAGCTAGCGGCGCGCAAGCGACCCCGGTGAACTGCTCGGTCACAGCTCGGCTGTTAGTACGTGCATACCTACACTTCCTCTCACATTGCGGGATAAAAGGCAGCCTAAGGATGTGAGCCAAGTATTCCACTACACAACAGTGAAGTTGGGGAAACGTAAGAAAACACCTTAGAATACTTTTTTGCCTACAATGTAGGTAATGGTTAACTAAATTTCAGCTTTGGGTATCATGATAGCTGCAAGTTCTGTCTTGAAGTTGGTCAGCTTAAAGGTCGCTTATCCGCCGTTTTCCCCGAACTGTGAGAGACCCTTTGTGCCAATCTTCAAATGCTCTGTCTGTATCGCCATGTTGGCGTGCAGAATTTCGTTCTTTTGAGCATTACTGCAGCATTGCGAGACTGACTCGGAGCAAACATTTTGAGCCCGAGGAAGACTTTAGAAGGAGCATGTTCCGCGAAAGCTGTGGTCAGCCGCTATCCATAGAACTTGTTGTTCTGCTTCTACAATCCCATGCCCTTGTTCCTTAACAGAGTGTATGTTCGCATCGCGCATGCTGTCGCTTTGGAAATCTTGGTGATAGGGAGACACGATAGTAGATTGCCGGGAGCCGCTGGAAACCATAATCGATCGTCCGTTCGTGGTAATGCCCCTCGCAGGCGCTTTACTGGCTACGAGTTTTCAGTGACAGCCTTAATTGCCGACTGCAGACAACAATGTGGTTGAGCAGCGCTTCAAGAAGATATCAGGATACTACTGCCGAGCATACGATGCTTACAACGAAGTCGAGCTGTAAGGATGCTACAAGATGAGCTAATTGACTGTCATGTCTGCGGTCGTGTTGATCTTGACGGTAGGATGCGGTTGCATGCTGAGGTACAGATTGTCCCAGTTGCCCTGCACTCCGGCACTTCTGAGGTCGCAACGACTCCCAATGGCTGTTTTGACAGAGACAATGGAAGTACATAGGAGACCTAGAGTCCTTCTAATGTTATCGTTGGCAAGTTTTCCTAGACACATGTGGCATTGCTTATCGGTGATGACGAGCGTGGTGGAGCGTCTGGTCGCGTGTGGTGTATTGGCGGACGTGCCGTTCGTGCATCGAAACAGTGGGTGCCGGAAGACGGTTCCAAGATAAAAAGATGGTTGGCTCAGCGCAACCACAGGATATTGTGACGAATAGCGCAGAGCTGTGCGTCTGTACAGACTCGCAGCCGGCTGCTCAGCTCGAACAGCTTCCGAAGGAGCATCTTCGTTGAAACGACATCATCGCCGTGGCCTTCCATCCAGAAGCACCTGGGCAACGGCGAACCGTGGTCCTTCCAACAAACGGAGCCCGGGCCACGAATTTTCCATCGCCTCGCATGTAATTGGCCCGGCCCTCCCGAGATTGCCCGACCTTGTTGGCAGCGGAAAAGCGCTCAAGGCTGACCCTGGAAAAAGGAGACGCGCTGCGAAGCCCACCGCGTTCGGGGTGGATTCAAGCTTGAAAAGGCATCTGGACACATGTGAAGCCCCAGTTTACAGTTCTACTGTGTACAGGTGCGGCAGCTGCCAGATTGCAGTGTGTGCGCAGCTGGGTTCGGCTGTTGTGGCTGCTACAGCAACGCCTCTGGTTTCTCCCTTGAGATGAGCAGAACAGTGATCAATGGCAGTATGTTGATCATCAATTGAATGCCAACATGTTATCTGGCCCAATCGCAGCTTTTTCGACATAGAGATCAAGGCGAAACGGCCCTCCGTGCTCTTCTGGAAATACGCACAGCCGCCCCGAGGCATCGAAGAGGTCCCGGAGCAGCGGCGGCCTGAGCGCTCTTGGCAGCGTTAGCGCACCTTCTCCATTGAAAATCTGCATCGCCAACTGCTTTAATAGCTTCCCTTCCCCAACCCTCAACCTCATCCCTTTCATTCCCCTCTCCACTCTTACGGTCCAGACAGAATCGAAAAGATGAGCCAGGATAAGGCGCGCACCCCCAATCGATTCGTAATTGACCCAAATGCTAACTTCTGTGCAGAGCGCCTTCGGCATGCGTAAGTCGCTCCTTCTCAGCCGTCAGGAGTAGCATCTTCAGCTGCAGCTGCATCCGATCAGTATTTTGCGGATTTTCATCTCAACGACATCCATCGCACCTGCCCTCGCAGGATCTCGATGACCTCGATGAATTTGCAAGTGCTGTGACGATGACAGCTGGCTGTCGACAGTGGTCTCAATCGGCTTTACGTATACAGAAACAAAGCTAACATGCAAGTTCAGCCGGCTTCGTGGTCGACTTCTTGAGTACGTTCTATTCCTGCATCAACAAATCCCATCATGATAAGGGCCAATGGCTCCCTATCTTGATAGGATCTTGTTGGCAACCTATCCATCAATGGTTCTTTCGCTAATTCTATCTCAGTGGGTGGCGTTTCCGCCGCCGTCTCGAAGACCGCTGCCGCCCCTATCGAGCGTGTTAAGCTCCTCATCCAGAACCAGGTAAGCATCAGCTCCATTAGCGTGCTAGTCTATGTTCTGACACTTTTCGCAGGATGAGATGCTTAAGTCCGGCCGTCTCGACCGCAAGTACGATGGCATCACCGAGTGCTTCAAGCGTACTGCCCAGAACGAGGGTGTCCTCTCTCTCTGGCGTGGTAACACCGCCAACGTCATCCGTTACTTCCCCACCCAGGCCCTGAACTTCGCTTTCCGCGATACATACAAGTCCATGTTCGCCTACAAGAAGGAGCGTGATGGTTACGCCAAGTGGATGGCCGGTAACTTGGCCTCCGGTGGTGCCGCTGGTGCCACTTCCCTCCTCTTCGTCTACTCCCTCGATTACGCCCGTACCCGTCTCGCCAACGACGCCAAGTCCGCCAAGAAGGGTGGTGACCGTCAGTTCAACGGCCTCGTAGATGTCTACAAGAAGACCCTCGCCTCCGACGGTATTGCCGGTCTCTACCGTGGTTTCCTTCCCTCCGTTGCTGGTATCGTTGTCTACCGTGGTCTGTACTTCGGTATGTACGACTCGATCAAGCCTGTCCTCCTTACCGGTAGCCTCGAGGGTAACTTCCTTGCCTCTTTCGCTCTTGGTTGGGCCGTCACCACCGGTGCCGGTATCGCTTCTTACCCCCTTGATACCATCCGTCGTCGCATGATGATGACCTCCGGTGAGGCCGTCAAGTACAAGGGTACCATGGATGCCGCCCGCCAGATTGTCGCCGCCGAGGGTGTCAAGTCCCTGTTCAAGGGTGCTGGTGCCAACATCCTCCGTGGTGTTGCCGGTGCCGGTGTCCTGTCCATCTACGACCAGGCCCAGCTCATCCTCTTCGGCAAGAAGTACAAGGGTGGATCCGGTTAAGCGCCTTCCGCCTTTCTTCGATACCCCAAAACGAGTTCACGAGGTGGAAGCAGATAATCGCGACGCGAGGGGACGAGTTGTGTGTAGAGGTGAATGATGGAGCATATCAAGCCCGTCATGGAAAGCACGACCCGGTGGTAAAACACCTTGTACTTTACTTTGCCCTGTATCACTCGTCATATCCGGCTTGCAGTGCTTTGTCCATTTACCCCTTTCCTAGGTGTTCACTTTCCATCGCTTGGAGCATGGGAAAACTAGCGGTTTATAGAAAGATTTCGAGTTCCTTTGAGAAACATCATTCCTCTTCTACGTGATGTATAAGACATGTTATACGTCTCTATCTAACCACCTCGTTATGTGCCAACGCCCAACGCCCCCACTTGCTGATCATTTCTTGCTATTCACAGCTCTCCAAGCTGCTTCTTCTGCATCCTTCAGCGCTCCACCAGCCCTGGACAACATATTCCACGCCTGAGCCCCAATACCCTCTGCCACCCTGTCTCCACCTCCAATGCCACCGCCTTGCGTATAGGGCGCATTGTCGGGTGCTTGCTGATATCCGGGAGGGTGCTCCAGACTCCTCCTCTCGCTCCCTTCTACCGCAGTCGGTGTAGGTACCGCACCGCCTGCATTCGCGTTTTGGAACGGGCTTGCTACCGGTCCCAAATTCAGCATCGTGGGGCCTGGCTTGCTCGCCATTGTCGACGTCACCGTCGAGCGCCCAGCGAGCTGCGAGTCGCTCGGCGGCGGCTGCGTGAACTGCGGCGGCGGTGCGTACACCCTTGTCTCTGTCGAGATGTGCGTTGCCGTGTAACCTGGCTGGGGCGGTGGAGGCCCGTTGGAGTTTGGCGGCGCTGTAGCGGTGGGCGTCGGACGGGCGCCTGGCTGGGGCGCAGGAGGTGCAGAGGAATCTACTGTTGTAGTGGCGGGCACGTATCGCGAGGTGGACGTTGGCGCAAGATTGGAGCCATCGTCAGTCTGAGGCGTGACGCCGTCAGCCTTTATGGGCGCGTTCTTGTAAGTTGGGATTGGTGGCATCGTGAAATGGAATCGATGCAAGCGCGCGGTCTGCGGTCGAGCAGAAATGATTTGAAGTACTTGATGGTTCTAAGAAGCGCAAAAAGTATCCTATAGTGCGAGTCTGTTATGCGAAGATTGTTGCTGCCTTGGGAAAGCGTCTCGTTGGCTTCTTTGCAATGCGACGACCAAGGTGATTGCCGTTTCGGGATTCTGAATGATGTCATTTGCGTGTCAGCACGTGACGTTACCCGATCGAGCGTTCTGAAGGCGACACACTGCTCAAGCCTACCAGTTACATCAAACAAATAGCAGTAAATCGGCTTCATAGCCTTTGATCTTATGGCCTCTATATCTCATCATGACTCCTCATCATGACTCCTACGAACTGTCGTGCAGATTCCAATCTCTTCCGGTACCTAGATACTGACACCCATTTCGATCATCAGGCGACCATCCTTCGGTACCTGGGTACGCTTCCAGTCAGAAGGACGTCTGTCATATTGCGAGAAGCTTGTGTATGCAATGTTGCTCGGATGCCAAATACGACCAAGTCAATTCAGATAAGTATTTCTAAACGACTCACATCATGTAGTGTCAGATCTGAATGAAAAATTACATCTCGACGCTCTGCTGTTGAGACACCATTGATACGGATGGTGCCACGGCGGGCATCCCTTATTTGTGTAGAATGCAATCGTCATGTCCTCATGTGTCCCGTTAGTAACGAATCTCGGTTCTGACCTGGACTGTGCTCCCGTCGACCCTGGTGGGCATCCGTTTCGTGACAGGCATCACGCTCACAGGCCCTCAGCTTCACCTTGCGGCAACATCAACTTGGCGTTTGCAATGCCCAGCTTCTTGTCTCCTTGGCTTCCTGCTTTTAATATTGGCATAATCTGTGGCTGTGCCGACAGCCATATGAACGGCTGTTCGGCGCAGTCGACACGTCTTCTGAGAGACGTTTTACTGTCAATCTACAATCGAGTGATGCAGTTTCTTCGTTCCGCTCTCACCGACATCCGCCCTAGAGTCTTGGCACCCCCCCATTTTCCAGGGGAACAGCGGACACAAATAGCTGACCGCAGTGAGGTGCCTCAATAGACCCAGTTAGCTATCAGTCGTGTTCATCTCTCGCCACTCACATCAACTCCTTTTTCTCCATTGTGTGGATCCGCAATGTTACAATCAACTTCCTTCCCTTGCTCTGTTTTTTTTACGAGGGACGGACGGCTGTCATTTGTGCAAACATGATGCTTTGAGGGGAGCTTCTCTGCTGGAAATGAGGTTGGCGTAGATGCATGTCAAGTGGGCTCTCGTGCATATACCAACGACCCCTCTCAGGTTGACGATGTATGCGTCTGTCACCCGAGTCAGGCATGTAGGATCTTGGGACAGGACGCGCATGCGCATGCACACATCCGTTCATGCCTACAAAGAACGGAGTGAAAAGTACCTACAGATATCGCAAAACACCAATATGCCATCTGGCGCTTGCAATGGCGCAAACTTCCATCAGGATCCAATCTCATGCCGAATCATCGCGACATTATACGCTGCATGACGACGATTCTCGGCATGTCAAGATCTGATGTTGGGTCTGACATGGGTTCTCCACATCACACATTGTTCCTGCGCGCAGCAGTCCCGCTCAATTTCATCATTGCCCTTTCAAGTTACCGTCACGTTTCGTCGTCGAGGCCCCTTGACTTGGCAGCGCGAAGAGTGGAGGGTCTCGCTGAAATTCGTTAGTCGTTTCAAACATATCCCTCTTGGCTCGTACGGATGTTGGCTGTTTTCCGCGTCTCCTACGGATCCTGGTCAAATTAAGCAATGTGCCCCGTTTTGAATCGCATGGCCTCCGCTGTCGTGGCCAAATTTGGCAAAGCTTCGATGGTGCGGAAACAGTCGAAACAAGTCCTGGAAATTGCTGGGCATTGCTTGTATGACTTGGGAGTGAACGTCGGATTCTATGACAAGCCGGAGTCCGGATGCTGTATTCTCTATATAAGAGAGCTTGCTCTGCTGGTATGCTATTCTTCAGCCCAGCTCTTCCATTCTTTTCCAACCCCAACACTCCAGTCCTTCGCTTCAAATCTTCAGTCACTCTTTCTTGAACTCGTCAACACTTCGACACAATGAAGTTCAGCACCATCGTCTCCCTCGGCCTTACAGCCATCACCGCTCTGGCAGCGCCCACTCCTAGCATGATCGAGAAGCGTGCTGTTTCCCTTCAGGATGCTGCCACTGTCGGATACGCTACCACCAACGGTGGCACCACTGGTGGAAAGGGAGGTAAGACTGTCAAGGTCGCCTCTCTTTCCGAGCTTCAGGCTGCTGTCAAAGGCGACTCTGCCGCTATCGTTCTCATCACTGGTCCCATCAAGGGTTCCGGTGAGAACGTCAAGGTTGGCAGCAACAAGTCCGTCATCGGACAGAACAGCAAGGTTGTCCTCGACAACTTCACCATCACTGTCAAGGATGTCAAGAACGTCATTCTCCGTAACTTCGCTATGACCAAGGTCGTTGGTGGCGATGCTGTCGCCATTCAGAAGGTAAGATTCGAAACCTTCCCACTTCACTATCGTGTACTGACAGCGTTCTCAGGCCCAGAACATCTGGGTCGACCACCTCGATCTTTCGTCCGACCGTGACCACGACAAGGACTACTACGATGGTCTTCTCGACATCACCCACGCCGTCGACTACATCACCGTCACCAACACCTACGTGCACGACCACTGGAAGGCGTCCCTGATCGGCCACTCCGACTCCAACGGCTCCGAGGACAAGGGCCACTTGACCGTCACCTACGCCAACAACTACCTGAAGAACCTCAACTCGCGCGGTCCCTCGTTCCGCTTCGGTACCGGCCACTTCTTCAACAACTACTACGAGAACGTCTCCGACGGCATCAACACCCGCCAGGGCGCCCAGCTCCTTGTCCAGAACAACGTCTTCTCCAACTCCAAGAAGGCCCTGTACTCCACTGACGGTGGCTTCGCTGTTGAGTCTGGCAACGACTTCGGTGGCGCCAAGAACACAGCCCCCAAGGGCACTTTCACCAAGGCTCCCTACACCGTCTCCGGTCTCCTTGAGGCTTCCAAGGTCAAGGCTGCCGTTGTTGGCACTGCCGGTAACACCCTCTCTTTCTAAGCATTTGCTTGAGAGAGTCGGTCATACTAGGCGGGAAATTATCTGGGGGAGTATGCAAGTTTGAGTTGCATGACTGAGAGGATTGGAAGGGGTTTTACTTCAAACGAAAAGACGTCCGGCATTCTTGTATATATTTGCGCTGGCCGTGGATTTAGATATACAATGCTACGGCAGCAATTGCTTACAACTCTACATCTTCATCCCGTGTGGTCAGTAAGGCCTGGCGGAAGACTGTTAAGTGATGGAAGGATTGCCTGACTGCCGCCCTCATGTTGTGACCCAGTAATACTACGGCTTCTCCTTAAGTCCTATCGTTCCCAGCACCCCATTCACAATAGTCGAGTTCGTTTTTCACCTCGACCTACTCCTAAACGTATGGATCTGTTCTGCTGAGCTGTAGCTAGCTTCTTAGCATTCTCACGAAGCTGGTTGTAAGTACAAATCACTTGCAATGATACGCGGACTGAGCATTGGCTTATCATGTATTTCGTGGGTCGCACACCGAAACAGGCCACTCCGTTGCAAAGCCATGCAACCTAGAGATCTCCACTGCCAAAGACATTCAGCAATTCGTCAGACTGAAAAATTGAAGCAAGCTTGTTCGTCTGAATTGGGTGCATCTCAAACTTATGGGAAAGTTTATTTGGATGATCTGCGAACGTAATTCTTGTTGCAGGTATCATGAACTTAATCTAGGATAGGGAGTTCGAGGTTTCAAGGCTCTTAGTCATGTTGTGCCATTCGGAGGAAGCTGAGTAGATTCTCAAAGACATGGAAGTATTGCCCTTTGATCAAATTGAACCCGGAACGAGAATTGACCCGTCTTTATGGTCCTGGAAATCTATCCGTCACCACGAGTAGTGCTGAATAGGTCCACATAAACGAACGGCACATGTGAGAGACATCCGTTGTAGCATGAATCATGCTATATTGGACACTGCCATTCCCTGAGAGATGTAATGAAAAGAAATTGAGACGAATCGAGGATTTACTGTGATGTAGCGGCTGGTGATGGAAAGAACTGACAATAGGATTCCCCGAGAGGCCTCCGTATGCCAGCATCATGAAGCAAGTCGCGTCGACAGACAATTCAAGCGCTTCAGCCCAGTTTTGTGGCTACTCGAACCGTCTACTTAGAAACGTGGGACCTAACGACATCTCTCCAGACGTATCATTGCTGTGTTTGTACGTGTGTTACAAATCCCTCGCTGCTGTTAGTATCATCTCTGTCGATACCAAGTCGTCATTGCTCTTTGACGACGATCTGGTTAGTGTGATCGGCCGACTGATTTTCTTTACACAGCGTAGTGATAGAGTATGGTAATCAAGACATAGCCACCTGCCTCGATGCATGTATTATCGCGAGGGTGAGGCCGAGCCTTCCGATCTGCGCTGAGATGTGCGCTATGTACCAAACTGTGCGTGCTAAATCTCTTGGACTGGTGCATGCACTGCTTCAAGGATGAGTAAAAAGTTCTCACGTGAATCTGGGGCTGTGGAGTCGGAGTTGTAGGAACTATACAAGTGGTTGTTGATTCAATCAAGCAAGGTCACACTTTTGTTTCTCTTGCATTGAGATTCCTCTGACGACGCAGCATTATCTTTCAGAGGGTTTGTAAGTACAGCGGTGATTTCCGTTACGACCGACTTCGTGAGGCGCTCGCAACCGTACGGGTAGGTAGGCGAGCTCACCGTTAGAATGATGCGTCATCAACCTTTATGAGACAGCAGAATTTTATGCACCATAGAACCAAATGTATGGTTATCGACAGAATTTGGGATATATCGAAAGTCGCTCAAGGGTGGAGTTGCACCCGCGTACAATGCACAAGTGCAGTGCGTTCGTACCGGCTTTCTGCGCTAGCAGCGCCAAGAGCATCCACCCACCTCGCTTAGGTCCATTTTGCGATCATCGAACAACTTTGCAGCTTCCTTCGACCAGCCGTCAACTAACATCGCCAGCCGCCGACATGTCTGCCAACGCCCTGAACAAGATCGCGCCCAACAGCCCCTCGAGGCAGAGCCCTTCGGAGATCGAGACCAGCATCGCCAACGCAAGTTTACCGTAGTCAATGGGCATGCGACCGCAGGACTAACCATTGCGCAGGCGTTGACTGACCTCGAGAACAATGTCCCCGACCTGAAGAGCTCTCTGCGCCCTCTGCAGTTCGTCTCTGCCCGCGAGGTAAGATAAGCCTCCACCTAAAGCGCATCGAGCGCTCGCACACCTTCCACGCATACCCACATCCATACTTTGATCGAAGAGGCGGTGGGCACTGGGCAGCACAATTTGCTGACACCAGGATTCTTAGATCGAAGTTGGTCACGGACGTAAGGCTATTGTCATCTTCGTCCCCGTCCCTCTCCTCCAGGGCTGGCACAAGGCCCAGCAGCGGTAAGCACGACTTTGTACTCAGGAAAATGGCGAGCGTCCACTGACACATGCCAGTCTCACCCGTGAGCTCGAGAAGAAGTTCTCTGACCGCCACGTCCTGATCGTTGCCTCCCGCCGCATCTTGCCCCGCCCCAAGCGCTCCAACAGGTCCCGCACCAGCCAGACCCAGAAGCGCCCCCAGTCCAGGACTCTCACCGCTGTCCACGACGCCATCCTGTCCGACCTCGTCTACCCCGTCGAGATTGTTGGCAAGCGTCTCCGCACCCGTGAGGATGGCTCCAAGATCCTCAAGGTCGTTCTCGACGAGAAGGAGCGTGGTGGTGTTGACTACAGGCTCGACACCTACACCGAGGTCTACAAGCGCCTCACCGGCAAGGGCGTCAACTTCGAGTTCCCCCAGTCCGCTGCTGAGTACTAGACGTGCTGCTGGCGGTTGTTTTGTTTAGCCTGGGCATTATACGGTTCAGGAGTACGGCTTCGGAAATGCATCATGTATCCGGCATCAAAATGGAATGAGATGATATGAGCCCGCGATGGGCACCCTTTCAAGATACCACTGCAATTGAGTTCTTTTTTTGTGACGGTCACTCTTGACTCTCAGTGTTCTCCGCTCTACTGACGGTCCAGCTCAGGGTAATGCCTGAATATGCCGTTGCTAAACGGCTTCCTCCTGTCGCTCGCCAAATACTCCTTAACCCCACTTGCCCCCTGCACACTCTCAAAGAAGGTCCCAAACAACAGCTTGAAGTCACCCTTCCTAGCCTCCATCTCCTTCGGAAAAGCAAACAGCAGTCCGCTCAACACATGCCACAGTGTCGTATCCGCATAACTCAGCTTCTCACCCACCAAGTACTTCCCCATCCCCTTCCCCTCATTGCCCTTCAGTGCTCTTTCGAAGAAATCCAGAAACTTTGGAATCCGAGCCTCCCTGAAATCTGCCGCTTTCTTTAGGCTTTCCTCCTTCTGGTCCTCATAGTACTTTCCCGTTGCAACAGGGTGGTGCGTGTCGTGCGCCTCGTTATTGAGGTCTAGCGCGGTCAGCGCGTACGACAGGATCCAATGCTGCTCCGCCGTGTTGGCGCCTGCGAGGTCCAGTTTGGGACCCAGGTATGACAGGATCGAGGGCGTTTGGAACAGCAGGAGCGGTTCGCCGTTCAAACCTTCGCCGGGGACGCGCAGCGCGGGAGGTGCGAACACAGGCGGGTTGCCGTCTGCGCCAGTGGAGGAAGGATCGATGAGAGATACGATTGCTTTGACGCCTGTACCTGTCAGCTCGAAGTCGTGTTATGCAGTCGGAAGCTATTGCAGTGGGTTGCTGTGTCGACTGTGTCGAGCTAATGGTTTGTACATACCATCTTCGGTCTCGTTAGCGGTATCTTTGTAAGATACACCGGCGGCTTCGAAGGCTAGTCGAATGAATTCTCCTCGTCCTGGGATGCCAGGCCAATAGAGCAGCTCGTATGGAGGGCTGCTGGTGTCTTTCTTGCTGGTAGCCATGATAAGTAGTCACAGGAAGGGTGCAATGTCACGAGAACTTAGGATTAAAGGGATTCTGAAGAGGCTCGAGATCGGATATCGTGTTCTGTAGGCAATTGTCATTCAATTGCCGCTACGATTTATGTAAGTAGTTCGTGTGTGGAATGCTTTCGTGATGTGTTGTCAGCAGCACTAATGAGATCAGCGTCATTTTGTGGGGAAGCTCCAGCAGAGCTGCACGGCGTTAATAACGGCTCTTAGTCGCGAAACGTCCCTTCTTTCGGTGCTTTTGATGAACGCATGCTCTATCTTACAGTATGTGCATGCACAGGCTCTGGCTCCACATCCGCTGCGTGTTAGTTCTTGGGTAAGCATTGCATTATTGTCCTGTACAGTAAGCGCTGTCGAAGCAGTGCATCATCGTCTAGCATGTTGCTGCAAGCAAATGACCGGTGAATTGCGCGAAGCTTCTAGGTCCCCTTGTGTGCTTCGTACGCGTCGCTGATACGATCGGGACGCCGCATGCTGCATGAGCAGCTGGGCTGAGTGTTCTCGTTCCCTTTGTGTGCCACGTCCAGCGGGCGATACGCTCGCCCGCCTGTGCCCCGCACCACAGCAACTACGTGCAGAGAATGACTGCGCCTTGTTGAGTTGTATCGATCCTCGTTTGCCATACTAAAGGATACTTTCTACACCCTCTGGCCTTCACGTTCTATCAAGAGGCATCTGTGACTGACCCCACTTCCTTCTTAGACGAGCTAGCGCTTAGCTCCCGCACACGCGCTGTTGTTGCCTCTGTCCGTGGACCGTAAAGACGCGCAAGTAACCTTCACAGCCAGAGTGTGCTTTGTAGACCTTGCCTAGCCACATGGTCGGAATCCTCAATATGGCGAACTACGATCTAACCCACTATCTAAGGCAGATGGAGAGTTTTCGAGCAGCTGATCATGCGAGAGACAATCTCGTAAACGTAAGCGCAGCCGATGCGGAACATGTAGGCGTGCCTACACTAACAAGCACAGGAACTTATTGAGAAGCTCTCAGGTCTCCTTCAAGAGCATGCCGATGTGAAGAGCGACTATCTGAGTGAAAAGGATAGCAGGAGAAACTATCAGAGTAAAGTCGAAGATGCGCAGAGAGCTATGATTGAACAGGAGCGCAAGCTGGTAAGAACGAACTCGATCCCATCGCATGCGTTACTTCCACTGTATTTCTACCTTCGAGTGATTATCGGTCATCGTATCACAGCCCAGATCCTCATACATTGCTCTCGTTAGCAGTTCACGGCAATATTCCGTACTGCGAATGCCTGTACTGACTAACTCTTACAGGATGCTAGCTCTTTCGTCCTCGCGCTTATCGATGGAGATGGTGCTATCGTAAGTGTATAAGCTTCTAGTCTCGTTTTCGTCTGAGTGCAATCGACAGTCTGCGCTTCGACAGGCTCCATTTAGTATCGATGTGAAACGACTTACCGTGAAATTACCCTGTATCCTCACAACTGGCAACCTCTCACACCCTTCGATAGCCTGCACTAACTATCGTTAGTTCCAAGATGCCCTTCTGCAGGCAGCTGCTGGTGACGGTGGCTCAGAAGCTGCGTCCCGGTTGCACCGTGCTATTCACAATCACATATCGTCTCTGTACAACAACTCTGGGACCTGGCCAATCATGGTTCAGGTTTATCTGAGCCTCGACAAGCTAGCTTTCAAACTACAGCAGGTTGGGTTGCTACGCCATCCTCAGGAGCTCCGCTCCTTCGCTCAGCGATTCAGCGTCAATCAGTCTTTATTTAGTATTATTGATGTCGGTCAAGGCAAAGAACGAGCAGACCACAAGATTAAAGGTGCGTCCAACGCCTGGAACGAGAATGTTCATGAGCTGATAGCAAGATAGAAATGCTGCGCACCTTCAGTGACAACCCCACTTGCCGCCATATCATTTTTGGTGGCTGTCACGACGCCGGCTATCTCCTAAACCTCGATCAATTCAAGCACAATGAAGCTAAAGCGAGCCGTATCACCCTTCTCGAATCTACCCCAGCGTACAGAGGATTCACGGAATTGCCGAACTTCAAACATGCCAACTTCGATGATGTCTTCAAAAAAGAACCCTTACCTGATTCTGCTCCTGCTGTCAGTTCTGCGGTAGCTGCGGCCTCAATTCCACCACCAGTACGTACAATGACAAACAGAACGCCTCCCGCAGCGTCTGCATTACCAGCGGTAGTCAGCCCCTCACCAAGTACACCTGCACCTTCCGTGTCAGCCACCGAATCGAGTGAGGATTCTACTTGGGCTAGCGTTGGCAAGATCACTACCGAGCGTACGAAGAGTATCTCGATTGCGCCCACCACTGGCCTCAAAGCAAACGCAAAGAAGAAGTACGCTTATTTCAACAAGAAAGAACAAAGACTTGACGAGCCACTGCCGGCTCGCGATCGAAACTCTGGGGACAGTCTCGACTCTCGTATGAAGAAGAGTGGAAAAAAGATGTGCAACAACTTTCATCTAGGCGGTTCATGCGCACAAGGCAAATTTTGCCATTTCCAGCATGAGCCCAAACTCAGCCCAGGCGAGCTAAATGCCCTGCGTTATAAAGCCCGCAGCTTAGCCTGCAATAATAGGTACTGCGAAGACGTTGACTGCTGTGAGTTAGCCCCTGATGCTGAGAAAGATAAATTCTGACGACGAGTAGATCTGGGCCATCAATGCGCCAACGAACGTGACTTCAACTTCTGTCGCTATGAGAACACCTGCCATTTACGTGCAACACATGGTATGGATAAAGAGAAGTATGTGAGAGTCGATAGGAACGGAGTCGAAGAATACGCACCCTAAACGTTGGTCTTGTTGGAAGGTGAAAAACAGCAACGTTCCACCACAACTACAACCAAGTTATTTGCAGTGTTTGTCTTTGGGCTATGTCATGGCTGGTATAAACATCACCTTTTGCATACAAATAGTAGTGAAATCTTAATGCAAGCTTGCCTCATTGGTATACAAAACATTAGGTGTCATAATCTCGAGAAATCACTCGTGTGACGGTCCATCGCTGAACAGATATCGTTGACTTCGTAAAGCGAACTCAAATCAACCAACGAGACCCAGGGACCATACTTGGAAGTCAGGCGAGCACGCAAGACTCCAAACAGCCTGGCACAAACATCGACTCCCCAATTCTCACTTTACTCTATGTCTAGACACGCGAGCGACGACCCCAGCCCTGTCTGTATCACTGTTAGCGCTAGTTTACATTTCAATTGACATGGCACTTACCTAGTGCCTTCATTGATTCGGTGGTAAGTAATGACACCGAGCACGAAGGTCGTAAACCAGACAACCAAGCTCAAGAAGGAGAACGCCTGCGCCGCCTTCCACTGACCGCAATAGTTGCTGCGACTCAAGCTGAGGCCGCTCCACGCCCACGCGCTTCCACATCCAGCGCCGTTGAACCATATGACTAGCACAGCGAATACGGCGGCCCAACCTGCTGTGAAGACTGATGTATGTTAGTTCATCTCTTGGTGTGTTAGCATAAGGGTGGGGAGGGTAGCGTACGCAAATCAGAGCCATACGATGCCATCGACGACTTGGTGGGGATAATCCAGACGATGGAAACTATGATGGAGAGTGAAGACCACACAATGGCGAAAATGGTGCGTCCGAAGGGGCCCACTCCCCGACGTTCGCGCGCGTACATGAAGTATGCTGTAAGGCCGAGGACTACTGTTGCGAAGACAAATTGAGCGACGCGCAGGATAATAGAGAGGAGGCGTGAGAAGATCATTGCGGCTGTTGCTCAATGGCGTCAACCCTGTGTGAGAATGATGAGGCGTATGTGAGTGTGAAAGGCTGTTTGGAGGTGTTTGCCTGTGTGGGTTTGGATGGAATACTGCTTCTGCTGCTTATGACTGCGAGAGTTATATACCTACGTCTTCAAACCTATGCGAACAGGTTTCCAGCAGAGACGCAAACGTCAAGCCAACAACGTCAGCCACGTTCACTACGCACACAAGGGTCCATAGCCCTGCGCAATGCACCTGGGCTGATGCGAGTCTAGAGTCTCGCCCCCTGCCGTTACCCGTAGCGTGTTCGCAGCGCAAAGCCGATGCTCATTCCCCAGACTTGCGCGACGCGTGGTATTGGCACACAAGCTTAGGTATGAGGTCATGCGACTCGGCTGCGCCATGTCGAAACAACTGACAGGGATCGAAGAAAAGCCTGTGGCAGGGTTGCTGAATGTGAAGTTTGTTTGTTAGCGGAGTGTGATTCGAGGCATGTCAGAAGGGTAATGCCGGAAGTTCAAACAGGCATATGGTGGCAGCGGTGCGTTGTTGTCTGGGCGTGCATAACACCAGTACTGGTTGGACGACAACTGGACATCGATCTGCAACACGCCTGATCGTGAGTCTTGCCATGCCTGTATAAAGTTTGCTTCCAGCAAGCTTGGGGCAACCGGACGATCATTAGATGATGTCGCGTGAAAGGGTGAAAAGGGTAAGTCGGCATCCTCGGCGCTTTCGGATGGGACCGAGACCTTGCATGACGTTGCTCAGCCACAATTCCACGCTCAACACCAAAAATATACTTGCTTTCTGTGGCTGATGAGACGCGTTGCATGCGACTTCAGCATCGTTGGGAGCGTCTTACTAATTTTGATGTGAGTTGTTGCCGAACGTGCGATGTTGCAGAGTTGATGAAGGCTTATCAAACACAAGAAGATAGCCTGTTATGCTCGACGTCCATTCATTGCGCTATGTGTTACTTGCTTGCCCTGCTTTGAGATCCGTGACAGTAGCAAACATTAGCTCCCTCAACCCTCCCAGTCCGCGCTCGGCCAGCCAGTTCAGTACAAACACTTTGTATCCACTGGCGCCATCCCATTCTACGTTGACACCCCCTTCCCTCAGAGATGCCAAGCTCTGCTGACTTACAGGGCCTGCATGCCGCTTAATACTAGCCAGATCATACCCTTCCTTGTTGATCTCTCGATTCTCGAGTGCACGCCATGCTGCAGAAGACATCGATGCAAGCCACGCGTTGTTTGACAGATTGAAAGCATGTCCGATGGCGTGTTCGTGATTCAGACCTTTTAGATAGTCGTTAAGCGATGAGCGTAGTGACGGTGTACAATGCATCCCAAGGGACTTATTTTCCGCGACTGCGAGACCACGAGCTACCCAGAAGAGGTTGTAGACATCGCGCAAGCACCAGTTGAGCCCGTCTGTCACCTCGCTTGGATAGTAGTACTTGACCGGCCTGGGGTGCGCGTCGAAAGCCTGCTTGTAACTACCGATGATGCCGCAGATTCGGGACACTACATCAGCCGATGGACTTTGCATCATATGATAAACAAGATGCATTGGTGGAAGCGAAATCGGGATGACGTGCGGCTTGGAAGATGCGGAAAGCAGTTCCCAGTAGACGAGAATGGAGGAAACGACTTCAGTTTCCATCTCTGAAGATGAAGACAGAAGCAGAGAAGTCGACAGTGTTGCGAAATGTGAGACCGAATCTTTCAGAAACTGCTGCCCAGGTGAGCTGAGCGCAGGTTGACGACGCTCAGGCTCTTGCACGGCAAGGTTGGTAATGCGATGACGCAGCATATCTGTGTAGAAATTGGCCAGATAAGGGTACGATGATGGGCCGCTACTCAACAGCACGCGCTCTGCTTGAGAGATGTACTCCGCATGAACATCTTCGAAGGAGTCTCCTGGGATGTAGGCAAGTAGACCTAGGATAACATCGACGTGGTCGTAACCATTCCAACCCGCAAGGTACTCTTTCATGAAGGCTGGGACAATGGACAGCAGCCCCTGCGTAGTGGTCAGCAAATGCAATATCGACTTGTTATGATACACACCTTAGTATACCGTGCATGATGCAAAAGACCGTGAAGCAATTCGGCCAAGAAAGCAGTATCCTCGGCCTTCGAAGCTGCAGCACTGAGTTGCTCTTCGAGACATGTCGCGAGCCATAGGTCTATTCTCGTGGATAAAACTGGTGACGGCTTCAATTCAACATATTTCTGCAGAAGTGGGTCTGTGAGAAAAGAGATGAGTTGCCCAGGAGGCTCGATCCTGTCAAGCTTTCCTACAAAGGCCTCGACGCCATCGATACCTTCTAGTGTCACAGAGCTCTGTCATATGTCAGTAATTAGAGGACGAATGCAGGTATTGGAAGAACCGACCTCAACAGAGTGATAACTATGGACATCGGGCAACACCGATGCTTTTGTTCGCTTTGGTCCGCGTCGAAGAACCTTGAAGCCATCATGCCGTCCAATTGTGGAGTCGGCTGCCGCGGTGCGAGCTTCTTGGATTGTACGCACCCTAGTTCGCCACTCTATGTCAGGTTGCTATGCCGTCAGTACTGATCAACGGTGTAACACGTGAAGCTGCAGCCCTGCCAGAACATCCCCGCTTTGCGTCCAACATTACACAGTGTGAACGGATTCTTACCGGTGCGAACGACTTCCGGTTCGTGGACGCGATTCCAAGAATAATGTCTGGGTAGTAGTCCTTGTAAACGCGGAGAAGGCCTTGAAGGGCAGGTTCGTTTCCAAGGCCGCGGGACAAATCGAGACTGTGAGTCTGGTCAGCCCACACTCTCGCCGGACGGATTGCCGCATTTGGGTCTGTCAAACGCACAGTTGCTGGATTCTGAAGGGTTTCACATGTTTCCTACGTGTGATCAAAGACAGCAGATGGCACAGTGATGTTCTGTGCGGGTCAGCTTGAGCTGTCAAAGAATCATTAGTGTAGTTGCAGACCTGATACTGATCGTGTCCAACATCCCAAATAGGACACCATACAGTCTAGAGAGAATGTTGGCATCCTCAATGATCTCGTGTACGAGCACGAGCCACCTTACGAGGCTGTCTTGCGTGGCTGGTGATGGTTTACCTTTACCCTGACCTAGTGCGGCTACTATAGTGACGATCACATCGCCGGCTACCTGCTGCGCGGGGTACAGGTTTTTGATCAACGTTGTAACACTCGTCTGATCTAATTCTGACTTCCTTGTCGCAATGTGTACGACAGTCTCTAGAGCTTCCTCGTCGAGACCATCGGCAAACGCGTGTTGACAGACGTAGTCAACAATCGCAGAGACTTTGACGGTCCGTTGCTTTGGAGTAGTCTGTGATGCTGTTGCACTGTGTTAGCTCTGCTGTCTCTTGCATATGCGCATTGATCATGATACGTGCCCTTATGCAACGACTCTAGCGCGTCACCCAGCGAAGGCTGCTCCTCTATTACGGTGTTAGATCAGTACGCCTTAGCTGAAGCAATGACATACCAGCAATGAATGGCATTATGATTTCATTGCGCCACCAGTTGATAAAGAGCGCATTACCGCCTAAAGTGACAGGTCACTTGAGCGCGTCGTCATGGTGTTTACAGCTTCATCGCGCCTGCCCCTGGGACGCTAAATAAGCGAGGCAACAACAACCAGCCGTTATTCACATCCTCACACATTGCTAAACCACGTTCTGTGTCGCCGTTCGATTGCATCGGATATCTGATCAGGGTTCATCGTGAGCGGATGTCACCACACGCTTTACGATTTGTCTTGCGCATTGGCACCCCCTACGGAGCACAGCACTCGGCTAGTCCGTCGCGGGTTGTCCACCGCCAGTCATGCAAAGTATCTTGCAGATGTCACGCAGATTCGCCTTGATACAGAGCATGCATTGCAGATGCCCGTCGCCGCATATATCACGTTACACAATCAGCATTGAATGATATTCATCATCGGCTAGCGCGCATTTCTGGTTCCATGAATGGCCAAATACCCTGTTCGTCAGCGTTCAATTTGACAACGGTGCTGCACAGCCCGCTCAAATCGTACTGACCCCCGTACGCCACACGCAGAGTAAACCACGCCATGCGTCTGGCGGGTAGATGCAGCTGATCTTTATTCGGTCACTGGCTGGGTGCTCACTTTCAGTGACCAGCTCTTGCTCAGGGATCCTTGCTCAGGCCGGCGGGGAGGGTGTTGAGCCATGAGCAGCAGACCTTGTCTTCGATCCCAAACAGAAGGAGATGTTTTCAGCTCATTTGGCATTTCGACGTATTTTGGTGTTCAGCAGAGCTGAGGAGTTCCATTCGTAGTTGCCACGCTATACTTGGTCTGCCTCTCGCAAGGACACTAGTAAAGAAGGACCTTCGCTTCGCTCAACGTTCCATGACCGGCCAAAGCAATATCCGTTCAAGACTATCACACACTTCCTCTGTGTAACCCACGCCGCAGGCCTACTCATGTTGTGTGTCAGCGATGGCTCAGGGCTTCCTGGAGACGGCAGCCGTTCGTTCGCTGACTGCTGGTTAGCGGACTCGAATACCTGCCCTTCAACTCTCACAGAGCATGCGTACTTCTTGTACCACAGTCTCGTTTTCATATGCTGTGGCACGCAAAGGATGATGAGCGGTATACTGACGGATATAACTACAGGATGCTCTGTGAATGTTTCTCACACCACATCACTGCAGTTTCTCCCGGCGGCACACTTTTTCGCAACTTACAATTAGTCTCCTGGCCCTTTCTCAGCCACGAAGCAGTCTAAAAGCACCTGTATTATCAGGCGTCGTACATCTGCTACATCAACCTTCTCTCGAGCGTCTTGTGGGCTTCCACCAAAGAACATCGCTCAGGCAAGAAGCTTCGTGAGCGCCTCAAGCACGACATACAAAGAACGACTACGATCAACTATTTGATCAATCGTGGAGAACCAACAACACGCCGCTGCCTCCCTCACCTGAAGTCAAGAAACGATCGAAATGGGCGAATACAAACTGAGGTGTTCACCGAGAGCCGACTCGCAGCAGCCAACTGCTGGCAAAGCCGTTCTGGTTCGGTGCCCTTCGCATATACTGAGTCGCCTGAGAAGTCTCAACGAGGCAGAGGTCATTACCCTGTTTACACCTGTAGTACCTCACTCGCCGTCGACGACACTGGTCAAGGACATGGATCCGTTTGAGCCGCTCGGACGGGCGCTCCCGAGGGCAGTCCGCCACGTGCCGTTCCGCATGGAGCTCGGCATGACCGACTTACATCCTTATTTCTTATCTGCAAGCGGGGTTGTGCTTGTTGTCATCTGCGCTACTGAGAACGTGCTCGGTCACAACCCGGAGGCCTTTGGGCGGCAACTCAAGTTCGCCCGAGGCATTGCACGCATGGTCGAAAAGGATTCATCGATGGTATCGGTACCTGTCGTTCTCTTGGCCATTATCAGCAAGGGTGCTCAGATGGCAGTACACGAACAAGCAGTTTCCGACTTCCCGGCTCTCATCACCCTTGACGACTATGACCCCCTTACACTCGAGCGCGCAGTTCGGACAGTCTTTGGCTAGGACCTGGCTCTAGCGCATTCAAGTGCTAGATTGCTTCTGGTATACGCTATCTTTCGGTTCTGTCCGAGCTTTATGCTTGTTCTCACGACGCTACGACAGTACGTTTCTACTACATGTGTACATTGTATCGAGCTTGGTTTATCAGACGTGTTCCGCATAAGTACATGCATTGGGTGGCAGCTGCTGGTCCTTTGAGGCGAACATACTCTAGCTGCGATACATAGTTTACCTTCAATGCTCATATATTCGTATTCAGCAAATTCTGCACGGCACAGCGGCTGTCTCGGTGAGGGACACGTTCCTTTGTGGATACTGACAGAGCGTCCAACGTCGCAGTGCAATATATCATGATATCCTCTACCTTGACAGTTCCACGAGTGGGCATCACTCCGTAGAACAGTCTCATGAAACTCTCATGTGCAGTATTATAATTAGGTAGTATCTATCGCAGTCACAGCATCCCAGAGCCTTCATTGACAGTCACATCAACTCCGTATGCCCAACGCCTTCCCATGCGAAATTCTGAAGGATTCCATCCTGATGCCAACATCCCAGCAATCGCAGGACTCACAGTTCCATAATCCAGTCGTGTCGATCGTCCAACCGCTAACAAAACGCAACGCTCACGGCTCCATAAACCCCCTTCCATTGCCCGCAAGTCCGGCGCCGTGACCCGGCGCTGGTGCGCCAATCGGTTTGTTTGTGTGACCCGAGTGTGCGTTCTCGTTGCCACTGTAGTAATAGAAGATGCGGCTTGCGATGATGCTGAGGTGTTCGGGAAGGTACAGGGAGGCGGCGATGATGAGCAGGCTGAGGAGGAGGAAGAGCACCGAGTCTGCGTAATCATGTTAGCATCGTGGCTCTGCGTTGCTATGCCTGTTCTGCTTGTGCGAGCGTGTAGGGGGGGAGTGACAGCAGAGTAATGTATTCGATTTGGTGAATGGAGGCGGAGAGCGCGTACTGAAGATGAACTTCTCAGTCGAAGTCAACATGTATAGAGAGAATGTGACTTCATATTGGTATCGCTTGCGCTGGAACCAGCGTAGCATGGCGGACGGGTACAGCATTGCAGCGATCAGGAGACCGGAGGCGGCGGCGAGAAGAAGCGCGGTTGCGACTGTTGCTGAGTCGGGCATGCGACGAGCCGTTTGAAGGTTCTGAAGAGCGTAGTTGTGTGATTGGGCGTGTCGTGGAGTCAATTCGTATGTACGTGCGTTTACAGGCGTGGTCTGGTTGCGTTCAGGGACAGGACGTTGTCATGTCATTTCACATTTGGCGTTCGCGGAAGGGCCCGGGGAAGAGGCGCGAGCAGATTGGGCGCGTCATTTCACGGAACCCATAGTTATACGTCTACAAGCTGCTGTAGCAACACTGTGTTGGCACCTACCATGTTCATACATGATTGATTTACATAGAAACACGGCAATGCCAATCTTCACGCCTGTCACAGCGCTCCTGCGCCAGCGCCTGTCTGTCTACCACACTCTCCGCCATGCCTTCCACAGCAGCGCACTCCTCCTCTCCAAACAGCTTCCTCCGCGGCGCGTAATCCCCGAATCTGAGATCATAGAGAACTTCCTCAAGGGCTCTGGTCCAGGCGGACAGAAGATCAACAAGACGTCATCGGCCGTGCAACTCAAGCACATTCCAACGGGCATTGTTGTCAAGTACCAAGACACACGAAGCCGAGCGCTGAATCGCAAGGTCGCAAGAAAGCTGTTGCAGGATAGAATAGAGGAGCTTGAGCTCGGCGACGAGGCTAGAACAAAGGTCAAAGGGAGAGAGATCAGCAAGAAGAAGGCCAGCAGCGACAAGAAGAAACGGAGGAAGTATCGCGCACTGGAAGAGGCAAAAGCGGGTGGAGAAGGTGCAGGAGAGCTCGTGGAGCTTGAGAGCGATGCTGGAGTCGAGCTTGAGGATACCGGCAGGGTCTCAGACACACAGGGCGGGCGCGAGGGTACAGACAAGGCAGGTTGAGATCACGCACAGCGTGAGGGAGTAATACACACTACGAAGCTCGTTGCTACATACACGGGCGCCTCGAGATAGCCTTGCAAGAGGTTCTGACTGCGCGGCTCTTAACCAAGCAGAGCGTGCAGCTCGGATTTGCGCCTTGTCGCAAGAAACACCTGTACGCGTGGTGACGCGCAGCTTGCGAGCTGTACAAACACGAGCGGCAACAGAGATACCATGGACGAGCTTGACACAGTTACATATAGTTACATATAGCAGACTTGAGCTTGCGCAACCTCTAAGCTTGCGCATCACACAATAGTACAGCGAGGTTCCAAGCTTGTCCCTCTGCGCGCACGGCAGGACAATTGCACGAAACTTACCTACGTCTCACTCAGCTTCACAAACGTCTTCTTCCTCAACGCCGAGCTCATAGCAACGGCAGTCAATGAAAAAGCTTGCATGTAGCAAGAACGACCAGCAAAAATTGCCCCTGTGGCGTCCCCGAAGGAAAGCCATACCCCAACCAGTCCGCGCTGTGCAATGCAGCTGATCAAGATAGATGAACCGGAATCTTGAGCCCAGACATCCAAAGAAGGTCTGAATGTAGTTAGCAACTGGAACTTGTAGGTGGGGGTGGGGAAGACGTGCAAGTATGACTTTCAAAGGTTGGGGAGCGGCAGGCTTAAGTACCTGGGGAGGCGAGGCGCTTGGACCATGATGAGTCAGCCTTTTAGCCCGAAGTACCACCGAGCACCGGGCTTGCGAAGCTGGTGCTACATCGTCTCTCACTGTGAAGGAATTCTGTCATTGTTCGAATCCATCACTGCTATACCCTTGTTACATGAACCGGTATGTCAGATTGAGACAAGGTACAGGTACGTTGCTCTGTTGTCAGCCTTTACTCGCTCTGCAAAATCACGATGGCTTCTCTCTGTCTTGTGGTCACATCTGGGCAGTCTTCAGGGACGATATGGCTGCCCGTCGATTCTCTATCCCTCGCTACTAAAAATTTTATATTTGAGAGATGAACGAGGCGTCGTAATGCTAAGACCTTGAGACTCTTTTGTGGATGTCAAGTCCAAGAGGTTGCTCTACCAGGATGCGCTGTCACGGTGTCACCAGTCCTCCCTATGCCAAGATGTATGCATATACACAGCCGTGCTGTTGTGCTCTTCACTCAGTATAAGCTCGCTCTATCGTCTAACTTGCTTCCTGATCGCGAATGCAGTTAAAGGGCAGGACTGTCTAAAGATCTCTATGTGCATCGCCCTTTGATGAGTCACCCTCGATCACCAAGGATAGGGCGTGAGCTATCCGCTTGCGCACACCACCGACTACAAATATCTCAAGTCGCCGCCAAAGCTTGACTGAAGACCTCCTCAATTTTCCGCTACCAGCCAGACTTTGGCTTTACGACACACACTCTTTGCGCTATGTCAGAGCATCCATCTACTGCTTATACACCAGATCAGAGAAAGTCCTATTGTCAGCACATGCATTCCCCCTACTTCTACGGCATTCGGACTTCATAACAATTACCATTTCTCTTTTCAACAGGAAGGTCCAAGTGATCTTGTGGCATCAATGAGTTGGTATAGTACTTTCTAATCATCCGTCAGACCCATAGAGCAGTCAGTTTGACACAGCAGCCCCTCCCTGAACTCCATCATTTGCGCCCATCTTCTCTCCGCCTCCTTTCTGCCTCCCTTCGTTTTCATCAGTCCCATATAATGAAGCAACCTCACATCCATCCTATACACCATCTCGAGCACTGTCCGCTGGTTCTGCGCGCCCAGTCTCGCGATCCCTACACACCCTAAGTCGTCCAACCTGACTGCATCCTGGACAAACCTTAGTGCAGGATAAGCTTCACACTGTTTGCGAATCTCCTCCTTATCGCCAACCTCGCGAGAGAAACTGACGAGACTGGCGATTAGTGCTGCCGGGCCTGCAACATCAGGTGGACAGTCCAGACGCCGGAGGAAGCCAAAGAGTAGATGATCTTCAATATGCTGCATCAGATCAGGGCTATCTGGTCTTCTGCAGCCGCACTTCTTCTCATTCTGCTCGCGCTCTTCAGTGTATTTGGGTGCACCGAGTGAGGATATCATAGCTGCGACGACGATGGTGCGCGGATCGATATTGCGCGCCCATGGCTGGGATGCGTCAGATTGGTATAGATTCCAGGCTGACACGGTGACGCGCTGGATGTGCATATAGTCGTTTGCAACGGTGGTTTTGGCCATTTCATGGCGAACGGCAAGGTTGACCTCGTGAAACCATGTCAAGTCGTCCGCGCCGATATTGAAGAAATCTGGGTCGAGAAGGCGGGCGTCAGGGTGCGTGTGAGATGGGGGTGTGGTGAGTTCTGGAACAGGCTTTGCTATACTGGATAGTCGGCGGCGCATTGATTCGAGGTCGGGCATGTTGTGTGCTGTAACGAGGCGAGATTGGGTGTCCAGAAGATCAAGGCGAGGGCTAGTGAGATCTTACAACACGAGAAGTAGCTTGCAGAAGTAGTTCAAGTATCAATACAAGGAGCAGCTCGATACTCATATACTGTTAGTGTCATTAGGAGGCTTTCAAGGTGAACGGCTTGTCACACGTTGCTTTGTCTGCGATACGTCCTCGTACTCCGAACTGTAATAGTCTCAGCGCCAGGACTGGCCGCAGTGGAGGTCAGTCAAAGAAATGCATAGCCCACATATGGGAATTGGGCGACCTTGTGTTATCAGCTGCGTCATCGCCATGGCTCGGGTCGCACAAATTGACATGCGACCGTTTTGGGCGTCGCCATCTTTTGCCGGAAGGACAGCACAACTGGTTGAGTCTCAAACAGGCGCATTGCCAACGTGGCTAAGTAGTAGTCACGACGTTGAAAGCCATGTAATTTCACCTGCCAGACGGACGAGTGTTTGCGTGCGACGATGCTGCTGGCAACATCGGTCAATTCGCTGTGTTGGCTCTTGAAACCGGCACCAGCGAGCTCGTGTTTGGAAAGTATGCACCGGCCTCTCGCAAGACTGCTTAACAGCTTGCTACTTATCATCTTTCAACGACCATTCGTTGTCGTACCATTTTGCGGCCCTAAGCAAGAACTGACTTGTGTTGGTGGTGCGGCTCAACATTCGATTGGTGCGTTGCTGTAACAAGTTTCTACGGGGGAATAAATACGTTGGGCTGGTACACTGTGCCGGCACGGTATGCTTTCAGCGATTTAGAAGCTCTGGGAGAGTAGTGCAGCTGTTCAGGACCGGCCAAGCTCCCAATGGATACCTGCGAGCTATCAGTCGGAGGGATATCCCTCCTGTACTCATGCCTGAACAAAACTCTATTCCGGCATTTAAATCCAATCCTTGGGGCTTTTGAGCTGCAGTCTTTCGCTTTCCCCATCAGTTTCCTTTGCCTTGACATTGACGCTCTCCATCTCGAATCCAGCAACCTTTTTATACGCGGTCCCAATCGATTCCAACTCATCCTTTGGAATAACGTCGTAGATGTTCTTGAATCCGTCTGGTGCTCTTTCTTCAGCCATCTGCAAGACGTGGTCTGGTCCGTTCGCACGGTTTGCCATGACAATCTTCGCTGTGGGAGGTAGTCGCTCGAGTTCATACGCTTTGAGCGCCGCCACAACATCCGATGTTCGGGTTTCGAGATGCTTCGCTAACGTTTCTGCATCAATGATGGCTTGTGACGCGCCGTTCGATCCAATGGGGTACATGGCGTGTGCCGCGTCGCCCAACAATGTCAGCCTGCCAAACGACCATTTCTCAACCGGGTCACGATCAGACATAGGAAACTCAAACACCTTCTCTGTCTTATCAATCAAGTCCTTCATCTCGAGACCACCGCACTTCCAACTCTCGAACGGTCCTTCAAACACGCTTTTGTCGACGGCCTTTGTCCAATCAGTCTTTGGCGGAGTAAGGTCCTCGTCGTCTTTTCCTCGGATGCGCAATTCCGCAATCCAGTTCACGAGACTCTTGCCCTCGTCTGCTGAACGTTGTGAGATAGGGTACGCGATGAACTTTTGATCCGCATGGCCAGCCCATACCATACTTGCGCCAGTCAAATACGGCTCGCGTTTCAGACATCCGCGCCACAGCATACGGCCCGAAAACTTTGGTGGACCCTCGTTGGGGTACAGAATACGTCGTGCGGTCGAGTTGATCCCGTCAGCTGCGATCAATATGTCACCAGAGATGCCAGATAGCTCGGCGGATGCATTATCTCGTCGCTGTGAAAATCGCGCTGTAATGCTCTTTTCGGTCTGCTCGAAGCCAGTCAAGGCGTGGTTGAGATGCACCGACTCCTCGCCGAGACGTTCTTTCACAGCACTAAGCAGCAGCATCTGGAATTCGCCTCTGTGGATCGAGAACTGAGGTACAGCGTAGCCAGCGTGTTTTCCACGGGGTTCACTGAGGATAGAATCGCCATGTCGGTTGTAGAAATTCAGCTCTGCCGTTTGAATTCCAGTCTTCTCCAGAGCCTCCAGCAGGCCGAGATTTCGCAGAATGAGAACAGCTGAAGGTTGCACGTTGATACCAACACCGAGTGTCGTCAGCGTTGATGATGCTTCGAAGAGTTGGATGTCAGTGAAACCTGCTGCATGGAGCGAGAGCGCAGCCGTGAGGCCGCCAATCCCAGCGCCTGCGATGAGGATCTTTGGCTGTGAGCTCAAGTATGGCATATTGGAGAGGAATGCCTATGGAAGCTGCGATTGTAATTGACAGTCAAGCGACAAGAAAATATTCACGATGATGTAGACAATGATACATTCGAAATTTGGAAAGGAAGGGACCACTTATCCGAGTATCTACCGAGCTGCTTTGCCGTGGTGCAGACTAGGGAAAGAACGCTTGTCAAATCTCGTGCTAGTGGATCGGTCCGTTCGTTATTTCGCAGTCGCGTGAGGCTGTGGGGTTTTTGGTGTGGGGAGTGGATGCCGAAACCGGCAAATGTGCAGAATGACGTTCTCGGCGTCAAACAGCAAACTGCTATTGCGAGAGATAAATGATGAAAGTCTCTGGAAGCGAAGTAATAGCCCGATGCAGTTTTGTTGGAAAGTGTCTTGTGATTTACAGACGTGTTGCTTATTGAAGGTAAGTGCTATCATATCTAATAATGCTGCCCGGAACTCCTCGCTGGGCAAACTCATAAGTCATAAATCATGGTTTACACTGCTCTACTCACTCATCTAAAGCAACCCCCTCGTGCTCATAGCCCTCAATTTCGGCCCATAAAACCACAGCAATACTGGACTAGCTAGGGCCAAGCCGAGCGTCATGAAAGCCAGTAAGCTGTTTCCCCATCCTAGGCCTAGAGTTTCATACATCTGCACTGCAAATAGCGGGAAACTGAATCCACACATCGTACGCATAAACGCACCGACTGCCGCAGCTGAAGCGGCGTACTTCGCCTCGTATGCATCCGTGGTATACGCCTGGCTGCACTGGAAACCAATGATCATGCCAATGGCTACGATAGCGCAGCCTATGTTTGGTACAATCCAGTGTACGCGTGCTTGCGCGGTCCAGCCGTATATGAACAGCCCGATGGGGCAGAGGATGCCGGCGATGAGCATGGGCGGAACGCGAAATTCGGGGAGACCTTCTTCGACATTGTAGTATGTCTTCATACGAGCATAGAGCTACACGGTGTTAGTGAAATACTTCCGAACGGCAACTTGTAGGCACTTACACCGTCCATGAGTGGATGCGAGATCTGCAACCCAATCATGAAGCCAGCACACATGGATAGGTAGTTAAGAGATGCGGGACCAATGTCCATATCATAGACTTCTTCAAAGACCAGTGGAAAGGTTGAGAGCATGAGGTACATCACACCGTAGAGGTACGCGCGATATATGGAGGGTGCTTGCGTCGCCGGATGTGTGAACATCATGATGAATGGCAAGATCAGCCGCTTGCGCAGGATTTTGCTAAAACGATCGCCAGTCTCGTACTCCGTGCGTACGACGACATCTTTGCGGATGCCCTTGAGGGATTTCCTTATGAGTTTTGCCTTCTTTGCCAGGATGGCCGGAGCGAAGGTTTCGCGAAGAAAGAAGAACGCGGTGACCTGGACGAACACTGTGAAGATGGACGTTGCCCAAAAGATCCAGCGCCAGCTTACGCCTTGCGAGATGTATGCACCGCAAATGGGAGCTACACAAGGACTGATCCAGGTAAGCATGCCATAGATAGCTTGGCCCTTTCCGCGTTCTTCTTTACGCCAGGTGTCAGCAAGAACACCGTTACAAAGCTAGTTACCAGTCAGTAGGTGCACGAGGTATTCGCGTGTGAGTGTTGAAGTGGAACATAAACTTACTGCTTGGGGTGCTGCTCCACCTAAGCCGCTTAAGAAGCGGAAGGCGAGCATTTGTTCTTTAGTCTGTGCGAAGCCACAAGCTGTGTTGAACACAAGGTATATCAAGTTGGCATACTGTAAGACTGTCACTCGTCCATAGATCTCACTCAGTGGTGCCAATACAAAAGGGCCCTGGGCATAACCAAGGAGGAAAATTGTCATGACAAGTTGGCGCATGAAACCTTCGGGTATGTCAAAGTCATCTGCGATGACGGGCAATGCTGGAGTGACCATAGTTGAAGAAAAAGGACTGATAAAGGTGAACATTGACACTGCTAATGCGTCAGCGGTATGATCAGCATACAAAGGAGCTGTGGTGAGCAGACGCACCGAGCATTGTGACGACCCACTTGCGTGACTGAGACCAATTGAGAGGATTCGCAGGATCATTCGGACCATCCCAGGTGATCTGCAGTACGCGTCAGCCTTTGTATAGATGCATATACATCTGCACTTACAATGATGTCTTGTTCCAGTTTTAGTGCACTTTCTATCGCATTGAACCCAGGATTGTATGCCGTCTCCTCATCCTGAGACCACTGATTGAAAAGACGCTCAGTGCTGACCAGCGGCCTGTCATCTCCCTCGAACGAGAATCTCGGCAGCTCATGCGAGTCACGGCGACTTGCATCGTCGCTGATGGAAGCTTTCGCATAAAGCCTCTCGGGTAGACGCATACTGAACGAGTGTCGTGAATTTCGTGAAACAAATGTACAAGAGAGCATTAGTGAAGCGACCGTAAACTCAGTGCCAGCATGGAGTCTGCAGATATTTCGTTGTCATATATTCAGATTTTTACTCTGCCAATATTGAGGTTATGGGGCAGTGTTGGGAAAATGATCATCAAAGAGGCTGATTGTGTTATTTCCACAAGGCTGGCATTGACTTAGCCAACCCGACAGCTAAGTCAAGCCTCCAATGCCATCTCGTATGATGCCACGCGACTCAAAGTCATACTTGCAACATGTAGCGTCCAGGCATTCAGGCTGTGACTGAACAGGAATAGAAACAAGATCATCGGTTCGCGTGGCAAGCAAGTGTACCCCGAGCCTTGGAACCAATGGGAGAACATATAGATCTCGGTCGGGTATCGCAATGTGGATCTTCATCTTAGTTTGCAGCCTTCTTTGTAGACGTCACCAGCCTGGCTGTGTCGCCAAGAGTATCTTGGGCGCTGCACGACTTGGATTCGCCAATACGCTTGGTGAATGCACGTGATCAACCCTGATTGGCTAGCCGAGCAACGTCAAGAGACTTGGATCTGCAAGGAAATTCAAACGGACTTGCGGGTCAAGACTTAATCAGTGGGACATAGAGAGCTTGTTGATAAGGTACGGCGATCTAGACAGCCTTGGTGAATGGCTATGTCTCAGTAGTCGTAATGCTCGGCTGTGTCGACAACAGTGAGTCTATGAATGGAAGCAGTTCATCAGCGGATGGTATACCGCAAGTTAGTGACGTTTCGGTTCGAATGGTTGGCTGCATCCTAAGGCTCCAAGCGTGTCTCCATGGCGGTGTATTGTGCATCATTCAGGGTAGTACCGTTATCGTCAGGCTGTGTGGCCTGAGACGGTCTTTGGAGGATGCTAATTGAGTCGGGAGAACGTCTTTGATGAATATAAGAAGTGTCGCGTGCTCAACTCTGGACAGCATCAGCAAGCAGCTCTGAACCGCATTCGCTTCTACACTCTTGAAAAGCTGTCAATACGCTTCAACGCTCACTTGCATTCAAACATCACTGTTTCTTTCAGAACATCCATCTTACTTCAACCAACATACCATGCTCACCATGCTTCCTGGAGGTGCCGACAGCTGCGCTCCAGCTGTGGTGCCAGACACACTAGCCAGCCGACCAAAGCTACCTAGGCTTCGCACCTTGAAGACCTTCAACCTGCCTCAACAGCAGATTGACGAGGTCCTACTTTCGGCATCGACTCTTCTGCCTACACCGACGTCAGAGATTCTGGGTGGACATCCGCTTAGAATCCTGATTGCGCCTTCCGGCTTCAAGGAAAGTCTTGGGCCAGAACACGTAGCGGATGCAATCGAAGCCGGCTGCCGAAAGGTTCTAGACGAGAAATCAGTAGTAATCCGAAAACTTCCACTGCACGATGGCGGGGAAGGCTTTGCTCGGGCTTTGGTGGCGGCTCACGGCGGCAAAATCGTAGATGCGACCGTGACAGGTCCCATTGGCGAGCCTGTGCAGTCACATCTGGGGTTTGTCCATGAAGATAACAAGACAGCTGTTCTGGACATGGCTGCAGCTGCTGGGCTTCGTCTTGTTCCAAAGGAATCACGCGACCCAACGGTGACCACCACATATGGTGTCGGAGAGCTGATCAGGATAGCGTTAGATAGCGGATGCACCAAGATCATCATAGGCTGCGGAGATTCAGGGACTTCTGATGGCGGCGCGGGTATGCTTCAGGCACTCGGCGTTCGTCTTCTTGATGCCGAAGGCGCAGAACTTTCCAAGGCAGGCGGAGGTCAGGGACTGTCACGCCTGGCAAAGATCTGCTGGTGCAGTGTTCATCCTCGACTGCGCAAAGATGCTGGTAAGTAAACTCCGATCACTTGATCGTAACGACTCTGACACATTGACAGCCAACAAAGTTCAAATTGAAGCCGTGTGCAATGTCAAGAACGTTCTTTGCGGCCCTAGGGGAGTTGCACGAGTGTACGGCCCTCAGAAAGGTGCTACTCCGGACCAAGTGGACTTGCTCGCGGATGCGTTGGACCGATTCGCCCAGGTTGCGCAGGATACACTAAGGAGAGACATTTCGAACGCCCCTGGTAGCGGCGCGAGCGGAGGTCTTGGTGCGGGCTTGATGATGCTTGGCGCCAGGCTGCGGGCTCGGAGCGATGCCATCAATGAGTACTTCGAGTTTGACCGAGTCTTTGAAAAGCAGTGGGATTTTGTCATCACTGCCGAGGGAAGTCTCGACTCACAGTCGACCCAAGGCAAAATGACGACAGAGGTTGCTCGCCGAGCAAAGCGACGCGGAGCGCAGGTGGTTGCGCTAGCTGGAACCATCGGAGAAGGAGCGGATGGATGCTATGGGGCAGGTATCAAAGCCTTCACAAGCATCATGAGAGGACCGCTCACGCTAGAGGAAGCAATTGTACAGACCGAGGGCCTTGTGAAGGATGGTGCCGAGAAAGTCGTAAGGATGATCATGGTCGGATTGGCTCTTGGTAACAGGCACCGCCGCTAGCTGCGCTGCCATGGCAAGACCTCTCAGGCCTTGGTACCGCGGGAGTGGACATGGCGCATTTGGGACATGAGACACGGCCGAAACGTAGTTTACGGTTTTAAATGCCAATACTGATGATAAACAATGTGAACAGGATGTCTTGCGTGATGTGAGGTTGGAAGAACAGGTTGAACAGCCCATGAGATTATGCAGCTATGCACCAGTCCCAGAGCGGCTTAGCTTTTGCTCGTCCTGTCGCAGCACCTGCAAGTTCACATCACGCTGCAGATTAGAGAAATCATGAAAGGGTAAATTGAGCGCATTTGAGAATCACCGCCGAGTACCGCCGGAACTCATCCTGAACTGAGTAGTAAATACAGTTTACTGTACTGCCGAATCCGCAAGAAGCGCCATCCGTACGCAAACTATACAAAACAGTCCAAAAGAAGAGCTAAGTTAAATCCAATACTTCCCTTGACTATCCCTCGATCCAGCCGTATCACAAAACAATTGGTGCCGCTGCCACTTTTCCAGCTCAAGTGTATCTATCACGCATTTACTGCAACAGCTTGTGAAGATTATTGAGTATTTAAGGCACTCGCCCTTATCGTCTGGTCCGCCATTGTCTACCCCTTTCAGACACAAATTAACATTGGTGACGAACTTCACGCGTGCTGCTAAGCTGTTCTTCAGCTTTTCTTCGGCCGGCTAATTTGGCGGAAACATCCAAGCGACGCTGAGCGGGACTTGTAATTGCTCACTGCTGTACTCATAGGCTTCTCCATTCGTCTCTGAGGATTCGACTTGGCACTTCGTCGCCGGGTTACCTGGATGAGCATGCTGGCGATCGTCAAGCTCTTCCTCATGTGTGCATTCGGTTCGTTGTTGCTGCACTGGACTTCATAAATGAGATGAAATTGTCTTACTTTCGATCAAATGTTCGGGTTTCCTTGTTCAGGCGTAGGCTCTGGGTCCTGCTCGTCATTTCTAACAGGTGTGACCACAATGGACAGGCCCAGGAAGTACATTATAATAGTGAAAAGTATGATCCAGAACGCAATAGAATCTAAAAACAAGAGAAGTGGGGTATCATTGTGTGTGTCTCTGACGAGTGTCTCCTCGACGAGCGTCTTGTATATCGTGACCGGAGGTAGCGCTGTGGCCGCACGTTCTATTCCAAAATACGATGTCTGTGTAATGTATGAGACTGTTTTGGTATAAACTGTCGAGATGTGAGTGGCGGAGTCGAGTTTGGTAGTGGGGGACTGTCGTAGGAAGTTTGCCGTAGTCGTCATGATTCTTGGCCTAGGATGGGCTGCTGTGCGTTTTCGAAAGGTTTGATAGCTGTATAGGTCTGTTATGAATGGGTCTGACTGGGTGAATAGGAAGATTGGAGGTTTGACTGATAGATGAGCCCAGTTATACAACGGCAATCAAACTCGCTTGTCAATTAGAATTTTGGACAAAGGCTGTAACGGGGAAAGAACAAGGGAGATCAGACAAAGCCAGCCCAAAGAAAACCTATCTTAGTCTCGAGCACCATTCTTTCGTGTTTCGCTGAATGCACGCTTTGGAAGTAATCTGCCTCCGAATGATCCGCGTGGGCCTTGCACGAGAGACAGTGTGCTGGAAAACAGAGTGGCGTCCCTTGTTGGGATCCCACACACAGCTGCGATGAAGCCGACTGGATGTAAGTAAAGAGCCTATGTAAGAGATTGGTTCACAAAGTGAGATTAGATTTTAGGCTTTCAAGTGACTCGGTGAAGACTGGATGTTCGTGTTGCGTCGTCAAACGTTCGGACCAGTCCGTTCCGAGTTAGCAGCTATGACACAACCTTCATCTCCACTATGAACCTTACACCACAACTGCGACATTTTGCTGATGTTAGTCACAGCCTAGCACACGTCTCAGAATTAATGAAATGCTAACGTCAAAAACGCGGCACTGACATTGCATATAGGATACCTTCCCTCAGAAAATTCTCATGCCACAGTCACCGCACATCCACGCCGGCATTGCAATCCGAGTGGGCGACTACTGATTTCCATTACTGGCTCGAACCAACGGGACCCGTACCGATCGATAGGCTGGATGTCTGTCCTGACCACCTTAAGCGAAACTGTCAAGTTCTCCACAGTAAGGTACCAATAATTTCCCTTTCGGGACAATGAATCCGGGCCTACACATTCGAGAGCTCAAGATTGCAGCACATCCCAGTAATCCGAGTCGAAAGATCCAATGCCTGTACTAGATATGATGCGTGATTGTGCCCCGGATTCTGGGTCCTGGACCGACCGCTTTCTCCACATCTGAACTGGGTTCCCGGCAGCGCTTGTTACGAGTAGGTACAAGAGCAGCAGCCTCCACTGTCGCGTGTCACACCGCAAACTTCCATGACTGCTGCTTTGCTGCTTCTCGCTTTAGGCTGTGCATTCTCAGCCTTCTCCGAGTTCTTCATCCACCATCGTAGGCTCACAGCAGCATATGCGAACCGACACTTCGCCTAGCCGCTGAACACCCTATCCCACTGGAGCCACATCAATCATGGCAACAATAACAACCGCCGTCGTATCCCTCCCCACACTCACCCAGACCGGCGCCACCATAGCCCTCCAAGCCGCCTCGCTCCACGCCACCGACCTCGGTCTCGCAATGAGCATCGCCATCGTCGACGCACACACCCACCTTCTCACCTTCACGCGCCTGGACGGCGCAAAACTCTCCTCCATCGACACCGCCATCGCCATGGCCGCCACCTCCGCATCGACCCGCCTGCCCACCTCGGCGCTCTCAGACCACCCCCCGCCCAGCCCGCGCATCTGCACGCTCCCAGGCGGCCTGCCCATTCTGTCGCCCACTGGCGCGCTGCTCGGCGCGATCGGGTGCTCCACGGGCACGAGTCTGCAGGGCGAGGACGCGGCGGCGGCGGGGCGCGATGCGCTGCTTGCGTTTATTCGGGCGGAGGGGGAGGACGAGGCGCGTCGGATTGAGGAAGAGAGGGGCGCGGTGCTAAGGCTGTGGAAGGAGAAGGAGAGCGAGGCGGAGCGGTTGCGGGACGAGCTGGAGTGCGAGCGCGAGATGCGCGGGGCGGGGAAACGGCGCAAGATGAGCAGTGTGGGGCCGAATACGCCGCCGGACGAGGGCGAGGTGGGGGATTTCTTGACGCCGAGTTTCGTGGGCGAAGTGCGGGTCGGTGAGTTTTGAACAGCATGCGGGAGTTTGGCGTTGGGCATAAAATGATGGGCGATATGTATCTGATATAGCAGCGTTGCGTAACGAACAGTAATGATATCCATCTACAAGTTGGCAGCTACCGGCCCCTGCTCGAAGTACTTCACCTCCAACCCCTCCAGATCGCCCTTCTCCCTCCAGGCCTCCAGGATCTTAATAAATGCCTGACTTCCATACGCATACGTCCCGTTCCGTGCTGCCGCCGCACTGGGCTGGCCCTCATTGTTATAGTACCCTGGCGTACACTCGCCAAAGAAGTCAGCGCGCACCGACGCCCCCTTGACGATGGTATCGCACCACTCCTCCTCAGCGCGCTGCGTGGGCTCGACCGTCCTGACACCGCGCCTGGCACACTCGGAAATGACATACGCAAAGTGCGCCGCCTGCGCCGCAGTGACGTGCATGAAGTTCGGCGTCAACGCGGCCTGCACGATGCTGACCCACAGGCAGTTGGGGAAGCCGCGACTGGCCCAGCCGTGCAGCGTAGACGCGCCGTCTGCCCATTTCTGGGAGATGGTGCAGTTGTCGCGGCCGTAGATCTCGATGCCGGTCTTGTGCGACCAGTTGTTCGCGAGCTCGAAGCCGGTGGCGTAGATGAGGCAGTCGAGGCCGTACTCCTTACCATTGGCGACGACGCCAGAAGAGGTGAGATGGTCGACGCCCTGACCATGGGTATCGACCAGGGTGACGTTGGGCCGGTTGAAGGTGTCCAGGTATTCGTCGTGGAAGCAGGGGCGTTTGCAGAACTGGTTGTACCAGGGTTTGAGGGCGTCGGCGGTTTCTTTGTCTTGGACGACTGAGTCGCAGCGGGCGCGGATGCTCTCCATCTTCTTGAAGTCGGCGAGCTGGATTTGGGCGGCGAAGGCTGCGGGGTCTGCGGTCGGGTCGCCTTTGGCGGTCAGGAGGGACCGGATGATGTCTGTCCAGCGGTCGCCTACTAGGTCTTCAGGCTCATTGCCACCGTTGAGGAGACTGTCGAAGTTGTCCATGCGGTGCTTCTGCCACCCGGGCTGCAGGTTCTTCACCCACTCCTGATCGGTAGGCCTGTTTTCGCGTACATCAATCGACGACGGAGTGCGCTGGAAGACATACACGTGCTTTGCCCACTCGCCGAGGTGTGGGACAATCTGAACTGCAGTAGCACCTGTCCCAATGATACCCACACGCTTGTCCTTCAGCTTGTGCAGATTACCAGAAGGGTCGCCTCCAGTGTAGTCGAAGTCCCACCGTGATGAATGGAACGAGTGACCCTGGAAGTCCTCAATGCCTTTCAAGCCAGGGAATTTCGGTCGGTGCAGTGGTCCTGCCGCAGCGATGATAAACCGCGACTTGATCACGTCGCCACGTGAGGTGTGTGTGGCCCACTTGCCCTCCTCCTCGTGCCATCGCATCTCGTCAACCTCTGTCTGAAACAAAGCTTTCGAGTACAGACCGAATTTCTCACCAATCATCCGCGAGTGCCTGAGCAGTTCTTTTGCTTTCGCATACTTCTCCGTTGGCATATACCCAATCTCCTCGAGCAGCGGCATATAAATGTAAGACTCGATATCACACTGCGCACCTGCATCCTCGTCAGTACATCCAGTCCCCCGACTCAGCAGCGCCTACAACAAACCTGGGTAGCGATTCCAGTACCTGCAACGTCAGCCAAACCCACGCACTCTCACAGCACACGAAACACATACCACGTCCCGCCGAAATCCCCGGCCTTTTCCACAATCCGAAAGTCCGTGATCCCCGCCTCCTGCAGGCGCACCGCTACGACCTGCGCCCCGTACCCGCCGCCCACAATCACGACCTGCGTCTCCTCCGTGACAGGGGTGCGCGTGAATCCAGGCTCGACCCATGGGTCCTTCAGGTAGCGCGTGAGCTTGCCATCGAGGAGCGTGTACTGCTCGACGCCCTCGTTGCGAGCCAGGCGCCTGTCGCGCTCGGCGAGGTACTTCTCCTTGAGCGCCTTGGGGTCGAAGGGGAGCGGTTCCTCGACGGCCAGATGCTGGGTCTCGGTGTCGACGTCTGCTTTGTTGGCAACGGGGATGGGGACTTCGGTGATGGGCGCGGGAGCGACTTTTGCGGTCGCCATGTTGTCGGAGCGATCAGCTTGTCACGGAGTCCTGGCTGTAGAGGGGATGTTCAGTGGCGGCCAGCTCTCCCTTCCATATAATATACTCAGTACCACATAAGCATCAAGATTTGGTATTACCCGCAGTGGTGATTGGCTTCCCCGCCTTCGAATAAGGAACTCTTTGCCTACCGAAGGCCGCACCAATTGTCGACGTCCTAGTGCGAGTCTTAGAAGAGTAATCTGTCATGCGGTCTCCATAACTACATAACACTTCTCCACCCATAGCGACTCGAAACCGAGGCTGTGGCGCGCGGCTAGCATGCAGATCCGGGGCCGGTAGTGGTGGGGTAGCCGTGCCGAGTCTAGCTGCGCGACTCGAATAGACTACATGTTACGTGTACTTCTGTAAGGCCATGCAGCATTTACTGGGTTTGGCTGACGGCTGACGGCGCTGACAGTGGATTTCATGGTCGACGAAGACGAAGAGGAAGGTGCTGTAGATAGGGTTAGGCTGTATGACGTCATGCCTGACACGCCTGGGTACTCCTGGAAGGCATTGGGCGGTCTTGAGCATTCGGAGTGTCTGAAAGGAGTCGTGCTTATTCTCGGTGTGAGCATCTCTGTTTGGACGTCTCTGTGAGTTGAGAACGCAGTGAGTGCATATGAAAGGATATTCAGCAGCCAGCAGCCGGGCTGTGTTGTCCGAGGAGGGGAATGGGGAAGAGACGTGAGAGTATATGTATGTATGTATGCACGTATGTATTCATACAACAGCGCTCGCGTTGGCGTATATACAACACAACATCCAAACATCAACAGTACAACACGAGCCGCAACGCCGCGCTAGAAAACAGCCCCTCGCGTCCACACTACCCTTTCCGTCCCAGACCCGGTAGCTTCGGCAGCGCTGGCAGCGCTGGCAGCGCCGGCACCTTGGGCATCGCCACGCCCGTCAGCCGCCCGCCCTTGATCTGCGCCACCGCATCTCCAAGCAAGACCCGCACCGCACCCTCCATCCTCCGATCCCCCTTGCTGCGCATCCACGCCAGTAGCAGCGCCAGCACGAGCAGATCAACAGCAACGTGCTTGGCGCCAGCCCATACGAAACGCCACAGCGCGCGGAAAAAGCGGTAGTGCACGCGGTGCTGGAACAGGCGGCGAGCCTCGAGCTGCTCGCGGAGCGCGGCGACTTCGGCGGTCATTTTCATGAGGGAGGTTTCGATGCGCTTGCGCCACTTGAGGTCTGCGGCGGAGGGGGGGTCCGGATCGGGCTTTGCGTTATTGTAGGAGGGCGGGAGGGGGATGGGTTGCGGGATGATGTGGCGCATGCGTGGGCGAGGAGTGGGTGTGCCGGGGCCAGGGGGTTCGATGGTACGGCGAGAGATGGGGCGGGAGGCTGGCGTTTGGCGGCGGGATTTAGGGGGTTTGGAGGGCGGTTGGGTGTTGGCTTCGGAGAGGTTGTGGTCCATTGCGCCACGGCGGTAGACTTCCAGTGCGTACTGCGAGTCTGGTGCATCGACGAATTCGTCGCGGTCAATCTCGGCTTCCTCAGCTTCCAGCTCTTCCTCGCTCTGCGACATGGGCGACTTGATTTGAAGGGGCTGGTCCTCGTTCTGGTCGGAGTACTCGTCCGGATCCTTGGAGCCGCGTTGGCGTTCGAGGGCCGAGTACGACGCCGACATGCCTGTGCCTACCTGGTCAATGGTCTGGAGAGGCGACGACGACGACGAAGAGGGGACGTTGGATTTGACCTGGTCCCAGACGAACTCGAGCTCGGCGACGAGCTCACGCGAGTCGGGCGACGGCGAAGCGTACTGGTGCATGGTGTCGATCAGGGTGGTAATGTAGCGGCGCTTTGCCTCAGTGCGAGAGAGATTGTTCTGCTGTTTCCAAGCGTCCCTGTGTGCTGTCAATATCCCAGGCTCAATACACATGGCATCCCAGCATGGATGTGGTGTCGTGCATACCACTTCTCCCGTGCCCGTAGCTCCTGCTCGCCGCTGCCCTCGGGGCGGTCCATGATGCCGTCAACGTCGCCCTCTGCTCACGTCAGCCTCTTTCTTGGTCGCTATGGGTGCTGCATACCCATGGCCTGCTTGTACAGCCCATACAGCCGTAACCGGGTGGTGGAGGGGGGCTTCTGCGACCCCGTGCGGATCTTGTTTACTGTGTTGAGCGCATGGCTAAAGACTCGATCTGTGCGGGCATGGTCAGGTCGATGCCAGTTTGTCGTTACCGCCGTGGCTTTGGCATCGGCACCTACCTACTGAGTCGGCCATGGCGAACGTCTGTAGTGCCCGGTGGGGCGACAGTCGCAGGTCTCAGCTCATCCAGGAGCCGAGACAACTATATCAGGGCGCGGGTCAAGACTGTTTCCGGGATGAGTGTCGCGTGCGCAGCCCAGAGACGCGGCAAAGACTATCGTGCATGATGCTCTCCAGCGGAGCCGGGATGATGTGCTACATTGAGGTGCTAGGAACTGGGGTCGCGTCACCTCGGCACAACGCATCGGATCGCCGTGCGGCGACTTCGGGGGTTCACATGTCACGACTCGATTGAGCATGTGCCTTTGAAGTCAACACTGGGCGTGACAACGTCTCTTTGTGCACGCTGTATTCATTCGAATCAATTGAACAGTGCAGTACATGCGGTTTCGAGCATGATTGAGTGTCTGTAAAGGGAACAATGGCCCGATCTGGCAAAATGGCCCGCTGCATCGTCTAGTCACCTGCGAATAGGAAAGGGAAGTAGATTCTCACAATATACATTATGGTGATGTGCGTCTTTAATCGCATACGATAGCGCTACATCTGTACTAATTTTTCGTGCACGTCTTCAATCGTCACGCGATCGCGTTGCAGTTCCTCTTCCACCGGTCCCAGATGTATGTCTTTGACCGGCCGTGCGGTAGCATTCCATCAGTGTCTGTGTCTTACAACAACGCATGTCTTTGACCGTCTCGCGGTAGCATTGCGTTTTTTCAGTCTCGCGACGCGCGTCTTTGACCAGCATCGTCGCTGGTAGCGCTGCGTTCACTTTCCCTTCCGTCTAGTACACGTACGGGATGATTCTGTACGGCACGAGCTCGACATACCTGTCCCAGTCCTTGCCGTACTTCCTCTTGCACTTCTCCTCGTCGCGGCGCTCGCGGTGGATGAGCAGCACGGCAAAGTACACCATGAAGAAGTAGGTGAAGATCATGCCCCAGCCCTTTGCAGCGTCAGGGACAACGTATTTTCCGTAGCTGTTCTTGAAGAAGTAGGCATCGCTCTGCGCAGACTGGATCGGGTGCTCGGCGACATTGCGGATGACATAACCGGACATGGCGGTGGGCAGAACGTACGACCAGCTCATGAACCAGTCGCCCAGGTAATTGATGTGGCGCGCGGTGCCCCACCAGCCAGACACGAGGAGGCGGGAACCAGCAGCAGTCTCGATGTACTTGAGGTGCTTGACGCGCGGGTCGTCGGGGTTGGTGCGGAAGCGGTTCTTCTCGTTGTTGACGGCGCGGAAGATGTAGTAGCCAACGCCCTGGACGGCGAGGACTGCGACAATGCCCTGGAAGCCGAGGTCGACGGGGTAGACGGAGAGGTAGCGGGCCTGGAGGCTGTATGTGAAGGGCACCCAGACGAGGTCGCCGAAGGAGAGCATCATGCCGAAACCATCGGCGATCAGATCGATAGTGGTGAGAATCGCAGGCTCCATGTATAGCGCATCGAAGGTGTAGACGGCTTGTGCAATGGTGACCAGGATAATCGAGTCAGTGACACGGCCGTGGTTGCGGTACTGCTTCATGATGAAGGCCAGGTCCATGATGATCCAGCCGAGCATGCCTGGGCGCAGTTCGCACCACGCCTTGATGTCGACCTCGCCAAAGATGGGGAGCACAACGCGGGGGTTCAGCTCGCGGCCGATGAACCAGTCGTACAGCACGTTGCCCGAGTGGCCGCCCGCCGCGAGCTCGCGCATATCGGGGTCCTTGGGGTGCTTGACGCTGAAGGAGCGGACGTAGACGTAGGTGGCCAGGATGTAGGAGATCAGGATGTTGGTGGTGAGAATGGCGACGTAGTTGTCGGTGATGAAGGTCCAGACCGACCAGTCGGCGCCGTACACGACGGTGCCGGCGCCCAAGATGGCCATGGTGAAGAGCGCTGAGCTGAAGGCTGGACATGTTAGGTGTGTCGTTCGAGACGCGTCGTTGTAGGTGTCTTGTACGTACCATTGAAGCGGTAGTCGAGCTTGCCGCCGCTGCGCAGCTCGGTGCCGACGACCTGGGTGGCGGGCAGGAAGGTGTGCAGGGTCAGGCTGAGCAGGTAGTAGCCGAGCGTGCCCAGGACGGCATTGGTGTTGAGCAGGCCCTCGACGCCAGTCCACCCGACCTCCTTCTTCAGCTGGTCGAAGCTGAAGGCGGACGGCGCAAGCAGCACGGGCGCAGGGCAGCCGGAGACGTCGTTGCACAGGAAGGTGAAGACATAGACCAGGACAGGCAGGCCGAAGGAGATGACGAAGGCGCCGGGACTGGTGGGTCAGCGGAGCGAGCAACGGAGGAGGAGGGCAGGGCGAACGTACGGGCCAAAGAACTCGTAGCCGTGGGGCTGGTCAGCAACGCGCTTCGAAGCCATGTCGGCGGTGATGGCCAAAAGGGGCAGCGAAGAAGATGCAGAGAGAAAGCAGGCGCAGAGAGAAGAAGACGCAGAAACTGCAGTGCGCGTCCAATGCTCAACACCAAGCTGTGTCGCGGTCTGGCGGTGCAGCTGGCGGCGCACAATTATACCTCTCTAGCTAGCTATGTCAACGTCGAACGAGCTGGACGCAAGCCGGATCGCGCGCAGCCGTAATGACGCGTAGAGTAGCGGCAGACCAGGCCCAATCGGGACGCGACAGGGACAGGCAGGGATGGCGGCAACCGACGCCGATGATGCGCGCGGCGCGGGAGAGGTCCGGGCAACGTTGCCAGTGCGGCGCTGGCAGCTCCCACCTCTCCATCCGTCGCTACCGACCCCACGATGAAGCCCGCACTGACTTCGCTGCTGGCGCTGCTGCTGAGCGGCGCCGGGGCGCGTGCGGCGAGCGACCGGCCGCTGAAGCCGTGCACCGTCGTGTCGCCGACGACGGAACGCTTCTTCGACCTCAACGGGCTGCGCCGGACGCTGCCCAAGGCGGGCGACAAGAAGAAGGACGCCGACGAGGGCAGCTGGCACGCCCGCGGCTACGACTACGGCGCCAACTTCACCGTCAACTTCTGCGGGCCCGTCGTCGAGGAGCTGGGCGCCGTGCAGGACCTGGACAAGGGCCTGTGGCGCAACGTCAGCGCCTTTTACGAGCGCGGCGACCGCCAGTACGCCATTGGGTGAGTTGACTCTGTAGGGGAATGAGGGGAATGAGCTCCAGTGCCTGAACCACCGCTGACTGCCCAGCCTCGAGAACGAGGAGCCCATCTTCCGCGGCAGGAAGCTGATCCTCAACTACACGGGTGGCTCGCTGTGCCCGTCGACGGCCTCGAAGCGCGCGCCCGTCGACCTGCGCGAGATCATCGGCGGCGACGACGGCAAGGACAAGGACAAGGACAAGGACAAGGACGGCAAGAAGCACGACGACGACGACGACCGCAAGAAGCCCGCCAAGCCCGAGCGCCGCAAGACGACCGTCATCTCGCTGCTGTGCGAGTCGGACCCGCTGGCCAAGAGCAGCATCTCGTTCGTGGCCGCCGTCGACGACTGCACCTACTTCTTCGAGGGCCGCTCGCGCCACGCCTGCGGCATCGTGCACGCCGACGAGCAGACGCTCAGCCCGGGCGGCGTCTTCGGCGTCATTGCCCTGATTGCCGTGCTCGTCTACTTTGTCGGCGGCTGCGTCTACCAGCGCACCGTCATGCACCAGCGCGGCTGGCGCCAGCTGCCCAACTACGCCATGTGGGCCGGCATCTGGCGCTTCTTCTCGGTGCGTCCTTTCATTCATACACACACACCCTGCGACTGTCTGCTAACGCCCCCAGGACATGTTTGTCATCCTCACCTCGTCGTGCGCCCGCTGCATGCCCTCCCGCCGTGGCTACAGCCGTGTCTCGCTGGGCGCCGACAGCCGCGGCCGCGGCCGCCGCGACGAGAGCGAGAACCGCCTCATCGACCAGCTGGACGAGGAGTGGGACGACTAGACGCGTGCATTTTGGCTTACGACATCGGCGTTTTAGCGGATTGGGCTTTATCATTAGATAGGAAAAGACGGCTCTGCTCTTTCATCTCAGACCATGCTTCTTCGAGCCCTCAATTCATCATGACATCGTTTCGTCATTGCATGTGTTTACCTGCAGGACAAGAGTAGAACAAAACCACCAACGCCGTGTGCTGGCTGTGCGCCATCTCAAAGCCTCCCATATGCCGCTCGAAAAACTCTGTAGCAATGTTGGAACCCTGATATCTTCACCCTGTCAACGCCGCCCTAATGCAACACCTCCCCAACCCCGCAAAAGAAAAGAAAAAGCTTCATAACCGTCGTCAACGCCGTCCCAGGACAACAGCAACATCCAATACCTCGTCCGCCAATGCCGAATTGCTCAATCACTGGCACCGGTGATGTCCTCTATAAGCGTGTCCTGCATAATGGCGTCCTGCATAAGGGCATCCTGTGTGGACGGGTTTTTGCTTGCGTTGGGTGTGTCCGGGGAACCTGCAGCAGAGGCGAAAGGCAGGCTCTCTTCATCGTCTGCCGCCACGTGCTCTTCAACCACGCTCTTGTCTGCTGGAGCGAGCTCTCCGTTTGAAATCGCTTCAAACTGTGAATTGACATCACGCGGCCTTTCCATGATATCTCCTCGCAGGGTCCTTTCCTCGCGAGGCCTGACGGCTTCCGGGTTAAGCTGGACGCCGCCGAGAACGCGCATGTAGTCGGCCTTCATCTGGATGTAAATCCGGTCTGCCCGGACTTCCATCAGCTCCAGGAGTGAGCGGCACATTGCATCGAGATGGCCCTTGACTGTCATGGTAGCTTTGTTGAACATGTGATGACGGTTGCGCTCCACATGCTCTCCCATGGCTGCCTTCATTCGCTTGAAGCTGCCAGGGCCGTGCTCGTCTACGCAAGTTTGGTACGCCGTCTGCATTATGTCCAAGATGGTGGGTGCAAAGTCGCGGTTGGCCTCACGCTGCATCTCCGTCATGCTGTGGATGAGCGCCTGGTTCAATTCGCCGAATAGCTTCTCGTACGTATGGATTTGGGTCTTGAGTGTCGAAAGACTGGCAAGTCCAATCCCATTATCTCGTGCGCGCGCTTCAACAGCCTCGTGAAACTTGTGCAGGATCTTGCCCGAGTCTGCAATGAATGTAGCGAAAGCCTTTGGTAAACGGTTCTGAAACGCACGCTCCCACCCGGTTGCTAAGTTCTTGATTATTGGCTCAACACTAACAAAGTTATCAGTAATCGACTCAGTCTCCGGATACAGTCAACTCACAGTTCCGAGTTGAAGTCACGATGTCCTGCTGCAGCCGAGTGGTACACACCAAACCTCCGCACAACTGCTTTGTACGTGGCCCATAACAGACCACCTTCATCTCGATGGGCGCCCCACCTGGCGGCCGTGCTTGGTGCTCCTGCAATAGCCTCTTGAATCAAGTCGGGATACTTGTCAAAGATCTGATCGTTCATCTCCCGCTTCATCGCGTTTAGACAGGCCTTGATGCATGCCTCCAGGCCGTCTTCGAGCTCTTCGAGCCGCCTGTTGATGTACTTGAACTGCCTCTGTTTGTCGTCTTCCGTCATCTCCAACCCGATACCATCATTGGACGCCCAAATCGTAAACGTTGTCAGCAGTTGGCAGACACTCAATAGAAAACCCCTGCAGTTCTGGACACGACCAGCTTCTGTAAGCTTCTTGCAATGTGCTTGCAGCTGTGGAATTCCAGTCTCTTCCGGGGTATTGAATCCTGGCACTGTATCGTCTTTCTGTAACCGTCCGCACATCTTTTGGTACGCGCGGCTGCTCACACAAAAGACAGGTAGGCTTCTGGCAACCTGATCATAGTCTCGCTGCTCCTCATCGGGGTTGAAATTGTCTTCGTCTTCTTCGGCTGCGTTCTCTTGATCAAGTTCCTTGATACCGGCAGCAAAGTCGTTCTGTATGGCTTCTTTCGAATACTCGTTGCGTCCGGATATGCATATCCCGCTGATTTTTGCCTTGATGGCTTTGCTTTTGGTCTGCGCCTCACGAATACGAGGTCGCAATTCCTCAATTTGAGGATTGATCTCGAGTCCCTCACGCCTAGCGGTCTTTTTCGTTTCTCTGAGCTCTTTGAGCTTCTTGTTGATCTCATCCTCGGTTAGGGGCTTTTGTGGGGCCTGTACCTCTTCGTCACTGGCTTCGTCCTCGGTCTCTTCTGCATCCTCATCGTCGATAACAAAGTTTGTGTCTGAGTCCTCGTCATCCATTTGATGTCTCTTCCGAGACTTTGTCGCGGCGCTATCCTTCTTGCGTTTGGCAGCTTTAGGGGCCGGCGCATAGACTTCCTTTCCATCATCACGTTGATCCTTCAGGTCTTCCCAGATCTCGATGTCATCTGCAGCTTCGCGCCCGGCCAATTGATACACTTTCTGAGACTCCTTGAGATCCTCTATCCGGGTTTTCAATTCGACTATCGCTTTATCAAGCCCGTCTTGCTGTTCATACAGACTCTCCACTTCTTCATGAAGCTCTAATGTGTCGATGGCTTCGGTGATTGAGATATCGTCTGTCTTCGAACAGATGAATGTCACACTGGAGAAACCACCGTCATACTTCAGTTGTGTTTTGAACGAATCACCAAGTAGCGTTTTTGCTGCCTTATCGTCTACTGCTCTAGTGATAGGAGCGACGATCCACAGGCCAGTACACTGCTTGATGTAGGTCTGAGCTACTGCTGCTCTCGCTGCATTGGAGTCATGAACACCCGGAAGATCGACGATGACAGCGCCTGTTGAGAGCGCTGGTGCCTTTGTATAGATCTTGACAACCTTGATCAGTGGCCAGTACTCCATCTCGAAAGACCTTGAAGTCTTGTCCTTTTTGTCCTTCTTCGTGACCTTCTCCTTACTGTCTACGTACCTTTGCAGCTCTTGATAGAATCGCTGCGGTGATGAGCAGTTGATCATCTTTGTCGTTCCAAGCAGATGTAGTCCTTGGTCAGACATGAGTTGAGCCACCGTGCAGTTGCTAAGCTCGTCTCGAGCAACCCTCGGATGTACAGCGTGAAACTTGGCCCATGCAATGCCTGCATCGGTACTTGGATCAGACGCCTCACGCTGTAAAGCACCATTCTCGGTCAGAAACTCCTTCATCAGCATTGTGACTTCCTTCTCCCAGTCTGCTCGTGAGATGAACTGAACTTCTGCCCGGTACTTCGATAGTGGATCCTTGCTTTCATTCCATGACATCTCTGTCACGACTGCCGTGCACGCACGCATACAATTTGTGGGAACCAGGCGCTCCTCATCAAGTAGTGCATTGATCACACTCGATTTTCCGGCGCCTGTGTTCCCGACCACTCCCACTACCGTGCGCTTCCGCTTCGCCTGAGGAATTAGCTTGTCGATCGACTCCACATAGGCTTGAGCGTCCGGAATGCAGGCAGCATGTGTCGAAAACGCCTGCTTGAATTCCTCTAGCACTGTGAGACTTCGTTGCACGCCTGCCTCGAGTACCTCCGGATTCTCTTGGTTAGTGATTCCTCGAATGAGCTCATCTGCAGGCTTGTACCCGCCATGATCCTGCTCTGGTGATGGTTCACGATTGAAAAAGTCCGCAGCGTCAAACGGTTGAGATGGCTCCTCCTCAACCCTGTTAAGAAAATCAGACCTACTGATGCTGTTTGTCTGAGACGCACTTGCGGGCGGCGTATGACCTGGAGTCTGCGAAGGAGATTCCACATTCGGTTGAATGAAGGGAGTGTTCTGGAATGGCTCCGTCTTGATAGCTTCTGTTTCTACAGCAACATGAGTTGGATCGTCACTGTTCGGTTGCACTGCAGCCGAGGAAGTGAAAGTAGAGGCTGAGACGACAGGCGCTACCGGAGCAGTCTGTATTCGCGATGGCTCGGAGTACTTTTGATTGTGATCGAACCGCTCTTTAAGATTACGATCTGTTCCACGCAAAGAATTTTGAGACGACGAGGACATGATGCCTATTGGCATGTTTTTTCCATTAGGCACCTGTGGCGACATCCGTACGTGATTTGAGTCGGACATCGATACACGCAGTCCATTTCTAGCTTGAGGTTGATTTGGAACACGATGAACAGGATGTGAAGCACCAGTTGCGCCGATCGGACTCGATGCCTCATGCGATATCTGTTGGGAAGGCGCTGATGAGCTGGCAGACCGCGATGGAGTGGTAGGGTGGACAGCTCGAAAGACAAAGAGCCCGGATCCCTCGTCCATAATTTCCTTGAGGATCTTGTGCTTCGGCAATATTCCATTTCGCGAGATCAAACAGAATTTCGAAACTCTTTGCTGTTCCTCATATGTTTAGTAGATCTTTTCGAGCAAAATTTTCTTTGGACGTCAGGAAGAGCTCTCTATCTCGGCAAGTGATGGAATGGAAGTAGAGCAAGGCGCACTCACCGAGTGACCGATCATCCATTGGAAGTCGAGCTCATGGAGCGGCTGTTGAGGGTCTTTGTCATGCAGCAGAACACCAATCCAGCATCGCCTTGGTCCCAGAGGCCGGTCAGGAATTGCGCGGCCAGCCCTCTGTTCAAAATCATCCCAATCCATTTGATTCGCGTCGCCTGAAGACGGCGGCAACATGTGGCACGACTGTCAGGCACAAATGATCAAAAGTGGGTATACCTCTTACAAGTTATCAGGATCCAACACGACACGAGGGATTCAGTCACAGCGGTCGATTTGAGAATGGCGAAAAAATGAGTGGCAATCGATGAGTACAGGAGCAAACTCCTACCTCATGCGGCCCAACTTCTTTGTGGGTAAAATGCTATCGCTGATCCATTGTGTGAGCAGTGAGCAACGTAGTACAGCAAACCGCGCGCGCGAGGCTATCTCGCGTATCCCTGCTAGCCTCGTCTAGCACGAACTCACGTGATGGCTTATCATCGTGGTCTCTCCTCCACCTGCTACCTCGATCGCTGTATCAGTCATGCTAATATATGCAGTTCGGCCACACAATTGGGCGTCCGATTTCCCGATTTCCTTGATGCAGCCCACAGCGCCCGGTGGGCGGCGCTTGGCGAAGGCCACAACTTGCGACTGTCATTGTGCAGATCAATCGTAGGTGGGTCTGTTTGCGCCTTTGAAGCCTGTATCGGCACTGTTTCGAAGCTGCTGGTGTGTCCATGGAAGTAACAATGTCTTTGTCATTGCCGTTGGCTTCACGATGCGTCGCAGCTACAACCACAATTCTTTGTCCGCAATGCCGTTGAGCATTTCGCACAATGTAGTCAATCACATTATGTATACACTTTCGGATCACCTCCAGGATAGGTCTTCACGAACAGTTCTCACTGTAGGTAGCATGCTAGATCCGCACCCACGCACGAAGCGTGCTGATGCCGCATCCGGTCCTGGTATCAACAGCCTCATCAACGCAGCCAACAAAAACGATCGTTTCAAATTGCTTGAAGATGATGCGGTCCTTTCTGCTAATCTCACTAATGCCATCCACCCCATTTTCCATCAGCTCAAGGGTAACTGCCATCTACGACTCGCGTTGCAGCTGGCATCGCATTTTATCCTGCATGATCGACTTCTCGAGTTTTTTGTGCCCTTGCTGTATGGACGCCAGTTGCACGACCTAAGATCTATGAAAAAGTATCTCTTCGATCCTCTCACACACGCATCCCAACCAAGGCAAGCGCAGCTGCTCTTAGGGGTACGTCAAGCCCTACAATGCCTCGCAGATCATCTAGACGTCAGTTTCGTCGCCCCGAGCGAACGACGAGTTTATGCTCGCACGATTATAGACGAAGCTACTCCAGCATTGACATCCATTTGTTGTTTGAAGTTCCAAGGAAAGGTATCACCTAAGATTGAGGTTTCTGACAAATTCCTTCAGTTCTACGAGGATCCGGATGGGTACGTCAAGGCATCCCGCTGCGCCCAATATCGGCACGATTTTCTTCTAGCTACCACACTCGTACATGAGGTAGTGCATGCTGTCGGCGTGATGCGGCGAGGCGACATCTTAGAGCCTCACTATCGACCTGACTATCCTGAGACAGAGTGGGGCTATGCTTGGGAAAACTTCATGTTTGGCAGCATCATCAATCCACAGGATAAGAACAGATCTGGCACGCACCTGCTGATGCGTAGGATCTGGGCAAACGCTGACACGGAGAACGACAAGGGTGGTAAGGAGTATTGTGATGTCTCCATGTCTTGGATTGGGCAGTGGTTTCGAAGCGAGACATGGAGCATCATCGCAGAGAACGGTCCGACAGCTATCGCCCCACCGATCACTCACTTGAAGATACAAGGGTCGGTGGTATTTTGTGATACACCCGCGGTACGTAAAGACATCGCAGACCTCTACAAATCTTGGCACCTAGATCAGAGATCACCGCAGACGGTCTGGTATAAGGAACGCACACAAGCGGAGCTACAAAAGTCAATTTTGCCAATACCTCCTAGGATTCGCTCACAGCCTGAGCCTTCTACAATTCGTGATTTATTATCATCAACTAAGACAAACTCGGGTAAGAAAGCACCATATTCAACAGCAGGTGAGCGACCGTCACCAATGGCAGCACCTTTGATTTCTGTTTATCGTAAATCTTCGAACTACGGCGTTGAGCGGAAGAGAAGAGCGGACACAGATGGGGACAATGATTACTCACCGATGCCTACAAAGCGGAAACGATAATAGATATTGATAAATGCTTGATTTTCATTTTAACATCTCAACGAAGCTAGTGCTCATTATCCGCATTCGGTGCTCACTATGGAAGTAGGATGTTCTTTCACGTGTATTCATCTGATACTGCATATGCAGTTTTGTGGGTGAACTTTCATTCATTCACACTAGATGCAGGGGTAATGTCTGTTGCCGGAACATTGTACTTGAACATTTCAGAACAATAGTCCAGAATGCGATTCACCATCATTTCTCGCGATCATACGTGCATCGTCAGCATCCATCAGCAACATCACCAAGTGGTATCGGGATAGAAACTTTCTGTTGTAGTTTCTATTTTCGGTTGCGCTGGAACGTTGTTTCCGGGCCGCGTCTGACACCTGCATGTGCACAGCCTCGCTGTCGGCTACCATCCGTCGAGACCATGTCCCAGCATGCCACGGGAACATCCCTGGTCTTGTCACAGCGAGGTCTTTCAGTGGTCGGAGCGAATGCACTGAGAGTTCAATGCTGTTGAAGTTGATCTTCCTGTGTTCTGTATCAATACGAAGTGGCGATTCTGCCCTTCACGCTTGCTAGCGGTGGCTGCATGGCTTGTCTTACACGCCGCACCCAACATAGAAACACTGTACATTGCAGATCATGGCTCCTCGACAGACTCAGAAGAGAACATCTTTGCGCCTGCCTGATTCGGCCTTCTAGCCGCCACCCCACATCGCACTATTCGGGCACTTGTAGTAGCATGGGCGTTCTTGTACTCCAACTGTAACACTCTTGTGCTCTATCCCTGCACGACTACTAGCACAAAACCATTAGCCTCCTCTCATGCCGCTTCCCATGACTAGGTGATCCATCTTGCCTGAATGGTCAGGTCGCAATCGTGCCGGACGCAGGTATCCTGGATCCACGAGACTCTCGGTAGATCGCGGATAACGAATATAGAGGAATTTGCATGTCCGAATGATCTACACGAGTTCGGGTAATTCTTACCAGCAGATTACTAGCAATGCGATCTACCAAGGCAGGTACTGCAGTGTCTAAGCGACCCGAACTTGTGGCTGGCTAGTCCTTTTCATAGCTCGGAGACTTCGGGGTTCCACATAGTGCAAACAAGATTGGAGCGCATAACATGACTTCGAGGCTTTTTGCAAGGCGTACTGCTAACTACCTAGGTCTCGGCCGTCTTCTGACTTCACGGGATCGCAATTAACCAGAAGTGTCGATCTACGCCCATGAGTAACTTAGGGCTTAGCGGAAATCTCATATGATTGGGCATGAAGATGTGGAAGACTGAGGATCTGATAGCATCTGTGTACATTTTCGTTCTGAAAGGAATATGTACAGAATCCAAAAAGCTACAGGGGAATACAAAAATGAAACGATGAAGCGAGGGTATCTTTTGTGATTGACTGATGCAATAAACGCCATGGTCAGATAAACGATCGTGGGAACGTAGTATGGCGAGTTCCCCGGAACGTGTCAGCTTCTGCTACTTCTCGCACCGCGCCATCTCGCTTCCAACTCTCGTGCCCTAGCTGATGCTTCTACCCTTTTTTTCTCATTCATCTCGGCTTGACTCTGTGCGTAGTCTGGGAGTTCGTCGTCGTTTGGCGAATCACCATCGAGGCCCAGCATCTCCAACTCAGCGTTGATAGCGTTCATGTGTGGTGTGAGATTGGAATGATATGTGTGGAATGTATTTTGACGTATTGCGCTCGGCATGGGTGCAGATACTGATCGTGAAGACGTAAGTGGCGGCTCAAAGCTTTGCCAGCTTGCAGTTTGATGTGTACGATCTGGTATTGGCGCTGGAATATACTGAGACGCAACAGGAGTAGAGCCATTACTCGGTCTGCGTGCAAAAAGCGAGCTTTGTAGTCGATTTGGGCCATTCGGTGACCATGGGTCTGAGTCGTCGGGAAGGCCAGTTGTCGCTTCTACAAAGAGATGAAATTGAGATGGATCGGCGAAAGGTTCGGTTGGAGACAGCCACGTATGTGGCCGCGGTCTATTTGACACGCTATTGCGTGCGGTGGGACTGCTTATTGTTGTATCTGGAAAAGTTCGTGCTCTAGTAGGAGACAAGTCAAAAGGTGCGCCGGGAGAGCTTGGGCGCGGGGCGTATTCTTGTGGAGCAACGTAAGGCAAATAGTGAGTCGTGTCTTGAAAGGCCGGGTTTGCTGAGCGAACACGACCAAGAGGCGGTGGATATGTTGAGATGGATTCTTGGCGGTGGCCATGAGGTGAATTTGGCATACTGCGAGAGTATTGCTGCTGGTAGTGACCGTGCACGTCCACGCTCAGATGAGCTCCAACGGAGAGATGTCGTTGATGATGAGAGGATGGCTCTGGCTGCAAATGTGATGGATCCAGGTGATTGCTTGTAGACCTTCCTCGTAGGAAAGATCTCAATGTAGTCTGTCTTCGACTCTTCCTCTCTGCATCGGATGGAGGTAGTGGTAGCGACTTATTGAAGTCTGGCATCGTAGAGATTGCGGGAACCGACATTGGTGTTTGTGATGCGACTGAAGTTGTCGAGCCCATGCTCAAGCGACTTGACGTGGTGCGATATGCCGACTGCTCAGGCTGATGATCCGTGTCAAAACTAGGCAGGTCGAACCAAAGCTCGGTTCCATCTCCAGCTCGGCTTCTGGACCTTGATCTTGATCTATCATCTGACATCGTACTCTCTCTCTTTCTTGCGGAAGGGCCGCCGTCGATTTGGCTGGACTGTAACCTTGAAGTAGTATGGCTCGCGTATGGCTCGCTAGCGATAGCTCGTAAGACGAGACTCAGTGAATGTTGTTGAGACAGTTGGCAGCTGGTAGTCTGCAAGCATACTCAAGTATGCTAAGGTTGTATTGCAGGAAGGATACTGAGGCTGTGACTATGCCTTCGGGTACGCAGGGGTAGACAGGCCAGGTAACTCTAACAGCAATGGTGTGGTCGTGTGGAGATGGAGCTGCAGCTGTATGGCGTGCGCTAATGCACTGCGGAACTCCAGCTAATTTAACAAGCTGAACACCTATGGAGCACACGACACTCCCTGACGAAGATCAGCGATACTAGAACTGCCGCAAATCCGAGCATGCGATAAGTTCAGCAAGAGTAGGAGAGTATTTATGGGCGGGATTGACCGAGCAGCGCGCCTTCGGTGGAAGTGGTAGTTGCGCGCAGGGACAGGGGGCGTGCGCTTGATGAGAGATGCTTTTTAAACTTCGGAAGAGAGGACTCCTTACTGTGGATTCTGAAAGCGGAATCTCTTGGTAGTCTCATGTAGGCACCTGGTCTCCAACGAGGTGGAGGCGAGCGAGATGCTGGCCTGACGATGCTTATGCCCGTCGGAGACGAGTCTACACCGCATGCTGTTCAAAAAGGATCTCTTTGTCCTAGCCTTGCGCGGTGAACACAGGGGTCCAAAGGGATCGCGACCTCCACAAACTTGGGTCATCGCTCAAAAAGGGTTTGATGCGTTAGCTACGAGATGAACGGAGACGGACCATCTGCTGCGACCTCAGAGGAGACCTTGCACGTTGGAGGCCTGATGCAGAGCCAAGATTGCTCACACGAGGCACTGGGTGACAAGCCCGTCTCTTCTCAGCAACATCCATTTCTAAAAGATCCTGAAAGTCTTCCGTATGACAATCCGACCACAAACGGAATTGTACAAATGGTAAGCTAGACAAGTGTCAGTGATGTGCGGGACAATGATCTGCTAAGAAGAGCACTGCCCCACCTATTTTTGGAAAGTAGAGTGCGCTAGTTCACACGACAAAGCAACCGAGGCCGACCCCTGCGTTCTCCTCATCGCAGTGCATCGCAACGAAGGTCATGATGATGATAGCTACTAACTAGGTACGCATACGCTTGCAACTCTCCACCTTCTTCTTTGCGAAGACTTTACCCAGATCGACCCCATCCTGTCAACTACCTACTCGCGCCACTAAAAGGTGATTGCCGGACTAGTCAACAAGCCATTTCTGTCGCGTGGCTGTCTCCTGAATCATGGCGTCCGCTTGGAGGCCTTTCAGTCCGCGGATGGGGCTTTTGTGTTGTCATGTCGGGAGACTTCCATCTCCATGGTTCTTCGGCGTCTACGGAAGCCCTCTCGTTTACCAGCAAGTCGACCTCCAACACTTCCAATAACTGTGCCACATTCCTGCGCCATGACAAGCGAGTTGAAAGCATCGTTGTTGAGGAATGCGTGGCAGCAGTAAAATGTCACGACGAGGATCTCAATCACATGTCACTGCACCCACTCGATCTGTAAGCTTGGTCTGAAGTGTTGATAACATGTCACCAGTCAAAGCGCTTGCAGCCCCGATACTTGTTTGACAGCCGTTACGGCAGGGATCTTGCCAGAGCCCATGGAAAACCTGCCCTGAGCTTCTCTTTTACGTCCTTCGGACTTCCAACTCCACGTTGCGATGTCATGCCATGCCTTGAACGTATTACAAAAGACCTGATAATCGTTGACTGCGCTCGAAGCCAGATGTAATCTGCTCAGCAGGCTCGTCCCTTTGCAGAGTGCGCGCGGACAACGGACAGCTGGTCACCGTTGGGAGGCCTAAGTCATCGCCACTCAAGCGCATACTCCTCGATCAAGGAAAATCGACTAGCCGAGGCCTCGGGAGGCTCTCCCATGCTCATGATGGGTACGAAGGTCCCGACGCAACAGCTTGGTCGAGGCCGAAATAATACGTTGTCGTGTAAAGCAGACTTTGTATGCTGGCTAGATCGTGTGGGGTTTTTGTCGGACAATTGACTGATTAGTAAGACACTGAAGCTTGTGAATCTTCGGAAACACGTATACAAGGAGGACAAACACCTTGAGGATCATCAAGTTGAGCTAACGTGCAAAATTTCCGACATAACATCATGATCTCCTGTGCTCCAGACATTCTCTGGTTGTTTCACGAAGAGTGAAACTACTGAATGGTCCGATTTGTAGCCGTAAATAGGTTGGGTGGTGTCCGATAATACCTATATCCGCCGCACTGCGTATTTGTTCTATTTAAGTGACTTGCCTCTACTAGGATCCATCGGCGTGTTGTAATTGACAGGTTTAGAGCCATCGGGGAAAGGCTTTGAATTGGTGGCAACATTGTTCATATTCTTCTGTAAAGTCTCCATTCATACAACATACTCTTCTTTCGTCCTTGCCGACTCAGGCCTCGATACACTGATCTCATTCGACCAGACATCAGAAACATCATCCAATCTTTCGCCTTTCTCTTGTGTATTTTTCTGTCTACCCTCGCTCAATCTTTCAATGAACATGTTCCTTAGTCTGATTACACCCGAGACCATGAAGAAAATTGCGGTAATACCAGCAGCATACCCTAGAACATGTAGGATGATACTGACATTGCCATGTGCGGGGTTCATCCACTCATAAACATAGAAACCCTGCGTATACCTTGTCAAATATGCGAGACCAAGGTACGTGGACAAGATAAGTAGCACCACGCTGAGGTGCGAGATGGGTGGCGTCTCGGTGGCAGGCAAAAGAATCTCGACTATGGCAAACACCGAGTTCAACCCATGGACTGAGATATTAATCCATTGTTCAAAACGACCAGAAGGCCATCCACTGTTCATAGTCCCCCAAAACACAACTGTGACCAGGAAAGGCATGCTCGTGACGCATGAGTAGTAAAGTGAATGCATCAGCTGGAGCGACTTGGGCCAATTGTGCAGCCATGTGCTTTCCTTGAGCGCGAACACAAACGTGTGCATGCTCGAAACTAGGAAGTAGAACTGTTCGATAAGTTAGGCCATGCTACGCCATGTATAAAATATGTGCTTACACCAAGGGACCAGAAGGTGAGATAGGTGAAGAAGCTGAATGACTGGCCAATAGCAGCCTCGCTTTGCTGGATCGTGTACGAGCCGATATTGACATCCTTCAGGCCAATGTTTGCTGTGTTGTTCGCGAGCCAACTATATGATACGATGATTGTCGTGAAGCTGTATACGCAGAGGGTGGCGCGAATGCATGCGAGGGTGAGAGGGGAGACGAAGTGGGAGGTAACGAATGTGTTCGATGGGTCGAAGGAGCCAGTAGAGGGGATACCCCAAGCTTCGTATGTGAACAGCTTCATCTCTCCAGTGATGTGAGGAGGCCTGATAGCGGATATAAGATAAGGCTGCTAGAAAGAGTTCCAAGGTTCGACTCAGGGAGAAAAGGATGTGGGTTTTTTTCTACAAGAGGTGTCTTACTTGGGAGTTTATACTGGTATATGTACTCAGACAAGCAGCCTGATTGACGTGAACCATCTCTTTGCGAGTCAATATTCTTACGCACTCGCAGGCCCGGAACGCCATATTCGATAGGTACATGCCAGGTAGTTACAGCACCCAATTCGGCGCCACCAGACAATTATCTCCCCACACGCACGCTCTTGCCAGTTATCAAGCTCTATCAAGCCCGGCGCGCTTATCGTTTGTCCAGACCTGGGTACACAGCATCTCGACCTCCTCTCGCCAGCGAACTTACAGCGCCATAGCCTTGCGCCTCACGTCAGCCCAACAGCGTCGCGTGGGAGAAACATGCGTTGCCATGCGCCTAGACAGGCCTCAGCATCTCCTCATCTCAGACTTGACAGATACTGTCAAAGTAGCTCGAGGCTCGCGAAGTCGTGCTCCAGTCTGGCCCGAATTCAGCTGTTGATTCGCCGCTTCGCTGAAAGTGGACCGAGTCTTGGCGCACCATACGACTCGGCTCGGCTTGTTTTAGTATAGTGCGGCCCAGCATGGTCAAGCGACCAGCCTTGCCAACCATCTCAGCCGCATCACGCAAGCCACGCGCGTACGGAGCGCGCGACGTGAGCAACACTTCAACTTCATAAAGTGGGACCTTCAATACATCTATGCGAGAACGAGGTCGAGAAAAGGGATGCCGAAGCCACATCTCCGCGTTCAGAATGCCAATGCAAAACTCCGCGTCGACGCGGCGAGAAGCTTTTATTTTTTCCCAGGTATCCCAATTTCATGTACCTGCTTGACAATGTCGCTGACAGGAATTCGATTGCTGCACATCGAGCACACCAGTCTCTGCAGACTTCGGTGGTGTTTTGTAATGCATTGATTTGGCTCACATTTTTGAATCATGTTGCGCGGAATTCAGGTCTCATCAAAGCCGCAGGACAAATATACACGATACTCCAGATTACCATCAGAGACAAGTAGGCTGGTCTTACTGGCTATGTATAAAAGATCTGCGTCAATTTTCGATGCATAATAGGTGGGAAGCCTTCTACTGGCCATGTTCGCAAGGCAAGGGTCATCATGGTTGCGCAAGAATGCGATCTCTCCAAGGGCAGATGTGTACCACTCACAAGACACGCACATCGTGGGTAAGATAAGTACTAATTCTGCCATCTGTGGGAGAGTCAGCACTATCCCATAACTCTTCCCAGGGCGGCTCATGGCAGAATGAGCATTACAACTTCCACTCTATCTTTGGGCGCATACTTGCCGACCGGATGGGCGTACCATGGCTGCTACACTGACTATGAGAGAAGGAAGCTTGCCGGACCATCGTTTGTAGCAACTGGAAATATGACCCAAGAAGCTTGCGTTCATTTCTGCAAAGACAATAGCTATCCCTACGCAGGCATCGAGTACGGACAGGAGTGCTATTGCGGCCTTGTCATTGGCGCTGGTTCTGAGGTCAAAGATGATTCCGAATGCAACTTCAAATGTCCAGGTGCCGCCGATGAAGCATGCGGCTCTAACTTTCGACTGAGTGTATTCTACGCAGAAGTCCTCGATTTCACACGCACAAATCCCGGCCCAGAATCCACCTCACGCATCGGTTGCCTGGTTGACAATGTGTATGATCGTGCTTTGCCTGTGTTCCAAAGTAGCGAGGATGGTATGACAGTGGCGCAATGCACTTCGAGCTGCAAAACTGCTGGATATAGCATCGCTGGGCTTGAATACGGCAGAGAGTGCTTTTGTGGCAATGCTTTAGACGATAATGCCATCACGACCGACGAGGGTTGCGATATGCGCTGTGCCGGTAACTCAACGGAGTTCTGTGGCGGGTCAGCGAGACTTGATGCGTAAGTGAACGCTCGCAATCCCGTTCGACCAACGCTAAGTGCACGATACCTAGCTATGCATTGGAAGTTGCTACAGCAATCAACGCCACAAATGCTAGCTCGATCACTCCTGCCTGCATCTCAACACCTCTTGCAAATCCGTTCATCCTGAATGGAGGGTTCGAGGAGGGACTGACTGAATGGACTGCCTCAGCCTACAATCTGTCTTCGTCAGATTTTGAAGTAGGACTCACCGACGATGCATTTCAGGGATGTGCTGCTCTGTGAGTGTTCAAGGCAAGATCTGCGTCCGGGTCTAACAGATGAGACAGCATGGTGACGCCGAAGCCAGATAGCAGATCATTGTCTCACCATTTTCAAGTATCCACTACACTTGCCAATCTGCAACCATCAAACAACTACATAATCGATCTGTCCATTGGGCACCCCCACGTTGCGGAAGCACAGGATCCGATCTATGACCCTAAATATACCGTTCGACTTGCGGACAGTCTGCTCGGCTATGGGGCTATTTGTGGGTTTGCCTACAGTCCCTGTCCTCTGACTGGTCTCAATAACTCCACCTATACAACATTGAGCATGCAGTTCCAGGCAGACGACCCTACTGAAACACTGACTGTATATCTATCGTGGTATAACGGCAACTTTGATGTCCCACTTTATCTGGACTCGGTCATTGTCCGGCCTTCAGACAATGATATGTCTAGTAATGACATCTCTGAGGACGTTATTCCGAGATCGATCTGGCCAAGCAATCCAGCAGAGAATGATTCTTTGATGCCCGCTTCTGCTGTAGAGACAGGTGTACCCAACATCCTAGGCCTGACTTGTCCAACGCCCGAGTCTTGCCCTGATGGTCCACCTCCAACCGATATAACGCAGCATGCACTGCGCAATAGTGGCTTCGACGAAGACACGGAGGGCTGGGATTTCTTCGCAACAGCAGGCGATTTCGAGATCACACGCACTAGACAGTCCCTTGAAGGTGATTTTGCGCTGTAAGTGCTCCCTCTCTACCGTTTTCGGAAATTTATTGAAGCTTCCACAGTTCCATCAAACCACAGTCCCCGGGCACAGAAGAAGAACGATCAATTATCCTGCAAACCCGCATGGCTAACCTCAACTCTTCGCACGAGTGGTACACTGTGTCTCTCGCGGTTGGCCACCCGGTTAATGTTTCACTCGATGACTCCGTCCCCTGGCTTACTCTGAAATATCGTAACGACGTGACTAGCGACATCCAAAGGCGCGTAGGACTATGTGGTACAGGAAAGCCTTCTTCCTACGGCTTAAGCCCTTGCGGTCTGTTTGGCAGAGAGGGCTCGCAGTATCAGAAATACGGTATGGATACCAGGTCTTTCCTTAGCACCGATCAGGTCTTCACGAACGCAACGGAGATGGACATAGAGCTACAAATTGTGTGGCCTGTAGGCGCGCCGAGTGTGCCTGTCTTTGTTGATCAGATGAGGGTATGGGAGATTGAGTGGGGTGTGATCTCGCGTTGATGGAATGGAGCTTTGATACAGGAGCTCTTTTGTTACTCTAAGTTCTCACGGTGATGGATTTACGACGATTAAGAAGTATATGTGGATTCTGAGACGAACGAAGAAGGCGACAGCTAACAAGTGTCTTTGTTTTAATTCTTTGCCTTCACTATCATGTACTGTGGCTTGACACATTTCCATCGCGTTTATCCTCCCTCAGAGAGCCTTGAGCACAAACTGCGCGTTGCCATTCTCAGTAAGCATGTACGTGATGATCTCCGTGCCAGACTCTTTGTAACCTCCGCGGACATTGAGTTGCTTTCCGGTACCTACGTTGTTGATGCTGTACTTTCATGAGTACTGAAGCAAGTTATTTCGCACATGTACTCACTAAAAGGCTCCGTTGCCAGCGTGCTGTAGCTTCCAGCGAACGCTGAGATCGAGAGGCGAACGCAGCTCCGTCGTAACTTGCATAGCATCTTGTATGACTTCGTCAGCACATGCTAGGTGGAGAAATAGTTTGACGTACCGTTTGCAGCGACATATAGTCCTGAATTGCAGGCTATGATCAAGTACTCACGGTCGCCTTTCTCGGCTTTGCCCTGTGTACCACCGGCTGCTACGATGGCGAACTGGGTGTTCCTTGCGCTCGCGGTGCGTGGGCTGAAGTATACTGATGAGTGATTATTCACAGTGTGGTAGTGGAGAACGAGACGCACTATAGCTTCACTTGGGTGCCAGGTGATTGAGCGCCGCCCCAGACGTTCAGGCTCATATCTTGAGCATTCATGGGAACCAGCTCGTAGACACCGGAACCGGAGTAGTCAGACATGGTGCTAAGTTTGAAAGTAGCCTTTGAAGAAGGGTTTGCTTTTATGTGGTGTGGAAGATTTGATGTTGACCTAAAAGCTGGCGGGAGGATGGTCATGACTTTATAGCTCGTCTGAGAGACCTAGCGTGTCACTGCCTGCTCCATCGTGTGCCCCATCCTCTCAACGACCGTGCTGCCCATGATCGGTCTGTAGTTCAGCTCGCTGACCCCGCTTCTAGAGTGTGATACTGCATAGTCATACTGCTGCCTTCTTGGTGGATATCATTGTACAGCGTCAGACTGAATGCAAGGCTTCCCATTCTTGTACTCTACTGGCTGATATCGGCAATAGATTGGCAGTCAAGTAGATTGCTGGGCTCGGCGTAGAAAGAACGATGTGTCCTAACAGCGACTCACTTCAGCGATTGTAGCCTTTCTGAGGCGCTAAAATAACAATGGGCGGAAATGTAGTACTCGATCGACAGGTGGAGGCTGTATCCTGGCTGCAGTGAGGGTCCTCGAAGTTGCTTAATGCGTCTGCCGTATTAATTGGGTCCCTAAACTCACTGCACAGCCAACCCACTACCATGCCTACGACTGGTAAACCGCAGACCCTTGTCTCTTGGGGACACGTTCATGCACCCGAGAGTATGTTGTGAGGGGCTTTGTGTATCTGTGGCGTACGAGGAGACGAGCTGAACTCGATCGGTAGAGGGGAGCTCCCAGTGCTGGGTGTCGGCAATACAAAGCGACTGACCTGTACGTGTTCAGAGCTTACGACCAGAGTTAATTAATCTTATATATAGTCAGTACGTATTACTTCTATGGTAGACGTTAGTGAATACTCCAACACCATGTCTGATGAGGCTGCTATTGGCCGAAGACTATGGGCCAACTGTATGTACCGGTACCTTGCCAAGTACGTTATGTATGCAACGACGTCGAGTTGATCTGCATGAAGCCAACATCAGTGTCGATCCACGACCGTGCGTGCGTTTGTGCTATGATGGGACAGCTACTTGTCTCCATTCTGCGCTTATCGACTAATGCTGTCGACAGAAACATCATCAAATGCTGCACCTCGCTACCCAGTTGTTGACATGGTCACAGTAATTGTAACACGGAGGAGGTGCTTTGGAGGCACACGGCGCGGACCGATCTTGTGATTCAACCATTATCGCAACAGCTGCCATGTGTCACCCCTTCTCTGATTGGAGCAAATAGCATTTGTCGTCCTTGTTTTGACCGCTCAGCCTGCACATGCTACGAGGCAGGTAGGTCTTGAGCATTGCTGGTGGTCGGTCTGTGCCCGCCTGGTGTGCACGACCGAAGCGAGGAACCGTGCACAGCTACGCCGAAAAGAGCATGTTGCTGCAGACGCAGCTTCGAGCTTCGAGCTGGCCCAGCATCGGGCTTGCTGACTACAGGCTGGCCGCATGCTGTGCGCCTGCTTTGATGTGCGGGGGCAACGCAGGCGCGTCTAAGATGGAAGGTGTGGTCCATTGGGGGCAACACCGACCAACCGAGGCAGGCTGCGACTTTTGTTCGCGCATGCAGCATTTCTCCTCCACAGCCAGCACTCGCGCGAATCACCACTCGCACCAGCACAATATCATAGCCCGGTTGCAGCTTTCGGACGATGCAATGAGCGGCACAACTCCTCTCACCGGGCGTCTCGTTCCACTGCGGACGAAGGACGAAGTGCGCGCCAGCTTAGAGACGCACGTCGTCTATGTGGTCGAAGTGCCCGCGAAGCATGCCAACGTTGTCAAGGAGTGAGCAACTCACTCCAGACCCAGCCAATTGATCTATACTAACAGTGCAGTGTCGTGCAAGCAGCCGTTCCCGACTTCAAGACGTCTGAGATCTCGCACCTTCGCCGTGTCGTGCAGTTCAAGTACCTGCCGGCCCATCTGCAGAAGCAGTTCTATCCGCCTGCGAGGCTCCCGAGAGGTGATGAGGATGATCCTGCACCAGCATTATTATCTACATCCCCTGTATTGTTGCCCTCTCCCCCTTCTCCTCCGTCCACTCTTACGGTCGACGATGACACTACTGCTGGGGACGTTACTAAAAACATGGATTTAGTGCGCTATTTCCTCCTGTGTCCCACGAAGCATATCCAGCATGCAGACCTGTTCGCTCTCCTGCGAAAATGCCCTCCCTTCGACAACGGCAAGACCACACCGAGGGTCTTCTTCGTAACCGTCCCATCGCTGGCACCCATTTCCGCCGAGCAGTCTGAGCAATGGAGCGAACAGTACTGGCCCATCTCGTACAAGAACACCAATCCGTACGGCCCACATCCAAGTCTCGTTGCACGCAATCAGGCGGAGATTGAAGACCAGTCAGGCAAATGGCTGACCCTGGCTCGATCTGCAGGCCAGAGCATCTCTCAGCAGTGCCTGGGAGAGTCGCTTGGCGTCGTCGTGGTCGATCAGACCAAGGGTACATCGGAGGTCATAGTTGTTGCGGGCGACTGCCGCTGGAGATCCCCAGCAGGCAATATCGAGCAGCACAAAGGCACCGGAAACGTCATGGCCCACGCTGTCCAGCGTGCTATCGCCATGGTCGCGAAGAAGAGGCTCCGAGCTGCGGGTGCTGATCCAGCAACCCTTGATCGTTCGCTCTTCTGCGATATTCCTCTCACCGACCTTGAGCGAGAACACTTTGTCAAGGACAATATCAATCAGAGCGGCTACCTGTGCGTCGACCTCGACATCTACCTGACCAATGAGCCTTGCGTCATGTGCTCGATGGCTATTCTGCACTCAAGGTTTCGACGCTGTATCTTCGCAAAGCGTATGCCTCTCACTGGTGGTATGACATCTGATTCGGCTGAAGGTAGCGCGCCTCTATCGGGTGGATTGAAGCATGGCATGTTCTGGCGACCCAGCGAGCTGAACTGGAAGTTCTTGGCCTGGGAGTACAAGGAAGATGGGCTGGAGTCACAAACCGACGGCATTAAGGATTCGCTGCATGTCTAGAACGGCATGAGGAAGGGACACGAACGTATTGGGTATGAAGCATTATACGGCGCATTGGATTACCTGTTGTGTCGATTACAACCAGGGGACAGCAGGGTTACAAGGCATGAGATACCCAGACATAGATACACGAATGATCGGCAACGAGTAGAATTTGACGTTCTCGGCCACTTTCACACTGTTGATCGCGTGTGTGGTACTTCTGCACGTGCCTTCGTGTTTGGCGCCGTCTTAGCGTGTCAATGACGAGCGATGTTTAACGCTTGGCCATCAACACCAACACGCAACCATGCTGCCAGACGAAATCATTGCACAGCTGGTTGGCGAGTTCGCATGCCGTGACCAGCAGATCCAGCATCTAGCTGCCCTGTATACCGTATGTTTTTCCTCAATTCGGAGATCGCACGACTAACAAAACAGGAGCACCTTCCCTTACCACCATTTGCTAACGTCCACGGCCTGACAGCGACCGGCAAGTCGTCTATCTTGCGATCATACCTCCATCTCACTCGGCTGCCGTATGCAATAATCAACGTACGCGAATGTATAACCGCAAGGCATCTTCTTGAACGCATCGTCGCAGCGTCTCTCGATGCGGTCGAAGAGGCTTACGATGAGACGGTCGACAGACGGCCGTATGCGCGGACAGAGAACCTAAGCGCACTATGTGTAAACCTCCAAAGGATGCTCGAAGGGAGAGGGAGATTTGTGCTGGTACTTGACGCCATCGACAAGCTGAGAGAGGGCGGTGGAACACTCATTGCAGCCCTGGGCAGATTGGGCGAAAGGGTGCGCTCAACACAATCCCGGAGCGTGTAATGTACTGACAAGATCACTTCAGATACCCAATCTCGCCTTCATCGTCACGACGACCCTTGCAATCACACCTGCGCTGCGACACGCCTCATCCATACCTTACATCGCATTCCCATCCTACACGCGCCCGCAACTACTCACGATTCTAAGCAAGAGCCCACCAAAAGTCTTCACTACACCGCCCTCTGCAGACAAGTTTCCAGACTATACCCCCGACCTTGCCGCCGAAGACGACGCCTGGTTGTGGAACCGCTTCCTCGGTGCGGTTTACGACAGCCTCAGCAAGCACACCGGGCGGGATCTGCTTAGCTTCCGTGCCGCTGCTCTTCGATTATGGCCGCAGTTTGTCGCGCCGGTTGTAATGGGCGAGTTTGGAACACGCGACTTTTCGCGCCTCATGGTCAACAGGCGCCATCTGTTCCAGGGTGAGGAGGCTGTGCTGGACCGCATCATTGCCCCCAAATCCGTTTCTACAGAGAAAAATGGCGATGTTGGAAAAGCCATAACTCGCAAAGCCGTCCCGGGAATTGTCCAGAATCTCCCATTCTACACCTCCCACCTCCTCATTGCCGCATACCTTGCGAGCTATAACCCCGCGCGAACAGACGTCACGTATTTCATGAAGCATACAGACAAGCGCAAGAACAAGCGCCGTGCCCCCAGCGCGGCATCCTTGTCTGCCACCAGTAAAGGGGGCGTCAAACATCGTCGAATTCCTCGGCATTTGCTCACGCCTAGTCCGTTTCCACTGGATCGCTTGTTTGCTATCTTCAGGGCGTTGCTTGTTGATGGCGTACCACAGACGGCGGATTTGTATACCAGTGTCGCCACTCTGACAAGCCTGAAACTCCTGGTACGGACTGGTATGGGCGGCGCAAGCGACGCACTCGAAGCTGGTGGGCGGTGGAGAGTAGGGTTTGGCTGGGAATTTGCAAGGGGCTTAGGAAGGGGCGTGGGCATTGAGGTCGGCGAGTATTTGGTCGGGGGTGTGGATTGACGCCGAACTCAAAGACATCTATGCAAATCTCGACGCGGAGCTCTAGGACTACCGAACGTCGTTTCTACCACGCAAATGAAGCAATGCCCCTGCCCCAGGTCGACCACAGACTTATGCCTTCGTCTCCGTCATCCATCCACTTCAAATTACGTATCTTCTGCGGCTTTTGCCCCTCCATCCTTGGCGCTTCAAACTCCTTTACCGTCTTCCCCGTCCACATATTGCTCACCCTGATCGCCTTATCGCAATGCTCCACATCCTGACACGCAGCAATAAGCCCCAGGCGCTCATTAACGGCGACATCCAGGTCCAAATCATCCAGATTGGTATGCGGAAAACTCAGCAGAGGCTGACTCCACTTCCCGAATGCCCGGCGATTCATCTGCTTGCGTCGCTTATAGTCGCGGTCGCCAGGGTATAAGCTCTTGAAGTACGCGTCGTTGTAGTGGTGATTCTTGGTATTAGGTTTGCCGTCTTGTAAGCGTACATTGGAGAGTCGTGGCATACGCAGATCGTATAGGTAGAGCGTATCTTGCAGTCCTGAACAGATCAGTCGAGTCGGGTCATCGGCACGCGCAAGTCTGCTAATCGCGTAGGGGTGGGTGAGGGCATGCGAGACGCCGCCTGAGCGTGTGTCGTGGAGGTGGATTTTGCCGTTGCGGCACCCGAGAGCAAGGGTGGTGTGGGACAGCCAGGAGAGTGCGAGAATATCGGAGTGCAGGTCTTTGAGGATGGTGAGTGAGTCCCAGGTCCCAGATGGCGAGCGCGTGAAGAAGAGGAGTGATTGTTGAGCGCCGACCGCGAGGCATTCTGTGTCGTTTGCGGCAACACTGTTAGGATGACTTGAAGGAGGAGAATATGAATATGGTCGTGCAGCAGAGCAAAAGATTGCAGCACAGGCTTTGGGCGTGAACTTCTGATAGATGTGCGGTCCGTCACGCTCTGGGTCGCTGAGATGGACGATAGGCGGTCGGTCAGAGCCTATTGTCGTTACAGCAAGAGCACCAGAGTTGGGCATATATTGGAGCGAAGAGACGGTTGAAGTTGTGCGGCCTATCTCATCCCAAGGGTAGTAGCCATATCTTGAACTGGTATCAAGCGCCTTTAGCTTCTTCCGTGATTCGTAATTTCGCAAGTTGACCGCTTGGTCGTTGCCGAGATAGTGACGTCTCATAATGCCGTTCTCTCCACAGACCGCATAGATGGTCCTTGAGACGGGATCTCTATCGAAGAACCGGATAACGCCTTGGTCGTCGCTGCTGGTTACAGGTTCAGGCGAAGAAGACACGCCAGACATGCATGCCTCAGGCCAAATATCTCGCATGTAGACTGACTGCCTCTTGAAGCCTATCTCCCTGTCGAGATCGGTCTGGATGAAGCTCCGCGCATGTCGGCGAACGACTCGCTCTCTTTGTATTCTCTTCGACTTTGCTGTTACGGCTTTCTGGATGTTCTCTTTTCTCCTCTCCTTGACCAAGTTCGACGTCGAATACTTAAGGTTCAAGCCTCTTGCTTGGGACTGGCTTTGTATCTTGAAGTATTTCCCCTTCTCTTTGTCAAAATAAAAGCCAGGTATGTGCTGGCCGTTCATCCTGAGAATTTCAGCAGGTGAATGTGTCGTGATTGGCCGATGATCTCACAGGGCAGATGTTGTTTACGCGAGTCAGTTGTAGCTACCCTATCGATAAGCAGACACTAAACTCGCCGCGGTATGACGCCACTCCGTGATGGTCCAGGCACATCACTCTGACAGATACTCGATGAGATGGCATCCCTCGCCTTCCCCTCCTTCCCGCTCCCTTCCACCGACTGTCATCCACCTGCATACTTCGACAGTTCATGCTTCGCCTCTCGGGGATCTCGAAGCCCCTAACGTCCGGCACAACAACCTCCGCAGTAAGATACTTTTACACAACAAATCGCCTTGGCCAAGTTATGGCGCACCTAAATGGTCCTCGTCCCCAGGGCGAACATACACTACAGTCGCTGCCTAAGTCGAACGTATTCACACAGAACTTACCTCCAGACGCCGCCTTTCCAACACCGAAAAGTTCGCACGATGCGCCCCGTCAGACCCTTGGACCGCGTATGGTTAAGGAAGCGCTCTTCACCTATGTGAGGCCGGATTCTCAGGGTGATGCCGAGATCCTGGGTGTTAGCCAACGTGCGCTGCAAGACCTTGGTCTGAAGGAGGAGGAAGCACAAACAGAGGAGTTTGAACAGATGGTTTCCGGTAGCAAAATCCTCACATGGGACCCTGAGAAGCCAGATGAGGGTATCTACCCTTGGGCGCAATGCTACGGCGGCTATCAATTTGGACAATGGGCGGGCCAGTTAGGTGATGGACGTGCCATCTCGTTATTCGAGTCTACAAATCCGTCGACAGGCGTTCGCTACGAGGTTCAGCTCAAAGGTGCTGGTCGTACACCATATTCACGCTTTGCAGATGGGAGGGCTGTTTTGCGTTCATCCATACGCGAGTTCGTCGTGTCGGAATACCTCAATGCGATTGGCATTCCATCAACAAGAGCACTGGCGCTTACATTGAACAATGGCACGAAGATCATGCGAGAGAGAATCGAACCAGGAGCTATTGTCACTCGATTCGCGCAGAGCTGGATTCGATTCGGTACTTTTGACCTCCAGCGCATGCGCGGCGACCGCGAGACACTTCGTACTTTGACCGACTACACTGCCGAGCACGTCTATGGAGGGTGGGATAAGTTACCTTCAAAGCTGCCAGCTGGCGAGGCAAAGATCACACATACTCAAGTCAAGACTGGCGTCGCGAAAGATGCAATTGAGGGATCCGATCTGGAACAGGAGAACCGCTATACACGTCTTTACCGCGCCGTCATTCGCAACAACGCTGCCACAGTCGCGAAGTGGCAAGCGTACGGATTCATGAATGGTGTACTTAACACAGACAACACTTCGATTCTTGGCCTGAGTATCGACTTCGGGCCTTTCGCCTTCCTAGATACCTTTGACCCTGCCTACACGCCCAACCACGACGACCATATGCTACGCTACAGCTATCGTAACCAACCCACCATTATTTGGTGGAACCTTGTCCGTCTAGGAGAGGCATTCGGTGAGCTGATGGGCGCCGGCTCGAATGTTGATAGTGCCGAATTCGTCGAGAAGGGTGTAAGCGAGGAAAACGCGCCCGACCTCGTCAAACGTGCAGAGGGCATCATCGAGCGTGCTGGGGAGGAGTACAAGGCTGTCTTCTTGTCTGAGTATAAGCGGCTCATGACCGCACGCCTCGGACTCAAAACCCAGCAGGACAGCGACTTTGAAACATTGTTCTCGGAATTACTCGACTTTCTTGAGGCGTATGAGCTCGACTTCCACCACGCGTTTCGCAGACTATCAAGCTTGAGCTTATCAAAACTCGATTCCGACCAAGGTAGACAGAGCTCTGCAGATATGTTCTTCCGTAACGACAACTTGCCAAAGGAAGGTGCCGATTCGCGGGTTCGAATTGCTAAGTGGCTTGAGAAGTGGTCGGGTCGTGTCAAGGAGGACTGGGGCGACGATGACAAGGGGCGACAGGAGGCCATGAAGGCCGTAAATCCCAGCGTAAGATATTCTAATATTGCCTGAAGATGTGTACTAAATTTTTGCAGTTTGTTCCCCGATCGTGGATCCTCGACGAGTTGATCAATCGTGTCGAGAAGAAGGGTGAGCGAGAGATCATACCACAGATCATGAAGTTGACCCTTAGTCCTTTCTCTGAAGACTGGGGTTGGAGTGCCGAAGAAGAGCAGAGATTCATTGGCGATGTACCCAAGTACAAGGGTATGATGCAGTGTAGCTGCAGTTCGTAAGATTCATTTTCCACTCGCTCGCTCAGCTCCCGCATAAGCATTACACAACGCGAAACGCAACAATCACCGTTCAGCCTTACCCTTTCTTCAATCTTTAGTGAAGTGTGAAACCGTGGCCATTATTGAGATATGTTGTGATCATTGCCCTAAACACCACAGTCTTGTACAAGAAAGCAAAGTTCAGAGAAGCCAGAAGGACAAGTCGCAAAGGTACACTCTATTGGATCTGTTATTGACTAGTCCGATGACACTGCTTCAACATATCTGTTCTGTAAGCCTTGCCTCAAAGCACTCTTCAACATGCGCTACCAAGGATGAGTGAGGGATACCTGATATGTCGTGTCATGAACGCCCAGATCACTTGAGGCCAATAGCGTTTGCCTTGTTCATCTACAATCACCTCAGCGCTTTTTTAAATCGGGTCCTGACCTCGCGATCTCAGTCTTGCCGACTTTTGAGGTCATGAGCTGTTTATTCCAAACCATTAAACATGACTACAGTCACAGTCTTCACACCGCCGGCTTCGTGTACAACTTCGTTCTTTAGCACCTTCACCGGAGACACCGGACTGGCCATCCGCCACTGGAAGGATGAAGCTGTTGTATCGGAGCTTTAGCCCCCATGAGGCACCACTAAGCGACACTTCAGGAGTCCCTTGGTTCACGACTGCGTTCTAGCTGGTCTGCTGTCCCACGACTTCCGCCAACCGCAACGGCAGCCAGTTCTCCCCACTCTTCTCACCCCACGCATCCCACAACCTGACAAGTCTTGTCCAGTTCCTCTCAACTCCTCTCTTGTCATCGTTGAGACGCTGCTCTGTCCAGCCGTCGACTTCATCCGCAACCATCACCACCGCGCCACCGCTCCCATCGTCTCCACCCCGATACTCTGCCCACGGCGCCTCTCCATTCGCAAAGGCAACCCACATCTTACTATGCTGATCACTCAAGCGCTTCAACTTTGCGCTCGGATACCGGAACTGCAGCGTGCGGAACAGGAAATACACGTCTACCCAATGGTGCGGCACTTTATAATGGGGCGCCCCGATGAACGGGTTTCCAATGTCGAACAGGTATCTGTACACTTTCTTGTCTGCGTGCACAGCGAGATGGTTGCAGAGCGCGTGGATGGGTGCGTCGAAGATGACGTCGCCGAGCCAGCGCGTCGCCGCGTGCACGAACAGATTGGGATCTGTTGCGGGCGTGATGCCGTACGTTTCCAGCACGCGGGCAGTGCTTTCGTGGCTGAGGCCGCCGCGCATGTGGTCTCGGAACGTGAGAGGAGTGAGGGATCGCGCGACGGACAGGTAGGGGATCCCCTCGCACGCGGTGTTGCCAACCAGCAGCGCAGAGACCCATGGGCAGGCGCTGAGCAGCGCGGGAACCGTGTCCCAGGTGATGTGGTCGTGGGCGAAGAACGAGGGGTCGACGACGGGGCGCCAGAAGTTGCCACGATCCACCCAAATATCGCCTGCTTTGACGAGTTGCTGTGCTGGCACGGCGGAGAGTACGGTCAGTGCCTCGTGCCCGCGCTCTTTGATCTCGAGGATCTCGCAGAGCTCGTGGAAAGCGGTGTCTGCCTCCTCCTTCGCCACGGGAACCATCAGCGGCCCCACGACACCAGACATGATGGCCGCCCTGCTGAACAACGGCGCCGGACTCGGAGGGCTGAGCATATGGTAGCAAATCGAGTAGCCGCCCGCACTCTCGCCGAACAGCGTCACTCGCCCTTCGTCCCCCCCAAACCCACCGACAAAGCGCTGGATCCACTGCAGCCCCGTCCTCTGGTCGTGCAGTCCTAGATTACACACCCCGTCTGGAGTGGCAAGAAACCCAAAAGCGCCGAGCCTGTACTGCAGACTCGCAACAACTACCGGCTGCTCGTCGTCTATAGACTGCGCTACAAGCGGTCCCGTATCATGCACGGCATCCACCTTGCCAACGTGGAACGCCCCGCCGTGGATGTACACCATCACCGGCACCTTGCGTCGCTCCTGCTCAGTCCCATCCCCATGGCTCGACAGCAGCAGCGTCAGCGGCACGCTCAGCGTCACGGTCAAGCACTTCAGTTCATCACTCTCGATCTCCGGCTCGGACGGATACAGGCCGCCGCTATGGACGTCGTCCATGGTGAACGTGTGCGGACACGCGTACCCGGGGTGCGTAAAAGATGATCCCGCGCCATGCAGACTGGGCAGAAGAATGCTGTGCTGGAAGCGGGCGGGCACTGTGGCGTAGGGGATGGCGTGGAACTGGACTACCTTGTCGCCGGGCAGGAGAATGCCTTCGATGGAGCCCAGGGCGGGGTGGGCGAGGGTCAGGGTGCGGTGGGGAGCGTTGCGAGGCGGGCGGTAGGCCTGCATTGTGGCGTTTGGATGGAGAGGAAAGGAGTGCTTCGATCATGGTTTGTACACATGTCTGGCTGTAGTCAGCATGCTCGTAGCCTAAGTGGCGCTAAGGCGTCAGGCGAGACTCTCACCGTGCCCAAAGGGGAAAAGACGGACGGCAAGCATGGGAGAAGCGGAGCGCAGGCGGAAACAAACATTAGTGTATGCGGTATGCGATGCAGATATCCTAACCATTTCCCACATGCGCGCTACGATGCAAACCGCTGAACGCCTGGCCTGCAATGCCAACAATGCTGAGATAGTCTAGCCCAACGTTCAAGTTAAAGGTATACATCGAAAATGTCCCACAACAACGGAACGGGTATTTGCGAAATCAGACACCTTCTATTCCCCCAACGCTCAGAACGTCTACCGCAAACAGCAGACATCTGTCTCAACATGCCAAATTGCATACGCTTCACGCCTCTTCAGGCGGTGGCGTGGGCAACTCTCTCCCTTTCTGCTCTGGACTGGGTGGTACAACGACCGTTGTCGGTGTAGTCGGCATCTCGTCGCTGCCTCTTGTAACCGGGCGCTCATCTTCTCGCCCATCTCTCGTCCCCGGTCTGTCGCCAGCGGTGCTACCCCCGGCATCACTCGCGCCATCCATCTCTCTTTCCTCGGGGATGCTCGGGCTCATGAGCCCGCCATCATCGCTTGCTTTGCTCGTCGCTAACTGTCTTCTCCGCCTCCTCCTCTCGCGCTCGCTATCCGCGGATTCACGGCGTCGGCGTACGCTCAGAGAACCGTCTTTGTTCACGCTGTCCGGACGTTGCAAACCTTCCAGCATGGCGGCCGCACGATCTGCGACATCTGCGCCTGGCGTTGTAGGACTGACAAGACTCGTACCGACGCTTGTTTCCGATTCGTTTGTCTCGCTTGTCGGGCTGAGCAGGTTCATCTTCTCTGCGGCCCCTTCACCCTCCCCTTCAGCAGCTCCCTCCTCCTCCACGTTGACACCGATCTCGGGGATCTGCTGGCCGGACGCAACGCGCACCTGGTGGCGGTCCTTGAGGCGGGCACGTCGGCGGCGATCACGCTGATCTCTGGCTTCGGGCTTCGCAGCACGTAGTTTCTGGAGCAGATCATCCATGGCTCCGGTACTAGCAGGCGACTTGGGAGCTCCGTCATCCGAGGTAGCAGTGGGCGACGCAACTTGTTGCTGCTGCTTGCGGCGCATAGAGATCTCGTTGCGGCGATGTTGCTCTTCAAGGCCTGTATTCTTCTCCTTTGATTTCTACAACATGATTAGCATGCAGATGCACTGGTATGAACGAATAACGAACCTTCCACTCCTGGACGAAGTTGGCCAGCTTCGCAAAGAACTCGCGGCGGGACGAGTCGTCGGTAGGGTCTTCGCCGTAGAATGCCATGATGTCGTCGTAACTCTTCTGCATGTCTTCAAGCAAGACTTGCAGCTGCTCTGCCTTTCTTCTGGCTTCCTTCATGCTGCGCTGGACTATGATAGAAACCTTGTCTTCAGGGTGGAACTTGCTGGGGTCAGACAGGTTGCCTGCGTCGAGCGACATCTGAACGTTCTTGATGTTGTCGATGTACTTCTTTGCGTCGGTCTGGAGTTGCTCGACATTGATTTTCTGTGCTGCGACAACGCCGCCAATCTCATCGGTGAAACCCTCCCAACCGGGGTATTGATTGCGCACAATACGTTCAACCACATCGGCGAAGGTAGACTCGTTCTTGTCGTCCTTCAGCATACCCAGACGAGACAGCGTGGACAGCTTGAAACCATTGGCTTGCTTGTTTGCGTCGTTCATGAAGTTACCAATGTCCAGAATGAGACCCAGGACGCTGATCAGACTGGACGAGCTGCGTAGACTATCTGAAACACGTGAGATCTCGAGAAGCTTGTTCGAGATTTCATCGTATTCGGTCTCGAACGTGCGCGTGAGAGCAAGCGCCCTCATCCTACTCTTCCAGTAGTAATGAAGTTCGAACGCCGTGTACAAGTAGATCTGATCCTCCCGTGTAAGTTCGTTGGGGTCTTGTTCGCGCTTGGTTTCCGCAGGATTAGGCACAGTCCAGTCCTTGGAGTATGGCGCCATGAGCTTCGCGGTGTTGTCTGGAACGTCGCAAAAGTCGTTCTTCTGTAGGAACTCCATGACCACAAGATCATCCAGAATCTTCTTGTCGCAGTGGATGATCATCTGGACTATGTCGTCAACAGTAAATTGCGAGAACTTGGCCATGCTGATTTGGAAATTGTGCATCAGATCGCGGGAGATGACTTGCTTCTTCTCCTCCTTCTTCGAGCCCTTCTTGCCAATAGCCTTGATTTCCTTGGCCAAGAAGAGCTTTTCGACTTCGTCAAGCACACCCTTCTTCGACAATTCTTGGTACTTCTCTTCCTTCTCTTCCGCGGTAAGGCCATGTGTAGCCCATACAGTGGAATTTGGCGAGTCGACTTTGTCCCAATGAAGCGCCTTCATCTTTTTCTTCGGGCGAGGTCCTGACATAGCCATGGACCCTGGGGCGTTGGAGAAACCCTTGGGGAGGAAGCCAGGTCGCTTCATACCTGGCATAGGAGGCGGTGGAGGAGGAGGCATGCTGCCGTCGCCCGGCATCGGAGGAGCGCCAGGCATTGGTGGCGGTGGTGGGATTCCAGGTGCGCCGAAGCCGAGCTTGCCAGGAGGCGGCGGTGGAGGCGGAGGAGGGATATTAGCATTAGTGCCGGGCATAGGTGGCGGCGGAGGTATGTTGGCAGGGAATCCAAGAGCACCAGGAGGAGGTGGCGGTGGAGGAGGTATTCCAGCGGGCCCAGTGGGGAATCCAAGGGCGCCAGGCGGCGGCGGTGGAGGTGGTGGAATTACTCCAGCCGGAGCACCGTTCGGTGCTGCTTCATCGCCTTCGAACTTTGGCACCGTGGATGCGATCTCGCCCATGAGGGCGTTGGCGGTCGACGTGCTGAGCTTTGGCTTGTGCATCTGGATAAGGCGCGGCGTCTCAATAATGGCATCCTCATCATCGTCATTGACATCGTACATGATCTCGTCGTCGCCATTCACACCAGGTACCGGCTTCCTGCGGGGCACGCCACTCTTCGCTCGTACTGATCCAAAAGCGTTGGGCTGCAGACCTTCACCGTAGCCTTCTGGCATCTCGCCCACCCCACCCTCCATCTTCTCCCTAAGCTCACGCAGCTTCTCGCTTGGCTGCACCATTTGCAGAGTCTTCCCTTCGAGCGTAGCCTGAGTCTTTGCGCGCTGGAGCTGAATCTCGAGCCTGTTCATCAAGCGCTCGCGATCCATGATGCCCTGCATCTGCTCTGGATCTGTAGCGCCCAGGCCATCCTTGCCAGTCTTCTTAGAGGCAGCAGCAGCGACGTCTTGAGCATCTCTTAGCATGAGGTACAGCTCACGCGTTTCCAGCTCATTGCGCTGTAGCTCTTGTGCCCGTATTCGTTGCATCTCAGCAAGATCGGCCTTCATTTGCTCGACCTGCCTGCCACGGAGATCGATGATGCGCTGTTGCTCTGCGACCTGCTTCTGCAGCTTTTGGACTAGGCCATCCGCGCCCAACTCGAGTTCGGCTCTGACCTCGTCACGCTCGGCAATGGCCGAGTCGGCGATTTGTCGCGCAGCACTGGCTTCGTCTCGGATCTGACGAGCCTCTCCGTCAGTATACAGCTTGTCCAGCAAAGACTGAACAGTAAAGTTCAGGCTTTGTTTCAGGTCCATGTCTGGCAGTCGGCGGTCCATAGCCACGTAGCTCAGCATCGAATCCACAAGCTGGAACATTCTGTTGCGATCTTCGCTCTCCGTGTCGCGAATGAGCAGTAAATGCTGCATAGCAGACAAGAAGTAGTCTTGCGCACGAGTCCCGCCGATCTTGGTATTGATGGCATCGGCGATTTGGGACGGGTCGTTGAGGTCTTTGGTCTCGCCTCCGTCGACGCTGTCCACGATGGAGCTGTTCTCGCGCTCGAGGAAATCCTCGTAGTCGACAGCTTCGTTGGCCATGTACTGCTCGATCTGCTTGTCGATGACATCGTACTGGAAGCCCTCCATCTTCTTGAAGATGCGCTTGATACCACAGCCGGTGAACTGCGCTCGAATGTGCATCCTGAGCTGCAGATCGCGTTTCGGGGCGTCGACGATCATGTTGATGAAGAACAGCGTCGCGATCGCGTATTCCATCAGCAGGTTCTCGACTCCAATGCCACCGCTGCGGACTTCGTCAGAGGCGCCGACCATGGATCCCATCTTGCCGCGCCCATCGACTGTGACTTCGACAACGCGCATCCAGGCGTCGAAGCGGCCGCTTTCGCCATACTGGGCCTTGAGGTTATCGAGTGCGTTGAGGACTTTTTCGTGGCCGCCTCCCTCGCCCCAGTGGCACAGGAAGGTCAGGACATCGGAGACGAGCTTTCTGGTGTTCAGGCGCGAGGAGATCATGGAGCCTGCGAGGGCCTGGATGATGGACGGGTGGGCCAGGGCGTTATCGGCGCCATACTTGTTGTTCATCAAGGCCTTCAAGCACTTGACAATCTCGTATTCGCGCTCGACGTCGTTCTCGGTCTTTTGGTTGAAGGTGCTCGGCGGGGGCGCTGGGCCGGTGCCCTTGCGGCGGTTGATCTTGGTCAGGACGTTGGTCAGGGCAATCTGGCCCTGGGCCTCGATGAAGCCGCGCACCCAGGCGATGGGCTGGGTGCGCAGGCTGATCTCCAGACTTGACATCTGCTTGTTGGTGATGGAGTTGTCCATGACCTTCTTGACATACCACTCGGGCGAGCCCTCCTCCTCGGCGCGGATCAGGATGTCGGGGTTGGCGCCGCCACCGTAGACGCCGGTGTTGCGCTGGGTCTGGCGCTTCTTCTCATCGTGCTTGTGCTCGGCCAGCTTGTCCTGGTAGACGAGGGTCCACTTCTTGTCGATCTTGTAGGCCTCCATCTGGCGGCGGGCCTGCTCGGGCAGGCTCTTCCAGCCGCGCTTGACCATCAGGTTCATGAACTCCTTCTCGACGACGTGGTCGGGCGGGCGCTCGATGTCGAAGCCGCGCTGGCCGAGGGTGGCATTGGAGCCAAAGGGCGAGACCTGGCCGGCGTGCAGCAGGGTGCGGTGCGAGTCGCGCGGGGTGGAGGCAGCCATGGGGAGCAGGCTGCCCGAGTCGAGCCCGAGCGAGGCAAAGGTGGACTGAGAGTTGGCGGTGGACTTGGGATAGTAGATGCTGCTGCCGCGGGCGCGCGAGTCGTTCGAGTGCACTGAGGCCTGGTCGGACGAGGCGCGGGGGTGGGCGGGCTCGGGGGCGTAGTAGGCGGCGGGGTTGTGGCGGCTGCTGTCGCGGGCGCCCCACTGCTGGATGCTGACGCCGCGGTCGCCGTCGGCCTGCGAGGTCATGGTGGTGGTGGAGGCGGCGGAGGCGGACTGGTGCGGCGGCGGGCGCGACGGCCCGTCGCGGGTGCGCGAGGCGGCGCGGTCGTAGGCGCTGTGCGGCATGGCCGAGGGGTCGAAGACGGGGTACTGGTGGAAGTCGCCGCCGCCCTTGTTGAGGTGGTGCGGCTCAACGGCGGCCGACGAGTCGAAGATGCTGATGGGGCCGGCCTTGGCGAAGATGCCCTCGGCGCTCAGCGACACGGGGCGGTCGACCGACGCCTGGCTGCTCGAGTGCTGGTGCGAGTGGCGCGACGACTGCGAGCCGTGGGCGCTGCCGGGCGGCGAGTCGGGCGGGCGCGTGTCGCTGGGCTTGTGGCGGCGCCCGAAGAACTTGGACGTCGACGACTGCCGGCCTTTGCTGTCCATGGCGCGGCGGCGGCGGGCGCGGTGGGCGGGCTGTGGGCGTGGACGGGTGCCGCCGTGGCTCGAGGGCGCGCGTGCTCGAGGCTCGGGGGCTCGAGGCGGGCGGGTGCAGGAGCAGGCGCGGGAGCAGTGCTTAGCTCAGCAGCGGGCGCAGGCGCGGCATCGGCGCGGCGGACGGGCAGAGGGAGGACAGCGGCAGGCGGGCGTCGGGCGGCCGGCGTGCAGGCGAGGGTGCTGGGTGCTGGGTGATGGGCGCTGGACACACGAACACACGGAGCGTGCAGAAGCCTGCTCCACCGCGAGGCGTGGGGTGCGTCGCGCCTTGGCTTGGCCGTCTTCTCCTGAGACAGCCCCTGGCCGCGGCACCTGCACCCGCCGCAGTGACCGCACCAGCCCGGCGCACCCGCCCGGTGCACCGCCTCAGCGTCAGCGTCAGCGCGCCAGTACTGGTGCCGCATAAGACATACGCGACCCAGCCTGCCAGCCCGACACGCTCCTCGTTGCCCGCCCGCCTGCCCCTCGCTGCTCTCTCCGCGCCGCCGCGCCCATGGCCGCCGTCGCCCACGTCCTGCGGGCAAGTGCCCCTTGCGCCGGCCCGCGCCCGCTAACTCGCCCAGGGCCTGCTGCTGCCGCTCGTCATCGCCCTCGTGCTCTACCTCGCCGCCACCCTCTGCGTGCTGCCGTTTGTGCGCCGCCACCGCTCGCGCTACTCGCAGTACCTGCCCGTGCCCACCGCCATGGCCGACCACGCCTCCTCGTGGCGCACCAAGCTGTCCGACGCCCTCTACACCCTGTTCATGCCCTCGACCTGGACCCGCCGCCCCGCCGTCAACCTGCACGACGACGACTCGTCCGACTTCGACGACGAGGAGGGCGAGGGCATGGTCGGCTTCGACCCCGTCGACGCCCAGCGCCGCGAGGCCCTGGACCAGCGCCGCAGCATGGTCCAGGAGGAGCGGCGGCTGGGGCGCGAGCTGGAGCAGGGCTTCAAGGACGACAGCGACGACGAGCACGGAGACGACTCGAGGTCGAGCCTGTCGTCGCTGAGCTAGCTACTCTACTTCCCTGTACCTATTTGGCCCGCCTGCCTAGGGCCTTGTCTGATACCCATAGATTGTACCCACAGCCCATATTTCTTGACTTCCTTGTTGTCGTTGCTTTGGAACGCATGTGCTCGGACTTGTATCGATTAGCTGTCTTTGATCATCACGTAGCCAAGAATCAACTTCATGGCTCTCACCTTCCAGGACAACCGGCGGACAACCGGCCCTCAAGCTGACCAGCTTCAGCACAGAACTTGCAGCTACAACAGTACGACCCACAGCTAAGTGGAGGCATTCAATCATAATCTGAAGGCCTATAGGCTGTGCGAAAGAAGACTTGAATCCTTCAAATCTGCCAAGACGCAACTCGGATGTGGCTGGGTGTGGCACGGATCAAGTCGCGTCATGTACGAGCACATCACCGAAGAGTATAGTATCTCACGTTCACGTCAAGTACATGTCAGGTTCAAGTAAGTTCAATGGATTGGATTTGTACAAAGCTCAGAGTACCCATGACCTCGTCGCTCCGAAAAGAAAATTCGTTTCAACATGCCAACAGCAATCGCCTATTTCGGGGCAGTCGTGCGCTCAGCATTGCTGCGCTGACCGTACGCCTTAGTAGCGTATTCACCCTTGTGTACAATAAGGTCCTCCGGACGGTAATCGTGGCGACCAGACCAGTACGAGTCGAGGATGGCCTTGGTGCCGGCGGCGTAGCGCTCCTGGGCGTCGATCGACGTACCGGACATGTGAGGAACCATGGCGTTGCCTCCGCCCCAGGGGTTCTGCGCGTAACGCAGAGGGTGGTCCTTGGGCGCGGGCTGCGGGAACCAGACATCACCACCGTATCCGCGGAGGTGGCCGCTCTTGAGCGCATCGGCAACGTCCTCCTTGACAACAATCGCACCGCGGGCTGTGTTGATGAGCCATGAGCCCTTCTTCATCTTGGAAATGAGATCCTTGTTGAACAGACCGCGTGTCTTCTCGTGGAGAGGGCAGTTGATTGTGACCACATCGCACTGTGCGAGCATCTCCTCGAGGTTCTCGACGCGACGGGCACCAATCTCCTTCTCGACCTCAGGGCGCAGGGGCTGGTAGTCGAAGTAGAGGAGCTCCTTGCAGTCGAAGGGCTTGAGGCGGCGGAGGACACGCTCGCCGATACGGCCAACAGCGACAGTACCGACCACCTTGTTCTCGAGATCGTACTCGTTCTTTGCCACCTCAGCAACGTTCCAGTCACCACGCGCAATCTGCTCGTGGGCGGGGACGAAGTTGCGGACGAGTGTGAGGATGGTCATGACGACGTGCTCAGCAACCGAGACGACGTTGGAGCCAGTAACCTCAGCGACGGTGATGCCGCCGTTGGTCTTGTTGGCAGCATCGAGGTCGACGTGGTCGGACCCAATACCGGCAGTGACCGCAAGCTTCAGGTTCTTAGCCTTAGCAAGACGCTCTGCTGTGAGGTAACCGGGGTGGAATCTGTCAATCTTGTCAGCCCTGTTGCTCTATGCTGCCGCACGCCAAGGTGACAAGCTCACGCGTGGAAGCGGGGCGGTCTAGCGGCAATGCGGGGTAATGAGCTCCGACGTACGGTGTGGTGATGATAATCTCAGCATCAACGAGGTGCTTGTCGAACTCCGAGTTCTCGCCCTCCTTGTTGGATGTAGTGACGAGCTCGTGGCCCTGCTCCTCAATCCATTTCCTCAGACCGAGCTCGTTCTCGGTGGTACCGAGAAGACGGGGCTCCTGCTCAGCGTGGACACCGCCCTATGACGTTGTTAGCCGTCAAGTCTGAGCCATTAGTGGTGGTACAACTTACATCATAGAGAACGAGAAGAACCTTGCCCTGTTGTGAAGCGGTCGCGGTTAGCGTTCTGAACTGATTCGGTTGTCGTAGGGAGGCGGCGCCCGATGTCAACCGTGGTCCAGCACGAGCTGTGAGGAGGGAGGACGCGGGGCGCGCAAGGCGGGAGGCTGAGCGGAGAAATACCATTGTGAATGAGTTGTTGTGAGAGTAATTGAGGCTCCGTAGAGAGATTTATAGACACGACCGGAGAAACGGTACTTCGGTACGTGAATCTGACACAGGATCTGTCAGCCTGTCGTCCTGATCCGAGTAAAAGAGGGGGTTCAGGGATTCAATACCGAATGTGGTCCGAAGTGACGTCGAACCTGTTTAAGATGTAATTGGAATGTTTGGTGGTGAGTGCAATTGAGGGGTTGTGAGGGGTTTATATATACCTGAGGGTACCCACCCGTGCTGCTTGCAGCACGAGAAGTGTGGAAATCCTGGGCCGTTCGCCGCTCAGCCATGGAAAACACTCCCCACTTGGTGAAGCAATCGTGCCTCGCAGCAAGTGGTCCCTGCCTCTGCGGACAACACGGTCATCTTGGGAATTGCTTCGCACCGCAGTCGGTGCGGGGTCGCAACGAATGGCGCCAATGCGTACGAGTACATGCCAGGGGAGCTTTCCCACGCCCTAACCCTTTTGATCCATACAAATGCTCCGCTGATACGTCAATAGCGCTAGCTCTTAGGCTGCCAGCTACTACCGCAAGGCCAATGACAATGCATGGCACGGTACGTAACCTAAAAGGCAAAAGCTACATCCTGGAACTCTGAACTCATGTTCCGAATGTATCCCGACGTGACCTACTACTACGGGGCAACAGACTCAAAGCTCCAGCTACCTTCGAGATGACGTCTGATCTTTGACTGTGCGGCTTCGACGGCGTGCACGCTCCCAAAGGTGAACAGCAGAAACGCACGTCAATCTGGGGAACGCATGCTGACACGATCGGCCAGCCGTCGCCAGGATGCTCAGCGGCTCTGTCGCGACTATAGAGGCAGGTGGGGTCGTGGCCGAGCATTCTAGACACCCGGATGCGTGGGAGAGGCGTCAATGGCGGGCGCGCGGACGGAGGTGCTGCGGACGCGAGATGTCACCGCGAAGCTCGCACAAAGGTCGCAGATCTGACGGGTCGACGCTCGGCGATCGACTGATAAGACAGGAGATGGCCCGGGAACTCTCGCTAAAATCCCGGCCGAACGCGACCGAAAGGGCCGAACCGAGTGCGAACGCGCGCGTCGCGTGTTCCAGAATCATCAGGCTCGGCTATCTAGCAGTCGCATCGAATCGCTCTTTATGGGCGGGCATTCCGGCAACGGCAGTTGTGTTCCATTTGAGACAATAAATGCCGCCATGCTTCAACCCAAGGAGACCTTCAAGGTCGCAGCGCATCCCATTGTCATCATTGAGGTGGCAGTCGCGTTTTGCTTCTCGAAACTCACAGCTTGAAGTTGCAGCTGCAGCTTCAGCTGCCCAGCACGCCTCCATAGTGTTGAGCTTCCTTCTCTGGAATCAGTCGCCTCTCGATCACCCACCCCTCTTATCTGCCATCGCACTCTCCGCATCCTGAGGCTGCATTGCGCAGCCAGTACCAAGAGCGGGCGAGGCCTGACTTGCACCGGATCATGCACGCGAATCGAGAGGTCGAGTCCCCGCACAGCCCAGATGCGTCGCGCGCTGCGCGCTGCGCGCTGCAGTCGCCGATCGAACCAACAGCAAATCAGCACACAAATGACCACTAGCGCAAGGTGATGGCACCAACGCGTCCGCCCTTGGGGCTGGAATCTCGACAATCCTGTGCGAGAATCTGCGCAGCGGTACACAGGCGTCTGCAAAGCCGCTGGTTGACTGTCTGCCACAATCGCTGGCCAATTTCTTCGACTTCTCAAGAAGCGATCAATGTGTCGCAAGTTGAATTGCAAGCTTCCTCCGTTGAGTGGAGCACAGGCTCTACAATTGTATGCCAAAATAAGGGACTGCTCCTTGTGTGCAGAAAGCGCATTGTGAACGTAACATTCAAGCACCAAGGGTCAGAAGGTGACATCAAGCATCGAGGCCCAGGAAGCCAGGCGATGCTGGCCGTGTGTTGACAGAATGACAGGAACACAGCCGACGAACAGAAGCTGAATCAAACACGCCAGGAACACTCGAGCATGCGCAAGCTTTTATTGCCCAACTGGACGCTGACTCTGAAAGTCGCCATGGCTTCTGAGGTCACGGCTGGAGAACCACCTTCTCAACGCGCTGACGTGAGCCTTCACGTGGGCAAAGACATCTAGATCACGCGCGAGCTGCCTCGTCTCATCAATGCTACTGGGGCTCATTCAACCGACCTTCGTAGCCGTTGTCGGTGGCCATTTTGTCGAAAGACAATTGCTCTCCAACACATCGCGTGTAGTATCACTCCCGCTCAACGGCGCAGGATCGACGATCGAGCTTCATACCGACTACGACGGAGGTTGTCTAAGCATGGAACAAATCTTAGATTGTACATACTTCGAGAAGATCCGGTATAGCAAACCTCGAGAAGGGTTTAGAGGCTACATACCTTTTTGATATGGCGCCTGAGTCTGTAATGGTCTCCACAAGTCTGATCGGAAACCATTTTGATTATCTCAGTATAACATCCGTGTTCAGTCCAGTTTTCTTGAAAGCATTGCTAAGGAATAGAATGCGACTCATAACCGCGTGACTGCATCGTCCCAGCAATTGGACCAAGGTGCAAAAATGCCCTGTCAGAACTCTTTGATTCTGTAAGGGCTTTGTAAAGCAGGTCAGTATCCGTTTGATACTCACTCAGTAGCAAATTACAGAAAGTCTAGCAAGCAAATACCAAACATCACTTCCAATTTCTGTTACAGCGGCGCCAACCTAGGTTGCTGATGATATCCCTCTTTGGCTGATCACAAGTGCCAAAGATAACTCGCATGTTCAATGATCTACTAGTACTCATTTGACGCTGAGCTGCGAGTTCCTTGCGTGATCGTTGCGTAAAAGCTGTGGTAGCACTTCGTCAAACGAAATCATATTTCGGCCTGTCACCAATGGCAAGTTCAGACGAAAGACGGATCGCTAGCCTCGTTAAGACTTACCTTCCCCCTCATGTCCGACTCCGGACCCACTGCTTCTTGCTGACTGACAATAACCCGAACCCAAATTATTTCACGCGGCATATATATCAAACCTACCTATAGTTTCTCGGCAGATAATCTTCATCCTATTTCAGCTCAGCCATATTGTTGTGACACGCAGCGTACCTAACGCGCAGCTGTGTGCTACCCGCATTCGTCTGCCGATTCGCCAGATGCGGCCAGCATTCCATCCGGTCAGCATCGCCTGCCATTTAGAGAGATGAATTTCGCAATAACAAGGCAGGTTGCTTAGTTGGGCCTCCACTCTTCCTTTGTTTTGGGACCTGTGATTGGTGTAGAGGCAATCAGAAGATCGTGTGTGATAAGCTACCTGAGCTCTATCTCATTTAATTTGCAGAAAGGAAGGTGCCAACACGATTGAAGAGAAAGGGTCATCCCAGGCACACAATCTGATAGCAGTGGGCTGCGTCCGCCCTTGTGTACTGGCGCCACTGTAAGCCTACAGCACAACACTTCCGAGACTGACATAAAGTCCCGTACATTCCCCAATCGGTCGAGAGTTTTCTAGTTGTTTGTGCTTAGCTCACACTCTCAAAGAAAAAGATGCAAACACTCATCGGCGTCCTCGTCTTCTTCATCTTCGCACTCAATACACAAGCTGGTGTCACTCAGAAAGATTACACCGGTATCGGCAACATCTACGTCCTCAATTCGAGTGACTGGCGCACGGCATCGCCCACAAGTGACAGGATTGGCTGTCTGAGCGAGTACGGCAAGCTCGTTTCGACAGAAACCAAAACAGCATGCGGTACCTTCACGAGGAGCGACGTGTTCCCTTACACGCTGTCAACCAAACAGGGCAACTGCACCTTCAACGATGAGTCGCAGGAACGCAACACGGATAGCGCGTATGGCGCAGGGGACCACGCATGGAACTGTAATGCAACATACGTGTCGGACATCTACGACCAGTTGTACACGATCGTAAGTTTGCATATGCAATCATCGTTGCGTTTGCTCACAAGTCTGTAGGATGGGTTTCCGCATGTGTTTCTGTGTTTCGGCGACGTTGCGTGCTACTATGATGCTAAGAAGTCGCCTGGACGCAACGAGAAGTTGTCGCTCTGGCAATATCACTGGGGTTCGCATCAGATTGGTATCACTCCTGGTCATATCCAGCTACTTTTGTTGTGGGATAAGATAGGGGAGCTCCCCAAGAGGAAAGATGTGAATGGAATTCCGGGACCGCGCGTAAGGCTTGTGGATGGTTTGCAAATACCGCTGTTGGGACAAGAGACAAAGCTCTGATAGATTCACTGGCAGCAAGAGGCATCGGAGTAGTGTACCCCATGACTGACTTCCACATGAATTTGTCTACCTTGTAGCAATTAATAAGCTGCAGAGACATCAACATGGGAAATGGCAGATATACATCCAGGCGATTCATACTTCCTCAAATGAAGATGCTTCAACCTAACCAAGTGTCAAATGTACTTACTGTGGTTTAGGGGATATAGGTATCCTCTTAACTTGACTATAGGGAGGGGTCCGTACTCGAACCAACTCGCGTGTCATCTTTTTGCGTTGACACTTGGGCATGCTTGGGCGTGGGAGAAGAACAATAGCGGTATCGACGCTGCAGGTAAGCATCCAGAGTCGGAGCGCATTACAATACTGTTCTTAATAGTAAAACAATCACCGACGATGAGGAGTTACCGAGAACTGCCGTTCGCAAGGCTGAACAACGACCGAGGTGTCCGTGCTTTCCCCGCAGATACGACCCTCACTTGTAGCTGTCTTCGACAAAACACGGCGAGTCGTCAGCATGTCCGAACCGACTGGAATTATTTCTCACCGGACTTGCCACAGGAGCTGGCAAACACCTGTAACCTCCCTGGATTGTGAAATATCTCCTCCTCATCCCTCGTGAACACTGCTGCGCATTTGCACGGTTACCGCAAAACCGCCACAATGTCGGCGCCTATGAACTTCTCAATTCCCGACGACCTAAAGAAATACCTCGCCGACCTTGATGACTTCATTGAGACCACGATTCTCCCTCTTCAACACAAGGATGATAACAACCGCTTCTTCGACCACAGGCGCGAGCATGCACGCACAGACTGGGACGCAGGCGGTCTGCCACGCCAAGAATGGGAGGACTTGCTCTCAGAATCGCGGCGGCTGGCCGACGAGGCCGGATTCTACCGCCTTTCGCTGCCCAGGCAATATGGCGGGCAGAATAGCGAAGACGGGCGCGGGAGCAATCTGTGGATGGCTGTCATTCGCGAGCATCTGGCTGCTAAGGGACTCGGCCTATTCAACGATCTTCAGAATGAACACAGCATGGTGGGGAATTTCCCGGATGTGATCATGCTGATGAACTTCGGGTCCGAGAAGCAAAAGGCAGAGCTTATTCCTGCGCGGCTGAGGGGCGAGTTCAGAATGACGTTTGGCTTGACGGAGCCTGGGCATGGGAGTGATGCGACGCATATGTCAACTAAAGGCGTAGCAGAGAAGAGGAACGGGGTCAATGGGTGGTTGCTGAATGGACACAAGAAATGGCAGACTGGCATGCACCATGCAACACATTGCTCGATTTTCGCAAGGACGAGTGGAAAGGATGGCGAGATCAAAGGAATAAGCTGTTTCATTGTGCCAAAAGATACACCAGGACTCAAGGCTGAGTCATATGAATGGTAAGCGGCCAGCGGATCCGGAATAGAGGGTGTTATTAACAATATGCAGGACACTCAACATGCCAACCGACCATGCCACCGTCTCTATTAAGGACGTCTGGGTCCCCGATAGCGCAGCTCTAGGTCCCATCCACAACGGCTTGGGGGTAGCACAAGCTTTTGTCCATGAGAACCGCATTCGTCAAGCCGCCTCCTCCCTCGGGGCAGCCGTATACTGTGTCCAGCAATCCGTCGAATACGCGAACGAGCGCGCCCCCTTCGGCACTCCTCTCAGTCACAACCAGGGCATCCAGTTTCCGCTCGTGGAGCTAGCAACACAGTGCGAGATGCTGCGCCAACTGATCCGTAAGACAGCACTGGAGATGGATTCGATGCCACACAACGAAATCGAGAAGAAGATCGGCGACAAGGTCTCCATGTGCAACTACTGGGCAAATAGATTGTGCACGCAGGCTGCTGATCGCGCCATTCAGGTCCATGGCGGTAACGGGTACTCGAGACACTACCCATTCGAGCACATCTGGAGACATCATCGCCGGTACCGAATTACTGAGGGCAGTGAGGAGATACAAATGCGCAAGATCGCCGCGTATTTGTTCGGCTTCGGTGGGCGGAAGAGCCTTGTGGATGCCACGAAGTCAGAGTCAAAACTGTAGACCACTCGCAGATAGAGAGAGCAATTCGCAAATGCGACTGCGTGCTGCCTTTCCCTCTCTAACACAGCGTTACAATCTAGGGCGGTGCTTTCTGTGGATGACCCAGGTGTTCCAAAGGAACGTTTGACGTAATGTTTTGCGCAGTGATCGTGCCGTCTCACCACCATCTTCTTAACCATGCATTCACCCCAATCATCGCCTCTTTCTCCATTATCACCGGTAGCATAACCACAATTGCCACAAACCAAACAGTAAATCCCACAACCCAGAGTACCGTAGCACGCACGCGGACTCTAGCCGGAGGCCGCGGCAGAGGTTTGAACCCGCTTCGGGCTGATTCTGGGACGGGCGGGAGTGGTTTCAATTGCCTAGGCAGACCCAGGGGCGGAACACCGCGCCGTTGGGACAGCAAGACGGAGTTCGCGTTCGCGTCCTGTTTTGGGGGTACAGGCGGCCCGGATGGTGAAGGCTGTAGTTTTCTATTGCGCACGTAGGAGCTTTCCAGTCGATCGATAGTCATGCTGGGGTGTTGGGAGCGAAGAAGCAGGTGTGCGAGATGCGAAGATGGCAGACAGGCTAGAGCGAACCGGGCTTAGTGTCCTTTGGGGGAAGCATTGGAAGTCGTGGTCACATTTTCACGAGAAGATGTTGATTGCGGTCGTGAGCTCCTGGGGACACTCAAGCATGCACAACACGTTCGCCATTTGAAGGGTCTAAATCGATTCGTGTTTGCGCACCCGCGAGGGCTTGTCGGTCTTGCTAGTCTACAGATATTACTGCCATGCTTGATCGAAGCTCCGATATTGATGTGAGAGCTGGAAGACGTCATCCATCTCAAACGCCATGTTCAAGGAACGGGAATCGAGCGCATCGAGGTCGTCCACCTCCAACATGAACCCCTGCTGGTTTTGCAGCGAGGTCAATTGCTGCGTGGGCCATAGCTCCCTGCTTGCGACCACATGATTCTCCTGGGAATGCTCGGACGCAGGCTGTAAGCTCATGTGGAGGTTTTTTAGGTGGAGCGGTACCTCTGCTACAATCATTCTTGCAAAACCAAGCTGCTCCATGCTTTTGGCAATATCCATGCAATCGTTCGCATCCTGCTTAATATCGGGCGTTTGGTAGTACACGAAAGCACACATGAAGATGGTAATGCAGCGAAGGACTGTTGTACTGTCAAAAGTTGTCAGACTGGAGATAGTACGATCCCGAATCATGTTCTGAAAAAGTGCGACACTCTTCCGTGCCGCACCGATAGATGCCATGGCCATCTTCTCGTGTGCAATCTTGCTGTTGTGATCCAGCTCTGTGTGCTTCAGAACGAGGTAGAGTAGAAATGGCCTCGTGATGAGGATCCTGGTACTCCAGTAGTGCAGATGCAGCACGATTATTGCGCGCCTGTGAAACTCTGGGGCTGTCTCGTACGCCTCGAGTTTGAGATGTGCTGGCAGATTGTCATGCCATTTGCGAAGCCGCAGCAAGACATCGGACACGTTTGAGAAAGATATCGATTTTGACAGTCGCTCCGTGTATATGTCGCGGATAATCTCGCGCTTGAAGCCGCCGAGTTGAACGAATGCTGACAGCCATTTGCGTGGCGTGTAGACTCCTAGGAACTCCGGTTTGACCTGTCAACAGTGAGCGCATGTCCTTTTTACAGTGATATCTGAGTGCATGTATGCATACCGGCTCATGTCCAATGCGTTCGAGAGGTAACGAGGTCGTGATATCTAATATTCTCTCGTCGATCAAAGTCGGGCTGCCTCCTCGCAGACCAATCTCTAGGTCGAGAGTGGTTAATGTCCACCATATGCGGCGGTTTCGCTCGCGCTCTTCTTCTGATCCGGATATGGGCAGTTGGTTTCGATGCAGTCCGAGTGACCACGCTATCTGAATTGAAGTTCCAATGTAAAGATACGCTGTAGTCCTTGATAGTGCATTTTCAAGAGCAATAGCCTAGTCATATCAGCGTTGTGATGCTAGAATATCATTTGACATACCGATATGGCTAAAGCGCGTATACTATCGATGTCTGCGCTGTCTTCAACTTTGGGTTTGAGATCCTTGACTAGCGCCATGTAATCCTCCGATGTCCTGGCCACCGAATGCGAGTATGGTCCGGGTGAGGGCGAGTTGTCAATTGTACTCCGAGGTATTGCCCCAATAGCACACATGGCATATAGTGAACAGATCCATGAGATTGAAGGCTCTTCGCCCTTTCTTGGATGGGGAGTTGGCGTGTCATTGTGCTCGCGCTTAATAGTGGACGGTGTCTGCGTCGTCTCATACCAAGCGTATGTGTCCTCGATCCGTTGAAGGAGTTTTGCTTCTGGATAGAGCCAATACATGCAATGTACCTCTTCACGATACTTCTTAACGTAGCGAAAACACGTTTCCTTTGGTGGAAGCCAGAATATGTCATGCTTCTCGGCAATGTTTTCTTTCGGTGGGTATGCCCCAAGCTTAGCCGGTGGAATGATGTCTGTTTTCTGCGGAGGCTTGCATAGGTTCGTAACAGCTCCATTGAAAGGTATGTCACTTTGTGCGCCAACGTAACGCAAGACATTTTTGGAGTCCTTCATCATACTTCCTAATGACTCGTGTAGGTTGTCACCGTCAACGGACCACCCATGTGTGATATCTGCACTGGAATCGTCGTCATCGTCATCTTCTGGCGTTGACTGATTAGGTTCAATGTAGTTCTCTGCATTCAAGGTTGGTAACACAAGCGATCCGTCTTTGATGGCTTTCGAAATCTTGCGCAAGGATTCGAGGTTAAGCTGTTGGCCATGGAATACACGCGACAGGATACTCATGGACAGTTGGTACTCTTCTTCCGTCACATGATAAAACGGCCGCCTCCTACGCGGAGTAGCAATGGTACATGTAGCTCCTGTGCGAGCACAATAACGACACGGTCCAGGGACTGCCAGACGTTAGTGTTTGTCGACCGAAGGGACAACACCAACGAAGGGACAACACCAATCAGTCGAGGCGTACGTACTGGGGTCGATACACTGCACGACTAGTCAATGATGTCTTGGCCTCGAGTCACGGCACCATTACTTCATACCTTGGTCTTCCTACTCCGACAGCGATCGCAGCTACTGTGGACGCGATGCGCGTTGGCTGCGCGTGTGGTGGTGCTGCTCGGAGGTCGGGGCCCAGTAATGTTGGCCATCACGACCGACGAACGGCCGCAAATTGGGACTGCAGGTTCGGACGCTCAATGGAGAGCTCATCCGGCGAAACTATGATTGTCGATGCGTAGGCGGTGGCGAGGTGTGGCAATTTACATCGTAGGATCAAGAGAACGATAGGATGCCTGACAGCTTTGCGGGGATTTGCAAGAGTCTGTGAGGGAGCGAGCTAGCAGATCCCCTGCATATCGAAGGCAGGTTAGACTGGAGGCGGAATGGCGCAGCCTCGCAACGTTACAAACACGACGTTTCATAGGTAGATGAGGATGGAAATAGTTCTTCCGATGAGTCTACCGAGCATGACGATGTACTGTATGTAGGTGACTAGGATGCTTACAACACGTCTCACATCGCTTACGTCTTCAAACGCCTAGAAATGCATTGACTCCCGCTCTATCAAATACTGCGCCATACCCATGCCGTCTGCCGCCTCTGGACAGCTTACCACGATGCGACAATCAATGCCATGATGCTCGATGCGACAAGTGTCACGCCGCCCGATGCAACACTAGAGAAACTAGCGCTGCTTTGAACATTCAACTTGACGACAGCACCAGGAAAACTGCACGTCAAAACATCCCCTGTTGGGTCGCGTGTGCCGTACTGCAGAGCCCGCGCGGGGTAATTGGGGCATGCAAACTCCAGCTGTGCAGGACAGCTTCGGACTATGTCGAAACACAGGTCCTCGCATGGGAGCATCTCTTTGTAAGGCCCCGGTTTGATGTATGTGTCGATCATAGGGTTACGACTTTTGCTGTAACCAAACCGATCGCGCATCGTCGCGTTGAATTCAGCAGTCATGTTACTAGCGAAGGGGATAGTGCCATCCGATAAGTTAGCGTTGATGTTCCGGGGTTGAAGCCATTCTTCCTGGGCGGTCCAGTCCTCGCATCTCGGGATCAGGACAGAACAAAGCCATGCTTTATAGTCCTCTCGACAATTAGTGCAGTTCCGAGCAAGAGAGTACTGAGCTGTTGACGGGGCATCGCAAGCAGTTTGGTCCAACGAATTCGTGAAGTTCTTATAATACTCCTTCGCTTGATCATCGTACAATGCTTTTAGCTTGTCGTCGTTGTACTTGAATTCGGGAGACGACGGAACAGCATAGGCGACGGTGTCGCAGAAGTCGAGATCCGTCAGGACCTGGCAGGAGTCATCTGTCACAGGATTAGCTGGAACTTGGATCGGATATCGGCATGTCAGCTCTACCCACCTGCTTTTGTGGTCCAGTTGAATTGTTGGAAAACCTTGCCACCTGCATGCACCCTACCAACACCAGGCAGGTCCACTGTATCCTGGTTGCCCTCAACCACGAGGTATCCATTATATGTTTGAGCGTTACTTAGGTTGTGAACATTGAACTGGCTTTTGGGAAAGCCGGAACCGAATTTAGTCGTGATCATCGTGTCGACAGTGATGTTGTTAGTCGAATTGAATTGCTGCTTGAGTGCGCAGACTGAGTTCTCCATGCCTGTAACGGGTGAACGCCCTGCTGGAAAGGCGTACATGGCGAAAGGATTCGAATTGTTCCATTTTGCAATGTCTTTTTCCTCACTAGAATCAGCGAGACTATATGTGATGAACAGAGTAGATTCGCTGTCGGTGTCGACCATAAAGAGGAAGGGATTGGTTCGATTGTAGCTGTGATAAGAGCCGAGGGTGCTTGCTGCGATTTCGAAATGCCAGCTACCGAACCAGTTTGCGTTCAACTTCGGCGCAGAGATACCGATATAGACGTCGGACGTGGTATTGAGCTCAAAAGATACATATCCATTATCAAAGGGTATGCCGGTTGAATTCGTCGCAAGATTCTCGGTGGAGGCTGGGCCTGGCCTTTGATTCTCGGCCGAGGTTGACACATACAGCATCAATTGAGGCGCTCCTGTAGAAGATGCGTTGTTCCCCGGCATTGGTTGGTTGCAGGTGTTTGCGGACACCCAAACCGTTTCTGTTGGTTGTTGCCGCGTCTGCAATGCATTGCCCGCGTTCTCCGAATCCAGCGCCTCGTGAGTGGATATGCCTTCCTCTTGCAATTTATCTTTCGAGCTCATTGCGTCCAGCGCGTTTGAGAAGTCCTCTGCGTTGCCTCGAGCGTGCAAGAGACTCTTCTGCAGCACAAAGTAGACGGTGTTTTCGGGCGCAATATCTTTCTCCAACTTCTCGTTATTCTTCAGCTGGCCCACCTCGTCGGCCTGGCGTCCGAGAAGACTCCGCGCAAAGTATGCGAAGTCTGGCGCATAGCCGCCACTCTGCTCCTCTCCAGGACTGACATCATCTAGAGCCACGGGGTCGATGTCGCGAAGGAGCGGCAGCTCAGGTTGGGACAAGTGCTCTTGTTCGGCGACAGTCGGAGGTTCGACGGCGTTTGCGAACAGCGAGGGCTGTGTCGGCGAACATGTGAGGAGGAGACAGGCGGCTGCGACGTAGGTGAACAGCTTCGACAGTTCTTTCCTGGGTATTCGGGGTTGCATTGCCCTCTCCGCTGGCCTATCGACGGAGTGAAGGATACATGGGGCGTAGCTGCGGCGCTGACGAGGCGCAGAGGTATCGATAAGGGCTCGGCTGGCGCGATTATGTCAGAAGACACGCCGCGGGTATCCTAGGGTGTTCAGGAAGTGTCACAGTATCAGCAGGGATGAGAAATGTGTAGGTGTGTCTGCGAGGCCCATTGAATGGCATCAGTCGCCATCAGGGCGCAAGCGGACGGCCCGCCAAGCCGCGTTGCACTGCTGCCACACTCGAACGCCACCACGCACGGCACATTTTGCAACACCATGATTTCATTGGTTGATATCTTGTGTCTATCTGCAAGTCGCATTGTGTCCTGGAAGCACGATTCAAGCGGTTACCATGATCTGTGTGCATTGCTTCCGATCTATGCTAATGTCCACCCAAGGTACTCAAGAAAGAGCAGGGTTGGCGTTTCTGAGCAGCATCTCGAAGTATGCGTTGAACCACGAACCAGCCTCGGGAGCCGGTTTGAATGCCGAAGCACGACCGCAGGAAGCATCGTAGCGGATAGCAGTGGTATCTGACGTGCCATCGGACTGGAACGTGTCAATTCACTGGATGTGAGGAAGGAGCAGCGTATCGACTTACCTCACCACCGGGCTTGACCCAAACGAAAGCATCAACGAGCGAGTTGCCAGTGTTCGTGGTAGGTCGGGGACCGAAACCAGCGCCCTGAACATTACACCAATCGCCCCAGGCTTGCTGGGCGGTAGGCTGCTTGCCAGAACGTCCAACGTCCACAATGAAGCGGGCCGGGAAGCCCTGCGCCTGCAAAAGCGGGGCAAACGCCTTGATGTATCGCTCCTCGTCACAATTGGCATTGGGACTAGTGATTGCTGGACATGTACCGATCCTGTACGCATTGTAGTTGGAGACATTGGTGACAATGCCACGAACGCCACGAGGAGATCCTGCGGCTTTGTATACCTCAGCAAACAAGTTGGCCGCAGGGCCGATGTTAGCGTCCCACCCGAGCCACCCAGCGTGACCACCGTCGAGATACATATCAACGTTTGCAAAGTTGAGCTTGCGAAGGGCATAGGCGGTCAGGTCTTTGTAGTAGGGTGCAGCACGAGAGCACTTTTGAACACCCATATTGGTCACCATGTTGGCGAGCGAGTCAGGCTCTGTACAAAGTCAGCCATTCATTCCGAGTCAAATCACATTCGGTGGGGGGAGGACACTCACCGATAGCAAGGTTGATTTTCACCCCGGGATATTTCTGAAGAATTGTCGCAATCTTGTCGATGTACTCAGTCTTGTACTTGTTGGCTCCATCCTCGTCGATTTTCAATTCGCCGTTTGAAGCCAGAGCAGCACAATCGCGGTCAGGCAGGTTATACACGACAAAAGTGGCCATCAGCTTAGCACCAGCATCGTTCTTCGCCTTGATATCCGCCAAGAAGGGCTCGAGGACTTGGGGGATCTTAGCGCGTGTGTCAAGCCATACGAATGAGCCAACTTTAGCTACAGCTGATGCTGCAGGCTTGAGCGAGGCGGGGAGCGAAGGTATCGCGAGGGTGTGCACCTCGGACGAGTAGTATGGATTTGCGTAGAAGGAGTAGCCGGCGAATGGGTTGGTGGACGCCTGGCGAGCTTCTGGCTGAGGTACAGGAGTAGTAAGCGCACGAGCGGGTGTGGCTACGTTTGGCACTGGTGTTGGCTTTGGAATAGCCTGTGCAATACCTGCCGCGAAGGCGACGACGTGAAGGAGTGTAGACAGCATCTCAAGTGTCGGGCGTGCTGCTCAAAGTGTTTTTGCCTGTCTGATGAGAGATCACCTTGGGGAACTGCTGGTCCTACTTATACCCTCAGACACAACCATCGTCAGATCCTTCTGTGAGCCACCTCATCTATATCCATATTGGCCTACATGATTTCCACACCGTGTACCCGCTGTTTGATGAGGCTCAAGATCCATTCTATGGTACGATCAATCACTTGACAAGTTTCACAACTCACGCCTCAGTCGTTAACGGGATCTAGGATATATGTTCCGTCGCCGAGAAGGAAGATTATGCTCTTAGCACCTGCCAATGTTTCGTAAAGGAATCCCTATCAGCTGCTACTTCAATAGTGGGACTTGGAAGCCTTGGTCACGGTCTTGGTGTCTTGCAGATCTGAGTGCAGACCTAAGACAAAGCTAGCAGTCTAGAAAGCAGTACGTTCATAGAGCCTTGACACATGCTGATTTACAGTCGCAGTTCGAGACTCGGACGATGGTATTTGATGTTCACAATAACATTTTCTGCTTTTTCTTTCGACGTTTTGAGGCTCAAGTTGTGATTCTTGGCTGTGGAAGACTCGGGTAATGTGTCGATATTGCATGCCGCAAATAGATTAAATGGCATGGCAGCATACATTGACGTCAGTAAAACCACCAGATGGCACATCCGATATGTTCTTAAACAAGATCCGTGGATATTACCTAGTCCGTGTCCGCATCCACAGAGGCCTATGTAGCAGTTAGGTTCGCATCTGCACCCCTGAGGATACGGCTTCTGCAAGGTTCAATCGGCTAAAGCTGTCTGAAATCGGGAGACTGCTAGATAACAGTTGTATGAAACTGGACGCTACTCCAACGAAAGGTATGTCGTGCAGTTGCATCGCTGCTGTCAAAGGCTATGTTGTTAAAGCCGAAATGAAATCGATGCAGTCCCCATCGGGTAACTTCAGCAATGTTAGCATAGAACCATCAAGCCTATCACAGACGGCCAAACACCGTCCATCCTTGCCATTTCAAGGTCAGATATTCTCCTGGTCACGGTATCGTGAATGCTACATTGTAGTCGAAAGCGTCAGAACCAGATTATCAGAGATCCGTCTGAACTCCAACATAGAACATTTTAGGATTGCGTATCGTTACTGGTGTAAATTATAGGTTGAGTATATGTTCATCAGCTATAGCTGTGTCATGGACTCACTACCTAGGTAGATGGAAGCTTAGCCCAGCGTGTCTTCCAATCCACACCATTCTGCGATAAATAGTGCGATCGTAGTCGTGACTCGTTTTATGCTGCTAATGCTGACCCTCTCATCAAATCCATGCAGCGCTTCGCCAATTGGCCCATAGCACAATGCAGGGATCTTCTGCTCCAGAGCAAATATTCGGGTGTCGAGATAAGCAGGCATCGTCATACTTGCCAGCTCTGCTCCCGTCACTTGCTGATGTACTGTTTTGAGCGTCTCCTCTGCTTCGCTGCCGGGCTCTAACACATAGCCTTCCGCGAAGAATCCGTTCCACGAAACCTTCGCAGGTGAGTCGCGCAGGAACGGATCTGTTCCTGATATCTCGGCAATCTTCTTTTCGATCTTATCTGCAACGTCCTGCGCAGCAACCCCTGGGAAAAGCGCTACACGGCAATCGATGGTACACCAGGCTGGAACTGAGCTGGACCAATCTCCGCCTTGTATCATGGCAACGTTCAGGTTGATAGGTGATGCCATGTGTTCGAAGTACAGCCTTCCTTTCTTCTGGTCATTCATCTCTTTCTCCAGCTCCTTCAGCCCGCCCACGATCTTCCATATTGATTCGATAGCGTTGGAACCTTCTTTAGCTTTCAGTACGTGTACCGGTCGACCTGCAACTGCGACCTTGAACCAAATGACGCCAACATTTGCACGCACAAGCTCTTCGTTCGTGGGCTCGGGAATGAGCACTGCATCCGCAGAATACCCAGCAAGATGTGTAGCCATCGTACCGTTACCAGTAGATTCTTCTTCGGGTACAGATTCGATGATAACCTTGGACGCTGGTTGTTTGCCGATGGCGCGCAAAGCGTCCAGAGCATACAGGTTAGCGACCGCACCAGCACGCATGTCGCAACTTCCTCGACCGTACAACCAGTCTCCTTCGATAATCCCAGAGTAGGGATCATGCGTCCATAATTCTCTAGGCCCATTGGGCACAATGTCGATGTGACCATTCAGAATCAAGCTCTTTCCTCCAGGCGTTATGGACCTTGGGCTATGTACGCCGACTACAACCGGTGCTTGGGAATGTGTATCGCTGATGCGACCAGCACTGGAGTGTTGAGACAGAACTTTGTGGTCCATCTCAAGTTTGACGGTGTGGTATCCGCGGGAAATATACTGGCGATACAGCTCATCGAGAGCTTGATGCTCTTCCCCTCTTTGCCCGCCATACTGAACCATCTTTTGGACAAACGCAATTTCGTCTTTGAAATTCTTCTCAACAGCATCCTCGATAGACTTCCGGATTTCTGGTGACAGCGGCATTTTGAATACTTACAAAGAGTTCAACAATTCAACCAAAAGGAGTAGAAGAGAGCTTGCGAGAAGGTCTGTTCAAAACAGATGTCAAGGAGAAAATTCAGAGGTGGCATATACGTCTTATAGCCTGCGGTTGTTAGTTATTCGGTAATGTCGAAGGCCAGCACCTGTCCCTTTTTGGCAGGTGTACGCGGACACCTGCGGGGCACAGCATCCTACATCGATTAGATGGATAAGATAGTTGGAAAGTGATCAAAGGTTTGAGACATCAATTATTGCACATGCGATTGTTGTTTTTTTGTAATTTCCTGGCGTTCTAGTCTTCGGCTTGACATGACCTTAAGGCCCATCGCTTTCACAATACCTAGGTAGCCAGAGACGTCAGAGCGCATGCGACAATCCCTTTGGCAGTTCTGTAGTGGCAGATCATACAAGAGCTTATCTTAGTGACGTTGGCTCTCCGGCAATCTCGATTAACGGTTGTGGTGGGAATATTTCCAAGTGGAGGGTCATGGCTGTCAAAGACCGGGTGTATTGGTCTTTTATACAAAGACACAGATGTATGAATTCACTAGGTTCACCCAGCAGCAATGGGCGTTTCAATCGGCAGGCAAGTTCCTGCTACCAGTAGCGGCGGGCGGGTCCCCTCGGAACTCCGGTACCGCACCAAGACTATTGCTTCATCTACATCGTGACACGGCGACCAATACCCACCAGCTTATTGGAAGAAGAACTTTGTCAGTCTGTCACTCACAGTCGGGCGTGCCTAGGCTCTCGGACTGTCGGCGCAAAGCGTTTATCGATCCTCGACGGGGATCTGCAGGCAACTGTGGCGCCCTCAGCAGATCCACGATGCGAGCCGAACGTGCTTTCGAAGTTGATCTGCGCTAAACCAATGTACGCGACTTTGCCCTATCGCAAGTCTTCGAATTATCTCCTGTCCACTGTCAAGTCCACACACGGTTATACGCTAAACCCCAACCAGCTTACTGTTAGCGTCCGCTGGTCCAGGGAATCGCGTGCGCCCGTAACAGTCGTTGTTTCTCAGCGTCCATGCCCTCCAAACTTAACAAATTTCGAAACAAGATCTTCAACGCTTTCTTTAGAAGCATTCTGTTTTAAGTTGGTGGCGCTCAGGTACCAGCACGCCGCTTAGGGAGCCAATGGAATGTCGGAGAACCAAACAAACCTACCCACTACATCCTGAGGCCAACGTTTACGATGTATGTTTGATCAGACTGCGCCGATTTCATCATAGCAGCTGCAAGTGTGTGGTGCTTCAGCCATGAAGATGCCGAGATGTTGTTCTCGCGCACCGCCAACCCAGACTGCCATCGCTATTGCGTTGTAATGCAGTTTTGACACAGTTGTGTCTGTAAGTGGGATCATCTGAACAACCCAGGCGTTAGGGACTCCGTGCTCCACAGAACGTGGAGCTTGGGCCATAACCCTCACCATCTGCTACACCATGCTAGCCTGGCAGATCTATTTCAGCATCTTTGACACATTTGGCATGGTGCCTGGCTTGCGAATCCACGCTGCTATTGTGAGGCCGCCAGTTTTTCCAATTTTGGCAACTCTGTTTAAGCACACATGAGTGCTAGAAGATATAAAGCTGTTCATTGTTGCTCCTAAGTCAACATCATCAGTTCGTTGTCGTTCACTTCTCTGGTACTTCAACACATTACATTCTTACTCTCATTCAAAGACAACTATCGCTATCCACCTCAAATAATGTATATCTCAAACATCTTTATCTCTGTCCTGGCAGCTTCCAGCACCGCGAATGCCTTCAATATCAAAGAGGAAGCACACAACGCTGGCGAAGTCTCCAAGCGTACGCTTGGAAAGCTTTTCGGGACTCTTGCTGGACTCCTTGGCATCAATAAGGCGTCAGAGCAGTGCCCTGCTGTCTGGACTCAGATCTCTGCCCAGCTCACTGAGCAATTCCTAGCAGACGGCCAGTGCACGGACGCGGCTCGCGCTGCCATCCGTTCGTCTTTCCACGATTGCTTCAACGGCGCCTGCGATGGATCTCTAATTCTTGCCAACGAATGCTCCAACAATGAGAATAGAGGCCTTGAGCGTCTATGCGGAAACCTAAAAAACGTACAAGCCAACACTGGTGTTGGCATGGCCGACCTCATACAGTTCGCCGCCGCACACGGCGTGAAGACGTGTCCTGGAGGACCCACAGTTCCTGTCAAGGTCGGTCGGAAGGACTCCAGTACTGCAAATGCTCTTGGTGTTCTACCCTCTGGATTCGCTCAAGGCGGTGACCTTGTCAAACTCTTTGGTAAGCATGGATGGCGTGAAAGCATTGCCACTCGTTCTAACAACACATAGCATCCAAGGGTTTCTCTCCCGTCGATCTCGCAGCCCTGCTTGGTGCTCACACCGCGGCGAAGCAGCGTGTCACAGCCCCCGACTCCCCGCAGGAACTTGACAGCACCGTTGGCACTTGGGACAACAAGTACTTCTCCGAGACTAAGAGTGGCAAAGCACCTTTCACCCTGCCCTCTGACAAGAGCGTTGCTCAACACCCGCTCACAAAGCTGCCATTCAACATGTTTGCGCTTAGCAAGGGCGCATGGGATCTTGCTTTTGTCAACGCAATGGTGAAGATGAGTATGCTTGGTGTAGATCAGAGAGGTCTCATTGATTGTACTTCGGCTTTGCCAGGCGGTAGCAAGAGGAGGGATATCAGAAGCAGCAATGTTTTCGACCGCTTCAAGTTCTAGACTCTGATTTCTGGATATTCGTAGCGGGCGGGCTGGACCTTTCACTTTCTTCACTCTCTTTGACTTGACGTCGCACATTAGTATCTTATGTAATATTGGCCCGAAACCTTACGAAATGGAAATCTTTCGATCTATATATTGCCTCCCTCCGCAGATCGCACAGTTGCATGGCCAATCGGTTTCGTTGAGCCTTCGCTTGGGTTTCATCCTGACCGTGCTTGTCGCTTCTGTCACATTGATGGATTCAACCCGTGGTGCCAGGCGACAATACTTAGTCTGTACTGTCATACTCGATTGGCTCGGTATCAGTTCCACCGACCAGACTCTTTGCTGGTCACCAAGTAAAGATCAGCAGCTCTCGATACTTCAGCTCCTGTGCTGAAATTCTTTAGAGACACGTGCTGAACATCTGCGCTTCTGATATACACGAAACATATCCCGCCGAGCGGCGATTATGGCAATGACCATGATTATGAGGCGGGTGACGCATAGCTTGACCGGGAGCATTACCCAAGTTCTGCCCTCCGACTGCCAGTGGGCGGAAATCGCGATAAGAGGAGGACTGTAAAGCCGAGCAATGCCACAGCAGCATTGCACACAAAGACCAAGGGGATTTTCCCAACTTCCGCGAGCGCAGCGAAGACCAGACCAAAGACGGCAGTGGTAGAAAGTCTTGCAATGTTTTCGACGAGGGTGATTCCGCTCAACGCATCGACGCGCTGATTGTTGGGAAGCATCTGTAGGATTGTCCCTTTTGATGCAGCAGCTGTCCCAGCTGCGAGAGGAAGAAGCGCTGCTACGATGAAGAGCTGATAACCCTGTGAGACGAATACGGCGAGTCCTGTCATGGCCCCGTCGAGAAGAAGACTGAACCTAGCGTACATAAGATCAAAAGCGAATGTTTGCTTCTGCTCAGGTCGTGGGGATGCAATCGATGTTGAATCACTTTCCACGGGCCCGACTTCGTTCGGTGATGGTAGTCCGCCGAGTAGTGGTTGGGTCTCCGCCAGATTGGCTGGAGAAGCAGCTTTTGGTTCCATACACCTTCTCCCGAATGCGATGATACGGGGGAAAACGAAGGCCAGGAAGAAACCTCGCAAGGAAGAGTACATGAAGATGAGCCAACCGTTGGCCCGGGTGCCAAATTCGAATTCGTCAGTGGCATACATTTGTAGCAGCGTAGGTATGTAGCCGGTGGCCAGAATGCCCAGAAAGACACCAAGACCGAGTGTAAGTGCCCCGAACTGTACACTCATGCGGCCGTCCACAAGCGTCCACTTTTGAGGGGTGAATATTCTTAATGGACCAAAAAAGCGCCCAAGACCGTTTGGCGCAGGATCCGTGTGATTGTCTTTTTCCTCGTGCGGCGGTGTAGAAGGGAGGCAGACCGTGACGTAAACACACGAGAGTAGAAACAAGACCACTGTCATGCGGAACGGTGCTATAACTCCAAAGGCTTCTCCGACGAGTCCTCCAATCAAAAAGCCAACCGCCGCACCGAAAAGCATGCAGCCTTGAAGGCGGCCCAGAGCGCCTGTGCGATCCTCATGCTCTACAACATCTGCAACGAACGAGTTGAGAGCGAGCACGTAGCCATTGGGTCCGCCAACAATGGTGATGATTTGGCTGGCTTGCACAATCAAGATGCCTGTGCTGGACCCTCTCGACACACCAATGTTCTGCACGAGCAATCTTACTGCAGGCCAGAATATTTGGATTACGAGTGCCTTCTTAACGCCTAAACGCTTGATAGTCCAGCCAGTAATGATGAGGTTGACCAGGCCAAACAAGGTCGTCGATCCGGCGAGAAGAGCAACAGATCGCGCTGTGCTGGCCTCAATCTCATGCTTCGCGCAGACATCTTTCGCCGCAGGATCGCGGACGTGGTGCGGGTCCTCGTAGTATGCATCGCATGTCATCACGCGGAAAACGTATAAGAGTGGCACCTGGGTAATGCCAAAGGAGAGTGAGACCAGGAAGGCACAAAGCATCAGACGCCACTGTACGGAGAGTCCGTGTGAACCCTCCTTTGCCTCTTTTGATTGTGTGCGCGATAACAATGGTGTTGTTTCTTGCATGTTCGGCCCAACTTCCGACTCTTGAATCGTAGCCATGGCGCCGGTCGAAGTGACGACTCGTACAGTGACCGTGGTGGAGCGGGAGAGGACGAGGAGCTATATATTTCAGACACTTCGCTAGAATTGTCTGCCACGCCATGTACTTAAGCAGCTTCTGATTCGCTGGGGAGCCACTAAAGTTGTGCGTAATCGGCCCTCGGCTTGGCGCCATCGGCTTTTTAAGAGGATGTCGCAATCATCAGCGACAACGAATCGTGGCCGCCAATCAATAGAGACCAACGATAAGCGGACTGGGAGCGCAAGCATACGCACACATCTGACCATCCTCTTTTGCAAGGTCCAGCTTCTTGTTGTAGCGTGCTATTGAACATATTACAGAGCTCTGACTGAGCGCACACCTTGTTCTAGTGAGGAATCGGCTCAACAGCATCGATTGGCCCAACTTGCTGCACACTCTTTTGCCTACCGCTACGAGACCTATCGCCACACTGACAGGCAGAAACGTGTCAACGTTCAAAGCAAGACCATGAGGATTTCTCGTCAGGAGTACGTCAGTTTATATTACGCGTCACCGAAACATGGAAGCGCCTACCCTCAAAGACGAAGTGGCAGTGGGTCAGCGTACTGAGGTGAATTGAGTAAAGGCAAGGCTGGCGAACTCGCCAGGATTCGATGTAGGTCTATGCTTGTAATGATATGTGTATAATGCTCCTCCCAACCGAACGCCTGAGACATGCAAGGCCGAAATGTCTTCCGAAATGTGATCTGCACCCGTAAATCCTCTTCGACTCCCAAAAGTCGACGCTGGGTACTTTGACTGCGCTCTAGTACATGGACCGTCGCTTCAGTTTATTTCTGTCGGATGTTAGCTTCCTTTTCTTCTGCCACTGAGCTCGTTGGCTCGACTTACGTTGTGTTGCCCCAACTCAATCGTCTGAGCTTGCTCTTCTCGCCGTCTGAGATCGCACCGAAACCCGAGTCGTGTTTTGCTTGTTTGTCCACTCCTTTCGTGGAGGCAGCAGTCTGTGATCTAGCATCTTGCAGTCTCAAGTCCTCTTTACTGTTCATGGCGATCGCCTCAGGGCTTGTGTAATATCTTGGTTGCGAATTCCGTCTTGGATTTGGTGGGCGGACAGCCTTCGGTAGTGCGGCTGGCTCAGTTCGAATTACGGGCTGCGTTGCGCTGCGTGGTCGCTGCAGGTGTTGTTCGTTGAGTTCTTTTCTGCTGGGAAATCGGCGGGGCATGGAGGCGGTAGGTGCTGTGCTCGTCCGCGGACGGGTTGCTAGGCCTGACGGGCCTGAGATGGGACGAGGGATTGGCCGTGGCATTGGCTCTTCGTCCTTGTCACGCACAGTCGGGTGAGACGAAAGCGATAGAGGACGTTGTCGTTGAGACGCTGTGACCGGTTTGGAGGTAGAGTTGACATCTGATGAGCCCTGGTTGTCACCCCACTTAGACTCGTGGATCTTCGGACTGCGCACTATGTCATCGATGCTGTTGTCCTTTTTGACGATACGCTTCATCATATCCCGTAATCCAAGTCCACTCCTCCTCTTTGCGTAACGCGGCTCGGCTTCGGTGGCAGCGCTGATAATGTTGTGGGCCTGCGAGTCGCTTTGATTCCTCCGGTGGCTGCGTGCCGCATTTCTCGGCTGTATGCCACCCAAGATTGGACTGCCTAGCAAAGGCGCAACAGGTACAGGTGGGGCAGCATCTGAGGACGTCAGCCGTGGTGGCGGGCTATGTTCATTAATGAGCGTCGCACCACTGGTTCGCGCTGAGGTGAAATCGGCCGAGGATACACGTTGCCCAGAGGCAATATCCTCGCGGTCTTGCACAAGCCTCTCCTTTGCTGCGCTGAGCTCCGCTACGGAGCGCTTTAGCTGCTCGACTTCAGAGCGTACAGACTCGCTGTTGTTCATAGCGACTTCCATATCTGCTTGGAGTTTCTCAAGCTGATGATCCTTCTCAGCCAAGATGCTCACTAACTTTTGCAGTTCCGCCTCTTTCCTTGCCAAGTCATCTCTGCTCTCGTTCAGCTGCCCTTCCAAACGCTGAAAGTGAACCCGATGTACGACGGTCGGCCGAGCAGCGCCCATGTCTTCGTTAATGGCGTGTTCCAGCCGCAATTGTTCGCGCAGCGCCTCAATCTCCTGGTCTGCCTGGAAAACGCGAGTATTGGCATCGCGGAGTCGCTTATCAAGAGTTTCGACTTCCATGTGAAGACGCAAGTTGTCTTGCTGGGCGGTGTCAAACATCGCCTCTAACTCATTCTGGTCGTTTTCCTCGATGGTGGGAAGTCGATTAGAAGGGTCACTTCTGCTTCGTTTTCTACCCGATTGAGTTTCCTCCAGTTCCACGCTAGCCTCCTGCAGGAATGCTTTGGTCTGGTCATGGCGTTCCCGCTCCTCTTTGAGAGCATTTTGAATCTTTTTGCTGATGTCCCAAGCTCTTTGCAGTTCCGCCTGTTGGTTTACGACATCTTCGGCAGTTCTACTTGCGACAGCAAGCTCGCGTCTCAATCGTTCAATAGTCGCATCCTTGTCCTCCTCGGGACCCGATAGCGATGGTGGGCCCTTTTTGATCCGTAGAAGGCGAACCTCCAATGCGCGATCACCATTGCCAGTGTCCTCGAAGGTAGCGTCGTTGCCGAATCTTGGGCTGGCTTGACGCTCCATTGCTGCCAGTCTTTCTTTGAGTACACTGAGCTGGGCTTCCTTCAGTTCCAAGGTGACACGTTGCTGCTTGAACGACTCGCTATATTGCTCGTCCCTCTCTTGCATGTATCTTTCCTTTTGCTCGTTGCCTTTTCGTAGCGCGAAGAGTTCGATATCTTTCCGGTAAACGATGGCTTGGTGGTGCTTTCCAAGAGTTTGCTTCATGGCCTTCATGTCATTGTGCAGGGCTGAAAGGTCTGCGATTGATCTTGCAAGCGCATCTTTGGCGTTAAGAAGTTCTTGCCGAGCAACGCGCAGATCCACATCCTTGGCTTTGATTGCGGTCTGCAAGTCGGTGAGGGACCATTGGAGTCGCACGACATCACGGTCTTTCGAGTCGTAGGACCCTATAATAGATGTGGAGTCGCCCTTTTGAGACTGGGAACGTGATCGCCTAAGCGGATCTTCAATTTGCGATTCGACCAGAAAGGAACGTGTCTGCACCAGAAGGGTTTCAATTGCCGATGATGCTGCGTAGTTCTGGTGGTGTGATTCGCCATTGGCGGTAGCGTCGTTGTCTGACCCATACAGGACGCCCTGGAACACGTCGTAGCTCACCATGACTAGCGTGGCCACCAGCCAATGACCCGAGCTGAACCCCTGAACCACGAAACTGGCAATGCAATTGCAACAAATCGCAGCGCGCTTGCCGTCGTCGTTTGATGATGTCCGGCAACCCAAAGTCTCAAAGATCGGTGGATAAGAAGCAGGACCGCTGCAAGCTCAAAGACGGTGAAGACCGATTCCCGCGATATTCAGGGATGTTCCAAGCGGTGGCGCGAGTCTTGATTGAGGCGGTCTGCAAGTGCGTTGAACAAAGACCTGAACTTGCGTACCCGCTCGCCAATTTCAAGAAATATTCTTCCTGCGTGATCGTCCAAATTGCACACCGAGATTTGGAAGGGGGTTGCACGAGAACCTACCAGAAACTGAGAGCAACTGTGATGTGATCACCCGGCGGCTGAAGGTAGCACCTGAGGGAGGAGACACCCGCGGAATCTGGGGTATGTATGCAACACGGCCTGTCCGCTGATACGAGGAACTGTCCTGGCGCAGACGAAGACTGGAGCGGCTGCGATCGAGGAGATAGGAAGTCGATGGTCTGTGGTGCTTTCTTGGAGTTCGTAGATCACTCTGAGCATTACTCGTAAACATGAGAAGTCGTAGTGATCGTTGCAATTAAGTTGCACGCGAGGCTGCATACATCACACTCTGCGGTATAAATTGCAGCCGTGAACGCCGTGGATGAAAAGGGTCGCGAAGGCAGAAGCAGGATGTGAGCAAGCATTATTTGAACCCACCACATACACGCATGAAGCACCAAATGACGCCTGAAGAAGCAAATGACTAGAAACGCCGTGCTGAAATGCTTGCAGTCAGGATATCGTAGCAAGACAAGATTTGCAACAACAAGGATGGGTAACAGCCTGGGCGACTGGATGCCAAAGCTCATAACAGGCCTCATATCTCAAAATGCTTGTAGCCTTCCACCAGTCCGTCGCTAATCTTTGATGGGACAGCCCAAACGGGCAGATAGTGTTGTAACTCATCAAAGGCAGGGATGTCGCCTGTATTCGCGTCCGACCAAAGACAGACGACCCTTCCAGAAAGCTTTGAATTCTCTTTAGCGTTCCATGAAACGCTCACATTCCAGGGTTGCGACCACTCTCGGTGCCACAGACGCACCTCGCGGGAGCCGTGCTCGCTGGTGCGCCTGAAGCGGGGATCTGAGACACCCCCGGCTACCGACAGATCCCGGATCGACGTATCGAACAGAACACGACATGCTCGTGTATTTTGCCCAACAACACGAATAGTGGCCGCGCCGGTTTTGTTGCTCTTCTCAACCGAGTAGTCAAGCCAACTCTCAGAGTGCGAGCGATTGCTGAATGGGGATGCATCTGCAACGACTTTGGCAGGAAGTCCCTCCCACTCGCATTTCTTCAGCTCTTTGCGCGTCACCACGTCAGGTGTGGAGCAGTTCACTATCTGTCCTCGCGCGCTTGGCAGCTGGTCAATGATTTGCTGGACGTAACCGTCCACGCCGGTCAGGGATACCGTGTTCACACCAGTCTCTAGGTTGACTTGTTGGACAAAGTAGACTTTCAAGCGATGTTCCCTGCTGAAGGGAAATGCCACGAGGTTGTAAATGACGGTTCCCACGCAAACCAGGAATAAAAATGTGGGGATGTGGTACGTGATTCGGTGAGCGAATGGCCCGGCCGGCGCGATTAGCAGAGTAGCAAGTGCGGCGAAGGACAGGTAAATGAAGAGTGACGAGTTTCCATCCGAAGGCGTCTGGTAGAGCGCAGATGTGAGAAGTAGGGCAATCTGACCAACTAGAATGACAGTGATAGGTACGAGTAGCAGAAATTGCACGATCCAGATCCAGCTCGGTAGCTTTCCGCTCCACTCTTGTTCTCCAGGATACGGATGTCCAAGATCTAATGGTCGAGGCTCGTCTTCCTCGGCCGAAGATCCACGCCTACTATCGTGCCTTGTCCTGGCAAAGCTTCGCTGATCGCCGCGCAGAAGGGAAGTCGTCTCGGTGGCTTCGTCATCAGGAAGAGGGCGATCTTCAGATCGCGACACGCTATTTCCGGTAAGTGGTCGACTAGGAGGCTGAACATCTTCTTCAATGATATCGAATGTCTGTGCATAAGCCGACTTCTTGGGTGCGAAGAAAAGCTCCAAATAAGACAAAAGGAGAGCGGCAAATACGGCTGCAAAGTAGAACAAAGCCCAGTAACCGCCGGATAGCTGATAGTTGTTCACAAGAACAGTAACGAAAGCAAGAAGTATGAAGCTCCCAGCGAAAAGCCAGATCAGACCATAGATACGTTGGAGAGCAGACGGGCGCATTGCGCTGGCGCCACGTGAGAAGAACCAAGCAAACGAGATCCATGTTGAGATCATCATGCTATACATGCATTAGCAGTGTTCAAGGACGGCTGAGTTGACACGGAAACGACATACCTCCAGACAGCGTACGGACTACTGTAGATGATGAGGGGGTTTACTCTCACTACAAGGTATGCAAGCGCAACGACGGCAGCTGTGGCAATGATGAAGACAATGGGTAGCCGGAAAAAGCCTTTCCAGCCATGGAGATAGATGGGCTGGTCGTCATCAGACGAGTGGACGTAAATCTTGCGCGCGAAGAGATAGTTCTTATCAGCTTTGCTCAGACCGAAGGTGAGACCGATAAGCGTCAGCGGCGCGACGACAAGAAGGGTGACGCAAAGAGCAAAGAGTGTATGCAGGCGGAACACAACAAAAGTTTGGCCAAGCAGATCGAACCACACTGCATCGCTCCCAGTGCCAGCGTCGACTTTGGCGTCTTCGCGTCTATCCTCACTGCCATTGAACTCGTCACTGGTGTCAGATGCCAAGCCAGACACAGTGGCGATAGAGGCGGAGAGCATGTGCCACACCGACTTGAGTGAGGTCTCACGTGTTGAGTCTTCGACGGTGTGGTAACGAGCACGGGGCTCCATGAAGGCAACATCCAGGCCGCGGAGACCAAGTTCGCCATAGAAGACCTTGTAGTCGGTTTCGCTGCGAATGAGACCCTTTTTGAAGCCATCGGCACTGACGACGGTGCCGAACGGATGCTTGGATGCGCGATAGTGCTTGGTGACCTCGGTGTCGGTGCTGCGGAACAGGGTTGCTCGCCCACCAGCGCCAGCACCCTCGAGATTGAGGAAGGTATGGGGTACCCTCGAGATGGGATGGCGCATGAAGGCTTTTGCTCCATTCAGGAAATCTTCCTCGCCATTGTTCAGCAGGAGAATGATGGATCGCTTGGGCCAATTGTCGCGCTCGGTGAAATAGGACAGTAGCTGAAGCACACAAACGACGCCGACGCCGTCGTCGGTAGCGCCATAGCCGCTGCTCACAGAGTCGTAATGGGCGTTGACAAGCACGCCGCCGTTGTTGGGACGGCGGGAGGAGGTCAGGGCGGACTGATTGGGATCAAAGAACGGCTCGTCGTCGTCGGATCCGCGGATAGCGACGATGAGATTGGTCCCCTCAAAGTAGACGGTAGTGTTGCTGGACGAGAAGGTGGCATTGGATAGGTTGTCGTCGACGACGGCAACGTCATGGGCGGTCAGGTTCTTGGCGGCGACGAGGTCGGTGATGCGAGCCAGCAGGTACTGACGCACATGGTCGTTGGCGCGGCTGTTGTAGGGGTGGAACTGGCGGGTGATGTGTTGCAGATCATCCCAAGCTTCGGTGAGGTTGGTGCCAGGCGGCGGGCTGGACGGGTAGTTGGGCACTCGCAGATGGACGACCAGCAGGGCGGCGAACAGGGCGACGTAGACGAGCGTGGCGAAGACATTGACGGGCCCCGGGGTGAAGGAGAAAGGGTTGTAGCGGGCCATGGCGCGGTGGTGGTGGAGCGACACGCGCTGGAGCTCTGGGCGCGTGGTGGTTGGGGGAGCTGGAGCTGTGGGGGCGAGCTCGAGGGCGAGCTTTGGCGGGGCGAACTGGCGGCAGAGCTCTGGCGGGGCGGGGCAGCTTGAGCGCTGCACGATGATGCGCAGCGCGGTCTTGGGCGCCGATCAGAGCAGCAGAGCCTCCTCGGGGGCGGCTAGCCGTGGAGGGCCGCTGCAGACGTCCTCACGCCCACGCTGGCCGACAGCGGTGCTCATGCCTCGCCCACCGCGCTGGCAGCCGGTCCTCCTGTGCCCTTCGCGGCCTGCCTGCAGCGCTTCGGTGGTCTCAGGTGCAGAGCCTCAGTGGTCTCGGGCGCAGAACCTCCTCGCACCATGTAGCTTGCACTGCTGCTCCACGCCGTGATCTCGCACTCCCACGCTGGCTGGCTTCTGTCCCCCTGCCTGGCCGCCGTCTTCCTGCCTGGCCTCTGTCCGCCTGCCTCGCCTCCCGCCATGGCTCTGCCTACGCTGACCGACACCGCCGCCGTCCACCCCGGCTGCTGTCTCGCTCTCAGCGCCCCGCTCGTCGCACACCTGCACTCGCTGCTCCCACCTCGCGCCCTCGCCCTGTCCATCGGCAGCGGCTTCGGCCTGCTGGAAGCCCTCCTTAACGCGCCGCCCTACTGCGCCAACGTCGTCGGCGTCGAGGTGCAGCCCAGCCCCAACACGCACCTGCCCGCGACACACCTGCGCCTCGTGCACGGCACACGCTTCCTCGAGCCGCTCGCAGCAGACGCCGCCGCCTGGCTATTCGTGTATCCGCGCCGCCCTGCCCTCGTCACAGAGTACCTGGCGCGCTACGGCCCCGACAGCGTCCGCACCATCGTCTGGCTGGGCCCGCACGCCGACTGGGACGACTACACGTCCTGTTTTGGCCCCGACTGGGTCCTACAAACACGCACCGCAGACGAGGTCGGCGGCAAGCCCTGGGACCTGATCGCCACGGCACGCAGGGCCCCACAATGACAGCCTACCGTGCGCATTGCTATTGTTCTTTGTCCTTCACCTCGCTTGCTCAACAGCCACAATAGACAATGCACAGTGAACAACCCCCCTTCCTCAATATGTATTCAGAGCTAACTTCCCACCCTCCTACGCTCTGTTCTTACTTCGCTCTCCTCTCCTACACCTTTCGTGACGCCGGTAAACCAAACCCGCACAGCACACAGTAGACGCGCCATATCCAGCCCTATCAAGCCTCCTACCTGCAATGGACGCAGCTCCCGCACTCACTTCTGAAGGCGCTCTCTGGGCCTCGACTCCACTCCTCGCCGCCGCCCAGCTCTGGCCCTGGCATCCGCTGTGGGCTGCTGGCATATGGACTGCCTATGGTGCATGTGCTCTTACATCGCAGGGAGAAGCATGGCTCAAACCTCTCACCCTGTCTCCCTTGAACGCCAAAACGCACCAGCTGCGCACGGTATACGATCCTTCGGGCCTAGGAAACGCCACCGTCAGGGCACCCTCACGCAACAGCAGCAACAGCGTCAGCAGCAACAGTGTCTTGGTGACGTTTACTTCAGCCACTCCAGGTTCTGAAACCACAGATATTACCACCAAAGATGACGGCTCCACATCAGTCAGCCCAAACAACTCAGTAGGCACAGATAGCGCTTTCAGCATCGACAAGACTTCACCTACTACTTCCTTGTCAGAGCCTATTCCAGCAGAAACGCCCAGCAGTCTAGATACAGACAGCGCTTCCAACGCCAACAAGACTTCACCTACTACTTCCTTGTCGGAGCCTGTTTGGGCGGAGACGCCCAGCAGCCTGGATACAACCACGACACCCAGCAGTCTGAATGCAGCCACGACACCCAGCAGTCTGGATACAGCCACGACACCCAACAGCTTTGCAAACGTCCCGCAAGAAAGTTATAGCCAACATCGATCTAGTCGCGGAGAAACTGGCAAAGAGCAGATACAAGATCTTCCTTGGGGATACTGGCCGACTTACGGAATGCTGTTAGTGGCCGTGGCTGGTCTCGTGGCATGGACACTTGGGGTTGAGATATCTCCCCTTGACACTCTTCAGCACGCGCAACAACGTGGCAGGCTCTGGTTCCAGCAGCTGTACCACCTGTTGTTCCAGAAACAGGTTCCTAACGGAGCAACGCATCATCACGAGATAGCCTCATCTCGATTGGCCAACTTCATATGGGGAGGAAGGACACACCAGACTTATAATTGGAGAGCTATCACGTTTATCTTCCTGTGTACAGTATTCGCCATCTACCCATTCTGGCGGCTCTCGTCGCTGATCGAAAGGCTGCTCTCAGTAACATGCCAAGCAATTCTTACGCTTGTGAATGGTTTGTCACAGCTCACAACCTGCGCCGTGACAACCTACCACAATCCTCTTTCCATGGATGGAAGTTACCAGCCGACATTCGTTTCCGAATCGCGTACCGGCATACTTTGCCGCTGGATCGAAACCGCTGTCATGAGCTTCCGCTCTATACTCTTACCAGCCAAATCCTCCGCTACAGCCCTCCAGCGCTGCTACACTGTAGCCTGGGACAATCGCCTCTCATACACGGGCTATTATGAGATGGCGCACCAGACTGGCCCAACAGCGGCGTGGTGTATGAGAATCGAATGGCTTGTTATGCACTATAGAGCGTTGGCGCGGCAATTGATGCCGTGGCTTGCAGTACCAAAGCAGACACTGGGTTATGTGCGCCAATTTCTCGGCTGCGTACCGTTCGTGCACATGCTCAGCGGCAGTCTGTGTCCAGGCTGGGCGCATGAGATCAATCGTGGAGTTTGCATCTCGCTTCTGCGCGGATTGTGTATACTCAACCTCTTGGCTGTTATGCAATGGCATGCGGTTCCTTCGCGATCGAGAACTGGGCTTCAGACACGCTTTGTGGTTACGTGTCTGGTTATTGTTCCTTTTGCAGCACTTGCAATGTTGTCGTGGACCATGCATTTCTCAGTGCTCCAACAAGTCACGACGCTGGTTCTCGCACTGTTGATTCTGTCTCCCTACCACGAGTCTCTAGGAACAAGATGGATTACTTTTCTTCGCCGCCTACACGTTATACCAGCTATTACGCGTTGACAAGGCGCTGGTTCTAGAGTATAGAAATATCACATAATTTTATCAGTATAGAAGTATAAAATCAGGCTAGGGATAAATCCTCTTTCGGTTACATTTGTTATCTGACTACTACGCTATTCTCCTCTTGAACGTTTCTAGGATCCATGTTATTCAAGATATTTAATTTAATACTTGACTTAGTCTAGATTTACTGTGCGAATGTAGTAACAAACGTATTCCACACTAGTGCGTCAAGACCTTCCTTTGCTTCCTTCACAGCTGCACTCGCAAGTACCTTCTCTCGGGTCTAAAAGTCTCTAAGTTAGTAAGATGCTCTTACACTCCTGCCGAAACCAAAAGATGTTTTTCACTTACCTCGTTGTCGTCCCACCCCAACACACCAACCCACCTCCTCTCCTCAAGGTTCAGACTCGGCCCGTGAATGCTCTTCGTGCCTTCCTTCTGGGCATCTGCAGCTGCAACAGCAGCAACAAACTTTCTCCACGCCTCCTGCGACTCCACTAGTTTGGCATCTCCCTCCCCAAGCTTCACCTGCCACACCTCCGTCAACGCACTTCCAAAAACCTGGCCCGGCTCGAGATCCGTGTTGTACAGCTATGGAACCGGCGGGGCCACAGAGTACGGTATCACCTTAGTTTTGAAGGCCGCAAAGTTGTCTGATGCGACAAAGGAGTTGAAGTGTGAATCATCGTTCCATTCTGGCGAGGAATTAGCATCATGCTGTGTTTTCTGAGTTTGCGCAACAAGGAAGTAACGAACCAAGTCCAACACTGAGTCTGAACTCCTTTGACACATCCTTCCCATTCTCAATGAGAATCTTTCCGAAATTTTTGGCCTTGGGAGGATTGGCATGGGTGTCGAGGATCTCAATGAGATAGGGTGCGAGCTCGCTCAGAAACGTCGCTTCGGTCTCCGGATCAGTCTTCAATGTTGGGATGACGAACTCAGTGAAAGGCATCTTTGCTGTGGTGTGAGGAATCGGTGTGAGGAATCGAATTGATGGATACAAAACTGGTTTGCACTGAATTCCCTTATATACACCATCTTTGTTGCCTCTCTTTCTCTCTCTCTCTCTTTCACCCTACTGTGGTATACTAATCATTCAAAAACCCAACAACCGACGCTTACCTTATCACTTGAGAAACTGAGATTAGCGCCAACACCGGCGAATTATTGCCACCCCTGTTGGCGCATCTTCGTTGATTTGTAACTAGCCGAGGTGCTGCTTAAACATCACACTAGAGAAAAGGCTATCCCCACGGGCCACACCACATCCACAAACGCAGCTCAGAATAAGCTAGGAGAATCAGAGCGAGGAAATACATTGGCGTTCCCTTTTTGAGGCAGTGAAAAAGCCGAGCAAAGAGTGTGCTCAGACCTCAGGAACGTCGAGTCTTGGCAGGCGCAGATTATGTAATCTCGATGACAAATGGCGCTACCCTGTGCAGCTATCGCTTTACTTCCTCTATTTGCATCGTCGCAACCCCAAAAGCGCATCGACCGAGTTGCTTGTCGTAGTGCTGGTGTGACTTGCACTAGTTATACTACTGCACAGTTTCTGTACGATAAGGCCTGTATAGCCCATCTGCGTCGATCGGCATGTGTATATGCCTACCGACAGAAGACCACGCAGCACTTGCATGCAATCACTTGAGTCTCACCATTGATGCTGCTATCGATATGCATACATCAAATACTACAATGACGAAGTGATGTCAGGTATGTGTCTTGTGAACGATGTAGTCCTTAGTCGAGTAGCGAATTCGCAAGGAGGCCCAGGTGCCTCTCGTAGATGTCAAGCAGCGTATGTGTTGTGCCCAGATAAACACCTTCTACTATTATTGACGCACTACAATCTGGAATGGCAGAGGATGCCAACTAAATCTTAATGCTAGATGGCTACTAAAGAACGCACCAATCCGAGTTTACCAATTGTTTACTTCAGTGCTCCCTCTTATTCCCAACGCGTCAACGAACGGCACGATATTTTCTTCTCTACGTCTCTTCCATCCTCAACAAGCAAAGTAATTCACGTCAGTTTTAGCAATCGAGTGCCTGAACAAATCGACCGCCAATCTTCGTGGCGTTTTTGCCACCAAGCAAGTCACTTAGCTCCGAACGGTGGGTGACCTATGACGGGGGTTCCACGACAAACTCCCATCTTTCGCTACCCCGTTGTAGATCACAGTCTTTGGTAGTTCCAGTTTTTTACATGACCTACAGGCATCGGAACCATAGCATTATGACGTGTCGTTAAGGTGTGAGATGGAATAGAAGAGATTCGTTGGAACCGAAATAGTTCCATGGAGTAAAACGTATCTAGAGCCTAGAGAGAAGAGCTTTCTAGATTTGAGGTATATTTAAAAAACCCCAGAAGGGGTAATCAATCCCTGGGCCGGCACTGCGAATAGAAATGCGTTAGTTTTCTATCGCGGAATAGTCTGTACTACTCTATATCTTCATCATGAATCCGCATTTGTATCCGCATTGCCTCCTCTTCCCAAAAATCGGCTATCTGCTCAGCTCCCCGACGCCCGCCGAACTGAATGTCGGCGTTCGCCATATCCCCCTCAGCACCATCCATCAGTCGCTGAAAACAACCCTTGTTGCTTGGATCATTGAAGTGCTGATACGGACGCCCTGGATCCAGCCAGGCGCCACACAAATAGCAAAAATGCGTTTTGCATTGCGCGCATGTCATGTGGTTACCTGAGGCAGTGTCAGCCATGGGGAGACGAGAAGTGGAGACGGCAAACTTACAGCCAAATGATTTCTGACAGGGAACAGAACAGTACGCGCAAGGTGACGTATTCTTCATGATGAAGTTCAGAGACGCCTGATCCTCTTCGGTTAGTTGATTGGCGTCACGGGGTTCGCATCGAACGAAGTCACCGTGCCAGGACGAGAGGCAAACGACGCAAAAGGCGAGAGTGCAGTCTTCACAAACAGCCAGGCGATCCATACCCCTGACACCAACTAAGCGTTTCTCTGGACCTGCGGGAGCATCTACTCGCGGTTGAGTTGCTTCCTCTTCTGCCTCGGAGCCCGAGTCGTCTATTTGGCTGACATCGGTCACCCTTGGGTACTTGTCCGACCGCATTGCGCCTTGGCACCACTGTCTTGGACAGAAGATGATGTTGGGGTCCGACTCCATTTTCTTCTTGCGTCTGATATTGACGTAACGCTCCACTTGCTGTCGAGAAATGGGTATCCGCAACAGTTCTTTCGGCGATATCAAGCGCTCTTTCTTCCCCCCGCCGCCACCACAGTCTGTAGACATGCATCTGACATTGTTGACAGCGCCCTCGGTGATGCAGTTGTTGTAGTAGTCCTGCAAGCAGGGGATGCAGAAGACGTGGCTGCAGCGCTCCATACGGTAGCAAGCCTCGCCCTTCTTCGGCTCAAGACAAACCTCGCAATCGAATGTCTCTTTATCGAATAGCTCGCGCTTCATGCGGGTGCTGTAGTGCAGCAGCTCGTACTGCATCGAGGCCGGTAGCGTGAGCTCTGTAATGCCAAAGCACGTCTCAGCTTGCTCCTGCAACGAGCTGATGTAGGCGAACAGGATCATGCCACCTCCATATTCGTCCCACAGCAATCTGGCGTCGTCGGCAAGCTTCTGGGCAACGCTGGCGGGCAGCCATGGCAGGGCAGTCGATATGTTGATATGCGGCGGTCCATTGTTCGGGTACTCTGCGGGCAGGTGGAGCTCGACGTGCAGGGCGGGAAGGTGGTCGAGGCGCAGGGTGTCTTGCGCGGGCGTGAACGTGACGGGCAGTGGCTTGGTGGGCGCCACGAGCAGGTCGAGCGCCGCGGTATACGGTGTCGCAGGGTCGATAACGAGCTCGGGGTAGATGGACTGCAGCGTTTCGAGCTCTTCGGTGCGCTCGTCTGAAGTGTCGTCCATGGCAAGGCACGACAGAACAGTAATGGGGCGCTGGGCGGCAGGCGGTGGCGGACGGCGACGGGAGGCAGAGGCCGGCGGAGAATGACGGAGGTAGCCAAGGGCGCAGACGGGCGCAGACGGGACGGGCGTAGAAGGGCGCAGACAGCGGCGACTATCGAGCAGAGGCCGATGCGCCCTCAAGCCGTGCCATCGGCCGTGACTCTTAAGCTGCAGGCGTCATCGCAGCGGCGTGGCAACTACACCAGGGCCGCGATGTGACGGCCCGCGGGGCTGCGGCGGGGCTGCGGCGGGTCGGCGGTGCCAAGCGCGGAGCAGCCGTCATGGTGTGTCGTGCGCCGGGCGAGCGTCGTGGCGCGGCCGTCGCTGTGCCCTGCCCCGTACGCCCTCGAGCACCGCGGTCGCCATGGAGAATCCCCCGCTTGCATCGCTGTCGCTGACGCACGTCCACTACGTGTGTGCCCCCGTTGCCCGCTGGCCGCGTCGCTGACCGTGCCAGAACCCCGCCGACCGCGTCTCCTACCTCTGCGCCTGGCTGGCCCTCGTGCCGCAGGGGCTGTGCGTCGTCTACGCGACGCTGATATGGTCGAACCGTGAGGTGGAGATTGGCCTCATGTTTGCCGGCCAGATGGCGTGCGAAGCTCTCAATTGGGTGTTGAAGCGCCACTTCAAGGAGGAGCGACCGCGAGGTACGGCCCCAGATACGGCCCTTTCGCCGCCGCCGTGCTCATTGGCGCCACGCTCACCAACGTAGAAATGCACGGCAAGGGCTATGGAATGCCTTCCTCCCATGCCCAGTTCGTGGCTTTCTTCTCCGTCACCCTGACCCTCTTCCTGCTGTTCCGCCACGTGCCTCATCCGACTGAGACGCACACCCCGTTCAGCTTCGCTGGCCGCTTTGCCCTGTCGCTGCTGGCCCTAGCCTCTGCAGCCGCAGTCGCCGTCAGCCGCATATACCTGAGCTACCACACTCAGAAGCAGGTTCTAGTGGGATGTGCTTGCGGCGCTCTCTTCGCCCTAGTATGGTTTGCCTTCACTACCTATCTGCGCAGAGCTGGCTGGGTTGAATGGGCGCTAAGCACCTGGCTCGCGCGAGCGTTTCGTATCAGAGATTTGGTTATTCAAGAGGATCTGGTCGACTCCGGTTGGGCCCGATGGGAGGAGAGGCGCAAGCGACAGGAATTTCGTGTCCAAGGCAAGAAGAGCAGGTGATGTCGCGTCGTTGATACCAACTCGAACAGGCGGCATGGCCTTTGATCTTCTTGTCAGATTATGCCTCGTAGTAATCGGGATCTCACTATGTGAAGACATCTCCGGTTATGCTGTCCCCCATCGAACGTAATGCACAATGTGTAATCCTCGCGAGCCATGCATACGAGTTAACGAAGATGCTTCGAACAAATAGCCTCGAACTTGTTGAGAAACAGTAATGTATTAAGATTAGCGGTCCCCAGTGTGACCTTTTTCTATCCAAAACACATGAACTTTTGTGGCCTTCCAACCATGGCCTATGATGTCTGTCTGTCGCTGTTCTTCCAGTCTAATCTACTTGTCGGTCCAGAAGTGTAGCGTACCCACAAGAACGAGGTGGAGACAGGAGTAGGCTGTCGTCGACCGGTGCCTGAACCAGGTCAACATAGCTTTGGCTGTACACAAGTGTACGAACCTACCACTTAGTGACCAGCAACGCTCCAGTATCCACCTCCGGGAATTTGGGAAGTAGAGGCAGTACCGCCCATCTTCAATTGCATGTCTTCGACAGTGCCACACATGTACGAGTTGCAAGGCGTGTCGGAAAGCGCCGGAAAGGTGTTGACATCAACAGGACCTTGAAGATAGATGTCACTGCCAGCTTCGTCGGCGGTGCAGTCGTTGCTCTGAGAGGCATATGAGTAACCAATGCGACCAACATGTGAAAGCAGGCGCTTACCTTGTAAAGAATACACGCTGCGGGAACGCAGATCTGGGCGGAGCGGAAAGTGCGACCACGTTTAGGGCTTAGTAAATGCAACAGTTTGGGGCAAATTGAAAGGACCTACGCAATGTCGGTCTGGCACTTGGACGTCTTCTTGTCCTGCATGAGGTAGACTGAAACGCCCCCGAAGTTGCTGTCGCTGTAGGCAATGCCAACATCGCGGACGAACTCGTTGTTCACCATCAGCTCATGCGGAAGGGCGAGTACTGTAGCAGCCAGGAGGCCGATAACGGCTTGGAAGATGCGGGAGGCGTGCATGGCTCAGATGCTGGATTGAATCACACAAAAAAGATAGCAGAAGAAGGAGCGAGAAGGAGTGAGAAAACTGTACCGGAATTTGCAGGTTTATAGTAGCCAGTGCGCTAGAAGCCTCCGAGACCTCCCGAGGCGCGGCCGCAGTGAAGGCACAGCTTTCCCTTGGGCGTGGCGAAAAAATCGCAGCGGAAGCCGACAGAAAAGGTCGGAGATTCTCCATCTTCATAATGATTGCGGAGAGACATAATAGTGGCATTCAAAAGGCCTTTCTATTGAATGTCCAAGAAGATACATACGGTCGATGCGAGCGTCGTGCATTTCATTGGGTAGAGGAGCTTAGGTGTGAGCGCATATCGACACATAGACTGTGTTGAAATGCAAGCTCACTCGCGGCCTGTGACTCCTTGGCAAGCTCCGCAACTGCTGAAAAAAATCGACTTTTTCTGCATGGCCATGGTTTGTACTGGAGTAAACCTCGTGTCCAGAAGACTGCGCTTTCGGTCGCACTCAATCGAACGCAGAGGGCTCCGCCGATTGGTAATCTTTCGCAATATCAACAGCATTACTGACTTCAATAAAGTCTTCGAGTTCTTCACTCGTAGTCATCAGCTTCTCTTTCACTGCAGTCACGCCTTCGGACCCGACAATGTGCCGCGCCGGAGGATTGTCGTGTCCGCCGATAGCGGTGAGCGCATGAACCGTTTCTGCAATCAGCGAACCTTTTATTGAAGAAGGCAATGGCGCATAAAGCGAAGTGATTGTGTCCGCGTTCAGTAGGTCTCCTATAGTAGATTCGGCCATAGTACCATCGGGACTCATCGTGGAAGTACTGTAAGAAGGTGATGTCGCATCTTCAGCGGCGCGAGGATTTTCAATACAATCGAGTCTATCGAGCAGACCAGAGAAGATCTCTCGAGCGAGCGGTGCTGGATTTTCCTCTGAGAGATACTCTGGCATGGGCGGAACTGACGTGATGCGGTTCGTGAGCACGTTGACTTCCATATTGGCCTGAACGATGGACATCTTTACGTTGAATGGTGCAATTTCATAGGCCAGGCTCTGAATCAAGTCAGCAAAGAAAGATCAGAGTCCTGCTTTCCCTTACATCACAGTAGCCTTCAATGGCCCATTGCGATGAGCAATACATGCCGAGCCCAGGGGTTCCGAGGTGACCAGCTACAAAAGTTCAACGTTGTGTTACCCAGAGAAGTCAGGAAATCTTACTAATTCCTGTGATTACGATCATATGGCCGTTCTTCCTTTCTCTCATCGCAGGTAATATGGCTTTGATGATATTCACGTTGGCAAAGAAATTGATCTCGAAGATCTCGTCCACCAGGCTGATAGTGCGACTACTTTGTGCAAGTTCTTCAACAGTCCCAATGACGGCTGTATGGCGACATTCATCAGCCCAGGACGTTCGTAAGAGTTCCATGCATTACCTTCACTAGCCGCGCAAAGTAAGACATCGATACGTCCAAATGCCTCGACAGCTTCGGCCACAGCGGCTTGACACTGTCCGATAACTCTGGCGTCCAAACCAACGACTCTTAGACGCTCTCGCCATCTCTCCGTGCTCTTTACTTCCTCGAGGAAGGCTTTGAAATCATCGATTTGACTCTCACTCTTCTCGAACTCGGTGGGGATTACACCTGCCACGACATAATCACCATGCTCGAGCACTTGCTTCGCTAATGCTATGGCAATGGGCGAAACTCCTCTTGTGATGAACCAGACACGAGGAGCGTTGTGAGGAGGGAAGTGGGGAGACCTGGGTCGTGCTGGCTTCGTGCTCGTTGCAGGAGCGTTACTCGTCATGACAGTTCAGTGCAAGATGCAGCATGCATTGCGTTTCTCTTGTCTTCTCCTGGCAACGGCCTGGTGATGTCTGCCTCGTAGATCGCAGTTTTGCGGGGAGCAACTGCGGGACACTAGCGCGCTAGTGACGCGCACCATCCCAAAACGACAACAGCCATTCACCTCTCGCATTTGTTGCATCGATTTTCCAGCGTTCTTAAACCAGTGAAGTTAGAAATAGAACAGGACACCGTCCAGGATTAGGTTGCGTTCGACACCACTGCTAATGAAATTACCTGAATCTAGAGTCGCAACAGTGAACTTGAATTTTCTGTCGACTCATTGACGACGCTTCTGCTTCACGTCAAGCAACCAAGGTATGCCATGTTTCATACTCACTTTCACCTACCTGCCAGCCCCCAAGGTTCCCAGCCCCCCTCTCAGGGTCCTGAATTCGTAAACCTTCGACCAAGCCAGTATTCCCACCACAAGTTTCGTGCCGCTATCTCAGAGTTTTCTTTTTACAACTCCTTCTGCCCCCATATCCCTCTCAACCAGTATCTCTACATCATTCTCTACCATACGGGTGGAAAGATGGCTAACATCGACTGGGACAAAGCTCTCCAGACTCCCGATCTCCTCCGTCATCTCATCCCAGCAGACAGCTCTCTTCCCGACTGGCTGCATCAAGTGCGCAAAGAGAGACTGCCCGGAGCTCGCACAGAGTCTCGTGTCGCCAAAAGGGGAACTTCCACCCGTGTTGTAAACTGCGACCGTTGGATCAAGAAAGCCAACTACCAGATCGACGGGGTCCGTAAGCGCAAGCCAGAAGCTCGCCCATTCAAAGCCGCCATGGCACGACCAGCAAGTGTTGCACAATACCAGCGCCACTCCCTCCAGCTCTTGTCTCGAGTCCTCAACATCCGCAGCAACGCATCACCTTTCACCCTTATTCTTGATGACCTCAACCAACGGGCTATGCCCCTCGTCGGCGAATTCGTACGACGAGCACTGTCGCGCAACGTAAACGTTGTGGTGGTATCTTTTGAAGCAACGCGGTTTCATCCAGCTGTCCGCAGTGTCCCTGCATACGGCGACTTGACTGGTGAGGAGATTCTGCAGAAGCTTCGAGAGGCCATGAGCGAGGCAAAGGAGAGTCTGGTTGTTGTTGACTCGCTATACGAGCTTATCAGTGTCAAGAACGTCGACATGGGCGCGTTGTTCAACCTCGTCGCTGGCGAGTTTGCATCGACGCTCGTCGGTGTCTATCACCAGGACACGATTCCTGATCAAGACACACACAAGGCTTACGCACCGCAGCCACTCGAGCTGTTCAAATACATGGCCACCACAGTCGTCACATGCAAGTCATTCGCGCACGTTCTCGCCGCCAAAGCCGCCAAGGAACGCAGTCTTCCCGAGCCAACCCACGGATTGCTTCAGGGTGCGGAGGGTATTGTGCAGTGCCTGCATGCCAACGATCCCCGTGGTATCGTGATCGAAGCAGAGTTCCGCCGCAAGTCCGGACGCCCAGAGAGCGAGTCATACTTCCTCCGGGCCGCACGTGTATCAGACTACAACGCGCCCCTGGCCGGTATGGCGTTTGGCACCCTGCGTCAAGAATTCGTCACGTTGCTTGACCAGGTTCCCGGATACAACAACAAAGAGCTCACGGGTCTCGTGGATGCTGCTGCCAGTGAGATGGAGTCAACATTTAGCCTTGGTCTCACGGACAAGCAGAAGCAGGCTCGCGAGGGCGTCGTACTGCCTTACTTGGACGCACAAAAAGGCGAAGGTGCTGGCGAGGGAGGTAGAATCCTCTACGATATGGGTGAGGAGGACGACTTTGACGAGGAGGAAGATGAGATCTGAGGCATAGAAGTCGTTTCTTGTGGTCGACACCACGGCGACAACGCTGTGCACGAACAAGTGGGAGTGGTCCGTTATATAACCTGCATCTGGGGGTTGGTGGATCGCATGTAACCGGACAATTAGATGAAAGAGATGGGCCAAGTTATTATGTACTTCAGTAATTGACCAACTAGAAGCTTGATTGTAATGCATCGGTGATATGGGTCTTCACGACGTCAAGAAATCGTGACGAGGCGGGAATCGAACTGCTGCATTCCGCTGGGGGCCCATACGGCGCGGCTGAGCTAGACTCTTGGCCCCGTGTTGGACGCTTCACTAAACCTTCCGCATATGGCAGTCAGCGCTAGCGGTCCCATATTATCACCTTGCGCCCATCACGCACGACCTGGTCTGCGCACAACACCACACAATGTCAGATCACGAAAGACCACGCGACCACGATCGCAATCGAGACAGCCAGCGCGAGCCACGAGGCGGACGCGACCGCGACAACGAGCGCAGCAACACAGGCGGCGAGCGGCGCAACCGCTCACGAAGCCCACGGCAGGAGCGCGAACGCGGCGGGCGGCGCGACGGCGGGCGCTACCGCTCACGTTCGCCGCTTCGAAGAGATGAGCGTGACAACCAACGAGAGCGCGGCGACCGAGGGCGAGGCGACCGCAGCGACCGTGGGCGCAACAACGACCGCGGCCCTCCCACAGGACCACGTTCGGGGGCAGGACCACGCGGTCCGGCGTCCGGCGCGCCGCGAGGGCCGGCCAAAGTCATCAAGGCCGAGGTGTCGGACACAGAGGATGCCAAGGACGTGGTCATGGAGGAGCAGCGAGCGCGGCCCGAGGGCATGGACGACGAGACGTGGGAGATGGCGCAGGTGATGGGGTTTGCGGGATTCAAAAGCACAAAGAATACCAAAGTGCCTGGCAACGACAAGAACTTTGGAGTCCGAAAGGACAAGCAGATGGAAGCAAGACAGTACATGAACCGACAGGGAGGATTTAACCGGCCGCTGTCGCCAAGCCACGGATGAAAGTGCTGGAGAAGGTATCTGGGACTGCGCCAGGTCGGGCGTGTACTAGGATGAATCATGCACGAGGACGAGATATGCGCTGGGAGAGGTGCACTGGTACGAATGCCACACTAGGAGAGTGCACTGGTATGAACACCACACTGGGAGAGGTGCGCTGGTATGAATGCTACGCTGGGACGGAGCTGCACTGGGACAGCTATACTCTGCTCTCACGGGAGATGACAAGCTGAATATATGAGCACGAACTACATGTATTGGCACAGGCGGCACTCTCCAGACATGGCAGCACTTGGCCATGCTAGTAGAAGTGAGCTGCAATTGGACATGAACTCCCCAAACATGGCTGCATTGTGTCATGTGAGACGTGAGCTGCACTGTGCCATATCAGTAGAAGTGAGCTGCCCAGGCAAGGTTGAGGGCGAGCTGCCGGCCAATCGGCGCGGCGCACCTCCGAACGCTACGTCTCTCGTTGCTGAGCACCCTCTGAGCTCCTTCCTCACCGCGATTGAGAATGGCCCGCAACTCCCGCCAAAGCCGCTGGACAGGCCTGGCGTGTCTCCTGACGCTGCAGGTGCTGCCGCACCAGGCACTCGCACACGCGCAGGTCGCTGACGTGGACCGCGCCAACAATGCCAGCTTGCTCTGGGGCCCGTACCGCCCGAACCTGTACTTTGGCGTGCGGCCGCGCATCCCGAAGAGCGTCATGGGCGGCCTGCTGTGGTCGCGCGTCGAGGACTACCAGAGCGTGCAGAACAGTGAGTGCAGTTCCCCCCGAAGCCGCACAGCCGCTGACGGCATTGCCAGCGTTCCGCCACACATGTGAGCAGCACGAGCTCGACGGCTACGGCTGGGACGAATATGACGTGCGCAGCGGCGGCCGCCAGACCATCCACGACCCGGTGAACCGCGTCGACATCACCACCGATTTCGTCAAGTTCCCAGGCGGCACCCACGGCGGTAGCTGGGCCGCGCGCATCAAGGGCACCCCGCGTGCCGACGCCGACGCCGACCTGACCACCACTCTCGTCTGGTACCACACGCTCGAGGGCCTGGGCCATCTGGCTGTCGACCAGCCCGACCGCGACGCCCTGGGCATCGCCGGCGATGTCGTCTTCAATGGCCAGACGCCCGACCTGGGCGACTTCGAGCTGCGTGTCACCGCCGGTGCCGGCGACCACCCGCACTTCGACCACCCCAGCTACGACGAGAAGCCGCTGGACACAACCCTCGTGCACAGCGCCAACGTGCCCGATGATGCTCTGTGGCAGCTCAAGGCCGTGCTCTTCACCCACATGAAGACGCAGATTGACGCCCTGGTCTCCAAGTACGGCGACGAGAACCCGCCGCCGCCCGCCCAGATCTACACCATCCAGCACGCCCCGGGCGCCGGCAACATGCACATGGTCCAAAAGGTCTTCAGCGGTGCCTTCGAGTTCGACGTGATCTTCTCGTCTGCCTCGGCCCCGGCCACCATCACCTCCGACGATGTCACCGCCCAGATCAAGGCTGTCGGCTCCGGCTTCGCCTCCCGCTTTGCTGACACCTTCAGCCCGCAGGCACCTTTCCTCGACGATCGTTACACCGAATTCTCCAAGTCGCTCTTTTCGAACCTCGTTGGCGGCATCGGCTACTTCTACGGCGATTCTCGTGTCGACCGCTCGCACGACGAGGCCTACGAGGAGGACAGCGAAGGGTTCTGGGAGGAAGCCGCCGAAGCGCGCAGCAGAAACCAGCCTGACTCGGTCGGTCCCAATGAGCTCTTCACCAGCATCCCCTCTCGACCTTTCTTTCCTCGCGGCTTCCTCTGGGACGAGGGCTTCCACCTGCTTCCCGTCATTGACTGGGATGTCGACACCACACTCGACATCATTAAGAGCTGGTTCAACCTCATGGACGACGATGGCTGGATTGGTCGTGAACAGATCCTCGGCCCCGAGGCTCGCAGCAAGGTCCCTGCTGAGTTCCAAGTCCAATACCCTCATTACGCCAACCCACCGACTCTGTTTATGGTCGTCAGCTCTTTCCTTGACAAGCTTGACGCGCAGAAGACCGACTCAAAGAACAAGAACGAGGAGTCATACAACGTGCACCTCACGAACCGCGAGGCCGCCTTGCACTATCTTCGCGAGCTGTACCCGCTCCTGAAGCGTCACTACTTCTGGTTCCGCAAAACTCAGGCGGGCGACATCAAGAGTTATGATCGCGAGGCTTTCTCGTCCAAGGAGGGCTATCGCTGGAGGGGACGCACACCTCAACACATCCTCACCTCTGGTCTTGACGACTATCCGCGTGCCCAGCCGCCGCACCCAGGTGAACTGCACGTCGATCTCATCAGTTGGATGGGCATGATGACACGCGCCATCAAGCGCATTGCAGTCTATCTTGATGAGAGTGATGATGCAGCTGAATTTGCTCGATACGACGAGGCCATCGTCCGCAACATCGACGATCTACACTGGTCCAGCAAAGAGAAGGCGTATTGCGACGCTACCATTGACGACTACGAAGAGAACGTGCATGTGTGCCACAAGGGCTACATCTCGCTCTTCCCGTTCCTGACAGGCCTCGTTGATAAAGACAGCAAGCACCTGGGCGCCATCCTTGATCTCATCGGCGATGAAGATCATCTATGGTCCGAGTACGGGTTGAGGAGCCTGAGCAAGAGCGATGAGTTGTACCACACAGGCGAGGACTACTGGCGTGGTCCCATCTGGATGAACATGAACTATCTGGCCGTGCAGCAACTTCTGGTAAGCCTTCGTGCCTCCTGTATGTCTATCATACACTGACGTATACAGAACGTTGCCCAAGCCAAGGGCCCGCACCAAAAGCGTGCCAAGCAGCTCTACACTGACCTGCGTAAGAACCTCGTCAACACTGTCTTCGAAAGCTGGAAAGAGACGGGATTCGCCTGGGAGCAATATAACCCTGAGACTGGCAAGGGTCAAAGAACTCAGCATTTCACTGGCTGGACGAGTCTGGTCGTTAAGCTCATGGCTATGCCAGATTTGAATGTTGAAGCTGTCCGAGATGAATTGTAAATGTGGGAAAGGACAGAAGAAGAGAGACAGACGGGGATGCAAGCTGAGGATTATGTATCATATGAACCCCTGAGCATACGGCACAACGGCATACAAAAGCGAGTACAACGATTTTCAGTTTGCGATACACAGCAACAAATAAAAACGCTATACCTGGTGTATTCATTAGTTCGGAAGAATGCATGTACACCGCGAGACCAGTCAGATGTAGATATGGTTTTATGAGCGCTCACTCAGAGAATTGGAGACGAGTTCCGCACCAGGAAAGTAAGTGGAAACAAGATTGATCTGTCCATATTGAAACAGCTAGAACTCATGCGCTGACATATCGTAAGACTGAAGAGAATTGCTCGTTACCTCACTCAAGCGTCACACCGGCAGCTCACACCACCCTCATCCCCGCCGCTTCGCCAACATGCTCGAGGGGCGCTACTGGATGCTGCGCACGCCTAAACCCGACCTTGACTCTGCCAATCCGCGACATCTTGTCTTCAAACCGGGTCTCCATACGTAATACCGTTTCTCGGTACATGGTTGAGGTCGTCCAGTCGTACGAGCAGCCCACGATGCGCTTCATGCCGCCCTCGGATCCCGCCATGAGGAAGCAGGTTGGCGGGTGGACGGCGAGGAATAACGTCACTGTCATGTTGCCTGTAGCTATGAGTGGATTGCACCAGATGCAAGATGGGTACGAAGCTTACCTGTGTCGACGAGAGTGAACAGTCTCTGGTCCCCGGGTCCAGCGTGCTTGGACCGCTCAACCAGGGCCTTGATGTCCGGGTCTGTCGTTGGATCAACGGCCACACACTCATTGTGTTCGTTGGTTTTGTGTCGCGACAGCGGGCTGGCATATGGTGTCCATCGCAAGCGGCCGAGTCTGCAGCCGAAGATCTGCGACTCAATGGCCTCGATGGGCAAGTACCCTTCGACACCGAAGAACCAGCACTGCTGATCCCAGAACTTGCCGAGATAGATCACACGCAACAGCCAGGGCGACAGAAATGATAGGAAGATCGAGTAGATGATGAGGAAGACGCCCGCACCCTGGACTGGAGTCAAGCCTGGCACGCCCGTGGTGTTTGGCATGGCCGCGAGGACGATGCCAATAGCGTAGGTTAGCCCGCTCAGTCGCAGTAACTTGCCTGCAATCCAACGTCCCCACGATTCTCGACGCGTGTTCGCGACCGGCGTGAACGACTTCCAGCGCACGTTGGCGGCTCGGCAGCCGTCCAGGATGACGGTGTCGTCGTGGCCAATGCCCGCAGTCTCGACTCCCTCGGGCAGTATTTCCCACAGCTTGGCGCCATAGGCGTCGTCCATGGAATGCCAGGGTTGATCGGGAGTCCGGGGGAGAACGCATATCAGACGCTCCAGAAGCTGGTCGCTGCCGTTTGCCATGGAGAGACTGGAGAGTTCAGTACACACTACGTGGACAAATGCTTCGACAACTTACCGTGCAAAGGCTTGGAACGCTGTATCGGTAGGGTCAATCCGAGGCCGGATGCGCACAAGACCCATCAACGCATAGCTGTAATCGCCAGGAAGGTATTGGTATGTGTTACGCTTGTGCAGACATTCGAGTGCCAGAGTCACGAGCTCCAGCTGGCTCAATATGAGATTGCCCTCGTAATGATCGATGAGCTTGAGAGTCAGCGCGTCCCTATCTGCGGACATGGAGACCTACTTGGCGAGCGATGTGTGCGTCTTCCTTCCACACTTTGGCAGCAAACTGGTTCTTTGGGATCGGTAGTGGCCGTGCGATGTCCCCGCCTCGCAGATAAACTTTGATGTCTTTGCCCGCAGGCGCCAGTAGGACTTCAGGGAATGTCCAGATCCGGTCGCCCCACTGCTGCAGCATGAGATCTGTGGTGTTGATGCCTTGCGCGCTGTTCGGCGGCTGTCCCACAGCAATGACCAAAGACTGAGCACCTCGGATCACGTCACAGATCCGATAGACCTGGACAGTGTCAGTAGCTTCAAGCTATTACGAGTGGTGTACTTACGTCTTCTTGCAATTGGTTTGGTTCGGGCATACAAGAGCAGCCAACCCAATATGCCAGCACACCAGCATCACGAGCGGCTGCATCGGCTATTTGGTGCAACGCCATGAGATCCTCGCTGTCCTGAAACTGCTCCGCGGTGTAAGCGATGAAGATATACGACAAGTTGCGATCGGACTGATACTTTGCGATCCAGTCCTCCACGTTCATGATTAACGCTGGCTCGCCCAACTCGCGGAGGAAGCAGAGGTATCGAGGGAGTAGGACACGTTCAGTGACCGGGTTCAGACTACTGTTGCCTCTCGGGGCCGTGAGTTCCATAGCATTGCGCGTAACCTTAGGGTATCCATAGTATCTGTAAGGAACAGGGTCGTAATTTCCTCCGTTTCGGGGAGGAATCGACGCGGAGCTGGGGCTGGATATCTGGGCATCGATAAGCTTGGTATTTTCATATGCTGTTTTGTTGCTCGATTACATACCACCAATGGAATGATGAGTGACGTGATGAACCATTTCAGGCAAAGCATGGGCATATCTGGTGGTCGATTAATTGGTGATTCGGGATGCAAGCCGTGCAAATTACCTTCTCTGGTGGGCTTTCCATCATTGTTGTCCGGATCCACATGATTATATGGCCAGTTTGCCAATCTCAGAAATGCCGGTGCGATATTTCGGATGAATGTACGACGATACGTGGATGTAACGTCGTTGTCGTAGATATCATCAGTAGCTTGAACGACCAGCTTGGAGACCTTGCCGTCCCATGATGAGAGATAGCCTGAGATAATCAGTCCCTACATACGTTCATGCGCTTCCACAAACGATATACTCACGGTCGTCGTAATCGCCCACCCACTCGCGCTCGAACGCATCGCGATGGCGGTGTTTTGCGAGTTTTTGGTATCCCAGGCCAGGCTTACCTATTGTCATTAGTTCGAGTAAGACAAGGGGTTTGGGACTGCCCTACGATACGCCATTGGACTATGCCATTTCCAGGACGTATATGTGTCGAAGTAATGTTTGTATCCCCTCATCCGCATTGGAACATACTGCAATTCTGATGTTAGCATTGAAGACCATGGCCGAAGCTATTACATTATCATACCGGCGTACGCGGCTTCTCGTGGCTTGAGACCTCCTCAATTGAGGCTTGAGCCATGTTGCGAACCATATTTGGGTTGGTGGCCGCTTTTACCGAAGACAGGAGCAGAGTTGAGCAAGTGGGTTTGGCCGGGCAATATACTGGACTGTTGGGGGCGTCTCCTGGACATTACATGTCAGCGAAAGGCGGACCGGAGAGCAAGACATGCATACCTGAACAGAGAAAACGGGTTGAGGTTTGTAGACTGGGCTCGCCGCAACAGTTTGAGGTTGAGTAAATATGGGACTGGGTGCAAAAGGGGAACTGGGATTGAAGGCACCGCCGTGTGCGGCTGCACTATTTGCAAAAGTTGCACCTGCTGGACTTGGGAAGCTTGGTTGGATACCCCCGCCGTGTGCTGGCCAATGCTAGAGATGTCTCAGTGTCTATGACAAGATTTGCGAGTCGGTCAACACACAGATGAACTAGGATTGATCTGTATGAATGCAGAGCCGTTAGGGTTGTAACCACCACCGTGTGGAGAATGAGCAGTGTATGCCTATGATATGTCAAAGACTGAAAGGCTGCAACGAATAGTCAATCGACATACCATGCAGACCGCAAACAGTGATGCTCAGCAATCAGATACAATGTACCCTTAGGACGAGACAAGTGACCGATGAAAGAGAGGATCGTCCGTAGTCTTAACATGCGTGGTGATGAACTATCAGCTGGTGTTACGGCAGTGACTGCCGATAGGTAGTGCCCATTCGTTTCAACCCCAGCGCTTAATTGCATTGCTTATGACTCACCCTGGTTTCCCTTTGGCGAAAGTGTCAAATCCAGTAGTCCTCCACCGCTTTAAATTACTTCTTCCAGTACTGTGGCTCCGGTGTTTCCCTACACATGTTGCTCCTATCAACCAGGGACTCTGTACCTTTGCAGATCACCTGTCTCCATGATTATCAACCTTTCCCCTAACAATCTAGCTTCTCATGCCACAGAAGTAAACCAATTAACTATCGTCGCATTCCTTCTTGTCAATGCGGAAGTCTGTCGGATTGGCCCCCACAGCGTGCCACACTGGTCCGGCTTACCCTGGTCGGCCTGCAGCCAATATTAGCGAGGCTGATAGTTGCAGAACCGAAGGCTGGATAGTAATCGCTTGCCCATGTGCGCAACACAAATAGAGTTCTTGCTCTCTAGCACGTTCTTTTTAGCGCTGGGCGCTTAAGTTGATATCTTTCACTGCAATGTATAAGCGATCGACGGCAACTACCGCTCGTATGCGTCTGATGTTCCCGCCCGCCTTTCCTAAGGACCTGTTGCGTTACTAGCAGTCGCGCATTCATAAGGACGATGTCGAAGGCTTTGCTCATCCTTCGGCAAGCACAGCTACATACCACAGGCGACTGTAGATCGAGCTGATCCTTGTGTGTAGCATTGATGCGGCGATTAAGCTTGCATGGCGTGCCTGAATGCCAATCAGCACCCCACGTCGCATCCTATTGATTTGCACATGTTCTTCGCTTTCTCGCATCCACGGTTCCGGAGAAGATTGGGGGCTGAAAGGTGTTGCACATGGATTCAACAGGAAGCGCTTGCTGATTGGGGTCTTGGCTTTCTCAGCCTTGCGCCACATTCCTTTCCTGGTATTATGAAGCGCCAAAGGCTTCACCGAGTTACACGAGAGGGGCTGAAATAGATGATTCGTGATCAAGTTAATATGGAAGTTCACCGGTTTAGGAGCCAGAGCTGAGATTTTGGTGACTGATACACGCTACGGCATGCATCATGCAACGATCTCCGATGCAGGAGGTGATACGTCGGGCTGATGCATGGTGCGCGCGGCGTAGCGAAAGGACAAACACATCCGTTCTACAGATTGGCCAGGCCTTCGGCAAGCAACTGTGAGTTAGTGGTATTCGGGCATGATGCCCTGTCCTGTCCCTTCAGCCCCATGCACCAGTGCATTGACTCAAAGGTACGCGAGTATCGAAGACATGTGGTCTGTGCAGGGGCGCGACTGTCAGTATCATGTACTGTTGCCCATCGCGTTGTGTGTGCAGTACGGCCATACCAAGTTGTCAGTGATAGTTCAATCCAGAGCACAGATGGCCGCATTTCGAAGTCTGACCGCAGACCGCAATCCACTTGAGGCATTCAAGGTGACAGCACTAAGGTCTTGTGGCCCAAAGTCAGTTCTTGCAAAGACTGACGGGACTGACTTGCCTTTGCATCTCTTTGAATGGTCCCAGAGCAGCCAAGATGGAGTTGAGATCAGTAATGTCCGAACTGTCACCGAACTAGAGGCGCGGGACCCAGCAACAGTCCGAGTCATGTAAGTTCTGTCGTTATAACGCAGTTCAAGGTCCTAATATTTCAAGTTTCGCTCCACAAGACGTCCCTGCTCCAGAAACTGTGCATGGGCTGGTGAGGCTGTTCGAAAAATTCCAGATCCCAAGCGCTTTCATCGCAGAGAGTATGCAAAACATCTCCCGGTCTTTTGCAGCGCAAACAGATATCGACGGTACAGTTTATGTATGGTTCCACTTCCTCTGCAAAACTGTCACTGTTGAGGGAGCAAGCATCGTCGGTAAACAGCGACCCGGAAACGACAATTATGAAATTCAAAGCCAGGAAGATTTTGGCTGGGTCAAGCCAGGGTTCGTCCTGAAGATTAGGAGACCACGAGGGCTTCCGAGGCCACCTGCTCGTTCAAGGACATCGAGCAGTGATGCGACTATGTCTGGGGCTTCTACTGACGCCTCAATTGAATTGTTTTGTTTTGGCGCAACGGCATCGATGGGAGACCGATTTCGTAAGCTAAAGAATGTTGCCATCTGTGACGACTTAGTACAGGATCCGTACGTGCTGCTTGAAGTGGTATTCGAGGAGATGTATAAGGTTCTTGACATGACTGGATGGGCGATATCTCATGTCTTCGGTAACATAGAAAAGGTTAGTCTTGTCCTAGAAGTCAGTCTCCGTGGGTCATAGTTGACACAACAGTAGAAAACTTTGCATCTAGCAACGACACCAGGAAAAGCTACAAAGTTACCTCGAGACCATTTCACAGGCCTTCATAATCTCGCAAAGCACATCACTTACCTCCAAGAGAACTGCGACTCGGCACTTGCGACACTTTCGGGCCTGCGGCATCATCATGGAGTAGTCATTGGCGACCATCCCGATTCCGCTCAAGAGTTTACACGACAAGCTCTTGACTATCGGAAGACTCTCTTCAATTCCACACAGCGCCGACTATCAAGCTTAGACAAGCGGATGGCGAATATCGTACAGCTCTCCTTCCACCTGGTAACCGTAGCCGACAGCAGAGTCATGCATTCTGAAAGTGCGAGCATGAAGAGTATTGCAGTTACAACTTTGATATTTCTCCCACTCAGTACGATTGCGACCATCTTCGGTACGCAATTCATAAAGCTAGACGACACTGCGCCGTACCATGTTCGCGTTTCGCCGGACTTCTGGCTCCTGTGGGTAGTCGCATTACCATTGACTGCCATAGTGCTGCTTATCTGGCGTGTATGGTACTACGACGTCAGAGGACGTCTTCTTGATGACTTACCGGCCCGGTCTGCTGGTGAACGTGGGTGGTTGGGATGGAAAACAGCGATGCTCCTAGGACAGAGGAGCAGAAATGTCATCCCACGCACAGAGATCTGAGCGTAGGTGCTCGCCTGACATTCACATATGCACTTCCCAAGACATTATCAGTCACACATCGCTGCCTGCCGGCCACTAGCTAGCACTTACAGATTCTCAACGTCCCATGAAAATCTCTCTCACAGATTATATTGCACATCCGTCCAATCATTTCTCTCTGAAGCGCATTTGGACGCTCTCCAAAAAGATGATTTTGCGATCTGTCTCTGAGTTCTCCTCTGAATCAAAGGACTTCTAAAAGTCATCACCCCAGAAGCGATAGAATGGGCACAGATCCAAATCCCGACTATATCAATATTCTTAATCTGATGTGGGGGTCATCGCGCTATTTTGGTCGCTGGCAATCGCCTACGTGACTCGATGTGTTCCATCTGATGGACAGGTCAGGCATTCTGGATCGAGTAAGGCGGTACAAGAATGCAAGCATCGAGAGGGTAGAGGACGAGCGGTTGAGTTCATAACGGAGATAATCGATTACTGGTCGCGAGGAGGTGAGCAAGAGAGGACGATGCCGGGTAGAAGATGGTCGAAGATACCGGAATGGTTGCTAGTAGAGAACAGGTGACGGACATGCAGAATTAATCTTAGAGTGCATATGCAAGCTACCCGTTCAAACGTGTCAACCGCTCCAATTGAATCCAGAGCTGGAAGTCTCCATCCATCTTCGTCTAGGACACAAAGCGCCTCGCTACATGCAAATGCCGACAGGGTATAATAACAAAGTAAAAGGTTTCTTTCTCAGTGCGCCATTATGGTCGTTCCTACATTGACCCATCTTTGAGGAGCGTGCGTGCAATGAACAGAGAGAGCGGAAACATGGACCGTGCCGGATCAAGAGGGTGCTACCGTCGTCCCTGTTGTAACATTAGCATCTACCCTTACTTTGTACGATGAACACAGTCGATGTCTTACCAGGCTGCTCGATCCTCCCACTGCTAGCCTCTGCTTGCCCAGCCAGCTCTTGGGTGCCTCGCTCCTCCTTTGGAGAACGACGGTGTTGCTTTGCAGACGCATGGTCATGTCGTACCATGCGGAGGTGATGAGCTTGTTCTCGCGGCGAAGGTTTTCAACCTCCTGCTGCAGTTCAACCTAAGACGTGTCAGTGTAAAATGCAGTATGGACAATCTCGGTACGTACCGAGCCTTTCTCCGCCGTTTCCTTCTTCGCTGATGCTAACTGTTCCCGCAAAGTATTGTTTGTGGCTATCTGCTCTTGGAGATCCTGTAGCGATCATTAGCAGGTGATCCTGCGATTGGGCGCCGAGGGAGGAAAGGGAAACAATGCCGGAATCGAGAATACTTCTTCGCCGCCAGGCGAGGGACAAACTTGCCGCATTGTCTGAGCCAACCGATGAATAGAACTCAGTGCTGGCTCTGACAGCTGATGGTCTCTTCTGAGGAGAGATCTTGTGTGTGATGCGGCCCCATGTAGTTTGTCCCGTGCCAGTCGTCGAAGCCGATACCTCAGATAACGACTTGTTCATCTCCGGGCGACCCTTATCTGGTGATGCTGGTGATATGAGTGTAGCGGCAGAGTATGATGGGTCGAGGCGTTGCCGTGTCTTCATCGTCGACACCGCTACGTCAAAGGCGGAGGAGGGTGGTTTGGTGTGGGAGTGTTGGCTGATGCTTACTTTCTTGGCTTTGTCGAACGCTGCCTCTGACGAGAGGACAATTTCCGCAATCTCTGACGATGTTTTGTCCAAGACATTCGGTTGCGCCTCAGCGGGGGCGTCGATAACTGACTCAATCTGGTCGCGAATCTGCTGTAGGGTCTCCGCTCTCTTCAGCTCAAGGAGCTCAGGTGATAGATTTTCGCGGTCGAGTAGCGCTGCGCGCAACAAGCTGGCCTTCTCTTCATTTGCAAGCTCCATGTCTCGAAGTTTCTGGTTCGTACGCTGTTGCAAGGCCAGCATACGCTCGTGTTCCGCTGAAACAACCTTTGCTTTAGCCTCATCGTCCAAGTCTGACTTCTTGTTGAGCTCGTTTCGAAGCTCAGCCATCTGTAAGTCCTTCTCACGTAGTCTTCGGTGTAGTTCTTCCAGCTCATGCTCGGCCAGCTGCAGCTTCTCGTTCTGCTCAAAGAACGGCTTCTGGCTTTCCTCATCTGTCTCAGCCATCATGTCAGAGCGCAGACCCAAGTTTTCGGACATTTGCTTGAGCGTCTCGGCTTCAAGACTCTTCAATCGCGCTGTGAGTATATCGACCTTCTGTTGCAACGCTATTGTTTCGGCAGTTACTCGCCCGTCGACTACCCTTGAAGTATCAAGCTCTGCATCTGCCTCGTCTTGCTCGAGTTCTTCCTCGAGGTTACCACCGCGATCGGTGTGGTCTGAGGACTCAAGCTCTCGAATCTTGTCTTCCAGATCATTCTTGGCGTCTTCGGCTTTGTACTGAAGCTCTCGTGTCTGCTCGAGCTGCTTCATGAGTAAGAGATTCTCGTGTTCGATTCTTGTACGCTTGCCCTTTTCTTCAAAAATAGCCTGTTCGCAGTTGACGAGCGTCGAGCTGTTTTCCTTGTTCACTTTTTCCAGCGCCTCGCATCGCTCCTCAATAGCCTCCAGCTGCTGTAGCCGTTCGCGCGCCTGCTGGTAGTCCTCGCGTAATTGTTCAAGGTTTTTAGTTTCCTTGGTGAGGGTTTCAATTTTCTTTCTAAGGTTCTCGTTTGCCTTGGCTCGCTGACTGAGCTCATCACGCTCAGCTTTCAAGACCTGCAGTTGGTCACGCAAATCTTGTTTAGAACCTTCTTCGCTCTGGAAGCGCTCCAAACGTCTGTTCTGACTCTCGAGGATATCTCGGGCATGAGCAAGGTCTGTCTCAAGCTGGTCAATGTATTGACGATCGCGTGCTAAGTCGTTCCGTAGTTGCTCAACATCATCCGAATGTCCGGGTTGGGCTGCACGGTTGTCCAAGTGCACCGTGGCTTCTGCAAGGTCCTCCTCAAGCTGTGATATCCTATTGCGGGAAGATTCCAACTCCTTCTGTAACTTGCCAACATGTTGCCTCAAGGCATGTCTATCTTTGTTTGCTTCAACTAATTGAGCTTCTTGTTCTAGCTCCGCATCTCTCCCGAGCGTAGTGGCAGGACCGGAGACGGCTCGTGTAGGCGTTTTGTAGCCGGAAATACTCGGCTCGACCGTCAATTCAGAGTCTACACCCAGATCTGACATTCTCATATCCAAGGCCTGCATCTCCTGGATAGATGCCGCGATTGTCTCGGCGGTCTTGGTGCCTAATTGGGCCATAACTTGCAGCATGCGCTGGTTGCTTTTCGGTGAGAAGCAGGCTGCAAGTAGGACAGCCATGGTCAATTTCGCCATGAGCATTGTCGAGCCCTCCCTCGCTCCCGTCTTAAGGTCCGGTATCATGCGCTTCGTAAGGACCGGCAGCTGCTCGCATTCCTCGCGAATGTACGTCGAAACAGCGCGCTCGATGTGCTTCAGATTCTGCCATCTCGGTATCCAGTTGTTGCTCTGGCGGCGGTCGTTGCTTTCTTCGAATATGGGCAGGGACTCGTCGAAGTATTCATTGTCGATATCGTTGAGGATTTGCCAGAGGATCTGACCGTCTTCGAGCTGGTTCCATGTAGTGACTCGGCCGGCTCGGCCGGGCAAATTAAAGGTATTGACCTAACAAGTGCGTGTCAATCGAGATTCGATGCTATAAGGGCTGGCGCATCACGTACCCAGTCGAGCAGCGCTCGAAGCAGCTCGGGCTTGAAGTCGTCCATGGCGAGCTAAGGGCTTCACCAGCCACAAGAATGTACGCGTATGCTGCTTTTTGATGCTAAGGAGAAGAAGCAGAAGTCATGCATGCTGTGCAGGCGAGCCAATCATGCAAAAAAGCCGCCGTCGTGGTGTTGACGCGTGGGTAATCGATGAGCGGTGGGCGCGGGCGATTGCGCTAAACAGATCGCCTTCCGTCGGGGTGCACGTCGATATCGTGCGAGCTGGGGCAGAATGGACGGTTACGGCTGTCGGACAGTCCACAGAGGGTCAAATCGAGTGCATGAGAATGCAATCGTGCTGAGACAGAGGCCAGTCTGAGTGTTTCGTAAAACCAAAGGTCGGGGGTTCCCAATGTGGTGGGGTCGCACCCGCGCGCCTGCCGCTGCAGGGTCCACACCGACACCAGGCATATCGAACACCGTGGTGAGCTTCACACATTCACACATGCACGCATCCATGTACACACGCATACGCAGTACACGCACACCGCCGAACTCATGGAAACTTCGGCGCATGGATCGGATATGGCTTACAGTCGCGGCGGGATCCTGAAGAAATGCAGTCATGATGAAGGTATAGGTATTGGTGTGAGCATTCAGGCCAGCCCACAACGAAATCAGTTTGCGATTAGGTATCCTAAAGTCATATATTCTTCGCCATACTCCGTATCAAACTCCAAAACGTCAAAAGCGAATGGCGTGCCCCGTAAAGCTGTAGCCTCCGTGCAGGGATGTACAATGCAAGCTGGAGTAGCACCGCCTAATCCTCGTTTTGAGTAGTCACGATGCCGTCCTCTTCGATCTCGACCTTGTACTGCTCGCCCATCGTCGTTACAAATTCGAGAGCAGAGGCAGGCGCATGGGCAGCGAAGCCCTTGATGATGTCTGTAGGCATTCGTCAGTTCGTTCTTGTCTACGTGCATTACACGATGCACTAACTGTACTCATGTGTGATGACGCCCTTGGCCTTGCGTATGCTCTCCTTGGCCTCCTCTACAATGTGGTCGGGCGTGTCGTTGGGAAAGCTGATAATGACGGATCGCTGGGGAGCCCCAGCCATGGTGGTGGCAGCGAAGAGTGCGGTCAGGCCGGCAAGAGTAGCAAAGCGCATGTCGAATATGTTCGATCGAGTGCTATAACCGGTGAGTAGTGTGCGTGTAGAGTCTTCTATCCGGCGTGTTGTTCAGAGTCGTGGATGTTACCAGGAGAGCGGATGTCTGGTCGACAATGGCGTGCCTCGGGAGTGCACGTCACTCATCCAACCAGAGAAGGCGCGACACCGCTGGTAGACGACCCATTTCCGCTAGCCTCCTCGATCGTTCCTCCTTGGCATCACCCAACTTCTCCCATGTTCTTCAACACCTCTGCGCTAGAATAGCGACAGGATTATTGCATATGAGTCCCGTAGCACGAGTGGCGCAGGTCCTACGCCGTGTCTAATACTAGCGGCTGACCTCCGGCGTTGACCTGCAACTATCACGACGCGTTGAGGCAAAAACACAAGGGTTCTCCTAAGAGGTATTTAGTATCCAGCTGTGAGAAAGTCCGGCGTTGACGTCGACACACATGCTGCTATCCACGTTGGGGGGCTGCTACATCCATCAATGCCGCCCAGACGATCACATACAAAGTCACGCCTTGGTTGCAGCCAATGCAGAAGAAGACGAGTCAAGTGTGACGAGAAGCTTCCTCGCTGCTCCTCTTGCACCCAGCGCGATGAAATATGTGTATATTCGAGATTTCCAACCAAGTCAACGCCCCTCCCAACCACGACACCAGCCACACCTCCCATGAACGCTACTGCACCGTTGAATGCCGGAATCGGTCATAGCCTCCCAGCTGCCAACACCACCCATCAACGCGGCGCAGATGAGACTACGTGGAGCGCAGCTCGAATTCGAGAGCTAGAGCTGCTTCATCATTGGTGCTCAAAGACCTCCACCAACTTCACACCAGAGCTGGTAGACATGTTCCAAAACTACCTGGTCAAGGAGGCCTTGAAGAATTCACATCTCATGGAGGCTCTCCTTGCACTGGCAGCATTCCACATCGCCTGCGAGACAGACGATCCGATTTTGTCGCACGACTTTACAGGTGTAGGCATGAGCTATCAGACCAGAGCCATCGCTGCGTTGCGCGTTGATCTTGGTTCACTGTCGCCCGAGAAGTGCGATCCTGTATTTGCGACCTCTGTCCTCATCATGGTATGCGTGATGGTGTCGCCCTTCCTACCCGTTGGACACGAGAAGATATTCAATTTCAACGCTGAAGCCATCCTTCCACTTGCCGACATAATTCGCGGGCTCGGCCTCGTCATTGAGACATCACAGCGAAAAGTACTGCAAGGGCCCCTGAGCGGCATGTTCAACGTCACGTGGCCAAGTCTACCACATGCGACGGTGTCACCTATCATAGAGGATCTGCGCAGGCTCAACGCAGGCAAAACCGACTCGAGTGCTGCACCCGTGTTCGAACATGCCATCGAAGCTCTTGAACGGAAGATTCTGGACAAAGATGCAGTTTTTCCGTGGATTGCCATGGCAGGCTTAGAGTTCATCGAAAGACTCAAGTTGCAGGACAGTGTCGCAATGGCAATATTCATGGTATGGGGTGCGCTCATGACAATGGCTGATAACCAGTGGTGGGCCACTTTCTCTGGGAAGAACCTGGTGAAAGAGACTTCGTCCATACTGATATCGAAGGGGGACGAATGCACTCGCATCATTGTGTGGTGCCGACGAGAAGTTGGGCTGAGCGAGCGCCCTTAACCTTAGTTTGTTCATCGACATTCGTGTTCGGCAGTACCTCACGTGGTAGAAGAGATATATGTAGACTGCTTCAAACGCAATCGTGAACTCGATTTTTACGTGCTACAGGTGCATTCTACTTCAGCTCCAGCGCATTAGCCTTGATGCTCTCTTCCAGACCTGTATAGCCATGCCCATACGTCTCCTTCAGTAGTTCCTCGACCTTGCTTTTTTCAGCATTCGTAATCTCGTCCGTGCCCTGATCCTCAAAATCCTCGAAACTCCTCTCCGGATACAGATCCCTCAGAATGTCAACGATGCGACCGATCGGCGCAGGCGCGACCATGCCCAGTAATCTCCTCTCTTGAACATCCGGGTGCGCAAGCGCGATTACGTGCAACTTTGCGTCATCTCTAACATCGATAAAGTGTTCTGGCACCTGCTTGAGAGCATCGTACTTGCCGTCCCACAAGTTCTTCACCCACCCAGCGGTGGTAGGATACCCCTGGTGCTGTGGCTGCAGCACAGGACCTAGGTTTGCATTCGGGTTTACGCAATTGATGTTGATCTGCGCGTTAGTTTCCTTCTTCCACTTTTGCATCGCACGTTCAACTTCGACTTTACTTGCTGCGTACACTGTCGGACCGCCTGCGTCCTGGCCTCTCTCTTTGACAGCGCGAATAGCGTCTTCGTTGAACGTAGACTCCGAAACTGTGAACTTGACGCCAGGCTTTGGCTGGGTTACCGCGAAGGAGGAAGACGTGTATACGAATCTTCTGATTCCAGCTGCAGAGGATGCTTTGAGGGCACTGAGAGCCATGTTGACAGCGTGTGGAATGGCGATTGCTGGGTCGCCAGACCCGCGCATGTCGTGTGCTACGTGTATGAAGCCTCCTGCACCTGTTCACTTGATTAACGGATTGTTCTTGGACTATGAAATAGCATGTAGACATGCTCGTTTACCTTTCACTACTTCCGTGAACGCTTTCTCCTCAGTCAGGTCTGGCACCGTAATGAGCTCGAATTGACCTTCGCCATACTTGTTGTCGAAATAGGCCTTTACCCACTGATTCTTCTTCGCGTCGCGTGAGGTGCCGCGTACTTTGTAACCAGCAGCGAGGACTTGATCAACCACGTGCGAGCCGATGAAGCCACTGCAACCCGTGACAACGATGGTGCTGCCGTATGGTACAGCCGGATTCGTGATACCAGGGAGCGTCATTGTCTTGATGTACTTTGAGAAACGCGGTGGAGAAGTCAATGGCATTCGTTTCAAAATCAAGTTATACACTACCGCGAAGCATCCTGCAGTCGAGAAATACAGCCGTACAGTCGCGGCGTAGCCGATAGAGTACATCCCGGGATGACGTCACGGAGAATGTTGACTGTAATGACATCAGTGACAGACTGCCACTGAATGACCAAATGTGGGGGCTATCTCAGCTGGTTAAGGCAGACCAGAAAAGCCCGGAAGCTATAATAATCGTAGTACATTGGTTCCAGATTACAATATTGCAACAAGAGAGTAAGGATTTCGATGCTTTCAATTTTGGTGCCTGGCAGCACTACTATCTACGGTTGGTGCGGTACATTGCAATGAAAAACTCCTTCTGGGTGCCGTGGATGAGAAAGTTACCGCCACCCGAGTTGCGGCTATGCTCGTGCTTTGATGAACGTTTTGTTGCGCATCATGGACGCCAAAGAATACAATCGAGATGAAGCGAATCGGTAAGGGGAAGAATGGGCAAGGGTTGTACACAAGCAAAGAAAGAAAGGAAGGCTCCATGCAGCGCCTGTTGATGCATCACGAACCAAGCTCCACAGATGCTGCCGTTGTCGTACTATACAAAGCGATCTGTCAGGCACGAGCACTATGGATAAGGCTAGAGCAAGAGCTCTGAGCATGCCAATAAGCAAGACCGAAAGATAATAAAAGATCGCAACTCGAAGATGATCAGCCTTCACCTACATCGACCAAGATTTGTGCCGACGTGTAAGAATGTTGCGTGTCGATAAAGCGTGACGGAACATGTCGAGCATGCACGTGACCATAACTCGTCAGGTCGTAACGTCGTTAGGGCCCTTCAGCTAGAAGAAGTTACTCACACCAGCAGGCTGGGCGTACTGCTGGTAAGCCGGGTTGTGTACAGAGTTGTTGAAGTGATGAGGCATAGGTGGGTTGCTCAAGCGGTGCGGCTGACGATGCGGTTGAGGTGAAGCAATGTTGGCGCCATAGTTGGCAGAGGCAGTGTACATAGGAGTCTGGTACGAAGAACCGGCCTCCGAAGTCTGCGCTCCAGAAACAGTGCTCGGAGAGACGTGACCGGACGGAGCACGGCCAGTGAAAGCAGCAAGGCGACCCTCACGTTCCTGAACCTTGGATTGGATACGCCGACCGTAAGGTGTCTGGCGGATCTGAGGCAAAATAGGGCGCATGGCATCGATGAGGTGCATGCATAGCTCAGGAGGAGCAAACTCGAGAGCCGTCTGAATGACGTAGTTCCCATAAGAGTCGCGCATGAGCCTCTCCAGTTGCTCAGCGTCCACCAACTCCTCAATCATAGCAGCTTTGGTTGACATCTCAGCACAGCGGATGCACTTCTCGATGACATTAGAGCTGAACTTCTGCATAGAAAGCTCGGCAATCTTGCCCTTGAAACCAAGGCAAAGCGGGGTCGTGAAGTTGGGGTCGTTCAGATCGAGAATGTACTGAACAACGTAGTTACCAAAAGGATCCTGCACAAGATGGAAGCTGTGGGCGGTGATCTGGCGGACGAGATCGACCTTCTGGAACCCAGAAGCGTGGTCGATGCAACGCTGGAGGACACAACAGCCGTGACGGTGAGTTCCGACAATGACACAGTGCTCGCCTACGGCATCGAAGATGAATTGCGCTTCTGACGACTTGAGGTGGTTAAGACACTTCTGAATGACATGGTTGCCATTCAGGTCCTGGATGAGATCGACGACCTGACCAGACAGGGCCTGAATGATAATCCGAGTCTGCTCCTCGGTGGAGATGAATTCAATCATCTTCTGCAAGGCTCGGGTGCCGTGCTGATTAAGTGCGATAGAGACCATAGCTGGAGCAGCGTTACGGACGAGAGTATTGCGCTGCTCGTCATTGGTGAACTCCAAAAGCTTCTGACAGAGGTAGTTGCCAAAGGGATCGGTCATGAGCTCAACGACATGAGGAGCTGTCTCATCAAAGATGATCTGCAGGTATTCTGTGTTGTGCTCCTCGAGTTTCTTCTGCAGAAAACGGCAGCCGTGCTGGTCCTTGCACAGGCTGTAGATCTCGTGGCGTGGCATAGTCTTCAGATCATAGTTCATGAAGCGGTTGGCATCATTTTGCAGACGGCGACTCTGAATGACGCGAGCTTGGCTGTCTTGAACGCGCCCATTGGGTCCGTATGTAGCGTAAGGGTTGAAGTACGGGCTGGCGTTGGGGTACACGCCATTGGAGCCGTAAGGAGGCGGTCCGCCGTACTGGGGGCCAAGGGACATGCCACTCATAGCATTGTTGAGAACGTTCATGCCATATCCATAGTATGGGCCATTGCCGGCATTTGGGGATGAGTACTGCGACATGGTTGGAGAGCCAATAGAGCTGCTGACAGACCCATTGCTAGGTGCTGCAGAAGTGATGGCAGGGCCAAAGGGGGCAGCGCTCGCGTGTAGGCCGGAAGAGACAGGGCGATACTCCTGCTCTTTGAAACCCGTCGACAGCTCCCGGCTGTGGCGATGGGACACAGCGTGAGGGGGGATGCGGCCAAGGTTCGCGTTGTGTTGGTTGAAATGTTGTTCCGCATGGGCATTGACGTTTCCGTTTGTGCCGTTACTATTAGCTCCAGTTCCATTCTTCAGGGTAGGGACATTGCTTGTGGAAAACGACTGGGTCAGCTTTGGCATGCCGTTGTTTGGACTAGCGAAGCTGGAGCGCTGATTGTCGGCCCTCAAGGGGCTGGTGAAGTTGAACTCGACAGATTGGCGATTTTTGGGCGTGGTCTGACCATTGGAGTTGTTGTTCTCATACTCCTCAGCCTGTGAGCCTTTACGGAATGTGTTAGCAGGAAGCGACTGTTGGGCCTGACGATGCGTGCGATAGCTTGGCCAACCAGACTGGACCTCCGAGCCGGGGGATTGTGCAAGGGCTAAATCAAGCGCGGCGGAAGAGGCAGAAAGGCTCGTACCGTTACCTGCATCGCCACGACGGACAAGAATGGGGAACTTGTCATTCGTGTTGCTCATCTGGAGATAAGCCTTGTGATCCGGTGAAGCAGTTGGATTATGTTCTTTGTCTTCTTCACCAAAGAGATAGCCGGTGGTATCGATGTGACCAAGAACGGAAGCCAGATCTGGAAGGTTATCACGGCCACGGAGGTCAAGGCCAGTCACAGGCATGGACATACGGTTGTTCCTACAAGAGCTTGTTAGTTATGAACTCTGTGCATACAAGTTTGAGGCGTTGGAATGTGGTAAGTGAGCGTGGGGCTTGTGTCACGTTCCACGTCATTACGACAAGACGATCAAGTGAAAGAAGGAAAGTGGATGTCCTTACTTTCGCGAGGCTGGGCTCAGTGGGGTGAAGTCGTCGTTGTCAAAATCGTCGTGCTCTTCATCTGAGTTGCGGCGAGTGCCTGGCACAGATTGAGATGGCAGGCCGTTGTTGTTGTTGAAGAAAGAGGACGGAGGTGAAGTCACCTGAGAGTTGGCGCGGCTGCCACGAGGCGTAACCTTTGTGGGCTGAATGCTGGACATACTGAAACGGTTCGGTCGGGAAAAGGCGTTTGGAAACCCGTTATCGCTATACTCCGGTGGAGTAGTCGGCTGGCTGTTTGCGGGCTTGCCGAAACGGACTTCAGAAGAAAGTCGAGTTATCTCTTCCTCGCCGCGTCGAGACTGCAAATCTATGAGCTCCATTTCAGCCTCAAAGCGTCTACGCTGCTCCTTTAAATATTCGTACTCAAGCTTCTTCTTTTCGAGCTGACGGCCAGTTAGCACAGTCCAGCGGTCGTCGGACGCGTGCTGAAACAAGGAAATAATTGCGACTCTCGTGACAGGCGGCTAAGTAAGGAAATGTTGTGGAAGGAGAGATGTGAAGCCGCGAGAGATGTAGGCCTCCCAAAGAAACAAGGACGGATGTACAAGCGATAGCAGTAGCAATACTGAAGCTCAAGTCGCAACGTGGGTGGAGGAGAGCCAGGGCAAGGCAAGAGCGGATGTGTATCAAACGCAGCAGTCTTGGCGGGGCAGGTGATTGGCGCGCGTGAGGTAAAAGAGAATGCGTTGCCGAAGTGAAGGGGACTTGTTGCTTACCACCTGAAGCTTGTGATAGGTCTGTTGATGGTCTTGTCAGCCTTTGCTCTCATTCACGTCGTGTTTGCCGGTAGCGAGCAGGACCACATGCAGGGTCGCACACGCAATATGCACGGCAAAGCTGGAACACAACACATGTCCAAGGTTCTGGTGCCCCTCGGTGCTCTAGGTCCCAAATGAGAGGGCTTCGCGACGTACCGCAGTAGTGAACTCCTGGGGCTCGGCGGCTTGCCTGCGCTGCTGGCCGATCGGCGACAGCGGGGTGTTCAGGGTCGGTATGTTGTTCGTGGTGAAGCGCCGGTGCAGCTGGCCGCGCACATCGCCAGAGGTAGAGGCGGCGACCTGGGCGGCCTGGGCGGCCTGGGAGCCAAAGCTGCTGCGCAGAGGGGATGTGAGGCCCAGGGCAGCAAACGATGCCTGCTCCTCGCGAGGTGAGCGGAGACCGCCGCGGTCACCAATGCCGGTGGAGAAGGCCATGGTCAACTAGAAATACACTGCATCACGGTCAGCGTATCTGTCCCTCGCATCTGGGGTGTGGGGTTGAGGGCGGTGAGGGAGGGGTGCTGCAGCTGCGCAACGCGCGCCTGCCCTCCGAACAGCGCACACAGCAGCGTGTCCCCGCGCAGACAGGGGCTCTACTACGTACGTACACAGTCGAGTTACTCGTACACGTACACAGGGCCGGTGCCCTCGGTGGACTTTGTGGTGCGGGCGCAAACGCGAGATGTCGTCGGCCTAGCAGAGTCGGTGCTGAGGGCTCACTTGGATCCTGGTGGCACGGGGTGAGGCTTGATCTATGCGCCAGAGCAGCCAAACCTGGATATGCGCGGCTCGTGGAAGGGACCGACAGAAGGAAAGGTCAAGTTGCACCGCCTGTCAGTCCTCGAGTATGCTTCAAGCTCTTGTGGGGAGGGAGGAAAGAGCGGCCTGCTGCCGCGAAGTTCAATGGTCGGCGTGGACCCTGAGCACTTTGGGAAGGCGCCGTGCATACGCGCTACCGGAGCCCTCACACGGGAATCCGCAGCTGGAGTGCTTCATGACGACCCGTGCCCTGGCCGTGAACGCACATGCGCCCTCTGCCTCGATCACGTCGATCTACATAGACGTGCATCCGCTTTGATTTCTCCAGCTGTTCCCATTCTTCACCCACCGTCCCGTGTCGGAGCTCAGCGCTGCCTGTCAGCCTCCTGCTAGCCACCGTGCCACTGTTGGTTTGCAGCGCCTCGGCCCACCAGTTGGGAAGCTTCTGTTCCATGCGGCCCGCTGGCTGCCCAATGTGCGCAATACCCGTGGTGCTGAAGCTCCTTGACAAGGTGACAAGGTGACAAGCAGTTGTCCAGACCTCTGGACCCCTCCAGGGATAGTGAGCACCGCCGAACAGTGGGCTTTTGGCAAGGCTCACACGTCATTCGGCAGCAGCTTCAATCCATCGTCACACTGTCTGGCCAATCACTCCCCGTTCCCGCCTGTCAGTGACTGGAAAGTAAGGGAGGGGCAGCAGTTTTGCGCATTTCCACGGCCGGAGCGGGCAGCGGGGCAGACCTACTCGTCCTGAACGCCGACAGATGCCGGCAGTAGGTGAGTACCGTAGGTATCGTGGTGGCATTCTCAGGTTCTATTTACAGGGTTCGAATTCAACCGCGGTAAACGATGGGCAGAAAGCCCCTCCATAACATAGCAAAGCTCCGCCACTATGCGCAGCCATTTTGGCCAAAACCCCGAGGATCCGACATGTTTCTTGATCCTCAGTTGAGATGTTCTGTGACAGCACTGCTTTCCAACAGCGGCCTGGGCCCACAGCCTCCAGCATCAAGTGCACTGCCTCTCGTGATGTCCTGACGCTCAGCAGGCTTGTAAACATTCCACCAGAAGTCAGGTGTGGTCACGATGCGGATCTCCTCTCCCAACTTCTTGGGCATAGTGCACACAGGCAACACAGTCCGTGGCCCACTCTTGCGCAATCCATGGCTATCATGGCAGACGCGGTTAGGCTAGGAACCACATCTGCAATCCTACACCGCTATCTCAAAAGAGACCGCGCTAGGCCTTGCCTGCCTCGTTTCAGGTCGATGTTCCAGCCACTCTTGTTTCTGATTCCGTTGGCTTCCCCGCACTGCGAATCGGTTGCCGCCATTGCAGCCAGCCCACACTTCCAGTGGACATGCACCCGCCAGCACGAGAAGTGATTCCGACAGCGCCAGTCGCCACACTCTGCTGGGAGCACCAATTGGTACGTGGACGCTGCTCGGAACTGCAAGCCTGAGAAGCGTTCAGCCGCCTATTGAAATGTCTCGCACGACCCCGCAAGTCCATAGGCACGCGAGGAAAAGCAAAACTTGTACTCCCACATCGAACTCGCCTCACACTCCCAATATGCACAGTAGCCTGCGGCGCAGGCGGGGCATGCTTCGAGAAGGCTGTCCGTCATCGGATGATTGCTGCAGGTGCACCCGTGACAGCGCATCGCGAACGCCCGCAACGTGCGCTGGCAGGCAAGCGAGCGAACGTGGCAGGCCCTGCTCAGGCGCAAACCTTATTTTCGCACGTCAGTGCTGGCCGTCGGTGCTGGCAGTGCGAACTTGAGGGGCACGCAAGGGCGAGAGTGACGATTTTGTGGGGATCGGATGGATGTGAACTTCATTGTGCATGATCGGTGGCCCGCCGAACCTTGTGACTAAGTACATGAGGCCAGCCATTCTCTCGCGTTGCAGGAGAAACGGCGGACTAGTGTGAGCCAGATATTTTACCACACGACAGTAACGTAGAGGAATGCACAAAAAACCTACAGGAAACCTTTTTGCCTACAATTTAAGTAATGCTTGAGCAATTTTTAGCTTTGAATACCATGATAGCTACAAGTTCTGTGTTGAGTTGGTTGTCCGCCGTTCTTCTGCAACTTGAGAGCCATATGGGGAACTCCAAGCCGATGTCAACATCACGTTTGCAATTATACGTAGCAGAATGGAGAATCACGCTTTATACTTTAATGAAGGTCTTGCAAGTCATTCAGTGTCTTCAATATAGTCGTCTATACATTATCATAAAAACGGCTCGCTGTCTTCTAGTACAGTTTTAGCGAGCGCTTACCACCAGTAACGCTCTTGCGGACCTCAGATACGCTTCGCTTGGCGGTAGTGTTACCGACAGGAGCGCGAGCTGGAAAGCCTTCCCAAGAGGTAGCATACTTCGCAACGGCAGCGGCAATACCACGAGCGTGCAACAGCCAAGCTTCTTGGTTGAGGTTGTCTACCGTATCGCCAGCCTGGTGATATTGAGGATCCAGTATGGCTCCCGCAGTGCCGCCCCAGATCTTCTGTTCCTCGACAGTTTTGACCTCGTCAGCACCAGTGGTGGTACCTCCGGCAGGGATGTTGGCATCTAGGAAAGGACCATAGTCAGAGCGTCCGTTGAATTCGGTGGCGTTGTATGGTACACCGACTCGGGTGAAGTACTTCTCGAAGAACTCCTCAATTTCACTGCTGCCAGAAGGTCCGGACAGACCGTAGGCACTGCCATCGCCATCGTAGATCTGGTGAACGTAGTTGGGAGAGGCGATCATGTCGAAGTTAAGGTAGGCACGAATCTTGATAGCCTCCTCAGGAGTCAAGTTCTCGACGAAGTAGGTGGAACCAAGAAGACCAGACTCCTCTCCCGACCAGAAGCCGAAGGTGACAGCGTTTTTGACGTTGTACTTAGCGAGAGCCTTGGCGACATTCAAGATACCGACAGTGCCGCTTCCGTCATCGTTGATTCCAGGACCGGCTCCTACGGAGTCTGTGTGAGCGCCGAGCGCAAGCTGGTTGTTCTTGTCACCGCACTTGCTGGTGGCCAAGACGTTGTTGGTGGTGATAACCTCGACCTTAGTCAGGACATCAAGAGAGGCAGTCACGTTCGCACCGCCCTGGATCTGAGAGACGTATGCCTGACCCTCCGCCAGAGAGATTCCAACGGTCGCAACATAAGGTCCCTCGGGGCGCGGAGGGGGGCCAAGAGTGGCCGAGACAGTGCCGGGAACGTTGTTGTAAATCACCGCGCCGATAGCACCAGCGCCGCCGGCAAGAGCAGACTTTAAGCCGAAGTTGCAGGTACCACGGGAGACGAGCGCAATCTTGCCTGCCAAGGAAGCTGGGTAATCGGATGCCTCACAACCCAAGTTGCTTACAACAACCAAGGGCGCAGTGACCAGGCCGGTAGTTGAATTAGAGTACTCGAAAAGGGTCGCGTTAATAGCTTGACCACCGATCGTGAACTGGCGAATTTCGCCCTCGAGCATTACATAGTTGGAGAATGGCTGGAGGGTAACGTCGTAGTAATCGGTAGCCTCCAGTTCCTTCTTCAGCCAGTTTACAGTGTCAACGTGGGCTTTTCCTCCCATGATCCTGTTACGGTCTGGGTAGCTATAGGCAAAATCCTGAAGCTGTTGGGCGCCCCTCAGCAACTTTTTCGAGGTGATGTCGGCTTCAAGCTTCCTCTGTACAAGTATCAGCATAGATCCACAATCATTGTAGGAGACAGTTATCTCACTGAAGTAACATCGGGCCTCTTCTTGCAAGGCTTGTCGTTGTGGCCATCTTGACGTCCCCTAAGTTCTGTGGTCGCCGACGCAGCAGCGGCGAGAGCAGCGAGCGCAACTGTGACCTTCATTTTGGCGGTGATCTTGTCTTTCGAGCAACAAAGCTGTAAGGTTCAAGCTGCGGCTGTGGTTCTCAGAGGAATGCGCAGCACACGAGCTTTATACTTCGCCTCCCACAACTCGCCCTGACATGCTTGCGCAACCCTGCTCCCGTGCGCCAGTTGCATGGCCAACCTCTCCTCATTGCACAAAGCCCTGCAGACCCGGGTCCAGCGTCCAGGTCCACCGCAATCGCATGCAATCGTGACCGTGTCCCCGCCCGCCAAGCGGATCAATATCTATCGCCTCTTATCATTCGCTCGAAGTTCCACTCATCATACTCAATCAAGAAGCTCACGAAGCACAAGCCACGCCAATACCTGCTTCATTGCGGTAGACTTCCTGGGCAAAGGCTGGGCGTGCGTGATAGTGGCGGGCGATTGCGAAGGAACAGGGTGCGCAATTGGAAGGAGTTCGCTTGTAGAGAGAGGAAGGAGGAGACAAGCTCATGTTTGCCAAGAAGGCCGGGTGTAGACCGATCGGGAAGGTGCGATGCGAAGATGCTGCAGGAACACGGTTCTTCGGCGGTCGGGGACGATTGTGTATCGGTCGATCATCAGCGGCGCGCGCAGCGCCTGCGCATTCCATCTCTTCGACCAGCAAAACGTCGGCTACGCATTTTCCCGCATGGTGGACGCCATATCTCGGCCATTGATGCGATTTTGGCGCTGCCGTAAGTCCGGCTAGTAATAGGGAGCTCGACGCGCTCTGTCAGGAGTGGCGAAATCAGAATGGTAATGCTGGACCATTCGAGCGAGGTTCAGACCTTAATAACATCTATGCGTTAGAAGGTCACTTGTAAGCAAAATCAGATTCACTGTGACGCTGTGATGCAGAGGACGAGACAAAAGTACTATCAGAGGGAAATGGCCTCCTATATATCGTGGAGCACCATGTTGTCCTCTACCATCCGCACTTGGTTCGAACTACGGCAAGACACATGCACGATTCCTGGGCGCTGCCTTGTGCTTTCCTCATGACGCTTGGACGAGAGAGGGCTTTTAGTGTGCAGATCTCCTTAGTTTGACATGTTGTCTTTGCTATACATCACAATGATCGGATAGGACAAACAAAGCCGGCAGCTTTGTTGGTTTCTTACTTCGTTGCTGCATTCACGCGACCAACACTAATTGAAGGGCTAGCTATCGGTGAATATTACGAGGCGTACCCTAGGGCTGAACATGGCCTTCCAGAAGCAGTCACGTCACCCTTTACTGCCTCCAGAGCCATGCACAACATCTCTATGCATTCTTCTTAGCCTACGGGATACCACAACAATTCACCACGACTTCACACAACCTACCTTCTCGAGGCAGATATAGCGCGAACAGTGTGACGGCGATCCACATCTGCAATATCTGCTTCAAACCTTTACACAAAGAGCATGTCCCAGCCCACTTTTCAGGAACGAATAGTTGTCAACATGTATTTGGGTCAAGATATCTGAGATGGCGGCCCTTGTGGGACGCAATAGGTTCCGTTGGCAACGCTGAACAAGAAATAATGTCTGGCTCTCAAGTCCTGCAAGAGTTTTCATGAAAGGAACGTGTATCGGGTATTCAGGCACAGCACGAAGCCGGGAATGACGTGCTTTCAACTGATGGGCTCTACACTACGATACCCGCAACGTCTGTCTGAGAGATCCAACGTGACGCACGTTTCCCTGCGTCCGCCTCATCGGCCAAGACAGCTAGCTAAAAAATATGCATCAAAGATGACACGTCCCTCCGACCAATATAATGTGGTATCATTGGGTCTTACAATCCAACAGCAAAGACCGCATGCGGCACGATGATGAAGTCGGTAGGGTGAAGAAACATGAGCTGACCTGGATCGCCGCAAAACATAACCGATTGGTTGCCGTAATACGTGTAACTGATAGGTGACCTATCATTCTGTTAAAACCATGTTTCCCTGTGACGGAACACACTCACTCTTAGAAGGTACACTGCACGCTCAGTATTCCCCCAATAGCACTTACGTCTTCGATTTGCACAGTCACACTACCAGGTACATTCATCTCCATGCCTTCACAGTGCTGATGCTCATCGATTCGGCTGTCCGGACCACAATCGTACGCTTCGAAAGCAGGCTGGCCTAATTGACCAGTAGAGCCGGATATACTAAAGTCCCATGCCCGGCAGGTCTTTGTCCAGCAGATCCCATTGAAGTTATGAATAGCCCAAGAGTAAGGTGGTATTTCGTTAGAAGAGAGAGCAGTACACCCAGCGGCGGATAGAAGCCCAATTGTGACGACCTTCGATAGCATGGTGATGATGTGGCTTGATGAAGCAGTAGGATTTGATGACCAGATCAGCATACAGTACAGTACAAGAAGTCCAGTCTGTGGTGTTCTGTTCGAAGGATCCTGTCTCAATGTATACGCTTTGTTCGGGACAAAATATATGAAGCGGCATGCTGCAGACTACGACGTAACAACAGAATCTGTTAGATTTTCAGGTTGTTCGTCTCTTTGTCCACAGGGCTAGCTGTGACATTGGCCTTCCGATGGAGCATGTGCCTGATCGACGATGCGAAGATTGAATGAGCATATAAAACTGCAACACATCTGTAATCGGGTAACGCTATGATGACTTCGGATTACATTCTGGCTCTGTGCTTGTGAGACGACGCGTCGTTCAAGACTCTTCGAGCGGCGGTCGCATCACACCAGACATGTGTGTTCTGGGTGACAATGCGCTCATTGGCGCCTGTGGTCATCTTGTGTTTGATCGATCATGTAGAAGAACTGCTAGTCCTCGATTTGTCACACATGCTCAAGTCTGCGATCATCCGACTTTCTCTTGCTTACTGGCGAGCCTGTAAAGACCTGACTATCGGTCTGAGCTCTTACTATCGGCGGCCGCCTCATGCCACTCGGCAAGTCAAAAGGGCTTGCATGGAGACTCGATCCAAATGTTCCAACCTGCTTGATCCCGGGTGTGGCGACTAAATTGGTCGTTTCGTTATTTGATAATGGGTGTGCGAGTGGGTCGTTGAGAAAAAGAGTGAGGAATTGCTCGACCAGGTCACGCATTCGATCAGGCTGAGTGTGCAACGGTTTCTCAGTCATGTGTTTTCTCTGGTACATGGTCAGTAAAGAACAACAGGGAACGTCAGTGGTAGTACACACCAAAGCCAAAGCAGCTCCTCTATAAGTCTGATGATAGATCAGCTTGAATTCCTCGTCTTTTGCAGCATCCTCTGCGGTTAACTCGTTGATTACACCCTGCGACTCCCCTATTCCAGGCGCCAGAGAAGCTCGACGAGACCTGGTTTTCTTCCGCTGTTGTAGCCCATGCATGCGCATCGCCGCCATGACGACCTTTGTGAGCGCCTCTTTGTTCCTTGACTCTGTAGTAGGTTCTTGATCCTGCAAAGAAACTGTGTCAACTCTTGACAGGTTCGAGCGCCTTCCGTGTACCTCTGCTGCTTCCTTTCGACTGACAGGCCTGGTGTCCGAGCTGATGCTGGGTGATCGAGAAAGTTGGCGATACGCTGGTCGAGGGAGCGTACCATGTGCAGATGAAGGTCGAGAGTCTGGAAGTGCCGATGCTTTAGTTTCAAGCGACATGGAGGTGCGGTGAGTATATGGTCGCTGCAAGTCCATGGTTCGAGCAGCAGCAGCCGCCACACTTTCTCCACCCTTGCTTTTAGCCTTTCTCTTTGCAATTGTTGCTTCTTCAAACAAATCCCGCTTACGTTTGGGCGATTTCGGTATCGTGCGGAAGCCATGTAAAGGATGCAGATACTGGGCAACGATTTCCCCAGTCTGATGGACGGTGCTCACTATCGGCGAAGCAGGCGAAGCCGCCGAGGCTGCAGTGTGATGTATGAGGTCAGACGACAGTGGCAGCGCATGCACACGTAGCTCGTGTAAGAGCCCGGGCTGAGCGTTGGGGGCGTCTTGTGACGAGATTGGACCTTCGACTGTAGACGCAGCGGCAATTGTTCCATAAAAGAGAATCTCCGTGACTCTCGATTGCGGCGCACCATTTCTCTGACCCTCAACTTGTACTAGGATACCGATCGGCGATTGTGCTCTTGCCAGTGTCCACCATTCATGAGCGCCATCGTCAGGTGCCGCCGTGGGAGACGCGGGTTGGCTCAGCAATCGTGCCTCAAACCATGCCTCTGATACTGCACTGCTTGTCCAAACATCATAACTGGGCCCTAAAGCGAGATACAACGGTATCTTTGCGGTATCAACGGTGGAGAGGAAACGAAGCGACGTCGCGGTTATCGCAATGGCGGTATTGTCATTGGGGGTTGAAAAGCCAATATCTACGAGCTGTCAGTACAATGTAAGTCTTTATTCACCTATAGTTACCTTTGACATAATCACCGTCTGGGAGGAGTATGTCTCCATTCCAGACATCAATCATGGTTGTGTGGTGTATTCGAGTGACAATGCTTCCAATGACGCGCCGTTTCGCGCTAGCCAACCGCGACCACTAATTCCTCCTCCTCCAACAGTCCAACGTTACCCATTCCCCCCGACTTGTAGTGCCCTGATATTCTTGAACTGTGTATACTTAAGTCTATAGTTACAACCAGACCAGCGACTCAGACGGCGCAAGGCTGTATGATTACAAAAGCATATCTACACATCAAATGACAGACCATGCGAATAAACACTCAGAAGCCTGCAGCATGCCCTGGTGCCCTGGATGAGCTCCTGACGGCTGTATGAATATGATTTCTATACCACCATACGATGCGATGAGGCGAAGGTAATCATGCGGTCAATTATCGTACTACACTATGCTATTAAATCACCCCAGTCAACTACAGTTTCGCCCTCACTGGCACAGGGTTTTTGGCAAGTCTCTCAACATCTGCCCTTGCAAACGACGGCCCGTCGTAGATATCGCGCTCCACAGCCCGAGTGTTGATGTGTTGCATGCCCAACTGATCCACCCTCTCGACACCAAGGAGGCGCATACATGTCTCTGTCTCTGCTTTCAGGACTGCATCTTGTTAGTTTAGTAATTCACAATGTCAGAATTGTGACTTACTCTCGAGAACCCTTGCAACCCCCTCCTTACCTCCAGCGCCCAGGCCGAACAGCGCCGCCCGACCAACACCCACGCCTCGCGCGCCCAAGCACAACGCCTTTACAACGTCTGTACCTCGCTTGATGCCACCGTCAACCCAGACTTCAATGCGATCGAATACTTCAGGGCAGTATTTCCTTATCTCAAGCAGTGTGTGAACCGCAGGCGGTGCAGTATCAAGCGCCCGGCCGCCGTGATTCGACAAGATGATAGCCTTGACTTGTGGCGCGTAACATGATGCCAGGTAAGCATCTTCGTGTGTCTGAATGCCTTTGAGGACTATTGGCTTGTTTGTATGTTTCGCAAGCCAAGGAAGTGTGGAGCGCCATGTGAGGTCTGCTGCGGTGCCCCAGAAAAGACTCTGACCTACACCTGCAAGCTTTGGTGTCTTTGCCTCAGTCGACGTCTTACTGACACTTTGGTCTTCTTGTACGGCTGCGCGAACCGACAGATTCGACCCTACGTTCTTGCTGCGCTCGTCGTGCTCGCGCTTACCGGGCACCGGCGCGTCTAGTGTCAAGCAAATGAACTTGATGGGATCGAGCTTGTTCATGCGTGCTAAGATTGCCTCACTCTTCGCCCGCTCGTTCTGTACGTATAGTTGCCAGCCAAAGACTTGCCCAGGTGTCGCGTCCGCGATGATCTGTTCAGGTGTCATGGAGGCATTCTGAGAGATAAGCTGCATAGCGCCGAACTTCTCGCATGCATGAGCAATGCCCCACTCGCCGTCCTGATGTGCAAGACGTGCCATAGCCGCGGGAGATACATATATTGGCAGCTTGACGTTGTGTCCAAGGAAGGATGTTGATGTGTCGCAGGATGTGCAGTCGACGAAAGTGCGTGGACGGAGGAGAATTTGGCGGTAAACGGCACCGTTGAAGGCTTTGGACGTGAGATCGTCTGAGGCTGAGTAGTAGTACGCCCAGCCCTTGTAAGGGATGTTCTTCGTTGCTACCTCTTCAATTTCGTCGATGTTAAGTATGCTTTCCAAGTCCACAGGCCCTTCCTCCTTGGCTTCTCCCGCCTCTATGGGCGTTTGTTCTTCCTTGGGCCTAGAATCAGGATTGATCTTGCCGAGCTTGTCTTCAGGCTTGAGATTCTCCTCCAGCATGCCTGGCGGGTGGATCGGGTCATACTCTTCTGTTGCGTCGCTGCCAGCGAGCTGAAGAATGACTTTGCTGCCGCCAGGATGTTCGGGAATGAAGCGAGTTACGTCGTACACATCGCCGTAAAGGACAACCCAACAGCTCTCCGCTGTGTTGTGCTTCGCAACTATTGCGCTGTCAGTTCGCAATTGAATTATTCCGAGAACGCGGTGACTGACCCTCAGCAAAATCGAATATCTTAGCCATCTCGTGGAGCTCTTGATATGTAGTGCAGGAAGTAACAAAACCGGAGAAGGCTCAGAAGAAAGCACCAAGACGTCTATGAGTGTTACAACAACCTCTTCGACTCTTCGAGGGGAGAAGGAAAGCAACGCAAAAAGAGCTCAAGAGCCGAGAAGCAGACGCCGACACCTTGTACTTTCGGCAACCTCGCCCCCGCAAATCGCAGCTCACATGAGTCGTGGCGGCGCGAAACTTCGGGGTAGCTGTCACCTAAGCAAGGCAAGGCGGGCCGCATTTCTCGATGCAGAGATGGGTTCGGAAGTCAGCCGGAAGTTGCGGACTATGATTGGTGCGAAATCCTTCGTGAGTGGGGGTTGCGGCCGACATGACTGGTATTAGGTATTGAGCAAAGTACACATGAACATGCGCCCATGTTGTTGAGTCTCAAAATCGAACTGAACCTGTGTGAACATATAGAGAAGATAGGGATTGATTGATGATACATACGCGTCGACGAGGAGAAGTGGAAAAACCCGACACCCGCGTCGGCAATTGATTGCAATGCCCATACAGCTAGCTCGAGCAAGGTCTCTTACAAAGTGTGTATTGCTTATAAGTCGAAAAAAGTGTTTGCATCCACAATTGGTAGTCTTCCAGGCGAGCTCAGACATGTTTCACTCTTGAATTCTAGGTGAAGTCGTACACGACCAGCGCTTGGCCTCCTTCTTTCTTCTCCTTCAGCACAAGCACGTTGTGCTCATCAAATCCTACCCAGCCCCGGTTCACACTAGAGTCGTCGAACTTTTGATCCAGCGCAAATTTTAGCCCAGAAGTACTTTCAACACCCTCATCATGGCTGTCTTGTAGTTTGCCCGTAGCTCTCGATGGCTGCACTCTAACACTCAGCTTTCCATCTCGAAACCGTCGTCGGTTTGCGAAAGAGGCTGTGCCGCCTTCTAGATCCCAGACGCGCAATTCGTCGCCAAATCTGCTGACGGAAACGGCCTTGCCACGCATCCCTACATGCGCACCCGAGATAGCGGACGTGTGGCCCCAGAGGCGATTACCCGAGCTTATGGACAGCGTAGAGTCGGTGGACTTCACAAGATAGAGGGAAAGAGTGTTGTCCGGATGGGCGACAAGGAGATATGGATGGGAATATGACATTGACGTCGGTTTGGAATTCCTCGGCGGGCTTAATAGCGATGGCTCACGCGAAGTGCCAGGGGAAGAAGAACGACTAGACAGCGACGAGGAAGATCGGTAAGTTGAGAGTGTAAATGAATGCTCGTCGGCTGCAGTGGCCAGCCGCGACCCGAGTAGTTCGCCCTTGTGAGAGAGGTTTAGCTCTTGAACACCAACTGTCCATCCGGAGAGGTATGTGGGTAACGAGTATGCGATCGCTGCGGTCATACTTGTTGCTGTCGTGCGTAAGGACAAAGAGACTGGGGGCCACGCTGTGTGAGACCGTAATGAGTAGAGAAGTCGCGGAGGCTCAAGTACGATGGCGGTGTCTTGCACTTCAGCAAAGGCATAAAGAGACAAAAGGTGATCCTCTGTCATAGTAAGAAGATATGGCCATGACATTGCCAGCGCTGACACCATTCCATTCGACGAAGGTGGGTGGGTAAACAGAATGCTGAAGGTCTTACGGTCCCGGCATAATGCGAAGATCGAAAATGACCCGTCTTCAAAGCTCAGTACGACTGTTTCGTTCCTGCCATCTCCAAGTCCAGAGTTCGAATCGATCGCCATAGACACAGGTTGCAACAAGGTTTCGGATGCAGGCACGCCGAGTGAAATAGAGGCAAGCAGCTCACGCTCACCCTTTAGACTCCATGCCCTCAGACCACTCATCGAATCTGCTGCAAAGATAGTACCGTTGGACATCATGACTAGCAGTGGTGGCTCTGGTGGCTGCTCAGACACAACGATCTCACTGACAGCACATTTCCCTTGCGACCAATTGTGGCGCAAGCGGTACTGTTGTTTCCATTTCGTGTTGGCGCCCTGCTTTACCAATGCTCCGTCACCTAGCCATTTTGATAACCGTGACGAGTAGTGTAGTCGATCGTGACTCTTGGGGCCGGGTATGCGGGATGCGCGTGGGCGTACGAATGTGTGGTAATAGGCTGCTTTCCAAAGCTCGGAATCGACCGTGAGGCGACTGTATTTCTTCGATATCCTATCGCTATTAAAGTCTGAGCCAAGTGGTTGTTGTATGTACTCACCTACCTCTGAGAAGTCAAGAGAGACGACACAGGCAAGAACATTAAGATGCGTATCAGCAACTCGTCGCTCAGCCTTGACAGCCTGTCAATATTTGAAACGCGCCGTACCTTTGCTGGGCGCTCAGCTCCATTCTCTTCCTCACGCGACCGCTTCATGGCCGGGCCGTCCTATGTGCTCTGAAAGGCTGAGGCGAATTAGGCCTCGGAGCAAGTAAGTGGAGCATATCTTATCGTCATCCGTCTGGACCGTGCGCGGGCTTGCACGTGGCTGCGCGCTCACGTTAGCGCGTTTCTAGGCGTTGACGCCAGGCAGCAGACATCGTTAGCAAATTAACGGAGTGGAAACATTCTCTCATCCAGCCTTTGTCTCTGATCATGAAGTTTTGATGAGGATGTCAGATTTCACGTCCTGGGTTGAAAAGAACAAGAGCCTGTGGGCGCGCGTTTACGATGAGGTTATCGCGCCAGACTTCGAGAAAGAGTGGAAGATTCGTACGCGCACAACCTACACCACACGCGTTATGTTAAGCTCACGATGCGTTAGGAGAAGAGGGCCATCAACAAGAACTAAAAAGAAGTAAGTATGTCGTGTACCTATGTGTATTTGGCTAAGCATTACTCAAGGAGATGAGAACCAGCAACTTTTGTTCAATCACATCAGCGAACAGACTATCAAGAATACACAGGTTATTGAGGAAAATCAACGACTAGAGGTTGAACTTCAGCAAAGAGTTAAAGATGCAGTACCACTGACGAACCCCAATGATGCAGCTACTGCATCAATGGACGCGTCCAAGGAGGAGCACCGCCATTTAACCGAGAAGTACGATGAATTGAACAAGAAATATCAGGACCTCTCCCAGAAAGTCAAATATCTTGAGAGGAAGAACACTACTGTGATGCAAAAAAACAGAGAGATGAAGGACAGCGTACGCGCATGGCAGCAATATGCTGATCGCCAGAAGCCGCATCCGAAGCCTAAAGGCACATCCAGAGCTGAGAAAGGGCCATCCAAACTTTCGGTCATTCTTCAGAACGAAGAAGAAGTTCCACCGCACATGCCTTCAAGTCCGACATCTGTCAACAGCAAATCAACGCCACTCCAGCGTGTTGACCAAAGCTGCATATCTCCTACTCCCGCTACAAATATCGAGACTGGCGACGACACAATACTATCTGAGGGGTATCAGTCGGCGGATCATGCAGCCACCCCCAAGGGACCTGTAGCTATGAACTTCGATGAGCTCGAGGGTGTTTCACACAACGACATCTCTTTCAACACAAGACTGGATAGGTCGCGCAGATATGAGGTCGAAACCAACGGAATGCCGAGCTCAAGCCAAACCACAGTTGATGAAGCGCCTGATCAGCTCAATCGAAGAAGCCAAGCTGTGCATGTGGACGACGAAGATGATCTGCTCCAAGTCGTATCAGAGCGTTCGCTGAAGCGGAAAAGGGTTCAGCAACCTAGAATCGGGCTACATGCAGGACGATCTTCAGACGGCACGCCTGCAAAGCCCCATCGGGTGAAAGACGAACCATTGAGCAGCCCACCACGGTCTGTGTATACACTTTTACGCACGGAGACGATTGACCTCGACGATCCCGCAGCAAATAAGCTTGAGGCAGCCTTGCCTTCACAAAGGACTACAATAATGTACTCGAATGCTAGCGGCACAATTCGTAATCAGCGATCTAGCAGCGCCCCGTTCTCGCAGGCTACAAACCAACAAGTCTTACAAAGAGAACACAGAGCGGGTCTCCGATCGTTCGGAGAACAAGATAAGCTTCAGATCGCTGCAGCAGACATGTGGACTCCCAGTGAGCCCCCGGATCAATGCGCCAACGAACAGGTCCTTCAACCCCTCGATCCCAATATTGTCGTACAGATGCCAGAGGTCACATCAAACAAGCGGTCGAAGCAAGCCACAGCCCGACGTTCTGAGCATGGAATACTCGCAGAATCCGGCGAGCTGCCTCCGCCAATGGACGAGAACGAGCTGAGACTACCCCCTAGCGCTGCTCGAGCGCGCCTGCAAAAGTTGCGGGCTGCGAAGGATACCCAGACACCCAAACGCCGCTTGCAGTGCCAAAATACATCAGGCTCACACCCTGTGAAGCAGGAGCAGGTACCTTACTCTCCCATCGCTACGTCTCGGACAGAACAGTCACCTTCTGGCTTGGATGGGTCTCGACGGCTTGCAGCAATGGCCTTGGCATGCCAGCAAGAAGATACGACGCTCGAGAGTCGACCAACTTGGAGCATGCACACTCCTGACAAGCGTTCTATGAAGCACAAGCACAAACTATCACCGCCTCGCAAGCAGGCACGTCTTCGCGAGAAGCCGGTAAAGGAACTCAGAGTTCATGATTTCAAGCCAAACCCGGCTTACAACCAGGGCTACAGCTACGCATTTTCCGAGACAGTCCGCAAACGCGGTGATCGCATGTGCCTCCCTGGCTGCACTAACCCTCGGTGCTGTGGCTCCCACTTCCGCCACCTAGCTGAAGCACTAGATTCACTGTCTGCATCACAGGAAGAGGAATTATTAGAAGACTATCTTGGCGACGCATACACCACAGTCATCTCAACGCAGATGTCATCAGATGAACGTGCTGAGCTGGTCTTGCAGGCGCGCACAAAGAAAATGGCCAATGACAACGGTAAACACCGTGAAGCTTACGAACGACGCCAAACGCCGCCAGGCTTCTGGCGTGTCGATTTTCCAACTACACAAGAGCAAGAGGACGACAGAGGAAGGGCGAAGGAGCAAGAGGTCAGGATCGTGCAGGAGCGTTGGCTCGAGGCGCAGAAGAAGGGTGGGAGATGGATTTTCAGAGACGACTAATACCAAACAACAAGTTGTCTGGAATTACAATGACGTCAAGTGACCAAGTGCAAATATTGCCTGCTAATGGTACGGCGCTGTTGAGTGAACAAAATGTCCTCCCTGAACACTTCTTCCGCGCCACTAAGTATCGCCACTTCCTTCACCGATCGTTTACGCTTTCTGTGTCTGATTGCGCACCACGCAATCTCTGAACTGATACGCTCGGACTTCTGCCGCCATTGCAACCGGCCGCGCCGGTTTTCTGATGCCATGTCCAGCTAAGCACCAGGCGGCATCATATCGCAAGAAGCTCACATGACCAAGCCCATCTCACCGATACCTGTCCTCAGCCCGTACGACCCGAGATCGCAATGACTGCACCACCGCCGTCTCCATTTGCCGATCAGCCGTTCAATCTCGCTGCCGAGAGTACCGAGTCCGCGATCGAGGAGTGGCTGAAGGTGCGCAAGGTGTCCGATACTGCAAGGGTGGCTATTCCCACCATGTCTTGATCCTGCAGCTCATTGACCACGTTGGCAGCAAACCAATCTCGCGATAAAGCCCTGGCACTACGCCCGCGTCGGCGGCATTCCAATTACCACTCTCATTCGCCGCCTGTGGACGAGCACAAGAGACGGCATTCGCACGAACCGATACCAACTTCCCGCGCGTTTCTACTCGATTCTATGGCTTACATTGTTCGCATCCTCTCTAGGATTGATTGCTGTGGGTGTCCCCGAAGGTTTAGAAGCGGCTATGGACAGTCAGAAGAATGGACTGCGAGGGGACTACGTGGGCCCTGCATGTGGCGCACTTCCGCGAAGTCGATTCTATCGTATCATGGCAAGGCAACTCGTCAATAGCCTTCCACTACTGGTCACCTTGACCATCTTCTTCTTCCCAGCTGTGGTGAGGCCCTAGAACATCGACCCGTATAATGAGTACACCTGCAGGTAGACAGCGGGGGCACAAGGGTTAGTAGCAAGAATGATGCAGATTAATCACCGGTTCACGTTGCGAGACGTTTGTCTGATACATGCTGCCTCTCGTCTCAACCACTACCAACCCTTAATAGGCGTGCTTGTCTATGGTCAGTCTAGGTTGTTGCGAAAGACGTCAGACATGCAGCCTCAGCCCTACGCCAAGCGCGCTCACAGATAGATCACGTTGTACAGAAACAAGGCGGTTCGTGATGCAACTCCGAGTGAGAATGTGGGGGAGTGGTGTGTCACATGCCACCATCATGTGTCTTGTCTGCTGATTCCTCTGCTTGCTTAGGCAGTGCGCAAGGGTGTCATCTGTGCAATACAACCGGGCGGCTCAGTGCAGCGTGGGGAAGAGACTATGGGCAGCAGTGTTTGAGATAAGAAGGCTCCATTTCAAGGTCTGCATGGCGCACAGCAGCTGCAGATGAGTCTGAAGCGTTGCGCATGGCCAGCCGCGGGGATGGCGCACGGCACCGCTGCCCGTGACGAGGCGCAAAGCGTGCGGGATGGGTTACGGCCAGAGAGGAAACAAGGCGAAGGTGACCAGAAACAGGGCTTGCCAGAGGCTGGTGAAGGAGCACACCACGATGTGCGGAGGTTGCTCGAGCGGCAGCGGCAGGGAGCAGTTGCATGGCGTGGCGCAGGCGTCTGATTCGTTGCATTTTAGCGCGGTCCCTCTCGGCATTTTGGTGTGAACTCATAAGTAAGACCTCCCGTGACCCAGCGTCGTTCATGTGACTTCCACCCCCGAAGCACCTCTCGCCATACAATCGAAGGTCGCACCCAGCAGAACTCGTCCATTGCTGTACGGCAGCCTTCTGCGTCCTGCGAAACGCGTGCATCGAAATCCGGGCCTTTTTCGTCGTCTTCGAGGTTCATGTTGAAGCCTAATACGCCTGATCCGTCCTGACCTTCCAAGCCTCACGTGTATCCGCGCGGGCACGAACATCAAGATCGCTCTGGTAAGTCCCACATATCTGCACGTCGGCCGCAACGCGTCGTCTGGACGGCGCCGCGCTGCGAACCACCACGGGTGCTCGGGATGGCCTGCGATGCGCCTGTGCTGTGCGCGCGCTGTGCCTGCGATGCGCGCGACGGATGCGCGACCCTGGGCCGTGGCTGCCCCCGCCGCTCGTCGCTGGGCGTGTTGTTGCTCCGCGTCCCGCACTGGTCGGCGCGCGCGTCAACGGCAACGAAACGACGCACGACGGGCTTGTGCACTGCGCGACACCCGCACATTCGCACGATACGACGGTCCGCTTCGAGAGTGACAGCGTGGTCCCACAGCGACAGGCAATCAGTGCGCCGCGTCGCCTGCGCTGCTGGACGCCGCGTCGCACCGCTTTACATACTCACCTGCCTGCGCCCGTGCTAACTCTGGCGCTCTGCAGGACTCTCCGCGCGCCTCTGCAGCCGTTGCAGCCCGCGACTGCCAGCCAGCTGCCGCATAGTGCCGTGTCGCTTGTCGCCCGCGCCTCTGCTGCCCATCACTCCCCCGGCCTGCACCCCCCGGCCTGCACCCCCTGCCGCCTCGCACGCTCCAGCAGCTCTCGACCGCGTCTTCTGCACTGCCGGCGCGGATCATGGCAGACATTGCTGGCTACCACACTGACGCCAAACTGGGCCAGGACCTCCACTCCAACAAACGCAAACGCGACACGCGCGACCAGGGCATGAATCGCTCCGCGCCCAACATGGTCAACGCCGACCTGACCGACCAGGATACTGCCTTCCATCTCGCTGCCCATAACGCAGGCGCTAACGACGACCTGCAGCAGTTCGACATGTCGAGTCACAATGGCGGCGGCAACACGTCGAGTGTGGGCGACACTGCGGCCGCAGCTTTGGCTTACCATCAGATGACTGTGCCCCAGGCGACAGAACTCCAGTTCCAGACACAGGCCACCGGCAGCGATAATTCTTTCAACCTCGGTGACCACCAGCAGCAGACCAGCATGCAGGACTTCAGCCTCGAAGCTCTGAAGGCTGCAACGCAAACGGGTCGTCCTGGCCAGCCCGCTAACAGCGACTCGCCACCCCAGAGTGCCTCGCACAAGCCTGTTGTCGGCTCTGATGAATGGCACAAAGTAAGGAGGGACAACCACAAAGAAGGTAATTGCAGCCAGGGACTACCGTTCGTTCCACCCAACTAACAGCATCCAGTCGAACGTCGCCGGCGTGAGACGATCAACGAAGGCATCAACGAGCTTGCAAAGATCGTTCCTGGCTGCGAGAAGAACAAGGGCTCCATCCTACAGCGCGCGGTGCAGTTTATAACGCAGCTCAAGGAGAACGAGCAGCAGAATATTGAAAAGTGGACATTAGAAAAGCTCTTGACGGAACAGGCCATCACCGAGCTCAGCGCCAGCTGCGACAAGTTCAAGGCTGAATGTCAACGCGCGTGGGACGAAGCCCAGATCTACAAGCGTGCTTGTGAGAATGCGGGCATCGTGCCAGACGAGATCAAGGAGCGAGAAAACAATGGCGAGGCTACTGGTCCAAGCTGACTCTGAATGCGGGTTGTTTCAAGTAATTTCACGTGCAGATTGAGTGGTTAGTATCGAGGCTTGTTGCTCACACGTCATGTTCGGCGAGGTCTGTTTTCCGGTTCTGCTTTTATTGCTGGTCGTTGGCTATCAGTAGACGAAGGTCTTTCTCTTTCCCGCCTGCCACGGCTGTTGGTTGCTTCATTTCCGGCGTTCTTCGACATCAGCAACACTCATTACGAGATGTGGGCCACGTCCAGTGGAGGTAGCATCAGGCGGTCATTTGCGAAGCAGTTGCACGCGTCTCGCGGCGGTAGAGGGTATGGCGGTGTTTTTTCCCGTTGCATAGCTGCCGTGACGAAGTATTAGGATGGTGGCTATGACAATTACGCTGGCTCACTACCAGTTAGTACCGTGTTCGAGCCCTTGTGCACGCGGTGTTCTTTGCTCGTGGCATAGCTGTCGTGATGCTGGTGACGCAGTGACGCAGCATTGTGATGCTCCATGGCCTCGGACGGCGGGGGCATCGTCTCCACACGCGGCCAGCACCGTGCCCGGACATGGCACGCCACGATCGCATTGGCCTCCTGGCCTTGTCGCGTTCAGACGGCTGACAGTCAAGACGCGGGCGTAGGAAGGACTGACGACCGACCATGAACAGGTGAAGTACGCGCCTGCTGTGGTGGGCACGCTTAGACCCGCAAGACTCCCGCGGCCAACACACCAACACCGCAAGACCCCGCGCGCGACCATGGCGGACCAGCACGACGTGCAGGAGGCGCCCGTTGTGCCTGCGGGCGTCGACGAGGGCGACCTGCTCGACATTGACAACAGCGAGCCCGTCCAGCCTGCAGAGCCCGCCGCGCCTGCAGAGCCCGTCATCGAGGCCGAGCCCGCCGACCTGCATGCGCCCGTCGACGCCGCCGCGCAGCTCGTCGACGGGCGCGACGCTGGCCGCGCCGGCCTGCCTGCCCTGCCCCTCCGTCCGGGGCTCGCGCGAGGCAACTCGGTGCCCACGCAGCCGCCGCTACACCTACCGCCGCCCGCGCCGCCGCAACAGCCGCCGCCCCAGACGCCGGGCAGCGCGCTCTCGCTCAGCCAGCTGCACCAGCTGGTCAGCCAGGGCGGCCTGCCGCGCGCCGAGGCGACGCCGTATGCTTTTGTGTACGACGATGCATCAAGCCTGGCCGAGCAGCTCGAGGAGTGGTTCACGTACGCCGTGGAGGAGCAGGCCATGCTGCTGAAGGCGCAGGCCAGCTTTGCCCTCGCCTGGACCAGCTTCAACCGCCGCAGCGACGCCTCGTACACGGACGGCAGTCTCGACTGGACCCGCGCGGCCGACGCCCAGCACACGGCCTTTGTCCGCCATCTCCTGCACGAAATCCGCGAGGAGGAGCCGACGGAGCGCCTGAAGAGGCTCGAGGCGCTGGTCTATGTGCTGCTCGGGTGCTGGCATGAGACTGCCGGCCTTGCCACAGCGCCTGACGAGCAGCCTGATGAGCAGCCTGATGAGCAGCCTGATGAGCAGCATGACGAGCAACCTGACGGCGAAGAGAGAACGCCCGGCACCGCTTACGAGCGCTCGGGGCAGCAGCTCGAGCTGATACTGCGCAACGTCAGATTGCTGACCGCATGCGACGGCGTCCAAACAGTCGTAGACGTCCTGCGCACCTCCAGCATGCGCGCTTGCGGCGTCATATCCGAGGACGAACAGCACGAGGGCAAAGAGGCCGAACGCCGTGAGCTATGGTGCGCTATGACTGCTGTCTACGTCGTATTGGAAGTTGCGCGGTATCGAGAAGTCACCGACAACGATCTGAGCCTCAGAGGCGTCGTCCTTGACCTCAAGGAACCAGGCTTGCTCATGTTGCTCATCGACGTCATCTCGAAGCTACGATGGGACGAGTCGATCCACCTTCCGCTCAGCAAGGTCACGCTTCTCTTGTGGAAAGCATTGCTCGTCTGTTTTGGCGGTCTCTCTGAAGCCGACAAGGCTAAGGATTCCTTCAGGGACAAGAATCTCGATGCTGAAGATGCTCGCGGACAGCCAATCATCACAGCATCGCCTCTTGACTACCATCTTTTCCGACAAGAGATTAGCTCCAAGTACCCCGCGTACAACCCACCCGCACCGCTGTTCCCTCTGGAGCCAGAGAACAACTCTATCCTTCCCCCTTTGAGGAATCATCCGAACAAAGTGGCAGGCAATCATGTCTTCGGCTCTGGGCTTGGGGATACAAATGGGAACAACACCTCAATCCTTCATCAACCCGTACATATTGCGACTCCTGCACCCTCGCCTCCACCTTCACCAGCTGGACCGGGCGGAAAGGGCGGTAAGAAACAAAATTACCAAACAAACCAGATGTTTCCCTTCCTGTATCCACCACTTGATGAGTCCAGTAACAACCTGGGTGGCAAAGGCTCCACTGATCTCCAAGATATGCTTGTTGGACGCAAGTGGGAGGGGTCTGACATTCCAGCATCCATCTTAGAAGCGGCCGAGCTATTCGCTACGCGTATGAAGGCCACACGCGCAATGAAGCAGCTCTGGGAAGAACGTGTGGCGTTCATGAAGTACGAGCGGGGCTGGTCTGGCCCTGACGATAACCCCGATGTTGAAGAGCTGTCACTCGAGCCCAGGGAAGGTTCACCAGAGAAAAAGAAGCATGTCGCTGGGAGTATCGAGGAGAGAATGGGTCTTGTCGAAGACTTCTACCGCAACGCACTCTCAAGTCTGCAGTCTCTGGTCATAGTTCTGATCAAGGCGATCTTAGCACACGTCACTGCCCTCGTGACACAGTCGAGTGGAGCAAATGGATTGCAGAGTGGCTTTCAGTACAACGACAATGTCAACGGAATGTCAGCGCAGAGGCCTGAGACTAATGGTATGAATGGCCACAGCAATACACCTGCGACGAACGAGGAACTGGACGCTATGCGAACTCAGGAAGTCTTGGATCAGGCTGTTACCGGCACACTTATGCTGATCCTCAAATGGTTCAAGGTGTCACACATCTTGAAGTTTGAATACATCACTCAGCTACTGGTCGACTCCAGCTACATTCCCTTAATTCTGAAATTATTGCAACTGCAAGAGATTGAAAAGATTGTTAACTTCAAGAGCGAGCAGGAAGAGCTGAAGTAGGTTCCATTGATGTTTTCCCCTCTACCACTCGCTGACAATGCTAGTTTTTTCAACTTTTGTCGCGCTCACTCTCGCAACATAGTTGACGAAAGGGCTAACGACAACACTGGGGACAAGTCAGACAGGGAATCAGACTCCGATGAAGCAGCTCCTCCACCCATCCGCCTCACCCGCAACGAATCAATCGATTCGGGTGTTGGATCCATGTCTCATCCTTCTGTACTCCAACCTCCCGAGGTCGACGAACTCGGCTTCCCCACCAATGAGCTACCTTCCGAACCCATCACCACCTTTTCCTGGCGCGCGTTCTTTACCTCGATAAACTACATGCGCATCATGCAGAAGATTTGCAAGAACAAGGCCCATCGAAACCTCATGCTTGTATCCTACAAATCCTCGCAGTTCCTTCGCAAGAGCTTGAAAGTTCCGCAGCCACAGTTGCGGTTGTACACTCTCAAGCTCTTCAAGAACCAGGTGCCCTACTGTGGCCGCAAGTGGCGCCAGTCCAATATGCGAGTCATCACCGCTGTGTATCTGCATTGCCGCCCAGAGCTTAGGGACGACTGGCTGGCAGGCAGCGATGTGGATGCCGAGGTTGACGAGAGTGTGCCGCTGGAGCAAGCACTGCGCAGCCTGACGCACTGGTTCAATCTCAAACGCTATCCCGAGAGTCTCGGAGCGAAGCCTGGTGTGTTGGGCGAAGAAATGGATTTCTTCCGCAACGAGCTCGAGAAGATGGACTGGGGCGAGCAGGAGCAGGGCGACGAGGGTTTTGACCTTGGCTGGGAGGGCCAGAGTGAGGGTTGGTGAGCGAGTGTCTTGTGCACACCGTACCCGTGCCCGTGCCCGACTCCCCCCCTGCCCCTGCACTGTCAAGGCCGGGTCTCGCGTTGACTGATCCACAGATGAGGCCGACCGTACCCGCTTCCTCGCGGGTCCCAAGCTCAAGGTACGGCGCAGGAGGGAGCCGAGCAAAGGTGGGCGAGTGCTCAAGGCCTCTACGCGAATCACATTCGTGAGGAGCAGGCGCAAGACCTGGCTGAGTGCAAGCCGCTATTCGCGACGTCCTGAGAAGACTGATATTCACGACTTTCTGGAACATCTCATCATTGCATCCCGGTACAGAGGCGGACGCAGCGCAGCAGATGGCGAGGACTCGGACAGCGAGGACTCGGATGATGAAGCTGGACGGGACGATGCGGACACCAGAACGTCTTTTAGGTTGTTCAAGTAGAAAAGGAAGCTGCTGGAAGTTGTGGATACAGAAGTATCGTGGCTTGATACTGTCTGATAGCATCACCAAGGACGACAATTCAAATACACCCGTCCGGCTTTGCATCGTGACTACGTCTTTATATGTATGTTCCCAGATATTGTGAAAACAGCGGGATGAGTACACTGGTCGTCCTTTGCCACTACTAATGTCTCTTTGACGCACCAACTGACCAAGCATCACGCCGCTCTACAACTCTTCCAAGTCCTCATCAAACTCATCAAGAACAGGAAAGTCGCCGGCCTCGCAACGCTCAGGCCTGACAAACACCCCACAATTGCTGCCGCACTCAAAGTATCGCTTACCCTTAACGGAACCATCGTTCTTGCCTGTCGGCTCGTCAAGTGTGACACCGACCCAGGCTCCTATGCCAGGGATCTCTGGAACAAGGCCAGTGTAGCTCACAGTGCCCCTTCGCGCATCAGACTCGGGGAGCAGGCGCACGCGGCCGCCGACAGTGAGACCTGGGAACGGGTTAGCTGCAGGCTTCAAGGCTGAGTACAGGGGCGGTTGTGGGTACGCCAGGCGAGGCAGGTTGTGATGCAGAGTGACATGCCCGATTGAGAGACCAGGCGTTCAAGTAAGCGCTGCGGGGGAATAGACAGCCGTGGGTCGTTCGCATGAGAGCGACGGGCCGCGGATACGGTATCCACACCGATTACGCGTCGATACCACTTGGTTGAAGAGTTCATGAGGCGGTTGCGCAGACGGGGAAGCGGGTAACAGTAGGTTCAGGTCCAACTTAATGTCCTGAGAGTCTGATTGCGAAGTCCGGGGTCGGCTGGGGCTGTTTCTCGTCATCGGGCTTGCGGAAATGAGGCGGCTTGTTGATGCGTCTCTGGTGGTTGCATGGTCGGAGCTCGTATGCGCCGCCACATTCACATTTATTGACGAGAATGCCGCATCTATCACACTGCAGATGATATTCCCGTTTGAGGTTTGAGATCTGGCGCCAAAGTGGTGAGGACGCGCAGTAGTGATTGCAAAGACGAGTAATGTTGGCGAGTCCAGGAACAGGCGTTGCTGACGTCGGCGATTGGTCCCGGGAAGATGGATGACACACAGCGATCTGGAAATGGAAGGCCGTGCTGGCTGATCTTCATTTCATATGCGAATCTCGGAGTAATTGGTGAATCCAGGAAGCAACACAGAGATAGTCAATCCGCTTCCTTTACTGTTCCGCCAATATATGCGTAGGAGGTGGACGTGTGCAGAGCTGGAGACAAAATGCCGCCCTCGAATAGCAAATAGCCCCACGAGAGTTGTATCTCCTTCGGGCCAAGGAACGTCGCTCTCAATAGGTTATGTCTCAGGGAGATTGGAAACGAGTTATCGTTTGACCTCCTGCATTGGATTGTGGCGGGATATGCGGAGAGTGTCATCCATACGCTTACACATGCAGCTGTCTTCTTCGAGCCTCATCTGAAGCATGGCACTTCTGGAGCTTGATCACGGCGCCAAAGGGATTGCGACTCCCAATACATCTTGACGTGTGTGATGCTTACTTACTCGCGCAGTTGAACGTGGTGGCAGTCGCAATTGAAGGAGGAGAGGATCCTGTCTTGTAGAAGGAGAAAATGAAGCTTACCTCTTTCCTCGATCTCGCGTTCAGAAGCAAGAACCTTCTGCTGCTCTATGCTAGGTGCCTCTGGATCAAATCGGCCGAGCTTCTGAGCTTTCTTCCAAGCAAGAACACTATCAGTTCGAGATTCGTACTCTGCCGTAGGCATCACATATTTGTCGACAGCCGATAGATCTGAGAAATCTGTTCGGGCCGCGGGCGGGCGTGTGTCGACGACCTATGAGTGGATTGTTAGTACAGAACCACGATGACAAACAAGCGATTTGCCGAAAGGGTATTGAGGAACCACGCAGGGTCAGCCTCGACGTGAATGAGGCGATGTCTCAACAGCAAATAGCACAGGACGAAAAAGCAATGCTAAACGCAGAATGATCAACGCCAGCGTGGAACCAACACCATTCGATGTCTGCAAACAGTGCCCCACGCTTTAGCAGATTCGATAAACAATGACTTCAGAGGCAATCGTACACTCGAGGCTGACAAGTGGTCCTGCGGGGCTTCCTTGCCATGCAGACCAAAGTCATGTTGGCATCAACCTCAGAATGCAGTCGCGTCAGCGAATGATAGTCAACCCGAAGGCTTCACTAGCATTACAAGGAACGTCCGCGCGACTAAAAGAAGACATGTGACATGTGGCGGCTGGGGAGAGGCCAGCCGTTGAGCAGCGTGGAGACTGCCGAGCTGATGCTGTTGAGGCAGAGCGAACTGGACACACTCACAATTATCTCGGCATAGGGCTGCAGAGGAAACTCCGCCAGCCGCGTCTGCTCTTCATCTAATGCCGTGATTGGCACAACATCCTGAGACCCGACTCGAAGAGACAGCTGCTGACTGCTGGCAGGCACTCCGGTGATAGGCTCTAGTCGGCTCTTTAGATGAGTGATACTCCACGATGGTGAGATGCGGCGTTCGGAGGATGAGTTGGGCGAGCTGATTAGCAGCGGCACGTCCGCCGCGCTCTGGAGTGACATATCGGTCGCGGGAGGCCAGGGACAAACTAGTGGGGTAGGCCGAAGTCAGGTCACGAAGTGGTTGGCGTGGAGGTGTAAGTGCAGTAGCTGTTGCGCCAGTAGCGGTAGAAATCTCAAATGGCAGGCGCGGCTAGGGCGCCAGCGCAGCACCTGCTGTCACCAAGTGGGCGAACACGACTGAACCCACAAGTCCGCAAACATAGCATGACGAGAATCTATGAGCTCACCATATCGAGACGCATCTGCAGAAGCGTCCCCGGCATAATTAACTCGCAAAATACATCAGCCGCGTCAACTGAATCGGGAAGACTAAGCGAATGCCAAGACTGTGGTTCGTTTGAATTTTGGTCAATGTTGACTGGAGGCTCAGCAGTGATTATGAAAAAGAATCATCTGGCTAACCCCACGCGCTGCTTTCCAAAGCCTTGGCACTGTCGCGCGACACGTCAATCCGCTGAAACTGCCCACGATGGTGTGTTTCGGCCTTGACGCCTAACGACCGTGTGTTAGGCCATCAACGGCTCGAGCTCTCATCCAATGCTAGCTCGAAACCATCCGCTCGTCAGCCAAGTCTGGTGCTACTGATGCTACCGGCATTGCAGCTAACTGCATGCTCCCCCTCCTTCGACCCACTGGGCGGTGGTAATGGGCCGCCAACGTCCGGTGTGTGTGGTGAACCTGAATCGAATACAAGCGCTCGACACCAGGCTCTGCTCTACTCTGCGGTGTTTGGCGGATGATGGGCCAATCACAAGAAAGCTTCACCGCTTCGTCGAGTGAGGAGTCGTGTGAGTCCAAAATACCTGTTCAATGTACTGCGGCAGGGTGCATTTGCTTCACACCCAGCAGGATGAACCATTCGGCTAGATGATGGCCAACTGGCAGCACTGATCGTCTGCGTTAGGTCGACCACCCGAAGGAAGCATCCACAGCCAGCCGGTCGCAAAGCGGGAGGGTGACACGCAAGCAGCTGCCCACCAAAAGTGGCTCCTGATTTAGCAATTGATGTTGTCGAGACGCCGCAGCTGTGGCCGGGGTCTGGAAAGCTTCTCGTTGTCATGCCGCTCACAAATTGCAAAACACCTGGTGGGGGGCCTTCATTGTGTCAAGGCGCGCTCCGCCGTCAGCCCTTTTATTGAGACGTGGAGAGCGCACAGAACCACTGTTCGCTCGAACCCGGCTAATGCACCTCGGCCTTTTGGGTCCGACAGCCCTGTCATGGCCGACTTATTCATCAAACGTCGGCTTCTGACAACACTCACCGCCATGTACATCATCACAGATCCCTGGCTGCTTGCATTGTATGATGCAACAATCGGCCAAGCGGCCGTCCGAGCTGTCATGGCGGCGGAGACCGGCCACAGCACTGCTTCAGAGATGGCTCCAAATCGCCTGACAACAGCAGACTCAAGCATAACAACGTGGACTACCTATGCAAGACAGCACAGAGCTGACTGCGCCGCGGTTCGGCTGGAGCATGTCTCACGTGGTGCGGTAGTGCAGGTCGACGAAGCCAGCCTAGCCTCGTAACGGCCTGACCCGGAGCTACACAAAGGCTCCATCGAACACATGTGCAGCATCTTTGGTGCGCCATCGAAAGCTAAATGTTACGGCCATCACTCGGCAGTTCACCGCAGTTCACCGCCTCTCTTGCCCCGAAGTGACGCCAACCGTTGGCAAAGATGGATATTGACACCCACTGTGGAGTGCCTTACCGAGCGTGAACTGCAAATGCAGGCCTGGGCGCGTCTCAAACCCTCTCAAACATGTCAGCATAAACACATCACCGTCTGCATCGCAATGAAGTCAGCGTTCGCGAGGCTAACATACGTTCGCTACCGAGGCCTCTGGCGCCAGATTGCCGGCGGACGAAGGATGCTTGCAGATCTTGTTCGCCGCGCCAGGTCATCGCGCTTCTGCGTTTTCGGACTGACCCTTGACTTGATGTCCGACATCCCTGAACGTGTTCACCGCCAAATTCAGCGCCTGATTCGCTGCCCTTCCTAGTCAATCCGTTCGAGCATGCTTTGGTCGTCGTGAAGACTCCCCTGTTGCTGCCAGCGATGCAAACGCCGCAGCCCCAACTCGGGGCGCGTTGAGGCCTGACGAGAGGAAGGGCTTCGGTCGGGCTCACCCATGTACGGGTAAGTCGAAAATGAGTGACGAGGGGATGATGAACCAGATCTCCAGATGCGTTGTTCGTCGAAGTGGGGGTACGTCACCGCCATTACCCACGCTCGACCGGGAAGATACCTAGGATCTGCTTTTTCGTTACACCTGCGTTTGTCGGCGTGCTCCTCAGATTGTTTCTTTCGAGCCTCGCTAAGTTCCCGGCAGACATGCTTCCTCAGATCAACAGTGCTGCCACTTGGTGGTCTGTGGGTACAAGTGGCGCCGCCAGCACCACTTGAGGTAGCGCGTAGCGCGAAGTAGTCAGTGTCAAGTCAGAAACGTACATCTTGATCCCAAGCCCCCGGATCCCTACCGCTATGGGCAGTGAGGCGGCTCCAAGCCCAAGGGATGCATGACTTCGTATTACACTTGACGCTAACTCCCTCTACTCAAACATCCATGCCCTAGTACTCCGACCCTACCTAGTACCTACCTATCCTCCACTCTCGCCAGGCTGCATGCATCTCGCACCACGAAATTTCCCTACCTTCGATTGTTATGCAAAACTGGTGGCTACGTGCATCTGTCATCTAAAAAGCCATTGGTTGGTCTGTTTCACGCCCCTGCCTGGTCGACCTGGGTCCTGTGGTGAAAAGTGACCACTCAGAGCTTGCACACTCGTGGGTACCTCGCAACTGGTCACTTTTAGCCTACATCGGCACCTCTAGCTGTATCTGAGTCTCGTCACCTCACAAAACACTCAGCTTCACCTCCATCGACACTCAACAACACATCATCAATCCATCCCAGCATCGTCGTACCTCGAGGCCTCACTCAGTGTATCATCATATTTCGACCCCCACGCTGGTTGGTCGCCCCTCTAGCAGCAATAGCACATCGCTGCCGTCTCTGCACTGCCACACTTCTGGACTCAGCGTCACACTGCTTCACGGAGAAATCCATCTCTAGCACATTTCGTTGGAACACCTGATCTTGTTCAAAACGTGAATCATCGTAAGGTGACCGCATCGTCCCTTCTGTCTCGACTACTCCTCCCTAGAGTCGTTGCGCTGCAGGCCCCTTAATCCAGTCAAACCCCACCAGTACATGGCCTTGCCATAAGCTACTCTCTTCAGTCATAATGGATATCAACCTCCTCCTTGAGCCCCGTGGTTCCGAATCGCCGGCGAGTAAGAAGAGCTCGGCGTCTATCGCATCAAATTCTACAGCGGCGAGGACATACACGACAGCCCCTTCAGCATACGCCACATCTCCTGCACATGGAGCCTCGCCTGCATATGCCAGCGGATCTCCGTCGTATGCGACATCTTCGCCTTATGGCACCAACCCCAGTTATTCAGCCCAGGCACCAACATCAGCACCTCCTATTCCAGGCACAATGCTGGGTGGACCTGTTCTTCCAGCCATCTCTGAGCTCCAGCGACACTCAGACCCCTCGTCTCATCCTCAATTTCGACCACTCTATACCGGACCCCCTGGTCCGGGTCCAGCTCACCACGGCCCACCTGGCTCGAATCGATCACCCCCACACCAGGTCATCAAGCGACAGGCTTCGCAAACTCCTCTTCCCGATGAAAGCCCAGCTAAGAAGCAGTCAAAATGGACGCCTGAAGAAGACAATCTTACCATTGAGCTGCGAGGCCAGGGCATGAAGTGGGACGACATTGCAAAACGCCTTCCTGGAAGAAGCTCAATCTCCTGTCGATTGCGTTACCAGAACTATCTGGAGAAGCGAGCCATTTGGGACGAAGAAAAGAAGAACAAGCTTGCAAGACTCTACGCTCGGTACGTACACCGTGTAACCTCGGATTTTGGTCATCTGCTGCGCTGCCTATCAGTCAGTGTGATTAAACTGCTCCGCTCTGCTCCTAAGCAGCGCCTCAGTCAAAATCAAGACGCGCTTCCTTGGTCGCATTATCGATCACTCGCTAACAACTTCCAGTTTCAAGGACCAGATGTGGCAGAAGGTAGCCACCGAGATGGGTATCCCGTGGCGATCGGCCGAGTCCATGCATTGGCAGCTGGGCGAGCAAGAGATGAGTGCACGCGCGAATGCTCCAGTCTTTCAGCTCCATCCATCCGCGACCTCGAACAGCTCTCCTTCGCAAACAGCCGCTATTCCTGCCCACACGCCCGCGCCCACATCGCATGGCTTTACTCCCGCGAATGCCGCGCAGCTCATGCCGACTCCTCCCCCGGTACACGCGCAGCAATACCAGTCAACTCCGCCGCCGCAACAACAAGGCCCTATCCACTCGTTCCACCAGCGTACCGACAGCGGATCGAGTCAGGGTCGACGCAGAGATGACTCATTCAGCCGCCGACGTGCGAATACACTCTCTTCAAGATCCAGTGTTCCACCTCAGCTTAGCCAGCCCTTGCCACAAATACATCCCGCTTCTGTGGAAGATCTAGTGAGCGGTGCAAGAACAGCGCCAGCTCCAATCATGCGATCAGACATCAAGAGAGAGGGCTTCAGTTACATCGAGCCGTATCAAAAGAGATGGGAAGGCGGTGCTGCAGGCCCAACTCAAGCAGACTTCGAAACACGCAGTCAGGGAGGAAGAAGCCCCGATCGACAGTCGCAACGAAGTGCAACAGGAAGCATCAAGAGCTTCAAACGAGAGTCGGGAGAGTTTGAGCGTCCAGCTACAACTGCACTGCCTTCGCCACCAGTTCCCGTAGCTCCTTGAGTCTTACGTCATCTGCAGCAAGGGCGATCACACTATGCTCTGTAACAATCGACACCTCACGATAGTATCTTATCTCTAGGCGCGCGGGCTGGCACCGGCAAGAGTTGGAACATTGGAGCAGTCACCGTAGTGTTCTGGCGTTTCAGCACACCACCAAACAACATACATGGAAACGAAAACAAGATTATGGGAGCATAGATGGGTCAAGAGGGTTTCACACACATTTCTCGAGCGGCAATGATTGTGGCATTTAGCGTGGGTCAGGTTTGCATTTTGCTTCGGTCATCCTTTCATTTTACATTGTTTTGTTTCGAACACCATAGCGCTGGGATTTCTGGGGTCAGCACCATTACTTGCCTGTTCTTGTATGTTCTAAACACACATAGGGTGGCTGCTATTGTGTATTTGGGTATCGGATTGAAGGACTTGTCTTACTCCACGACATTATCAGCATTTTCTAGAACGATTACGGCATAGCATGGCGAGGATTTCTATATTTTGTTTTCTACCAAGCATCAGCCTGTCTGTTTCTTCAGCATAGCGAAGCATTTCGGCGACCTGGCATCGCGCTGCGCCAGCGCATAGATACGAACATAAAATACCATTTTGTTCATCTCCGATTCCAGTACCCTCTATCGACATCTTAGGTTTGCAGACTCGCTGCCCAAGCAGGCACCCATGTCTCAGCTCGTGGCGGTGAACGACGGGTCCATCGTCAACTCGCTCGTCCGCCTCGTCTACCCCAGATGATTCTTCTGTTAGTGACGTACCCATGGGAGGCTTGCATTCAGTCGGTCAAGAATCGACTACGTGGCTGTCTGCAACTCGTGCTGTCAACTAGAGCCTGAATTAGAAGTAGTGTGGTGTTGATGAGCTGTTCGCACAGCCACACGCCTCACCATTCTGCCGTTCATTGAGTCACGATCATTCTTGCATGAACTTGGCTGAACCGTTCGTCATCCTGTGCCCATTTCCGGGTACAAACATGACAGCACAGAAGCCCCGCAAAAGGAGATTAACTAGACTTCAGCGTTCGCAGCCCGGTCCTATCGATACCATGGTGCGGCGATCAGACGATTCGAGCACGCGTTCGAGAAGGAATCCTCGAACGTTAGGCCGTAAGGCTGGAAACATGGCGTCAGGAGGCGTTTTGGGATCATCCCTGTCTCCGTTGCACGTTCTTTGCTCCGACGCCTTGCTCCGGTTGTCACTGACCGCTTATTGCGCAAAGACAGTTGTGATGTCGTCGGTCTTGCCTGACGGTCTTTGTGGCAGTGAACGGGTGCTCACCCTGGCGAATGTTCGGCATTGACATTCATGCTTCTCTAGGGCAAGTAGAAAGACCGGCAAAAACACATGACACGAACGCGTGCTCACCGGGGCTATTTGTCCGAATTGCATCCTTTTTCCGGGGTCGCATGGCTGCGAACACGTTCAAACATGTCAACCCTGCATGGGCCAAACGCAATGTCACCGGCGATCACTTTGCTTCGAGAAAGTCTTTCCGTGCACCACCTGTTCGCCAACGTGAATCATGGTATCTGACACAGATTTATGCTAGGCCGCCTTGTCGCGGAATCGTCTATTCCATGGGACGTCTTCGCCCTGCAATGTCCTTGTTCGATCGGCCGGGATCGCTGCTCGGGCGAACATCGCCGTTGTCTGAGCACATGCCACGAGCTGTCCCTGATGACCCGGATCACACTGGCAACCCCTCCAGCTTTCTTCCTGCCCAAAGAAGCTCTGACACCGAGCTAGTAACGGAGAAGAAGGTCAAGGAAATTCCATGAGTGCTCGATGGTTGTCTGCCGGCAGCAAGAGGCACGTGCGCCGCAGCACGACCGGAAAGCGGCGATTCGCCTTGAACAACTCGACTTCCGTGAACAGGCAACCACCCTTGAAAGGGTGATCACTATCAGCGCGAACCGCCTTTACGATCGATCAATTCGTATTGTGAGCCACGCAATGCCATCATTACGCCATGACCTCGCAAGGCAGCTCGCTTCGTTGCTCAGCGTGAACTGTGCCCTCGCCAACCACACCGACACAAGAATTATTCAAACACGAGCTCTAGGAGATCCACCTCAGATAAAACCATCGATGAAGTGACCGGTGAATTCCCCGGAACGGCCTTTCTAGCATCAAATCCTGAAGCATCCTATCCACCCGGTGGGTCACCAGAAAAAGCATCACGCAGTGATGATGTGTTCGGTGGATTGCAGGGCCTGGTTCACACCAAATATCCGCTAAAAGACCGAAGCGCAGTCCGTCGTTTTCTGGCATGACTCGGTTGACCGCCGTTCATGACCACCAGGAAAATAGCGGCGCTAGGATTTACGAGTCCGAACGCTTCGCGCCAGAGGTGCTGGGCGTCTTCCGGTACGTGTGGGGATCGTCACCGCATGTTCGATTGTTGGTTGTGTGGAACAGCCGGCGAGACCTGCTTGTGGCGGCCGATCAACAATTCGACTGTGGAGAGCTGTGGAGAGGATGGCATTCGAGTCCGAAGGCGAAGCCCGTGTCAAACTGCTGCAGGTGCGACAGAGGTTTGCGCTTACACTGCAACGGGTGATTGCCTCTTTGGGCATTCGCGCACGTGAGAACGAGTGTTCCCTCGAGCAGACCACAACCCTTCTTCGTCTCCTAGGAAAGAAAATTCACGGTAAAAGACTTCGAAGAAACCGATCATCTGAGTCACGAGATATGATAGCTTCGTCGAAGACTTGCTTGAGTCACGATCGCTGAGGAAAGAGAAGAGCATCCGTTCGACAGCAGATCACCTGTACACACCGCCTCATTAACCACCAGTTGCCCATACCGCCACTCGTGATCCTCGCCACCCAACCACTTCAGCCCACAACATCCAGACCATGCGAGCCTAGCTTAGGCATTCGTTGCGGTTACCCGAATATTACAACACTTGTTCAGTCCCCAAAATCCCCTTACCGAAGCTCCTGAACGAAATGTGCTCCGGGGACGCCTTTAGTCGATGTCTTCACCGGACGACATTTATCTCGAACCGCTGGCCTCTACACCGCCTCACACCGCTTAACGCTCACAGAGTGGATAACAGCCGATTGTGGAGATGGTGCATCTCAAAACTCGTACACCGTGTAATTCCCAATGCAAGACCCCCGGAAGCGTTCGTATCACCTTCATTGCCATATTCGCCACAAAGCCAAAACCTGCAAGCCAGCGCGCCTATCTAGCCACTCACCTTCCGCTGCAAGATCCCTGCCTAATGCAGCAGCATCCCCTGACGTCTGCCCTGTCGCTTCTGCCGTCACGGTTACACAGCATTTGGGGAAGCGGCAGTGCACCCCAACGCAGGCGCCACACCGGAACATGCATGCGCCCGCAGCCTCGCGCAGCACACCACTAATGGGCACTCCCGCTTCCGCTGGTGACACCGCATCTGAAGCTGTGGCCGTGACGCATACATTGAGATCAGAAGCACAGCAGGTGCGTCAACGCTGTAAGCAGCATGCAGGCGCTGTGCGATGCCGCTAAAATGGGGGTCGGGCACAGACGATGCACGAACGCCTGAAACGAGTTGTCACTTGTTGGGTGCAGGACAGTGAATATAAGAGCGCTGCTTGCAGCTCGGAGGTAGGCATTCAGCAGCCAGCGCATACTTACATGGTTGCGGATCACCTGTTGAGCTCAACGGTGCATTGTGACGTCTGATTGGGACGATAGTAAGGCTGAGAAGTGCGCGTTCCTCCATGTGAGCATATCATTTTCGTCAGTTGTGGCACAGCAGCGAAGACACCGGAAGCTTGGTCGGCTTTGCGGCAGCTGTCCACATCCTCCCATGTTTGTGTCTCGGGTTTCATGATCGTACAGGTGACATTGACGGCTTGCGGCCTGTGCAACGATCGCTTGAGTTCGCACAAGGCGTGCGTACTTCCGATACTGTTTCACTCCACCGCAGAAATTACTCTATGTAGCCAATGTTAGGGTTCACATTAAGAAGCGGTAAAGGGGACAGAATTGTTAGCTGAGTGAGGGAGGTGGTTAGGGAACTTGCACATGGGAACACATATAACAGAACGTGAGACCCAGGAGGTGACAAACAGCGCTCCTGCATGCATAGTAAAAAGTAAGCATCTGATAGAGAAGATGGGGTATCACAAGCGATGATACATTTTAGCAAAGAACAAGGTCTTGTCTGCTGATTGAACACAACGTAACAGACAGCCTATTCATTATCTGTAGACGCTTCGCGAGCCTGCGCGAAGAAAATACGAGCTGTTTTGCTGCCAACATTCTTGATACTGTATGTATTGCCTGCAAATTGGTATTAGCACATTGTCTTTACAACATGTTACCGGACTTACCTCGAGGAACCTGCCAGATTCCACCCCTATGCACTGTAAACTCATTCTCGTGAACCCTGACCTCGACAGTACCATACTGGACGTTAAAGACCATATGCATCCTTCTTGAGTTTTTTGAGCGCTTCATCTGGTCGGCATGGATGTCAAGCATGCCCCAGTTGAAGAACCCGGGCTTTACGTCAGTTGCAGTGTTTCCTATCCTGGCATATTGGAAGGAGCCATCTCCAACTGGTTCGGGCTTGATGCCCTTCTCAGACCAAGCAATGACGCCCTCTACGAGCCCGGGCGACGCGAACTCATCCGTAGTATCGAAGTCTTTGTAGTTGCCCGTCAGAAAGCCGTCGTCCTCTTCCCAAGGGTCGAGTTCTACTTCCTCTTCTTCGACAGTGGTCAGAGCCTTCTTCTTGCCTTTTTTGTTGTATGTGGCCGCTCGTTGGACAGGCTCCATGGCTGGCGCTTTCACGATTGTTTGCATGCTCCCATCATGATTGTAATTGATTCTGTCGTTCTTCCAGAAATCAATCGGCGCAACACGGTGTCTGCCTGTTCGTCCTACATGTGCAATTGCCTCAGGCTCCATCTCGCGATATACCGAGAGGTGGCGACCTCTACCCAATCGCGAGCTGACTGAAGTTGTAGACATCTGCTCGATATCCGCCTTGCTAAGTGGATTCCCGTACGCATCCACAGGCCTTCCAGCCTCGTCTTTGGCTCCTATATCTGGGGTCTTTGCATTCGCCTTGTCCTTCGGTGCTGGTATGTCCTTTGGCCTTGACATTGGTTTCGACGGCTTCTTGAAGACAGGCTCTTCCTTTTCTTTCGCGGGATTCTTCGTTGTTGCCTTTTTGTTTGTCTTTGTAGGGACCGTGGGCTGAGGCTCAGCATCTTTCTGGACTTTCGGCGGCCGTCCACGGCGTTTGGGGGCGACCGGTACTTCCTCGATTTGTTCAGACGCGTCTACCGTTAGAGACTCGTCAACGACTGCTGCCTCGTGTACACTGGACTCTTGGTCTGTGAAATCGGACACACGCTTTGAGCGTCGTGCAGGAGCGGCGGGAGCGGAAGTCTTCTTAAGTTTCTTTGCTGCCTCTGGTGCCTGCGTAGCCCCAGCTCCGCGTTTTCGCGCCTTGGCTGTCTTTGGGCTTTCGTGAACAACGGCGGCTTGATCGCTCTTTCGTTTCCTGCCCCTCTTCGCTAGCTCCTTGACCGGTTCTGGCACGAGTTCCTCTTCTACCTGAGTCTCCTCTTCCAGCAGCGATTCCACTACATCTGCGCCCGTGTCTGCATCAGCCCCAAAATCCACAAAAAAGCTCTCCTCCATCTCGGTCATGGTCGGTAAATCATCATCTTCGTCATTATTTGCGGTGATTTCATCTTGGAGCTCACTTTCTTCCATGACCGCACTACGAGGCCGGCTAGGCGAGCGTTCCAGCGCGTAAACGTCGTTGCGCTTCCCACGGCGCTGTCCGGAGCCGCTTAGTGCCGGTGTCTCCTGAAGATTTGGGTCCTCCTCTTCATGGAACTCCAATCGTCTCGCTACGTCTGGTTGTGAAGTCGCGCGGATCGGGCTCGAAGCGCCAATTGAGCTGCCTCGAGGCACCATGGAGGATTGTCGGCGTGGGGAAGACCCAAGAGCAGTTTTCATCGGGGATCGCGAGCGGGGTGGAGGGAGGTGAGTGCGGTTGTTGCGCAGAATCGCAGCAGAAGTCGTCAAGTTTGGAATAGAGCCTGTGAGCCGGCAGGTCAGCGCAGTTCCGCTACACTTCTAGTGTATACACGCAAGCGTTGTAGACGAGTTTACGCACTCTCTTGTATGTCCATCGATTCTGACCCGGTTGCTGTACTCCCACGCTTCGGCGGTGACTTTTCCGGCGAGGAGAAGATGCCCGAGATAGCCTCGATGCCGTGTTCGTCGCGCGCACGCTCTTCCAGAGTAATCCCAGTCTTTCTGCATATGTTGTCAATTGCGCGCATACTGACAATTGCCTGTTTGTTTACCTTCCCTGTACGCCAACATTGAAGAAGGCGTTCTCGCGATTGTCGCGCTTTCTTTGGGGCGCCATATTCGTTCGAACGCACGCAGGCCGAGCCGAGCAGTCGTTCTAATTGTACTCGACGCGTTGTAGGATCGTGGGGTCGAGGGTGGTGTTGACCGTTTGTTTGGATGCGCGCAGGTGAGACCAACACGGACTAGTGTCCGTTTGGCTTGGCGCAATGGTGAACACAATGTTGTTCGTGAAGCAGAGCGTTAATTTGGCGCGGGCAGGTGTACATGTCACCCAAACCTCACAGCAACAACAGGCACACAGTATGTAGGGCATCCAGAAAGGATGAACGTAGCAAGGTCTATTTACCGTTCGGTGCATACACTCTTTGGCCCTCCAGCGATTGCCGGGAAGCTTTAGGAGCATCTACCAAACAGCAGCAACCTCCTTTCTCATAGTCGTATTCGTTCGCAGGACCATCACTACTCCCATTCCTTGCTCGCTGTCGAAGGATCCGCTCTCCTCTCCACCCACATTGTATCCACCGAATGCAAAATCTTCCTGAATCAGGACTTTTCCATAACCAACCCACTTGAAGTTCGGTCATGTGCTGAAAAGACCCAAGTCCAATCATGCCGGGCGATGAAATGCTTTTCGTGTAAGCGTCGAAAAACGGCAGCCAGCCGCAGAATGAGAAAATGTACAGAGAAGGAAATCGTAATCGTGTCGATGACTCGTGAATCATGGCGGTAATCTCTAACAATCGAACATGCCAGCCGCGTCGCAGTGATTGCGATTGGCTGCATCAAAGCTCACTCCAGATCAAGGTAATCGACGAGGCGCAGTCGACACGTTTAGTTAGGGCAGGCGCTCTGGACGTGGCCGGGCTGCTTGCAGCGGTAGCAGACACGCTCAGAGGATGTCTCTTGTGGGCAGTCGCGGGACAGGTGACCGACCTCACCGCAGTTGTAGCACTTCTGGCCCTGGGTGCAGTCACGGCTCATGTGGCCGAAGCCGCCGCAAGAGTAGCAAGTGGTCTGGCGAGCACCACCTCCGTATCCGCCCTGGCCGCCCTGAGCGCCACCGAAGCCACCACGGCCGCCGTAGGAGCCGCCGGCACCGTAGGAGCCGCCACCCTGGGAGCAGTTGCGGGCGATGTGACCCTGCTGACCGCACTTGTAGCACTCCTGGCCGCCAGCGCGACCACCGGGAGCACCACCGGCCTGGGTGCACTCACGGCTGATGTGGCCAGTGCCACCGCAGCGGTAGCAGGTCTTCTCAGCCTGGGGCTGGGTGCACTCACGGCTGACATGACCCTTCTCGCCGCAGTTGTAGCAGGTTGGGGTACCCTTAGTGGGGCACTCAGCAGCGCGGTGAGAGTTGTCGCCACCTGAGATGTGTTAGTATATTGCTCTTGGTTGCACATTGTCAACGCGGCGAGGGCGATCGACGGACGTGTGAGGAAAGATATGTGGCGTGCATCTATAACTCTCAAAACACCTCCGTGCTCCACAATTGGCGAAGCGAGCTCATTCACAGCACATAGCTGTCAAGTTCGCCAAATCGTGTGAAGTGGGGGCTTTTTGTTCGAAGATAGATTTCGGGGTTGCGGAGCGAAGTTTGGAAGTCTTACAGTTGTAGCAGCCACGGCCACCGGCAGCAGGAGCAGGAGCTTGGTAATCCATTTTTCGTGAGGTGGTATAAACCTGTGGAATGTTAGCGATGCGCATGCACCGCGGAAAGTGCGCTCACGGAGCGCAAGAGCTGCGACTTACTGTTAGGTTCTGATGGGTAGAAGAGATCAAAGGCGAGAGATCTCAGATATTTGACTTGAAGTGGAGTGTTTGGAAGAGGACGAGGGGCAGCAGGCAAACAGAGAAAATATCAACTGCCCGCAGCGGCAGGTGTGCGCTTGAGCTAGGCTGAAAGGCGCTAGCCCCGCCGTTTCTCTGGTATGGGCCGCAGATGTGGCAATCTTCAAGTGAGAGAGCCATGGAAGTCGCAAAAGAAGCATAAACTCGCGGACAAACTGCATGCTGTACACAGCTTTATACGTAGTCTTAGTCTGACGTCTTTGGCTAGCTTGCATCTTGTTGTCCATGGGTGCCCATCGAGTACTCTCGCTTGCCAGCCTCGCAGATCACGGACTACCATAGAAGCTAACCACTTTTGACAGAACGTGCAACCGAACGATTCTGACTTCATTGGCAAGGCGTTTGAGGCCGAGACTTCTGCAATGTGACGATTTCAGGAATGCTTGTTCAGGTCATCTGAGCGCTTTGCTGAAGGTGATAGATTGACCCGACAACCATCATGATTCTGTGTGACACGAGGACAATTGCCGTCGTGCTTGAGTACAGTATGCACATAGCCGTTGTTTGCTCCTGGGGCGAACTGCTTAAAGTAGACTAGGCGCTTTGTGGGTTGTCTGTTCGCTCACTCTGTCGCTGCAAGGGACGATGCTGCGTGAACTTCTTTGTTTTATCCGGACAAGATCCACTGAATTCATATATACTGTACCCAGCATGAATCTCATTAAGTCTCGTTCTTGTTGGTGTGTGTGCGCTTAAACAGAGTTGTTCAGTAGTGGTTCTGTGGCTTGTCGGCTGCAACAAGAATGGTTCAGGTCTAATAAAATTAAGTGGCTGCCCGAGTGCAATATGTTTGGACGATACTTTGACGCTGCTACAGTACGTTGACGTAAAGACAATGTCTGTCCCCTTACCTAGGTCTACGACCGGTCCGCATCCATCCATTCATCCACGCAACCACCAAAACCCAATAATGCCTAACAATTCCAACACCGCTGCAACAATAAACGGAGCAGGTATGGTATGCAAGCATGTGCTCCAGAAAGAAAATTTTGAGTCCTCATCCGGCGTTCTGCAGTTTCGGCGTCGCCAAAATCTAACTTGCACGCCCTCCACCACCACAAGCACTATCACCACCATGACAGCAACGATATTAGGACAACAAGAGCAAAAACAATGTGGACTTGCAGGGAATCGAACCCTGGACCACTCCCATGTTTCTCTAGGACTCTATCGACGCCACAAGATGCTAAGGGAGTATTATACCACTAAACCACAAGCCCTTTTGATATTGATGGAGATGCAGAGTGCAGAGTGGTATTAACACCTTTCAAAATCAGCACTCGACATCTGATATCAAGTCATATCTGCCAGATGACTCGTATGGAATGAACCCCATCAGGGGTTGGTATTTTAGTGCGAGAATTTTCTCCGCGCCCACCAAGCGCACGCAACCAAGCTCAACCATGATCAAATATTGCAGCAGTAAGAAACCGGTATTATTATCAGTGGCGAAGATATGATTTAATGTTCTCTAAAGCATTTCTACTTTTGCAAATCCATATAATCTATAACGCATGAATCTATGAACTAAAGAACATTGTTACGCGATGGAGATGTGGGTATATAAAATCAAACGCGCGACGAAGAAACTCGTATAATCAGCGCTGGCAACATGCAAACATCCGATGGTAAGCGGACCATGTTAGTTACATGATAACCTCCACGGGCCTTCTACCAATCCTTTCGACATCGAACATCAGTTCGTATCCAATTTCGAAGATGATGTACAAAGGAAAGCAGATGGTGTGCGCCACATCCGCTCGACTTGAGGCAGCTAGGCAGCGGCCTGCGAGGGTCTCCTGTACCTCTCGTCCTTCGGCGGTACTGGTGGCAATTCGGAGTGCATGTGATATGGCATAACCGAGTCCTTCCTCTCATATCTAGGTGCATATGTTGTGGATGGTAGGAAAGAGTCGGCAGAGTACGTCGTCGATGGCAGCGTGTCGAGAGTTTGTGGCGCTGCCATATATGTGGTCGAGGGCAGGGTATCCACGGACGGCGTAGACAAACCACTGTATGTGGTCGATGGTAGAACCCCAAAAGTGTTGTTTTGAAGTGTTTCGTTCTGACTCGAAACCCGTAAAGCGTTCGGTGTCGGCAAGGCATCGTAGTGCGTATCCAGCGAATTGTAAACATAGCTTTCGTCAATCGCGGCATCTATGTCCGCTAGCAGGTCTTCGTTCGATATTGGGGTCTTAGGACCGGGCGATCTCGGTTCAAATGCGAAGTTGAAAGAGATGGGGCGTACTTCAGGAATGTACGGTGGGCTTACAACATGACTAAAGTCAAGTCCAGGCTCTTCGTCAGACTCGTCATCCGACGGTTGCTCACCCACCGTCGTCTCATAGTACAGTGATACAACGCGATTGGATGCTGGATTTGAAGCAGCACCAGGGTAAAGCGAAATGGGACGGGTGAAGCTCGAAGATAAGCCACCATCGTAGGTCGTTGCTGGCAAAAGATAAAGGGTCTGCTCTGGGGCTGATGCTGCTTTGAGGTTCAACGCTGAAGAAGAGGAAGGGCGGTCCTGTGGTGTTGGTAGGCTTGAGACGGATGTAATTCGTTCGGTAGATGAGGAATACGAAAGGCCAGGAGTCAGGATCGGGTTGGCGCTGTGGCTTCGTGAATGCGATACGAAGCGAGGGGAAGCTTGAGCTTGGTAAGGCGGTGGTGCAGCCTGATAATCTGGTGGTGGGGCAATGAAGATATCACCATGGCCCATACGTTCCCGTGGCTCAACATTTCGCAATGCTTGCAACCGCTCGTTTGCGAAATTAGATTCCAAGATATGCGCTCTTTCGACCAGCTTCTCGACCAGGTATGAATGTGAGTCCTTGAATGTCTTTTTGACAAAACCTAGCAGCAGCTTCGAACATGTCATTTTGACCTCCTCGCGGATGTATAATCCCGCGCGTGGGACACTGACGCTGTGGTCTACATGCTCTCTAGGCTCTCCTGGCAATGACCCACCCACGCTCCATTTCCCTCGAATATCTAGACCGAGTGGCGCGTATACGTGCGTTTCTAGACAATCGGGGAAGTCATGGAAGACGGCATGATATGAAACCGATCCGGTTGCTAGACCCCCGGGGAGATAAGAGACCTTGTCTTGTACGTGTCAGCAAAGTTGTAGATCCTCAAGGCAAACTAAGTACCTTTAATTGTGTACCATGTCGCGTAGTACTCCGAGGTCGGTGCGTAGTTGGGAGGCTTGCACTTGTAGCGCTCGACCACAAGCGGGTTCAGATCTATCATCGCCAGATGGTCCTTGTACATATCGAGGACGCTCTTCCGAGTGATGCCCGCCGGTAGCGGGGTCATCGTTGTGAAGACAACAGTCTTTGGCATTGTGCTATGTGTTGAATCGAATCTGGTGTGGGTTATGTATTGCTTGTCAAGAACAAGAACCGCGAGACCCCATATACTGTGCAGCCAAAGATAAAGGGGGAAAGAGGAGATGTTTGTGCAACGCCGTGAGGGATCTTGAGTACTTGTTTCGCGGCTAAGGTCTGACCGCATGTGGTATCATATCGTATCATTAGGTGTACTGGGGCTACTCATGGCCAGACGCCCCTCACGGCCCCTGCGTATAGCTGGTTAGTCCAGGGAACGATTTTACCCCGCCAAGCAGGGTGCCAATCTTCACGAATGTTTCTTTCGTCGGTTCGCGGAAACTCCTGACAATGACAAGCTTCCTGCTGCGGGCGTGTTTGAAAGAAGTATTGCCCTAGCTCGATGCTCTATAGTAAGTCAAACAAGTGACATATATAGCTCCTACTGATCCAGCATCAAGACGACACAGTGACAGCGAGGCAATAGCTCGTACGAAGTCTGAAGTGTATGTGGTGTGGCCACTGTGGGAGCATTCATGTGTTCCAGAAGTGGAGGCTGGGCAGGGTTCAGACAGGAACGCCACAACTTCTGTTTCAGCAGGCACTAGTTTCAGCGCTAACCAAGATGAGTAATGATGATGAACGGCCTCAACGATGTGCTCTCTACGAGCTATTGATGATTTCGCAGACTTTAACACCTTCTTATCATTCATCTGGAACCTGATATATATTTGTTATTCTCGAACCTCCATGTAACCAAGTGGAAATCTGATGACATGGCTGAACGGCACAGTCCGTGGCAGCAACCGTTTCAGCGACCTCCTGACTATTCCCGGTTTCACAAAGGCTTCACAAGGCAACTAACAGTACGAACTAACAGTACGATGGAGTAGCCATACATGCCTCAGGTTGATTGATGTGCCTGATTTCGGGCCCGTCGGTGTTCTCAAAAGTTCGGTATTTGGGGTCCTATGGCATATTGGTCCAAATTTGGCCAACATGCGCCATCGCAGTCCTTGTCTTCATCATCGAGATAAGGTGCGAATCCATCGTCTTTCGTGAAAAACTACACGAAAGAACCCATGCCTTGAGAACGAACGATTGAAAGATAAAGCCACGTTCGTGGGTTTCTTGCTTGTACTTAAGCATTGATTACAACCAAAATACACCGAAAAAGTATGCAACTAACAGCCCCTCGACCATTCCGGATGGCCAACGTTCTCAGGTCAGTCTGCTGTGTCTCGAGGTCGCGACCATTACGTCAATATCCCAAAGCTCTATCGAGGCCATACCTCACACGCCCTGATGCATGGCAACATCTGGCTTTTGCACCGCTGGTACCCTCCTCTTCTCCGCAGTGACAGCAAGGTATGTCCCGTATCCGAATCCGCCTGCGGTTACCGCCCAGCTCAAGCCTCCAAACGCCGCTCCTGCTCTCGCAACATCACACACTTGGCCAAAGCAGATTCTGCCATTCAGAAACACAGCCAAAGCCACGAAACCAGCGAACCAGAAAAGCATGGTGAGCGCATCAAGTGCAACGAGACCCCAGCGAATTCCAGCGGACGAGAGCATGTGGCTGAACTTGAGAGGTATGAGGAATATCGGGATGAGAGAAACGAGTGACCATGCGGACGCGAAGATGAGAAAAGAGACTTGAGCTGGAGAAGCCTGGCGCCAGTGCGATGTCCACCACGAGGAAACTATTGCAGTGTTAGCATCGTCATGGAACGTCGAGCAGAGGGACGAACCGTATGCCATGAGTCCGAGAACAATGATGGCAAGCACTGCTTGTGCACCACGGACAGGATACATTGGGTTGATTTTGGCCATTGTGATCTCCTATGTTGCTGTTTTGAAGATGTTATCGACGATCAACTTGATATTGGACTGTGATCACCTCAGGATCAACAGCGCAGATTTTCAGCGTTGAATCTTGGGAGATGAAAACGATTTTGGAAAGTAGAACGAGGGTCGCGAAGAAGGGGCAGACAAGGCATTGAAGGGCGCCTTAGCACGCTCTATATTTTCTTGCTCGTTCTAAATTTGCCCATTTCGACGCGACTCTCTACAATGCAATCTTCTGTAACTTGGGAGCCTAGGTGGGAACTCTATGTGGTGGACATGTAAGTGGCCAGCTACGTTCGATGTTTCTAACATGTTGGACTCGGCTGACGAGTGATGTACCACGGATGGCGTATTGCATGTTTCAGGTAGGGCTGAACCCCTGGTCACGCATGAAGCGTGTCAGGTCTGTCAGCACTGCAATGATCGAGTCACGATTGTGACGGATGACGAGCCGGATGGTGATCAAACGCGGAAGGGATCATGTTGCAAACATAAGGTGGGTGGATGTCCATGTCGATCGTCTGAAATTTCCATTGTTCTTTCGCATTTGCAGGAGCCACGAGAGCATCTGACGAAATTCAATCAAAAAGGAATAGTCATGCTGCTGATCGCAAGCTTGTGTCCGTCGAAGCCTATACCTTTGATCTCCACCAAGATATCACGTCCCGCGAACTGTTCTACGAGCGAAGCTGGAAGCGTATGCTCTGCTGCATACGCTCTTCCCAGAAACATGTCGTCAAGCTGAATCGCAAAATACGAAAAAGGTCCGGTAACAGAGCTGTATGGAATGTCCTGCACCGGCAATCTGTGAGAGGTGTGGCTCCAACAGAGTCTGACATGCTGCGCCTCTCCTTCCCCAAGAGTTGCACGCCGAACATTAAAGATGGTGTGGAACTCTTTTGACGGGGTATTCAGTGGTAACATTGGTTGGACCGAGTTTCCATTATTTAGCACTGGTTGGGATAGAGTAAAACAAGACGAACCTGGCTGAATGCAGATGTAGTCGACCTCTGTAAGGATCCTCTCAGTGCCAACATTAGTGGCCTTGGAGTAGAAGCCAAGTTCCTCCAGACGAGGATTCGCTATCGGGGTAAGAGCATTGCTCTTGACTTGGACATCGAGAAGATGGTCGACTCGAGACTGATCGGATTGTGCAATGATGTGCACCACACCTGAGATCTTCATGTAGAAATGGACACTTTGCGGTAGTTCTGAAAGGTCTCGATAGGAGATTCGTAGTCGCAGCGATCCATCTGCAGGCATGTCGACCTTGAACAGTGGCATTGGCCAGCCGTGATTCGTGAGCTCCGCAACGTTTTTGATAGACGGGGAAGGCAAGCTGCGAGTCTCAATTATCAACACCGATCGCCCTTTAACGTCTTGTATTCTGTGTCGCAATGGGCATGCTATGCCCAGCGACTCTGCTCTTAAGGGCAAGATTGATTGTGAGCCAAGTTGGGCATGTATCACATGGCCGCTGAATAGACTGTCCTTTTCCTGGTCACTGTGAGTGCAAAAAGCTCTGCTAAAGTCTGTGAAGAAGAACATTTCCGAGCCGGCATTGGATAGTTTTGCAAAGCTAGTCACGTGCATTGCTTGGTTCGGTCGATGTCGCTTTTCACAGTCTCCGCATGAGCAGGATGTAGCCCTGGGAAGATCTACTCCGTCCCATACAGTCTGCTCCACTGCTCTTCCGTGGCCAGGGAAATGCTCGAACGTCCATGCTGGTGCAAAGATGCCAGCCGAGAGGCCTAATTCAGCGAGCTTGGCTACGGCAACACCAGTATTAGTGCCACCGCCGCTATACTCAGGGTACGTGATGCGTGGTTGCGAGAGCTTTGTTGCATTCTGTGCCCAAACATCTATGCCGAAGTAAACATGCTGTGGTGGTACATTTCCTCGCAAGGCTTCATGTATTGAGTCAGCCGCGTTTTTTTCTTTCCAGCAGTAGTTGGTCAGGATACCGCCGCAAGATTTTGCGAACAACAGGTTTTGTGTGTTGAGCGCATTCTGATAAGAGACCTTGTTCGAGGTCGTTAAGGCGTCGTACCTATCATGGTCAACGCAGCTCTTCAAGAAGATATCCAGCCTAACCAGATGAGACTTCTCTCTGCTCCAAGATCTGACTTCAGCTGACGAAGGAAAGCTGCTAGGTTCTGGGGGTCCCAACTTGTTGTTGAAAACGACTTCTCGATGTTTACAAGCCATCCATCGAATCCATGGCATTTCGCAACTGAGGCAAGCTTCGTAGCCAGAGGAAAAGACAAGCCATCTTCGCCATGTCGAAACAGTTGCTCAGAGTCTGGACTTTGTGGTTCGATCAATATCGTGCCCAGAGCTTTCACTCCGTTGCGATGTAGTGTATTGGTCCAAGTTGGTGGCGGAACGCAAACGAGTTTGTGAGAGAAATACACGAATGTATCGATGTGTTGCAAGTATTCACATGCATACGTTTCCTCTGCCAGGCCTACGCTCGATGTCCCCTCATAACTATGGTAATTGCCTGCGTGATCATGGCAAAGGAGGATGTTTGTTTTTGCTAGTCCTTCTTTCGAATTAGTCGAACGCACTAACAACGGCGTATTGGCTCGCTGCAGAGGATCAGCATGTGTATCAGTCCAAGTCTCCAGCTGCTCCAGGGTGTCAAAGTAAGTGAAGCCCTTCAGCCGGTCGATGGTGCGTTGCTTTCGACGTTCTTCTGGTGTTGGTCCTGTATCTGGCAATGGAAAGAGATGTCGGTACCCGTCGCGTATAGGACGTAAAATGTCTTTCCAGCCGAGTATATACGCCATGTTACCGCAGAGTGCTGTTGCACGGTATCGTGATGCAGCGTTTCTTTCGTCAATAGCAGAGATCTGCCAGCGCCAATGAAAGTATCACGATGTGGCTTTTCGTCACATCCCGCTCTCCTCAGATCGATGAGGGACTATCGATGTCATCATAATTGAGAGGGCAATGGTGGCCTTTTTGGCATGGTGTTGCGGCAGTGACGTGTGATCTTCCGGCAAGGACTCGGGAACTGTTTATTTCTTGGCATGCAAGGATCAGCTTGCAGTTCCCCAGCGCCTTGCAGCTTCCAAACGTGTCATTTTATTCCACGTCGCGTAGAACGTCCAATCTTCACCAACACTCGAGTAGCTGCGCTTCTTCACAAGTAATACCCCAACCTAGGGCGCGTCGTCATGATGAACCTTTTCAGGGTGTTAGGTAGGTTCAAGTTTACCTACGGGGCTTGCGCATGCTAACAACGGCTGTGTAGGGGACTTGTCCCATCTACTATCCATTCTGATTCTCTTGCACAAGATGAAGACCTCAAGCGTATGTCCCGTAAGAATGGCAAGCAGATTGCGCAAAGTCTGACAAGCAACAACAGAGCGCGGCTGGTATCTCGTTCAAGTCGCAGTTTCTGTATTTGATCGTATACCTCAGTCGATACATTGACCTCCTGTGGACTTTCTACGACCCCAATGCGCTGTACAATACCGTCTTCAAGATCGTCTTCATCTCTACGTCCGCGTATACCGTATACTTGATGCTCAACGATTTCAAGCCCACCCACGATCCGAATCTCGATACCTTCAAAGTACAGTACTTGCTGGCGATCAGCACGGTGCTGGCGATTCTGTTTCCATACAAATATACCTTCACCGAGGTAAGTTCGAACATCGAGCTGGGATAAATGGGAACTAAGAGATGCATATAGATCCTCTGGGCTTTCTCCATCTGGCTTGAGTCGGTCGCTATCTTGCCACAGCTCTTCATGCTTCAAAGAACTGGGGAAGCGGAAACAATAACAACTCACTACCTGTTTGCGCTGGGCGCTTACCGAGCTCTGTATATCCCCAACTGGATTTACAGGTACTTCTTCGATGTCCCGCGTTTCTACGACCCGATTGCGGTCATTGCGGGCATCATCCAGACAGTTCTGTACTCAGATTTCTTTTACATCTACTACACTAAGTCAGTATCCCACTTACAAACGCCTAAATTGAGTGATCACCAATGCTAACGTACACTAGGGTTGTACAAGGCAAGAAATTCAACCTCCCTGTTTAAGCGCTCGCAAGAAATGGCCGTCGCTCAACGATTGAGCCGGGAGCCTACAAAAGGCGCGCGCAAGCTTTATGTACTTTATTCAACTACTGGCGTTATGGAAAGCGATATTGGCTCGAACTCTGAAAGATGATACGATCGTAGGCAGTCGTTGTACCCACTGCATGGATAGAGGAGTACGGACAGTCATGTGTAGGATATTCTACAAGCGTTAGGGCCATAATGTGGCCACATAGCACAACGTAGCATCGCAGTACCAATGGATTTGGAGGCTAAAACCGGGGTTCAGAAGCACATACTTTGCGCCAGCGTTGACGGACAATCGCGCGTCATCCCTGGAAGTCCGCAGTGGCTGACACGTGCCAGCCTCAACCGTTGATTGTGCTTGCTAGACAGGCCTGAGCCAACACCTGGGTAGAACACCACACCCGTCGCCTTCGCCACCCTTTCTCTATTTGAACCGTAGCACTTGTATTAATACCCGTTCACTCGCTGTTTCGCTTCTGCGCCCTGTGCGCACTCTCCTGGATCTCAGCGCCGCACTTGATCCCGCCAGAATCCGCACACGACACCAACTCCAACACCATGTTTTGCCTTCGCAGCTGGATACCTGTGCTGTTTTTCCTGTAAGCTGGCCTACGTCCCCAACTGCCTTGTTCTAATGCGCTCAGACTTCGCACGAATGCGTCACCAGTTTACCTGGTTCTCTTCATTTCCGCAACGTACTTCCTCAACCGGCCCTGCGTCTACTGCTCGCTGCTCCTCTTCATCCTTGTCGTCGCTCTATTCGACTTCCACACGCCGTGGTTTGACCCTCCGCTCACGGACACGCCAGGACTTGCGCTAAATGAGACAACACCGCTGCTCGAGACAGCCAGTGTCTTTGCACAGGCCGCTACGGATACCGCACATCATTTGGTCAAGGGTGCAGTCGATGGTGTAAGAGGCAAAGCTAGTACAGGTGCGATGAATGAGTGGGTGAAGGGACTACTAGGCAGGAAGGAATGGAGGATACAATGTCTGGATGTCTTGATTCGCATCTAGCAAACCATAGCGGAGTCAAGGCATGATGGGCGGGGTCAGCAAATGTGAGAGGCTCCCGCCGTTCCCAGGAAAGAGTTCTTGCTGAGGGTGCTCGGTAATTGCATGACCGGCGTTTGGCTTCAATGCATTTGCACGGCGTTTTGCACCTTTCATGGACCCCAAACGATATTCACACCTGTTCCTTTGCACACATACGGGGCTTCACGAAGTTAACGGAGCAGACTCGGAATCAAGGCCATGTCTGTTCGTGATCACGGAGGTGAGTGAGCTTACATCAAGTTCCCGAAACACCAGTACTATCTTGCTCTGCTCCGAAATGTCCGGCAGTCGGATTGGTAATAGAATGAAAATTCTCAACGTCTACAAATCATGATTTTCCATTACTCGTGTTCTCATTTCTTAAGTACTTGATAGCAGAGCCCCGCGCTAAGAGGGGTCGCGAGATCAAGGTCCCTGCGTCGCGTATTCGCATGCTGGCAGTACGGAGTATTCTGAGCCATGTAGACCAGCAATTAAGATCAAATATTCCTTGGTGTAAATAAAGCCCAGTTCAGCTCTTGAGATGATCTCCAACATCGTAGTTGTTGAGGTGTTGCGTGGATGTTGACGTTTTGTGAACAGAGCGGCTCCAGCGACGCGCTCGGCACCTTCCCGAGCGGAATCACCTCACGCCCACCATTCACCCCGTCCGCCCCTTCCCTCTTTCAAAACTGGCGTCCCTTATTCACTATTCGAGACTTGGCTCTCGCCCGCAGCTTTGGACTAAGCTTTTGCCTAGACCAATTCCTACCTCTTACCGCTCTGCAGCCGCTGCTAAGCGTTCCTTGTATTCTGCTACAAGAGCCACAGAGCTTCACAGTGCCCCACGTGTGCAACTACGACTGAGACCGAGGGTTACAGCCACTCGACCAACTGCCTTGAGCGCCCAGAGTAGATATTGTCAGACCGACGTTACTAGCAGCTTCGCAGACATGGCGTCAGACCGAGACATCCTCCCTTCGTGGTAGGTTGCAGACTGCTCTCTACATGCAACAAAACTAACAAGAGTTTGAAGGGCCAAACCATCCCACTACGCTATCTCTCTCTACGACATCGAGTTCGGTGGCAAGTTCAGCTTCAAGGGCACTGTCAGCATCAACACCAATATCACAAAGAATGGTGGCTTCTCTGAGCTCGTGCTCAATGCTCATCAGCTCAAGGTCCACAGCGCTGAGCTGAAGGCAGGCGATGCTACCAAGTCGGCCAAGGACATCACGTACGATGAGAAGCGCCAGCGCGTCACACTTGACTTTGGAGAGAAAATCGACTACTCGGGTGAGGTAACTGTGAATGTCAAGTTCGAAGGAACTATCAACAACGTATGTCGTCAGCATGTGGCCTAGAAAAACCGAAGACATCACTGACCAGTTCTCTAGGTCATGGCTGGCTTCTATCGCTCGAAGTACACCCCGAAGGGTGAAGTCCCCGCTTCCGTCGCGAAAGACGACGAGTTCCATTACATGTACAGCACCCAGTTCGAGGCGTGTGATGCCCGCCGAGCCTTCCCCTGCTTTGATGAGCCGAACCTCAAGGCCACTTTCGACGTCGAGATTGAGCTTCCCAAGGATCAGGTTGCCCTCAGCAACATGCCTGAGAAGGAGACAAAAGAGAGCAAGCGCGAGGGTTTCCACACAGTGGTCTTCGAGACTACACCCGTCATGTCGACATACCTTTTGGCATGGGCCATTGGCGACTTTGAGTATGTTGAGGCTTTCACCGAGCGCAAGTATAACGGCAAGAGCCTCCCTGTGAGGGTTTACACTACTCGAGGACTGAAGAAGCAGGGAGAGTTCGCTCTGGACAATTGTCACAAGATCGTGGACTACTTCTCAGAGGTGTTCCAGGTCGACTACCCGCTTCCTAAGGTCGATCTTCTTGCCGTCCACGAATTCGTAAGTCTGGACAGCCAGTGTGTGCAACTACCGCTGCCAATACACAAACCTGCTCTATGTTGTGTGATCTGTTAACTGACATGGCCTTCTAGTCACATGGTGCTATGGAGAACTGGGGCCTCATAACCTATCGGTCAGTGCCAGGGTTGCTACAATCAAGTACATGAATGCTAATGACGCCTCTAGTACGACCGCTGTGCTGTTCGATCCCGAAACATCTGCGGACAGTTACCGTAATAGAGTCGCATACGTTGTTGCTCACGAGCTTGCTCATCAGTGGTTTGGCAACCTCGTCACAATGGACTGGTGGAATGAGCTTTGGCTCAATGAAGGTTTTGCCACTTGGGTCGGATGGTTCGCTATCGATCACCTGTATCCAGGTAAGATATATTCAAGCAGGGTCGAAAGAAAACTAACAAAAGGCAGACTGGAACGTATGGGGACAATTTGTTGTACGTTCAAGAGCACGAGGTGATTTTCCTCCACGATTGCTGACATTGCACTCAGACTGATTCCGTGCAACAAGCCTTCGCACTTGATGCTCTACGCACCTCCCACCCTATTGAAGTGCCTGTTTACGATGGTCTCGAGGTAGATCAGATCTTTGATCACATCAGTTACCTGAAGGGCAGCTCGGTCATCCGAATGCTGAGCGCCCATCTCGGTGAGAAGGTGTTTCTACAAGGTGTTGCTGATTACCTCAAAGCCCACCAATACTCGAACGCTACCACTAATGATCTCTGGGCTGCGCTTAGCAAGGCTTCAGGTCAGGACGTCAGCAGCTTCATGGATTTCTGGGTTCGCAAGATCGGTTTCCCTGTTGTTACTGTCGCTGAGGAGTCTGGCCAAATTGGCATTCGCCAACAGCGTTTCCTTCTCGCTGGTGATGTCAAACCTGAGGAGGATTCGACAGTCTGGTGGATTCCTTTGGGCCTGCACACGGGTTCCTCGCCTGCTACTGCATCTGTCCATGAGACAGGCGCTCTGACTCAGAAGGAAGAGACCATCCGCAACGTCGAAGGTGACTTCTATCAACTCAACAAGAATCTCACTGGATTCTACAGAACGAACTATCCACCAGAGCGCCTTGTCAAGCTCGGTGAAGCCCGTCACGAACTCTCAGTACAGGACAAAATCGGAATCATTGGAGATGCTTACGCCAACTCGATCGCTGGATTTGGGTCTACCGCTGGTCTACTCGCGCTTGTAGAGAGCTTCCAGGATGAATCGGATTATCTTGTTTGGTCGCAGATCCTCACCAACGTTGGCAATGTCCGCAGTGTACTCTCCGGCAGCGAGGATGTGAGCGAAGCTTTGAGGAAGTATCACCTCAAGCTCATCACGCCCGCAGTCGAGAAGGTCGGATGGGACTTCAAGGATGGCGAGGGTTTCCTCACTGGCCAGCTCCGCGCAGCGCTCATATTGTCGGCGGGCCTAGTCGGCCATAAGGCGACAGTTGAGGAAGCTTCGAAGCGCTTCGAAGCTTACACCTCTGGAACGGATAAATCCGCCATCCACCCCTCTCTCCGCCGTGCTGTGTTCGGCATTGCCATCAAAAATGGTGGCGAAGCAGCATACAAAGCCGTCCAGAACGAGTACCTCTCAACGTCGTCTATCGACGGAAAGGAAATCTGTCTAGTTTCGATGGGTCGTGTTCAGACACCTGAGCTTGCGCAAGATTTCTTGAAGTTCATCTTCTCAGACAAGGTTGCCACACAGGACAAGCACTCTGGTACCATTGCATTGGCGAACAACTCCAAGGTCCGCCCCGAAGTGTGGAAATACATTCGGGACAACTGGGGCCAGACCGTTCACCCTGCTCTATCTGGCAATCTAGTGGTCCTAGAGCGCTTCTTACGTTTTGGTTTGAACAAATTCGCTGACGAGAAGGTCGCGAATGAGATTGCTGCTTTCTTCAAGGACAAAGATACTCGTGGTTATGACAAGGGCCTCGAGGTTATCGATGACACCATTCGAAGCTACGCGAAGTATGCTAAGAGGGATGAGGCTAAGATCAGGGAGTGGTTGAAGGCCAACAGTTACTTGTCGTGACTTGGACCGAGACTGTAAAAGTTGAAGATCTTTCGGAATGAATGAGGCCGTAATGTAACTATGCGTGTTGTTACCTATTCAACATAGTTTAAAATTGGGAATATGCCTGGTACGAGTCAGAGACCCCTGGAATTAGTCATTGGTGGCGATCTGTTACTTAAACGCAGCAGCATGCTGTACCATCTTGATGGGGAGCCGACCAAGTTGCAACAAGAACTTCGCCATTTGATCAAGCCTCTCAAGCACTAAGGCCATCACGACACCACAACCAAGGGATTGGTTTGCTACGACCCGCATTTAATGCAGGACTACCTTCCATGCTTGGCGTAGTACGAGGTTGGAAAGTGGAGCTCTTACCATGTCTGAACAAGCTGCCGCTGCGGTTGCTTGCGAAATCGCAACCCTGCGATGTCGACATCAACAAAAAGATGGACTCTTTTGTTAGTTGCAAGCACTAGATTTTGCATCCTTCATCTTGGCGATGCAAGAATGTAACAATCGAGTGCAACCGTGCGGCGAGCAAGAGATGGTCTTATAGAAGGCTGTGCCTGCCACATTTTTGCGTTTGCCTCTCACATCTAGCAGTTGATTATTGACGTTTGCTAAGGTCGCAATGGCGACCCAAGATTCTGGCAAGGCGCCTTCAGTCGAGGACTTCTCCCTTCCTGTATCGAATGCGCCGTCCATCGACAACTCAAAGCGAAGATGGTACCGATCGACGCTTTTCAACGCATTCGTTATTGGTGGCGTAGGCTTCCTGGCCCCCGGTCTGTGGAATGCCATGAACGATCTTGGAGCCGGAGGTGCACTTGATCCTTACTTGGTCAACGCTGCGAATGCTCTTGTGTTCGGCATCATGGGTTTCTTCTGCTTGTTTGGTGGTCCCATCGCCAACCGCATCGGCTTTTCTAATACACTGTTCCTCGGTGCGGTTGGCTACCCCATCTACTCTGCGGGTCTGTATACCAATGTACGTCTCTTCTGCATAGCCAATCTCTCTGAGCACTCAAGCTCGCTTCCTCAGAACGCTGACCTTGTTAGAACCGATACGGGAATGTATGGCTTGTCCTTGTTGGCGCGGTCTGCTGTGGTGTCAGCGCTGGTCTCTTCTGGGTTTCTGAAGGTGCAGTAGCCCTCGGCTACCCCGAGCCAGGCAAGAGAGGGAAATACATGAACATCTGGCTCTGGTTCCGGACGGGTGGTCCCCTGGTCGGTGGCGCTATTGTGCTCGCTCTCAACAACAACGCGGCTGCAAAGAAGAAGGGCAAGGTTGGCTACCAAATATACCTGATATTCATCGCCCTCCAGTGCGTCGCTTGCCCTCTCGCCCTAGCACTTTCCCCGCCTGAGAAAGTCCAGCGCTCCGACGGCTCCAAGGTGGTTATCTCGAAAGAAAAATCATTCAAAGCCGAGTTTCAGGCGCTTTGGCGCGTCTCCAAGCGCAAAGACGTCCTGCTCCTGCTTCCAATATTCTACGCGGCCTATTTCAATCAGTACAGCTCGAATTTCAAGGCTTACTACTTCGGCGTGCGCGCTCGCGCTTTGATGGGCTTCGTGTCCAACTTCGGCACTCTCCTTTCGTCGCAGCTCATCTCCCAATTCCTCGACTACAAAGGCCTCACTGTTAAGAAGCGAATCACGTATGGCTTCTTCTACGTTATCCTTCTACACATCGTCGCGTGGGTGTACGGTTGGGTCATCCAGGAGAAGTACACCAGAAGCAGCCCAGTCTTTGATTGGGAAGATGGCGGCTTTGTCGAAGCATTCTTTGTGATTATCCTTTGGGACTTTGCCAGACAGGCACTGCAGAACTGGCTGTACTATCTGCTTGCTACCAAGACGGATAACATCTCTGAATTGAGTCGATTTGCAGGTGTACTGAGAGGCCAGGAGAGTTTTGGTCAGGCTGTTTCTTTTGGACTGAACACAAAGAAGTGGAAAGGAGGAAGAGTACCACTAGGTGTGACTACGGCCATGTTGGTCTTGTCTGTGTACCCAACGTGGCTTGTGGTGAGGGACCATGTGCCTGTGGAAGCCGCAGATGCCACGTCAAAGGATCTAGCTCCGGTTGATGATCTTGCGCTCCAGCAAGCGATCACATTGGAGGAGAAGAAGAAGTTTGCTGAGGGCGAGTCGGCTCTTGGAAGGAATGTGTAACGTCATCACTTATATGTAATCCACACTCGTCAGTAGCTGAACAAGAGCTGGGCATACTGCATGATCAGACACCAAGAGATAATGCACAGTTTGACCTCGCACACCACACACTCGTTTAGCAGATCAAGATGACATCCCAATGCTGTGATATTTCATGCTTGACCGACTGTCTCGGCTTAGCTTTACCCCGCAACGTCCAGATCCTAGCTCTGTCGGCACCACTCTCCGCTTATCACTCATTAGCTAATGTGGAGATAAACAATCGCGAGCTCATGGAACTGTAGATCCACAGCGGAATACCAGCGCAGTTTATCTACGGCGACCTATACAAGTTCGTCTAAAACCGGATTAATCACAAACAACTTTGGGTATACTCGACAAAAGAGTTAGTCTCGGCATCTTCTTCAGGATGCCGATCCTTTGAGCATGCCGATTTTCTACAAGGCACCCCTTGACGTGAATTAAGCGGAGTCTTTCCGTTGTACATTGTGCTCCAGCTCCTCATTGATAGTATTAAGACCGATCGAGGGCTCGGTCGTGCCGAATGGTATAAAGCCTTCAGCATGCCTTCGTCGGCATCCTACGAAGGGCATCATCGTCCTCATAGTATCCAGTAAACGACCACATTTCTCAGCTTGTCTTATTGATACCCAGTTACCATGTCAGCCACAGTCAAAGTAGCTGTCACGCAACACGAGCCTGTGTGGTTCGACCTCCAGGCGACAGTGGACAAGACATGTCGCTTGATCGAGGAGGCAGCGAGCAATGGCGCGCAACTTATTGCATTTCCTGAAGTCTGGATTACAGGCTATCCAGCATGGATCTGGTGAGATAGCTCCTGACATGTCTTCAAACATGACATTCTTGTATTGAACTACGGAGGAAGTCTGCACATGTTTTACTAACCATCGTTCAGGGCCCGCCCTTTAGACCCCCCACTGGCAACCAAATACATCAAGAACTCATTGTCCTACAACTCTAAAGAGATGGACCAGATCTGTGCCGCCGCTCGCAAGGCCAACATCACCGTCGTACTTGGTTTCTCGGAAAACGACCACGACTCTCTCTACATTTCGCAATGCACCATCGCCTCGTCCGGCACCATCGTCATGAAGCGTCGCAAGTTCAAGCCTACGCACATGGAGCGCACTGTGTACGGGGACGCTGGCGGCTCCAGCCTCAACAACGTGAGCCAGATCGATGGTGTTGGCCGCGTCGGCGCCCTAAGCTGTTGGGAACATATCCAACCGCTGCTCAAGTACCACACGATTAGTCTGAGAGAGCAGATCCACGTCGCCGCTTGGCCGCCGCTGCATCCGCACACGGATGATAACCAAGGATTGTTTAGTATGACAGCCGACGGTGAGTGCGATGTTTCTCAATGTCAAGCGAAGAAGGGTACTGATAGTTTGCACAGGCTGTGCGTGTCTCTCGCAGACGTATGCGATGGAATCAAGCACATTTGTATTACACACCACTTCAGTTATGACGAACACGGGTGTGGACGCCCATAAATCCGAAGGAACCTTATTTGGTGCCAGCGGTGGTGGACACTCCGCTGTGTATGCTCCTGATGGGAGACGACTGACGAAACCAATCCCTGCGGACAAGGAAGGGTTTGTGTACGCTGATTTGCCGATGGATATGCTGGTCGGTCTCAGACACTTTGCCGATCCTGTAGGACATTACAGCAGGCCAGAGTTGCTGTGGCTCGGAGTTGACAGCAGGGAAAAGCAGCATGTTAGGAGAGAAACGGATCTGGGTGGAGGCCACAGGCTCGCAACGTTAGATCGTGGTAGCGCTATCCCTTTGGAAAACGCAGGGAGTGAGAAGCTGAAGGGGAACGCCACGCCTCAGGGTGCCTACTGAGGGTTGCAGAGAAGCTTTGTCGAAGCCCGTTTGCCTGTCCGCTGCCAGGGTGTACCGACTGAGTTACATGGGTAAGCTTTTAGTATGCTTATGCCGAGACACTGGTCTACAATGAGTGTTCCGCATATCAAATCCAGAATCAATGCTCTCAAAGGATGCTCATGCTGAATTATCAATTCTAAGATCGCCTCGTAGCGGAGACAGCGACGGACTCGGAGCTGATCCTTGGCGCTTTTCCTGATTCGGCCGTAGCGACATGGAGCTAATCAATCCAATTGACAGCACGTCAACCATTGCCTTCTCACTGCAGACATTGCAGCTCCTTTTCCCCATCAAAAGTTTGCCTGAAGCCATCTTGCGCATCAGAGCACGTTGTTCGCCTTTTCTTTGCGTTTTTTGAGAGGCTCGGGCCATCCCACACGCGAACTTTGGGCAGAGTAAAGTGAGTGCAACTTCGAGGTCTTCGGCGCGTCATTGCCTCCGTGACGCTTTTATTTCACTTTGCTAACGCGCAAACAGATCGCCCAAGTCGCCTTCACCATGGCCGATCTGCAGGAGCTTCTCCAGCGGCTAAACGGCGGCGGCGCTTCTGGTGGCAATCACCAGCAGCTTCCCTCCAGCCAACAACAGCACCCTCATTACCACCAACCCTCCGTCTCTTCGCCCATCTTCTCGCCCGCACCGAGCGGCCCAGCTCCACACCATTCTTCGCACGTCCTGTCGCCCAATATGTCGTCTGCAAACACGCCCACGCCCGAACACGGCGCCGGGTCCGTGTCGCAGCAGACGCCACAACAGCAATCGGCTAGCCTGCTGAGCCTGCTGCGCTTCAACCCGGGTCTTGGTCAACGCAGTGTCTCGCAGCAGCCCCAGCAGCAGCAGCAGCCACCCGTTGCCCCGGCCCACGGTCGCACTGTCTCGGCCTCCGACTTTGTCGCCGGCTTTATGGGCAACCGGCCGGGTTCGCAGGGCTCCGTCCCCGCAGCGCCATCTGCCGTGCAGTCGCCTCCCCCAGCTGCAGCATCTGAGAATCCTCAGGACCTGCTCTTGCGTCTGCTGAACCACCCCAAGCCTTCACAGTCGCCCGCCCGCTCATCGCACGCGTCTGCTGCCGCCTTTTCACCTCCAGTTCTCTCCTACATGCCTGAGACGGCTGTGGATGACCTGGCACAAGACCTGGCTGCTGCAGCTTTGGAGAAGTCCGCGGCTGACCCTTTTGCAAGTGCTACGGCTTCGCCTTTGAATGTCTTTGGCAACGATGGCATAGGCAATGCACCTCGTTCTCAAAATGAGACCGCGTCGCTGGCACCAAAGTTCACCTACGTCAATCCTTTTGATCAACTCGCTGCCGCTAGCCCTCGAAACCGCACGCCAGTCGCCGAGACTTCCCGGGCGGCTGTGCCGAAGATGGAGATTTTGAAGCCCAAGCACATTACTGATGCTGCCATTGCCGCTGAAGAAGCCCCCGCCCATTCGCACGAAACTGTGGCTGAGGCTGTGAGCGACTTGGGCGAGCAGGTCAACCAGCAGATTGAGGACGCTCTTGCTGAAGCTGAGGGCAAGTCTACTGCTCAGATCAAACATGAGCTTAATAACGTCACAGCAGACGAGGTCAAGGAGATTGAAGAGACCGTCGTCGACATTGCTGCTCAGATTACCAAGGAGCTTGAGAAAGAGAGCATCAAGAAAGAGTTTGAGCAATCCGTGCCCAAGCCCCTTGCTACTGCTTTGCGACAAGTGGCAGCTGAGGTTGCCGATGCCGATGTGGTTGAGAATTGGGAGACCGCTGAGGCTGAAGAGAGTCTTGCAAAGGGTGAGGACCAGACGGTAATAGTCTACAGGTTCCCCATGCGTGCGTTTGCCTCCATTACGGTCCAGGACATGCCTCCTCGACGTCTTTTCTTTCAACCCGAACTTTTCATGGATATCGCTAGGATCAAGAAGGACTTCGATCAGATCGACCGTTCGCTGGTCTCTGCGAGCAAAAACTTCATCGTTTACACCCTTACTAAGAAGGGCGGCTTCCGCATCATCCGCCAGGAGAACGGTAGTTACCGCCAGGTTTTCGAGAACCATCAGGAACGCATCTTCAACATTGCTGTTTGCAGTGCCGGTGAAGACACCCAGCAGTCTCTCGAGAGCATCCTCGGTATTGGCGTCAATGGCACTGTCTTCTGGACATCCATTGATCCTAGCCGCGAGGACCAGTTCGGCGAGAACCTCGATTCCCAGGGACTCCTGCTCCCCCCGTCGCCCTCGCAGGATGACAACACGTCTGGTGGCCAGCTGAAGACTCGCGCCAAGCCGTCATCGCGACACCCCGAATTCTTCGCAGTCGGCCGCGGCAAGTCTATCCACATAGTCTTTCCTCGCGTCGCCGCAAGCTACGTCCGCCAGAAGTCTCGCATCTGCCACACTGAGAAGTACCTCAAGGAACGCTCGCTGAAGATCCTGACTGGCAAGGCTGGCAAGGACTTCACCTTCAGTGAGGACGATACTGTCATCGTTTCCCTCGACAAGGCTGGGCGCATGCGCTTTTGGGATATTCGCACGCTTACTGACCCGGAACTCGGTATTCCGGGCAATGCGCCTAGGAACGTCGAGGTATCCGAGACTTTGCTCGAGTTCCACACCACGACACCGAATGCCAAGTCATGGCCCACCTCGGTCTTCTTCTTCGACAAGGACAAGCCATATACTAAGGGTATCGCGCTTCGTTATGTCATGGTCGGGATGAAGCAGAACCACTCGTTCCAGCTATGGGACCTGGGACTCGGCAAGGCTGTGCAAGAAATCAACCTCCCACACGGCAACGAATCCGACGCTATTTGCAGCGTCTCGTTCCACCCGAAGACTGGCATCATGGCTGTTGCCCACCCCACCCGCAACTCCATCTTCTTCGTGCATGTATCCTGTCCAAGGTACAACCTGCCCCTTTTGAGCCAGGCCGAGTACATCTCCCGTCTTGCAAACAAGGGCACATTGCCTCCCGTCAACGCGACCGCTATCATGACGAGCATCACTGAGTATTCGTTTGCTTCCAAGGGTCAGATCAGGAGTCTCCACATGCTCAACGAGCCTGCTGGACCTGTCGACGCTGACGAACCGGATAACGCTGCTCTGTTTGAGTTGTACGCAATGCACTCTAAGGGTGTATGTTGTCTGCGTATCCGCCGTAGTGATCTGGGCTGGAAGAAGGAGATTGGCGAGCCTCTCAACCCGAAGGAAGCCGAAGAGGAGGGCGTCATCTCCATCTCTCTGCTCAAGCCACCTGCGCCTGCGCCTGCTACTGTCACCGGTGACGAATCATCAACCGCTGGCGACGCCCCCAACGCTCCTCGATCTGTATCTGATCGCTCTGCCCGCGAGAGCGTGAAGAAGGAGGGCAGCAATGTTACTAGGCAGACTATGACTACGGAGGCTGCGATGCGTGCCGCTACTCCTGCCAAAATTGAGAGTAAACAAGATGCCGCTCGTGCTGCCACCCTCAACGGCGGCGCTGCCGAGAAGACAGAGAAGAAGAAAAAGAAGCGCTCCGCTGCAGAGACTGCCTCTCAGGCTTCGACCTCAACCCGCGCGCCTCCCTCGTCTTACGCGCAGATCGCCCAAGCACCAGCCCAGAGCAAGTCCCCCGCATCTGAACAGACTGTAGCACCTACACCAGCTGCCGCCGCGCCCACTCCTGTGGCTGAGCCATCTTCCGCGAAGGCTGCTGATACCGAGGTTCCTGGTTGGGCCAAGCAACTCATGGGCAAGTACATGCAGCAGTCGGCAGCAGCGCCTGCGCCCACCGCAGCCCCTGTTGAGTTTGATGAGAAGAAGCTCGAACAGGTCGTCTCGTCTGAAATCTCCAAGGGCTTTTCTCGCGAGCTGGACGTCATGTACAAGCGATTCGACGAAGACAAACGTGTCCTGAACGCCGCCAACGGGGCCAAGCAGGAGGCGATTCTTCGTCTTGTGTCCAGTACCTTGACTGAGAACGTCGAGGGCGTAATCCGCGAGATGGTCGATGAGAATATGCGTAACGTCCTGCTCCCGGAGATGCTCGCAAAGACGTCTTCGACACTTGAGCAAAGCATTGGCAACAACCTCAAGACTGCTCTCGGACCTCAGCTGTCTAAGGAAATTCCTGATGCCGTTTCTCGGGCCCTCAAGTCTCCTCAAATCTTCCAGTCGCTGTCTGATCAGGTTGCCAAGAAGGTTACCAGCGGCTTTGAGCCCATGGTGGTCGCGTCTGTTGGATCCGTTGTCACTCCGGCCATCGCTAAGCTGACCACTACTTTCGAACAGCAGATCGGCGAGCAGCTTCGCCAATCTCAACTTCAGCGACTAGAAGACGCAAAGAAGATCACGCAACTCACTGAAACCGTGCACACATGCCTCGAGACAATGCAATCGATGTTTGCGACTCAGGCTGAGCTCCAGGCTCAGATCGTCAAGCTACAGCAATCGATTGCGCAGCCAGCCCCAGTCCCGCAGGCACCTGTGTCCAGGCAGGAAGCTGCGCCCGCTGTAAAGCAGAAGACACCGGAGGAACTGGAAATCGAGTCGATTACCAATCTTCTGACTCAAGGCAACTACGAACAGGGTACTATGCAGTGGCTGCAGTCACCCCATACTGAAGAGCTGTTCGATGCCATCTTCGTTCGCTGCAACCCCGGCTACCTGCGACAAGTTAGTCCCTTGCTCGTGTTGTCGACCGGTGCAGTCGTTTCTGAGCCACTGGAGCACAACCTGGAGCAGCGGTTGGCCTGGCTCGATGCTGTTCTGCAGAGCGTCAATCCTCATGTAAGCAACTTCTACCTGACGTGTTTACGGATTCATACTGACTGCCCCAGGACAACGAGATCAGGGATATTGTCCCCAAGATTATGGATGTCATGATCCAGCGTCTGACGGCCAAGTACATCGAGCTCAACGAGACTACGCCGGGCAACCCTCTTCTTCGTCGCATCTCAGCTCTTGTCAGTCGCTGCAACGACATGACGCGTGCTTCTCGGGGTTGAGAGACGACGACGGACATGGACTAGCTTTGCTCGGGTCTGATCTTGTGCTGAAATGCCGGGATTTCCGATTTGCGTCTTGCTTGTTCGCCGTCCAGACAGTCGATTAAGCTTGCACTTTCGTGCACTTTGAAATTTTGCGAAGGGCGATTGGAGCGGGTATTTCGTGAAATACGCTAGCTCAGGGTGGAGGAGCGCATGCATGTACAGGTAGATGGTATGCAGCATTCATCTCGGGCATTTGCATGGTTGGGAAGCTGGCGTCTGAGGGATTCATGGTGCTGGAACGCCCATTTTCTCGAACGGCGTTGACAATCAACTTGTGGTTATGGGAGGGATGCGGATAGCTTCACGACGGCATCTGGACAGCGGCTTTGGCTGTGTTCAGCGCAAAAGTTCTGGCATGTGCATAGCATACTGAGCGACATAGGACCATAATGACTTGATTTACTGTTTTCACAATGTCCTGTCTACAGCTTTATACAGCTTCGTCGCGGCCCAGCTAGACTGCGACCAACGGTGTGGGGCGTGCGGAAGGTGGGGCGAGACGCGTCGAGGTCGCGTCGCGTCTGACCGCTTTGCGAGGAGCATCGTGACAAAACGCACAACAAACACGACCAACTGCAGCCATGGCCGACACGACAGAAGATGTAGAGATGGACATGCCGGAAATGGAGCTAGAGACGCCAGCCAACGGCGTCTTCATTGCGCCGTCGATTTACAAGAGCGACGTGCTCGCGGGCAATTCATACTCGCACTTTTCGCCCATACCGCAGCAGATCGCAGACGATATGTCGACCGAGTGCGTGCTGGGCGTTGACGAGGCCGGGCGAGGTCCCGTGTTAGGTATGCAAACACAGTTCATCGTCACAACACGCATCGAGACTCACCCTCGGCAGGCCCCATGGTATATGCGCTCTTCTACCTTCCACTGCCGCTCCACCACTCGCTCCTCGCCGAGACGCACCACTTCGACGACTCCAAGGTCCTCACGGCGCAAGTCCGCTCCAATCTCATGCGCACCCTCTGCACACCCGGCACAGACCTTCACGCCGCCGGCGGCTGGGCGACGCGCTCGCTGTCGGCGCGCGACATCTCCGCCCACATGCTCTCGCCAAACCAGTACAACCTCAACGCACAGGCCATGGACGCGACTATCGACCTCATCAAAGGCGTGCTGGCGCGCGGCGTGAACGTCAAGGAGATCTACATCGACACCATCGGCAAGCCTGAAGTCTACCAGAGGAAGCTCGAGCGCATCTGGCCCACCATCTCCATCACCGTCGCAACCAAGGCAGACAGCCTGTACCCCTCCGTTAGTGCTGCCTCCGTCTGCGCCAAGGTCACAAGAGACGCCGCCCTCGACGTGTGCTACGAGCCGTACTGCACCCCTGCCGAGGCCGCTGCCCACGGCCAAAGCGGGAGCGAGGTCAAGGTCGCATGGGGCTCGGGCTATCCGGGCGACATGCGAACAAGCGCGTGGCTAAAGGCCAACATGGACCCTGTGTTTGGCTGGGGGAACGAGTGTCGATTCAGCTGGGGCACCGTGAAGGAGCTGCTTGACGGGAGGAAAGCAGAGCTCAGCATCGACTGGCCTGTCGAAGACGACGGAGACGACATGCGCATGACCGACTTTTTCACTAGCGGAGACAGGAAGGGCGATGAGCTGGTGGACTGGTTCGGCCAGAGAGTCACGGTCGAGATGGAGGCATTCTGAGTGCCTGGCTCTCGCCAAAGCACCGGCGCAATGAAATTAAGCCTTGGACATACGAGAAGCGGCCAGGCACCGCCGACGTCTTGTCGATCTCGGTGTTCGAGAAGGCATGATGGGGCCTCGGGTTTCGGGCCTGGTCGACTCGCGTAGCCAAACGTTAGGTTCCCGAGCATCTTCCAACTCCGATGAGCCACCCCCAACCACGCAGAAGGAATCTGAAATGTCCGGATATTGCCCTACGTGGCAATCTGCGTACCTGCAGCAGACATGCAAGGCTGTCCCGAAAGCGCCGGTCTTGCAGATCGGTGGGGCAGCATCGGGGTTGAACTTGACAGACGGAGGAGGGGATAAGTAGGTCGAGTACTGTACTGCGAGGCTGTTTGCTATTCTGCATCTCGCACACATTCATTCGATTGTACTTGCAGCCATTAACGCTCTCTATCCACGTCACTACTGCATTACGTTACTGGAGCCACGTCACAGCCAATCGAACAACAGAGCTGCATTACACCACGCCATCTAAGCGCTGTGTATCTTCTATTTTTCTACTGTATTATACTTCATCACTATACTGGGTTGCACTCATCCTCACATCCTCCAATCCACAATGCCGTCCTTCTTCACCTCCGCCCCCAAAAAACCCGCCCCCGTCTTCGCTGGCCTCGATGACCCATTCAACTTCCCCACCTCCAAGATGCGCTACACGGCCCGCTCTTCACGCACAGCAAGCCCGGACTCGGGATACGGCAGCATCGACGACGCAGACTCGCTGAGCCCAAAGTCCCGCGTGCCCGCGCCGCACAAACGCAGCCTCCGCAAAGACAGCAACGGCCACTGGCGAATGCTCAGCTACGAGCATCAGAGCATCGGCAACGACCGCGCCGCTGAGGTGCAGCCCATCCTGCCCGACAACGAGCACGTCTGGCGCCCGGACCCGCGGCGCACGTTCGCGCTGATCTGCGACGAGGAGAAGGAGATGGAGAAGCCGAAAGAGACGCAGCCAGCCTGGGCACCCGACGCCGAGAAGTGGTCCGCGAAGCGCGTGTACGGGCGGGCGCTCCAGCGCAAAGAGCGCAGCGAAGGCATCAGCGACCTGCAGCGCTCCATGGCGCCCGTCCTGCGCCGCGCGCCTCCATCCCCCTCCTCCGCCGCCGCCGCGCCGCCCCCCGCCCCCCGCAAGCACAGCACCCTCCTGCACCCGTCGCCGCCCACGCCCCCGCCCAAGTCCCCCCGCGGCCGCAAGCCCTCGACCCTGCTCCACCCCTCGGCGCCCCGCGACACGGTCTCCTGCCCCCCCTCCCGTCCCGCGCCCCGCGCTCCCCCGTCGTCCTCCTGCCCCCCTTTGCGTCCTGCACCCCGCGCTCCCTCGCCGTCGTCCCGCTCGGCATCGCCCTCGCCCTCGCCCTCGTCACGTCCCAAGGCTCAACACACCACCCATGACGCCCTCGCCCTCCGCAGCCCGCGCCACCGCTCGCCGACGCCGCTGCGCATCCCCGTCTCCAGCGCGCGCCAGCCCGCGCCCACCCCCTTACGGATCCGCATGCGCCGCGAGCGGGGGCGGGGCGGCGTGCCGGGCGGCCGGAGGACGTCGGTGCTGCACTCGTGTTTCTCGGATGACGAGGCGGGGGGCAGTGATGGGAGCGGGAGCGGGAGCGAGGTGTCTGATGGCGAGGGGGAGGAAGGGTCTGAGGGGACGGAGAAGGGTGTCGCGGGGCCGTTGAATGAGATGATTCTTGCGAGGACGGGGATGGTGGCCAGGGCGCAGCGGGTTAGGGTTGGGGTGCGGAGTGAGGCGGTGGGGTTGCGCAGGTCGTGAGGTGTGTTGATACGTTTATTGTTCGACAGCTGGGTCTGTTGGCACGGCGGGGGCGAGGGCGAGGGCGAGGGCGAGGGCGACAGTGACGCTGTGCGGCACTGTGGCGCGGGGTAGAAAAGCATTGGGTCCGTACGTAGTAAACATCTTAAATATGTAGTAGTAGTAGCGTTTATACATTCTTGGCCCGCGGCTGGCCGCACATATACACCCCCTTGCGGTGCCCTCCTCACACCACCCAGTCTAGTACTCGGACAATCGCAGCCGCCGCCCCACGTTCCTGCGCACCACGTCGCGGTCGACCGCCGGCTCGGCGGCCTGGTTCTGGCGGTTCGCGTGCAGCGCCTGCCGCAGCATGCCGGCGTCGAAGAAGCCGTCTAGGGAAAGGGATCAGCAATGAAATATGAAGAAAACGAGGGCGAAACGTGAACAACGTGCAGAAAATGTAAAACGCCGACAAGAAATGCGGTGCTGTGTGAACGCTCACGACGCATAAAACATGGGCCTCTTGACTGTCGTGCTGGGGGCGCGCGTCGACCGCGTCTTGAGCACAGTAGGAGCTGTGGCGGAGCGGGGCGAGCTGACGAAGACAGCCGTGAGGGGCCTGAACGGGGGCGAGTGCGGGGGCGTAGGGGGCAGCGACACAAAAGGGGAGGTGGGGAGGCTCGACCCGGCGTCCAGGTCGAGCGCGGGAGGGGAAGGGGGAAGGGGAGGCCTACATCCACCGAGGCCGTCGTCGTCTTCGTCGTCGGCGACGCTTTCCGCGGGCGTCTGCGTCTTGCCCGCCTCGAGCAGGATGTTGCGGCCCCGGCTCTTGAAGCGGGCGGCCGCGGGTCGGGCTTCTGCTTCGCGGGCGCGCGACGCGGTTTTGTCGGTGCTGGTGCCGCGGCGCTTGATCTGCCGGAGGAGTTTGCGCACTTCCAGGAAGTAGCTCTCGAGCGCCTCGATGTAGCGCGAGGTCTGGCGATGCTTGGACGACGCGCAGATGGAAATCGAGCCGTCTTTGATGATGTAGCCAATGCCGAATCCGTCGGCGGACGTCGGGCCAAAGCCGAATTGGCGGAGCGACGGGTTGCCGCAGTTGGACGTGGAGAGGATGGTGGTGTTGATCTTGTCCCAGCCGCCGTCAGCAAAGAGTGCAGGCATCGAGTGCTGGACTGGTGCAGGTGGTGAGCTGGAGATGCTGCCGTTCTCAGACAGGACCGAGTTACGGTTGGGTGAGGCGACACCTTCAGGGCTCGATGGGCGTGTCGAGTCCCAGCCGTCGCTGCTTGCTGCTTCGGCACCGTCGTCGTCAATAGCGCGCTGCCAGATGCAGTACAGAGCGTACATGTGGCGATCCGGGCCTTGAGCTTTGGCACAGACTTTGGTATTCTCCGTGTGCTTCTGGCATGCTTTGCGCAGTGCCTCGATCTTGGTGGCTGCTGGGTTCTCGCCCCAGAAGGTGTTCAAAAAGTCCACAGACTCTTCCGTGACTGACCGGATGGCTTCCGTGCGCCCGTGGTAGAACATCTTCGTCATTGCTGGTTCATACACACACTCTATCCTGCCGTAGAGTCCGTAGTAGGCAGCCTGGAAGGCCATCTGCACAAAGGCATCAGGCGAGAAGCCCATCGACGTCATGAAGTTCTTGCCGTAGTGCGGGAACTCCAGTGTCGCAAACTCGTTCTGCTGAATCAGGTCTGCCAGTCGCGTCTCGGCAAAGCGAAGCGCTGTGCTCAGCTCCGGCACCATGTCCCACTCTAGCTTGTGAGGCGTGGTCTGAACGTCTCCAAAACTCTCCGGGTCTCGCTTTGCAGGGTCAGGGCTTTGGGTCGCCCACAGGCTTGGGGCGCTGCCGTTGATCGTCCTTGCAAACCGCAGGATGGTGTCTGTGTAGACATCCGAGGCAAAGCGGAGGACAGTATGGCCGTCAACACCGGTGTGCTCAAAGTTGATACCGGCGCTTCCGTTCTTGCAGACGATGATCTGCATCTTGTCGTACCATCGGTTTGTACATGTGCCAACCTGTACGCCTTTCTCGACCTTGCTGGTACCGCAAAGCATGTTCATGCACAAGTCTGCACCGCTCTGCGGTTCTGTGTAGTCCAGACACAGGATGAATAGTGCCGAGTCTACGATGTTCAGACTGTCCGAGTTGTTCGAGCCCTCCTCTCGATGCAGCACATCTCGCAGACCAGACCAGACCTTGCGGTTTTCTGTACTCAGCACGCCTAGTGCTCCCTTTGCAGCTTCCTGAATGGGGACTTCTTGCGAATCTTCCACAATAGACTGCAGGTTGAGAGAGATGTCCTTTTCTGTCATGATCAGGTCGTGGTTGTCGTCCAGGACGTCGAACCAGTAGAACTGGCCGTGGCACATGACGACAATGTGTTTCGATGTCGGATCTTGTCCAATTTGACACCCGTTCTCGGTGGGAATTCTCGCCGTCCCGAACAGCCTTGAGTACTGGTACATGCATAGCGGCTGGCCACGGATCGTGTCGGGCGGCAACTCTTCCAGACGTACTGCTCGGACGAACGATAGCGCTGAGACAACTAGCGAGGCTGCACGCGTGACTTGGTTGTTGCGAGCGGGTGTTGGGTCGTCCTCGAGCAGGAAGAAGGGGTTGAGGTTCAGCACGACCGGGTTGTCGAAGTTGAGGTAGGAATCGTACCCTGGAGATTGTCAGAGTTGTTGGTTGAAATGCAAGCATTGACTTACAAAACTGCTCAATGTAGTTTGCCTTGCCACTGGCGTACTTCTTCAGCTTCTCCTGCAGCGCAGCGCCGTCGGACTTGAGGAAGTCTTCCACGGCATGCTGGCTGTCGCTGTGTTCTTTGGGCGTCTGGAGCGGTTTCAGAGCGGCCAGATACTTGGTGCACGAGGCGTCAAGGTCTGGGATTGGCAGCTTTGGGAGCTTGTCCTGAGAAGCAAAGGTGATGCCTGGCTTGGAATTTGGGTTTGTGGAGTTGGCCAAGGGTGCCTTTTCTTCAGACGAGAAGGCTTGCTGGGCGTCTTTGGCGGCTTCCATGGACCGGCCGGTGCCATTCTCTTGTGTGGCGGACATGGTGGAGACAGCCAAGGACTCGTTTAGAGAAGAGGGCTGTGTGAAGGTGCGGGCTGCCATGGTGGATGGTCAGTCAAGCGTAGAGGGGGGAGATGGTAGTGCTGATGTTGAGGAGCCGCAAGGCACTGCGGTAAAAGTAGTGACAGTCCTGGGGGCAGTAGACGGGCATGGGTAGGTGAGCCATGTGCAAACAGACGGTATGGGTGGGCGTGGGAGCATCTTATAAGGAAATGGACGAAAGGGGACAAGCTGGGGTGTGCGGAGCGGCGTGGGACTAGACATGTGAAGGGCCGTTGCAGACAGGGTGACCAAGTAGCTCTCATGTAGCCGGCCGCTGACACGGAAAATGACCGGCATAGTGGTGGATGACCGGACAAGCTAAGGTCCAACACAGCCATGCAAGGAGACGCAAGGAACTGCAACTTACACGGTAGCGTCGAGGTCTAAATGAGGGCAAGTCAAGAAGCGCCGATGCGATATGGACCAGGAGGCGGGCTGCTGTGATTAATGTGGTTTGAGGTACTTACTACAGGGTATCCTACGTTTCCAAGAACCAACGACGAGGGCCAACGGGCGGGAAGCAGTACTATCGCGGTAAAGCTGGGCGGAGCGACTATCTCGGCCAGGAGGATACGGAGCTCGCACGGACAGGGCCGAGGTGGTGGTGATTAGCAGGCAGGAGCGCGGACGTCGGACGAGAGGAAGCGTAGATGGTTGCGCGATGTAGCGTCACCAACTGGGTCTACCGGCTAATCAGGCATGGCCAGGCTTGGGCAGCTACTGTTTTGAGGAGCAGCGCTGGTGCGAGAGCAGTGCAGCTCTGCGAGGTGAGGCAGCAGGCGCACGAGGCCCTGATCACTGACCTGGAGGCAGAGGCAAGCAGAAACAGGGCTGCGCTGAGTGGCTGCACTGAGTGGCTGCAGCTCTCCGCGAGTGCGAGATGCGCGTGGAAGTGCGGGGAGCTCGAGCTGGAGCTAGGGCCAAGCGCCGCGGGGTGCTGGCGTTCTGACGTTCTGGCGTTCTGACGTCTGCAGGGCCGGGCGTGTCGGCAGAGGCAGCCCACGGACGCGACGCGCCTGGAGCCTCAGCAGCTCAGCAGCCTAAGCAGCCTCAGCAGCCTCCGCAGCCTCCCACGCCGCCCGCAGAGCCGCGCCGATGAGCGCCCGCCCGCAGCCATGACGGACCTGCTGCTGGTGCTGCCCGACTTCGACACGCGGCCGTTCTCGCACCTGCTGCCGTCGCTGGACCGCGCGCGCATCACCGCCAACGACCTGCTCACCCTCGACGCCGCCCAGGTCGCGCGCCGCGCCCAGCTGCCGCCCGCCGAGCTGCGCAAGCTCGTCGACGCCGTCGTGCCCGCCCTGCACGCCCAGCTCGGCCTCGACGATGATGCGCCCGGGGATGCGCAGGCGTGGACGGCTGTCAGCACGCTGGACGACGACCTCGACGCGGCCCTCGGCGGTGGCATCCCGCCCGGCTACCTCGTCGAGGTGACAGGCGAGAGGTGCGCCCTAGCTGCCCGTGAATGAGTGACTGAGCGTGCTGACGCGTGTAGCGGCGCCGGCAAGACGCAGCTGCTGCTCACCCTGCTGCTGGCCGTGCAGCTGCCCGCCCCGCGCGGCCTCTCCAAGACGGCCGTCTACATCTCCACCGAGGCCGTCCTGTCCACCACCCGCCTGGCCCAGCTGCTGGCCGCCCACCCCGCCTTCGACGGCCTCGCGCCCGACGCACGCCCGTCGCTGGGCCGCGTGCTGGCCATCCAGACGCCCGACCTCGAGTCGCAGGAGCACATCCTCCGCTACCAGCTGCCCGTCGCCATCCAGAAGCACAACGTCGGCCTGGTTGTCCTGGACTCGGTCGCCGCCAACTACCGCGCCGAGTTCGACAAGAAGGGCTCCGGCAATGGCGCCGCCTCCATGGCCAAGCGCGGCGGCCAGCTGGTGCAGCTCGGCGCCCTGCTGCGCGAGCTGGCCCGCACCGAAGGCATCGCCGTAGTCGTCGCCAACCAAGTCGCCGACCGCTTCGCAAGGCCGCCCTCGACCCCCAGCTCCAACCCCGTCTCGCGCACCGCCTCTGCTAACAGCCAAGGCACGCGCGACAGCACGCCGCAGCCCTCGAACCCAGCATTGCCCGTCCCCGACGACAGCATCCTCTTGTCCCCGGATCCACTCGCCCTCGACCACCAGCAGCGCTGGTTTACTGGCTGGGGCGACGCTCCACACGCAGCTCCGCACACTTTCAAGACGCCGTCGCTGGGCCTGGTCTGGACGAACCAGCTGGCATGCCGCATTGCTCTGATCAAGAAGCCCGTGTTCGCCAACAGAGGGCCCCTGGTTGTCACCGTGAATGGAGAAGACCAGTGGAACGAGCAGGAAGAGACGCATGTGTCCAAATGGCGACGCTGGTTCAAGATTGTCTTCGCGCCCTGGGCGCCGCCTACTGAAGCGAGGGGGATCGAGTTCGAGATCGCGAGGCAGGGCATAAGAGCTGTAGTCAAAGAGAAGAAATGAACTTAGTCCTGGCATTCTCTTGTCCTCCTACATCCGCCAATCTGTCGTCCTACATCCCGCCAATCTTCACGCTATCCGTCAGCGTCTTGCTCACCCCCAGTCTGATCCTCTCCTGCATCCAGTTGGGCAGCGCCCGGATCAGGCTGGTCCTCCCCGCGCTCGCCGGCAGAAACACCTGCGCGCCCCGACACTCAAACACCTGCTTGGCAATCGCGTCGGCCACGTCCTCGGGCTCCATGACAATCGCCGCGCGCTTCTTGAGCTCCGCCTCGACCGGCGCGAGCAGCGGCGTGCGCACCCAGTTGGGGTGGATCGACGTCGTCAGCACATTCGGCGCGTTGTACGAGAGCCGCAGTTCCTGCGTGAGGCCTGTGGATGTCAGATGTCAGTCTTCACCAGCCTTCCTCCCACTGCTACCCGCGCCACACGCACCTTCGTGGAAACTCAGCACCGCCGCCTTCGACGCCGTGTAGTCCGCCATGCCCGCCACGCCCACATAGCTCGCCGTGCTCGCCACCGTCGCCACATGTCCTTTATCCGCCGCAATCATGTCCGGCAGAAACGCCTGCGCCGTCGTCCAGTTGCTCAGCACATTGACCGCGAACACGCGCCGCAAGTCCTCCTGGCTGGTCGCGAGAATCGTGTGCGCGGAAAGAATCCCCGCGTTGTTCACCAGCACGCTCGGCGCGCCCAGCGTCGCCCGGATGTGGCTGGCCGCGGCCCCCACGGCGTCGGCGTTGGTGATGTCGCACGCGAAATACGTGATCCGCGGGTCTATCCACGTTAGCCAGTTCCGCGTCTACGTCTGCGTCTGCACCCGCCAGCAGCGCTCCCACGTACCATCCGCCATCCCCGCCGGCAACCCCTGCACATCCAGCACCGCAACCCGCACGCCCCGCGCCGCCAGCCGCGCCACCACCAGCGCCCCAATGCCACTACACCCGCCCGTCACCACGGCCACTTCTTTGTCCCACGCCCACCGCGCCGTCGCCGCGCGCAGCCGGTAGTTGTTCAGCGCCAGCGCGTTGAGCACGCGGTTTGCGCGCGCCGCGAGGCCGAGCGCGAGGAGCCACTTTAGGGCGCGCGCGAGGCGGGCGTGCGTGCGGGGGTTGCGCAGCGGGGGGACGAGGGTGGTGAGGCGGGTTTGTAGGGTTGTCCTGGGGCGGGCGGTGAGGAGGCATAGGAGGGAGGCTGTTAGGGCGGGGTTGAGGGCGAGGCGGGTGAGGAGGGTGGTGGCCATGTTGTGGAGATGAAGTCTGAGATGAAGTCTGAGATGAAGTCCGAGACGACGTCGAAGACGGAGGCAGACACGACGATTGCGAGATAGAGAGAGCGACAGAGAAATAAACTCCAAAGTTAAAAACCGCAATACAACGCCCCAGCTAGCTATTCTACACCACCTCCCCGCCTCCACCACACTATCCCACTCCACCACTCTATTGTACAACGCTATCCACACAAATACGCCCGAACCCCTTGCTCCCCAGTCCACCCCGCACCCGCACGCGCAGATCGTCTCCCCCAGCCACCGCTGCGCGTCCAATCCACGCCCTCCCACTCGTTGCCCGTTCTACAATACTACGCGTTCGCGCCGCGCGCGGGGAGGGGGACCTCGGCTCGGATCCGCAGCTGCAGCACTGTGTGACGTCAGAGCGGAGTTTGACTGATGTCTGGGTGCGGAGTTGGGGGGGGGGGGGGTTCACGTGCTGTTGTTGAGGAGGGGGGTTGAGTGTGGCGGGTGAATATTGTGTATTACTGTAGGTGTAGTGGCTAGTGTTTAGTGAAGGGGAAGTGTGAGCACTGTAAGTGTAAGTGTAAGTGTAAGGGTACGGTGTAGATCCGGGGAAGCGCTAGCTGCTTCTACAATAATGTAAAGTTTAACAGTCACTACACTACATAATGTACGCTTTGCCAATGCCGGTCGGCCATCCATACCGGACCGATGTCGAGTGGCAGATCAGAGCCAGCACGCACTGTCGTTTGAACCTACCATTTCCTCACGCACTGCATTCTCGACGTCGCGCGACTGTCCAACGACCTGCTGGATCTTCCAACACCAACATCACAAGAGAAATCACAACGATTCACCGTCTACACAGTCCCGATCATGGAATATGTGGACTGCCCAGACGACCTGCTGAATCTTTCCAACACAACATCACGACAACAGTGCGAATCACAAGCCACCGTCGACAGTGCGAATCACGAGCTACCGTCGACACAGTCCAATCATATAACATGTGGTGAGCTGAATTCGTAACACTAGGAAAGCACCGTCCAACCAACCCATCCCATGCCAGACCCCAACACCCTGCTAAACAGCCAGGTCGACGGCCAAGACGCACATGCACTCTATCCATGATCCCTACGGTGAGGCGAAGAAAGGCTGAAGTCGCGACGCAAGAAAAAAAAGGGGGTTTTGTTACACTGCACGCCACGGCGCAGACAAGCGGGGAGCGACCGCCTCCGCCGCGCCTCTAGTCGGTGATGCGCCAGCTCTCGAACCACTTGAGGTGGCTCCACTGCTTGTTGGGGCCGACCATGCCGAACGACACGGCGCGGAAGAGCCAGTACAGGCCGATGATGACGGCGTACAGCGCCGCGAAGATGCCCCAGCGGACCTGCTTGTTGAGGTTGCGGGTCGTGAAGTCCAGGCAGAAGCCCATGGTCAGGATTGCGAACCACAGCGCGGGGTAGTAGTGGTGCACGTAGGTCACACGGCCCATGGCCATGAAGGGGAGGTAGTGCAACACCCAGCCGATGACGGGGTAGATGCCGGCGTAGTGGATCTGGTCGATCTCGCTCTGCTTGAGGTCGTTGTAGCCGCGCTGCCATCGGACAATGTACCAGGCGACGATGAGGACGAAGACGCCGAGACTGGCAGTGCTGCCCCAGTATACAAAGGGGTTTCCAAGGAGGAAGTACTTGACGACTGCGGATGAATTAGTATAGCCTCAAAATCTTTCCAGTACAAAACTTACTGTCGTCATTCCAGCCGCACATACGGAGACCGACGTGGAGAATAGGCCACTGCCAGAAAGCGGACGCGAGATCGTCCTGCTTGTCGGGGTCGGGGACCAGCGCGTTGTTGGACGTCATCATGGCAACGTTGAGGTGGATGAAGTCCTGGAAGAACGGCGACTTGTAGTCACCGGGGTTGCCCGGGGGCAGCTTGTCGTTAGTGTGGCTCTCGATGTTCCAGTGAGTGTAGACGTCGCGGGGGTTGTTCGACTTGGTGCAGGTAGTCTCAATCTGCTTGAAACCCCACTGTGGCAGATTCACGTTGCCGGCACGGAGGTAGCAGTTCAGGTCCTTGTGGCGGAGACGGAAGGCAGTGGTGAGTGTGCGAACTCGGGAGTAGTCCCTCGAAGCGGCATCACGGACGACCTCAATAACCCAGTGATCCTTGGTGTCGCCAACAGTCACGTTACCGTAGCAGGAGACTTCGTGATCAGCCTTGGTGACCGGGGCAGGGACCTGATGCGAGTGCAGGTTGCGACCGGTCTGGGCGTGGATAAGACGGATGCTGTCGCCGTTGCCAGGGAAGCGAAGCTCACCCTCAGGGTCATAGGGAGCCTCGTGACGGTTGGGGTAGAAAAACCAGTCGTTGTTGGCATCCTTGTGATGGTAGCAAGTGATCTGCTGCTGGTTCGAACCTTCGGGGTAGGTCTGGACGTGGGAGTGGAGGAGACCGCCTCCGTAGCCCATGTTCTTCAGCGTGGCGCGGGAGCCGTATGCCATCTCGAGGGGGCTGTTCTTGCCGACTTCGGTGCCGCGGAGATTGGCTTGGAAGAGCGAGCTCATCTGGGCGTCGCCAGGACCGCTGTTCTCGAGAATCAAGAAGTGGAGGTAGAAGGAGAAGGTGTAGACGGCGAAAGGAATGAGGATGAGGCCGAAGACGCGGAACGCAACGTGGCTGACGAGCTCGAGCTGGTTCATGTTAGCTTTTGAGGATCGCGACTGCATGTGATCATACCTTGGGCATCTTGAGGTCGCCAAACTTGTTCCAGAGGTCCTCAATGGTGTAGAGACCAACCAGCGCAGTGACGAAGAAACCGACCCACTTGACACTGCACACGCATCCAATGGAGACGCCGGTCATCATCAACCACAGACCCCACTCGGGAGAGAAGGGATCGTGCTGCTGACGGTGGAACTTGGACCAGCAGAAGACGGTGGTGAAGGTGAAGCAGAGCAGCATGGAATCGAGGAGAATAAAGCGGCTGATGGTGGTGTACGAGTTCTCGCAGAGAACAGCCAGGGTGACGAACCAGACGGTGGGTCTTCGGAAGTTCAACTCCTTCGCGGTGAAGTAGGCCAATGGAACGCAGACGGCGCCGAACGCGGCGTTGAAGAGGCGCATGAAGGTGTAGTTCAGCTCCTCAGGGTATGTTTCGCCAGACTTGAACTCAAACGATCCGTTGTACCCGGCCAGGTATCCGGAGAGGCCGACCAGCATCTTGCCGAGGGGAGGGTGGACATCGAAGTAGAACTCGCGCTTGAGGTAGTGGGAACCGAACTTGCCGAAGCTGTTTCTAGTCAGAACGCGCCGGCAATGGTGTGGATTTTGCTTACTGAGCCTCGTCCCAGGTGACAATTGGCGAAAGACCAATCTTGTACATGCGCGTGAAGAAGGCCAGCGCGGTGAAGATGAGCGGGGCCCAGATGAATTCATACTCGTCGAGGAAGGCAATGAGCTCGAATGGCTGGCGACTGTTAGCTGGGCGGCGTCTGAGGCGTGCTGCTGGTGCGTACCTTCTCCTTGGACTTCTCCTTGATCTGGGCCTGGCTCACGACGGGCGTTGCTGTCTGGCCGGCAACATTTCTCCGCCGCAGCTCCTCTGCTTGCGCATCGGCGCCTGTTGTGCGCGCTGTCGCCATGTTGGTAGAAGAGTATGAAATGTGTCCGTGAGATGTGTCCGCCAACGTCCACGCAGTGTGGCAACGCAGAGAGGATTCGTGGCTGATACGAGCTGGAAAGCGAGGGGTGTACGAAGTAGCGCGAAGAGCACTCAGAGAGCGGGCTCAGGCTGTCTCACAAGCCTGCGTAACGTCTGCTGCTACGGCGAACAACAGACTCAAGTAGAAGAGAAGAAAGGGCCCGAAGGAATTGCAAACATGAAAAAGGCTCACGGTGAAGAGCTGCGTCTGACGGCCCCTGCGGTGCTGGGGAGATCAGTCGTAGGGTTGATCCCGATATAGATAGATTTCAATGGTTCAAGCTAAACCCGAGCTCGGCCCACGCAGCTGTTAGGGGAAGCTTATTGACACTCTGTCCTCACGTGAAAGCTGACACACGCGTTCGTGTTCGACGACTGCAAAGGGGCGATGGACGCCTTGTGCGAGATGCAGGCGAGGGGCTCCGTTCTTTCATCTGTTGCAGTCTTGCAAACTACTTCGGACGTCAGTCACGTCAAGCATGTCAAACGTCTGGAGATCTCCTAGCACTGTAGCCAAAACACGATGAGACCAGAACAGCTTTTATTGACAATCGAATCGCCGTCTCACGTCACTCAAATCCATACCGCGCCAATTCGGGCCTTCCAGCTTTGACCTCTAACAAATGCCCCACCCCTTTCTATCAGCGAAAACTTACATGCCGAGCAGGGCTCGTGGATATAAAACCGAGTCGCTTGCAACCGTGTGCAGAGTATGCAAAAATGTCCAGAAAATGCCAATCAGTGAAGTGTTGCCATCGTCTAATCTTCGTCTTGACCGACGCGCTTGTACTTGCCACCTGCGCCGTCGTTGTCTCCCTTGCCTCTGTTGACAATGTTCGAAATCCAACCGCCAACACCGTCCCCGTTCTCGGACTTAGGGGGAGACCTGCCGTTCTTGAGGTCAGGTGGCTCAATGTCAAGACCGGGAATAGCAGCTTCCGCAGCGAGCTGAGGGCCGCCGCGCTCGGATCCACGGCCACGACCGCTGCCACTCATCAAAGATTCGACTTCTGCTCGCTGTTGCTCGGTGGCTGCTTGTGTTGTAGCGTCTCCAAAGAGAGAGTTCATGTCTTCGAGGCGGACGTTGGCGGTTTCGGGGTAGATGAAGTAGACTATCCACGTTAGTGCGACGTTTGTGACAAGCCGTTGAAAAACTTACCAATGACGAAACTTGCAGCGCAGAAGAATGCGTGGATGAGGTACAAGCGCCATTGAATACGCTCCTGAAGAATAGGTGTCATCTCTCCCACCAGCCAGTTGAAGGCCCAGTTAGTTGCTGTACTCAGACTGGCACCCTTTGCACGAATGCTGAGAGGCAGAATCTCCGGCGGGTACAACCACGGGATGGGACCCCACGAATATCCGAATGCCGCGTTGTAAATCATCACAGAGATGACGACCATGTTGGGTGTCCAGCTCGCCTGCAGGAAGATGAAGTATGAGATAGCAGATAGCGATACCATCATCATCAACGCTCCGGAGAGCAGAATCTTCCGACGGCCCAAGGTGTCTACAATGTACCATGGCGGGATTGTTGATAGAAGATAAGTGATCGCGTTGATACCAGTCATGAGGATCGCCTGGCGCCCATACCAGCCGGCTTCTTCGAAAACGAGAGGTGCATAGTACGAGATGACGTTGATTCCGTTGAGTTGCGCGAGGCCTTGAGCGGACATGGCAATAAAGACACGCTTGTAGTAGCGCTTGAACATGTCCGTGTATGAGCGTTCGCCTTCTGCACGCTGCAGCAACACGTTCATCTTGATTTCTCGGTATTCATCGCGCGCTTTGGGATTGTGAATATCACCCTTTCCATACAAGTTAGCAATTACTACAATCCCCTCCTCGTCGTGATCATTGTCAAGAAGCCACCTGCTAGCTGTCAGTGCAATTCGTTGGCTGTCTGGGTGTAACAAACCTCGGCGACTCGCAGATGAGCAGACTGCCCACAGCCAGCAGAGTGCCCATGACGCATTGCATAAACAAGGGGATTCTCCAGGCATAGTCATTTTTGATGTAACTGCAGAAGTAGTCGACCCAGACACTGCATGCATACCCGGCAATGTTGCCAGTAAACTCGATGCAGCCCATCTTTCCACGGTTGTGGGGCGGCGAGATCTCAGACTGATACACGGGTACTATCGTGGACAGTGTTCCCACGCCGAGACCGGCGATGATTCTGCCTAGAAGCATCATGGGCATGCCATTGGCGAAAGTCTGAAGCGCGCCGCCAACGACAAACACGATTGAACCGTACATGATGGTCCTGCGACGTCCGAGAAGATCTCCAATACGGCCTACCAATAGGGACGAGATGAAAGCACCGACTTCCAGGATAGCCACCATGCTGCCGAGCTCGACAGCGGTGGGCTGGTTGAAGTAATCCTTGAAGTAGATGCCCCTGTATGCTTGAATCAGCCATGGTTGTGGTGTGTGGAGGGATGCGGGGCGGCGTACGTGATGATTCCGGACATGACTCCCTGGTCATAGCCAAACAGAAATACACCCAGTGACACGAAGACACTGGTGAAGTAGCTGCTCGACGTCAGTATAATTTTGGACCGTCGTGCACAGCTTTTCCTACATGAGCTTCTTCCCGTGCAGCCCGTGAATACGGGAGGGCCCATCGTTGGGCGCCATGATACGAGCGAGGAGTCTCTCTGCCTTGTTGATGGTACGTGGACCTGGGTCTGGGATCTCGATGTCCTCGAGTCTGAGGGCTTTGTGGCCCTTTTCGTGGAGGCTGTCCTGCGACGCGAAGCGGGCACGCTTCTGGTGTCGTCGCTGCGGAGGAAGCTGGCGCTCTAAGCGGATGGCAAGCGGGTCTTCTTGGGCGGCAAGCTGGTCGACGAGGTCGCCGGTATCACTCCAGAGCGAGAGGTCGTCGGAGTGCGAGGAAGGTGTGTCGAAGGAGGACCGCGCGCTGTCCTTATCGTTGTCAAGCAGATAAGCGGAGTCGCCGTCACGGGGCCGTGAGGACGAGCTCAAGTTGTGGAGAGGGATGTTGGCAGGCCTCCGACTGCTTCCCGAGTTGAAAGGAATGGTGAAGGTTGCAGGCTGAGGGAGCAGCCGACTCCAAGCAGTGGATCTATCTGGAGAAGGGTCGAAAGGCGGTCGCGAGTGACGTGCAGGTTAAGGTGGGCCTAGGGCTTAAGCGGTCAAGGGCGGTCACATTGGACGGCAGTGGGACTGAAAAGAGCGCGATACGGCGTCGTGATCAGGAAACGCAAGCTACCCTGTCAGCCTGAGCCCTGAGAGCGTGGACTTGGCGGATTCTCTACTCGGACCGGGCTGGACCGGGGAAAGCGGCGTGCTGTTGGCCAGCTTGCGGGAGCGGCTTGCTGTGCGATGATGTCGCGTTGCAGGCTATCGCGGAAGCATTCCTAGCTGAAGCTGCATAATCCTTATCTCTATCGCTGCAACAGGGTACTTGAACAGGATGGCACGGCCTGCTGCTCAGGAAGCCGCAACTTCAGCCTCGCTGGAGAATTGCAGCCCGCGCGCCCAGCGCATCTTGGAGAACTCCACATACACAGTAGACCCTTGAGTGGACTCGCGCGGCTCGCTGATCGCGGTTACTAGCGTTCGACACGACTGCCCCAACTCCACCAACACATGCATGGCAGGACTGCCGCGATTCAACAAGGTTGGAGACTTTCAACACTGATCTTAGCACGCACCATGTCGATCACCGCGCAAGGAACACGAGCATGGGGGCTGTGTGTTGGCTACGTCGAGTGTGAGCCTCGAAACGCGGCCACTGCTCACGAGTGAAACAGAGCTCAGCGGGTGCATCTCGTACAGGCTGGTTGCAGTGAGAGGCCGCATTGATGGTCACAGAAACACCTGTCGAATCTGTCGAATGCTCCGCTAGGACGGGCGCGTGAAAGGGCATTAGGCGCTCGACGAAGAGGCTGGTGCTGGCTGGCAACCGTTGCTGCACAAATGCGAACGTTGTGCGGCCTGACGTGCAGCTGGCACGAGGTGGACAGAAATGCTGCTCGACCAGCTGTGCGCAGTTTCGCAAAGGCAGAGACTTGGGTATCCTAACGACACCACCGACAATGATGATGCCGTACCCACTTATTAATCATGCTTGTTGCCATGGAGCGTGGAGTCGTTGTGCACGTAACCCGGCTGTAAGGCATGGCTGCCGCCAGACACTGCCTGCGAGCGCGCCGATCGTTCTGAAACGCGTCTAGTGCTGCACTTCCTGCCCTTGTGATTGGCTACAGCTTTAATTGCCAGCCAGCTCGGCCCGCGCGCTGGGTTGTTTCCGTCTTGTCGTGAAAGATGATGGACAGCGTGAGGCGTGGGAATCTTGTTTATGCGAGCAGCAATCGGGGGTTTACGTGTGAAATAACAGCCATCAAAAGGCGGAGAGCTGACTCATATAACCCCAAGCAGTGGTTGCGACAGCGCTGTTGCAACGAATTGTACCCCTGCCGGTTTCTAACCTCCCACCTTGGCTCTCAAACAAGAAACGGCTCCAAGCACCAGCCACCGTGGACCGCGGACCAGCAGCACATCATCTCTCACGACCCGCACCGCTCCTCCACAATTCACCCTCGCTACCTTTGCCCTGTCAGGCCTGTCACTCCACTCGCTGCCTGAGCATCGCTGCGCATTACCGACGACGACGATCACTGCTATTGCCACATTCCACTGAACGCGAGGCTGCGCTGCGTGTCGCCGGCCATGTCGAGATACGGAAAGTTTGACGACTTTTGTCGCGACACAGGTAACAGCTGGTCGACCCTGCCAGGTAAGACATCACTGCCACTCTGACCTATGAGATACTAACCGTCGCAGTATGCTATGTACGTTGCGCTCGCCATTACCCCTGGTCTGATCCTTTGTTGACGCGCGCCGCTAACCGCGACACCTCTACAGCTCTTTGCCCAGTCGCCTGCTAGGAACGGCGGAGGATGGGAGGAAGGTTGCACACTCCAGGGCTTCTCTGTTGGCGGTGGTGACAATCTGCACAACTTGGGTCAGTCGCCTGCAACCGCGCAATTGGAACATGGCTGACGGTCGCAGGCTCGATAATCCTCTGCGGTATCGCAATTCTCACCACCTTCTTCCTGCTCTGGAGATCCGAAAGGAAGAAGGCCGCCGTTGGACGAAGGTGCGCGATCTTGAGCAGTGTGCGACGAGTGAGTACTGACTCGAAACAGGGAAATGCAGCTTTTCCTGCTTGGCTACGTTATCGTCTCCATCTGCGAGATCTTCACAATTGGTGGCTTTCCTTTAAACAACTCTGTGCGCATCGTACGTCGCTCACTCTTGTGACGGGCGATCTTGAGCTAACCGCTGTCTAGGCATTCGTCGGTGTACACATCGCTGCAATTGTTGCGACATCTTGGATCCTCATGCTCAATGGTTTGGTTGGCTACCAGATTCTGGACGACGGCACTCCCATTTCACTCGGCCTGATGATGATATCTGCTGTCATCATCTTCGTTGGAACGGGCTACATTGCTCTCGACACCGGCTTTAGCTGGACAGGCTACTGGGATGATACCCTCAACAATGAGAACCAGGCCTATGCTCTCTACACCCTTTACCAACTCGCACCCCTGGTATTCTTAGTCGTCTTCTTCTGCTTGGAGTCGTTCCTTGTCCTGCGCGTTCTTGGAGAGCGCAAGCCAATGCGTAAGTATCGAACGCTCGGTTATTGGACAGCTGCTAACGATGTGCACAGTTTATCTCGTCGGCGCAGCTCTGCTTTTCGCCATTGGCCAGATCTTTCAATACGTTATCAGTGTCCACATATGCACTGGTAGCTCTGGCAAGATCAACGGAGGTTTATTCGAGACTCTCTTCACGCTGCTCTCTGTGGTATTGATCTGGGTCTTTTGGTCGAGTATCACTGAGGACGATTGGCCGATGCCAACAGTTGCTGGCTCAGGCACATATAATTGATGACATGGAAGGACATTTGGTGGATGTTCAAGATACGGCGTAATGTTTCATGATTTCCCCAGCATAGCGTATACCATTTGGGGTCTTTGGACGCATCACGCGTCATGCTGCTAGTTCACGATACAAATAATGTTTGCTGGGAAGAAGAGAGCGGTGTATGTAGTTATATAAATATCACATGCAAAACGTGAGAGCGCGCTTTGTCTGTCACGTGCACACGCATCTGTCGCTTCCAGCAAGGCAGATCTCCGACCGACCGCTCGAGCCTCACAAAGCTACCACGCGACTGGAACCTCCAACGCCTTAATGAGACTCGGTTGAACTCAGCTCGCATATGAACGTGCCGCGCAGCTCTACCTTGAAAAGAAAACTATTGGCGGACTGCAAATGAAATCCCACGACGTCATCTTCCGTTGTTCATTTGTTGCGCGCCTGTTCTCGCCATAGCTCACTCTTCGCACGTTCTACGAAATATAATACAGTCAGGGAAGACAACACAACCCTGCCTGCCTTCCGATTGCGACTTCGATCACGCCCGTAGCGCACCAGATCCATCTGCGGTGGCTGCTAGAACTGCCATCAGAGCCACTCCCGCACCTTCACGCACGCTCTCGCACGTATGGCCGACTCAGACTATTCCTACGATGGCGATGAGGTTTCTGGCGACGAGTATATTGGCTCTCGAGCCAACTCAAGCAGACAAGCACAGCCGCAGGCCGGCGGCAGACAAGGTGCTAGAGAAGCTGCACCAAAGCCGGCGCGCAAAGCTTGGGAAACCGAAGATTCGCGGACGGTCGAGAAAACCAAAGTATCTGCTGGCGACGAAGACATAGGACAAAGTGTGCAGGAACGAGAAGAGGAGCGCAAGCGCAAACGATTGCGCAAGGATACAAAACCTTTCCAACGTGGTATTATACGGCACGTCGTTCTGGTACTGGACCTGTCTGAGGCTATGTTGGAGAAGGACATGCGACCGAACCGCTTCTATACCATGATAAACTATGCGCAAGAATACGTCCGCGAGTTCTTCGAGCAAAATCCGATCTCCCAGATGAGCGTTCTCGGCATGCATGATGGCATATGCATTCGAGTTTCCGAGCTCTCAGGTAATCCAGCAGAGCACGCAGCAGCGATCTTAGGATTACGAAGTAAAGAGACGGGCAAGGAGCCAAAGGGCGCGCCCAGTCTGCAAAACGCCCTCGAGCTTGCACGCGCAACCTTGTATCATACACCAAACCACGGCACGCGAGAAGTTATAGTTGTCTTTGGCTCCCTCCTCTCCCTCGATCCCGGGGATATTCACCAGACTGTCAAATCTTGCGTGCGCGACCGCATTAGAGTCAGCGTCATAGGCATGGGCGCACGACTTAAGATATGCCAGGAAATTGTAACGCGAACAAATGCTGGAGACGAGAGCGAGTACACTATCGCGACCGACCAGGAAATGCTCAAAGAGCTTCTGATCGCAACAACTACACCGCCCGTCATCCGATCAGACACCGCATCTACTACTCAGCAGCCTGAGAAAGGTGCAGCGCTGATGATGATGGGATTTCCCTCACGTGTGGTCGAGGACTCGCCGACAATATGTGCATGCCATGGCAATCTAACATTAGGAGGCTATACGTGTTCAAGGTGTAGCGCGAAGGTGTGCTCTCTTCCTGTGACATGTCCGAGCTGCCAGCTCACACTTCTACTCTCGACGCATCTGGCGCGCAGTTATCACCATCTATTCCCACTAAGGAATTGGGCAACTGTGTCATGGCAGCGTGCACGCGAGAAGAGGTCTAAAGACTGCGTGGGCTGTCTGTCAGTCTTCCCTGAGATCCCCTCAAAGCAAGAGCTGGCTGCGCGAGCTCTGAAGAAAGAGAGGCAGCCGACGACGGGGAGCATGTTTAATGGGCATACTGAGGGCGACAGCAGGACGGAAGAAGATGAAAGTGGAGAGCAACACGCGAGTGAGAGCGCGAGATATGAGTGTCGGTCGTGTGAGAGTCATTTCTGCATCGACTGTGATGTGTTCAGCCACATGGTGCTGCACAACTGCCCAGGATGCCTGAGTAGACTGGACCCAGGGGCAATTGCCGATGCGGAGACACAGGGAGACGTGGCCATGACCGGGTGATGAAGCCAACAATAATTGAATCATAAGAGGCGGGCTGCTCTTTTCTTGTTTTCGTGACGTTTTTCCATACATCTAAAGTCATCTCTGGTACGACATCGCCAATGCACAGGAAGAAATTTCTATGCTCTCAATCGACCTCATGTACCATGTCGAGAAGGCGACCAGAGACATATGCAGCCAAGAGTCTGATGCTGCTCTACTTCGTAAGCGCGCTAACCTCAGCCTCGATTCATCACTCACCCCAAGCACTTCTACGCTCAGATGTTTTGCGATCGCTGCCAGTTATTCTGGTCCGGGGCTTTAGCAAAAGCTCGGATTCCAGAGGATGCGAAACGGCCAGAAGACATTGTGTGGGCGCCACACGAGATCATACTTCATGCTCGTATGCGCGACTTGAAGAATGCATCTGACTTACGTTGTCGCATATGTCGTATTGTCTACTATACACCTGCAGATTTCGAGCATCCATTACTTCTTAGTGACCACGATGAACCACTTCAAATTATTCTCGCCCTCGATCCTGCACGAGCCCCCCTACCGATCCTCAAAGTCGAGTTCCGAGAGGCATCGACCGCTGCAGTGCGGATCCCGAGGCGGTTAATTGCTTCTTGCATAGGCGTACTGGGTCAGGAGAAAAGCAATTCTTCCTCAACGATGCGGATCTCGGGAAGTGTTCATCATTCTGCCGGTGATCTTGCAACGATGCTGGACGAAGCTGCAAGGTTGGACAACCATCACACCGGCTCGGACGGTTCCCTTCAGCTTGCGTCTTTCTGGATCAAATCGTGTGTCAAGACGCACGACAGATGTCGTATCGCAATATCAAGCCGCTCCTCGCCTTTCTTACCCACGAGATTGCTGGATGTCAGTAACGACATGGTCAGGCTTATCGAGAGCGAAATCGATATTGGAGCCCAAGTAGATCGATTTTATCTCGCATTAAGTCATTGTTGGGGATTGAAATCGATCATCCGTACTGTGAAAGAAAACTACGAGCAGCACAGGAAATGTGTGCCTCCCGAGAAGATGTCGAAGACATTTAGAGATGCCATCCACACAACCCGTACATTGGGATTCCGCTACATTTGGATTGATTCGATGTGTATCATACAGGATGACAGCAACGACTGGGCAGCTGAAGCCGCAACGATGTGTGACGTGTACCGGTATGCTCTTTTGACAATAGCGGCTGCTCATGCCCCTGGCGGAGACGTGGGTTGTTTTCATGAGAGAGATGGGCTGCTGAACCTTCCCTTTTACATGGATGTACCCTCGCAGGCAGGTTCAGGAACTCTTTTCAGGCTCCATTTCATCACTTACGGTCGACCTCAACCCAAAGACGTTGGGGGCGGAGATCCAGCGCTGTATGGACGCGCTTGGGTCCTCCAAGAACAACTCTTGTCACCACGCATGCTCATCTTCGATAGTGTGCAGCTCAGGTGGGAATGCATCACCCTACATGGCTCTGAGAAGACGCCGACGTCAGGCAATACACGCCATTCTTCGTCACACAAATGTGTCCGCAGCGGTGTTTTGGATTCCACCGAATTTTTCAGCGACCCAGACATGGAGGATGGGCAGTATGCAATCAAAGACTTCGCCTCCAAAATGAAGCACCAGCATTGGCGTTCCATCGTTATGGAGTACACACACAGAGGCATGACGCAGCCAAGCGATCGGTTGGCTGCTCTTGCTGGTGTCGGCCAGGCTCTTGCGCGGCACACGAAACATGCCTATTTAGCTGGATTATGGTCAGACTATTTCCACATTGGCCTTCTTTGGGGCATATCGCACAATTCCAAGTTCATCATGAACGCAACTACCAACTTTGATATCGAAGGCAATAAGCACATCCGTCATAAGCAACCTCTTGCTCCAAGTTGGTCCTGGGCATCTGTCACTGCGCCAGTGATGTATGAGGTACAGGACTTGACTAACATTGAGTGCGTCTGTGAGATACGAGATGTATGGGTGTCTGGCAGCGTCGACAGACAAACTGGTCAAGCCACAATCCACGGTCATGTTCGGAGAGGGTACGTGAACGCCATTTATCCATACAGCATTCGAGAAGCGGCAGCGCAGGTCCCCCATATGATACCCTCAGGACGTGAAAACCTCGAGCACGTGATCTTCAAGGACAGGATTGTTCTTCCAAAATACTACTTCCTCTTCTCAGAGCAAAACCCCAGCCCTGACGGTACCGCGGACTTGGACGAACTAAGGCGCACTGGACCCTTCCGTTTCGTTCGTGGGTGTTTCCAACCCGACGAGATCGTTGATCCCTCGCAAGAGATCACCTTTATTGCCATCGCCCAACGTCACTATAGCAAAGACTTGTCGTGCACGCTATTCCACCCCAACCACGCACCATTCAAAGTCTACACCCTGGCGCTAGTACTCACAGACGACGCGCTGGGAACATATAGACGCATCGGTCATGCCGTGTGGGATGAGTGCGCATGGTACGCTTACCAATGTGGATTCCAAGACAATTGGCCACATCGAGTTACTTCACCACGAGAGTGGGATCGGGGATATCACGCCAAGGAGTCTCCGTGGGAAGAGGCCTACAGAAGGCTGTGGTGGGATGATATGGAGTATTACAGACGTACTGAACGAGTTGGTGGAAATGGAAAGGATGGGCGGTGGAAGCACGAGCACGAGCGTGAGCATGAGCAGAAGAGCGGCCAGCTACCAGAATTGAAAATGTACAAAGCAGGGACGCGGGTCGAGGAACAAACGGTGGTCATTGTTTGATACAGACGAAGGACTGCGCGAACATGCAATTCTTACGAGCACGCTGAGCACTAAAACTCTCCTATATGCACAAAATGCTCACATCACGGCATTTAAGCTGGAAAGATCCCTTGGTGTTTCTGTCGGATCGGAAGACCTAAGAACGGCAGGACTTTTTTGTTGTTGCAGACACTCGGCCTATGCGCTAGCTTTATTAGCGGAGCGGTAGAATGCATAGGATAACAACAGCATGTTCTGCTAGCTTTCAATGGACGTGTAGCTGCTGTTTCTGTCAATCACTTCTTGTAGAACCTGGTCCATAGTTGCTGATCGCTCGTAGATGGAGCGACTTAGGGGCGCTGACTGAGGATCCAGATAAGAGAAGCGCGGGCTTTGTGTAACGCAACAATCTAGTCGACCAAATGTGTTTCGACACTTCCCCGAGAAGAATAAATTCGATCATGAATAAGAGGATCCCATTACGGTTTTTGTAGTTTTCGTAGTGGGTGCAAAAGGAAGGCAACACACAACGAGGAAGTCACAAATGCACACTTGTCCCAGACAGGCAAGTTTCCTACCTAAAGCATCTTGGGACCGCAAGCCAGTAAAGACAGCGAGAAATACATAAAACGGCTGGTCACCTACCTGGTACTGATCCACCAGTACGTTGCCTAGATAGGGCTGAGCGAATGGGAGGCCTTGTTGTCTCCTTGCCATTCACCATCAAATTTCTTTATTGTACCGCGACCAATGATATTGGTCAAGGAGACAGAAGATAAAAATGCGTTTGCTACCACTGTTCACGAGCGTCTAAGTTACGCGCGAAGGTCGCTTTTGGACAAGCCTGGAGAGTTCGGTCATACTCTGGCCAATTGTACTCGATACCGTGTCCGTGCGCGTAACGCCCGGAGTTGCGTGACGCCTGATTACTAAAACAAGCATCTATCTTCAACGCGTCATAACTCCACAACTATGGCACCTATTAATGATGCGCTTGCAGCAATTGAAGCGCTAGAACTAGGAGAGAAACTTGTATATTAAAAAATTGCTAATTAGTTTAGTGTTAATTGCTTAACGCTGGCGCGGAGACACAGGGGTGTTTAGGCACCTCTAGAGGTTAAGAACCTTAACTAGTAGAAGCTTACCCTATAATAAGAGGAGGAGCTTATAACTTATATAAAGGAGCTTACTGCTTATTATATACCACCTATAAGGGAGATAATATAGAATTTTGTATCTTCTATAGCTAAGGAGCGTATAAGCAAGAGCTAGGTTACTTAGTTTATTAACAACTACTCTATCTATCTTATCTCTTAATACTTAATAGGTATAGATGCTAATTACTATAATGCTAATTTATATATAAAGTATAAGCTATACTTTAACCTACTATAATGCAAGGTTACTAAATATAAGGTTAAGAGCTGCTATATATATAATATAGATAAAAAGGGGTTTATAATTAGAATTACTACTAGGATAAAACACGTGTTTAGTAGGCAGATATAGGAGAAGGGGGAGGTTAAAGCATTACTTTAAGATAGTAATAGGGCCTAGGTTATGCTGCTAGCTTATATGTATAGTAATAGGACTATACTGCTACTAGGCATCCTTTATAAATCTGCTAATAGTACTATCTAATTAAGCTAGGTAGAGGAAGTATAGCTAGGGGTATATAACGTACTTATTTCCTCCTTACCTACTAGCTAGACTAATAATAATATAGGCCTTGCCTAGCTTTAATAGGTGTTTAATTGCTTTACTAAGACTAAGGCGCAGAGGAAGTAGCGCCTTCTAATCTTTAATAGCTATAGATCCTATATAACTATAGACTTTATTAACTACTATAATTAGAATAAGATACTCCTAGCTATTCTACCTCCTTACTTAACCTATATACTATAGCTACTTAATATAGTTATATTTAAGCCTCTCTTAACTGCATACTTAAAGGAGCTTATAATATACCTTTATAATAGCTAGGGACTATTAGTAATTAAGAAGAGTAACTTCTTCTATCTATTCTAGAAGGCCTAGATAAGCATGTTTACTTAGGGGTTAATACTTAAGTCTTTTAAGGCAATAGGTATAGCACCTCTTTAACCTAATATTATCCTTTACTACTTTGCTAAGCCTTCTCTCTAGGCCTCTAATACTAGTAGAAGCTCTTCTTTAACCTACTCTAGTAGAGATTAGCTAAAAATAGAGACCCTACTATGCAAGGTTGCTAAGGATAAGAGTAGTAAGGAGTTAAAGAAGATTAGCTACTTGCTCTACTATATCTTAGTCTAAAACTAGCTACTCTACTATAAGATAGTAGGCCTAAAAGAGGTTTTTAAGACTTAGAAGAAGTATAAGAAGAAGAGCAAAGTTCTTAACTTCTAGGAACCTAAGAACTATTATAGTAGAGCAGTGTTTTACTCTCCTTATAGGGTTAATAAAGCACATTAGTATAAGTAGGTAAAATAATAAGAAGCTAAGGTAGAAGAGGTTAAAAAAGCAGAGATAGCTAAACTTAGGCACGCAAGTAAGCTATATAAAGAGTAAATAGCTTAGGAGAAGCATAAGCAACGTGCAATAGAGAAGGAAGAGAGAGACTATACTAAAGCTAAGAAGGCAGAAGAAGTAGCTAAACGCAAGGCTAAAAAGGAATATTAGAAGCAAGCTTATAATGCCTAGCAAGCTATCTAATTATCCTAAAGAGGTAATAAGACAGCTTTAAAAGCTTCTATAGTTAAACTAAAGCCTACGCGTTATAGTATAGGTGCGCGTAGCTATCTAAAGCTAGCAATGCTGCCTCTACTAACACGCACCTATACTACACATAGCGGCCAAACTGCTATATTATATAGATAGATTATATAAGCAATAATAATTGCATAGCCCTATAGAATACTCTACTAAAAAATCTAATAATAATAGCTATTGTACGTGGCTTAATAGCCTTATTTTTGTGATGGGCTTAAAGGCCCGGAGCGGGCGTCACGCGACTCCGGGCGTTACGCGCACGGACACGGTAGCGCCGCGGAAGACAAGCTTAAAATCTCTCAGATCGTAGGTTACAAATCATTGCTGGGGGTCTTAGGGGACTCTCTACAGACTGGTTGGCCAGCGGCTATGCGCTTTTCTTGGCTTGTCGTGACGTTACAACTAAACTGCATTAAGTCCTGCTGACGCTGACACCTAAGAGAACCACAGATGCTGCTCCTGCGCTGTAGCCCAAGACAGTACGCCGACCGCGCGGATGTGACACATTTGGCCCAATGAATATCAACGCAAAACTCAAAATGGTCCATACGCCTCCTGTAATGAACCAAACTTAGTTGTATTTAGGTATAAAGCCGTGATTCTCCACATTGCTGCTGGGCGTCTAATTGTCTCAGAGAATTGGTGCATCAATTCTTCCCAACCTTCAACCTGACGGATGTTCACGCTTGGGACTGCAAGGTTGCGAACGCTTCAGACCAAACTACTGCACCTCTCTAGCGCTTAAAAGCATGTCAGTACATAGTCACAGCTAATGAAACCGGGCATCGTCAGTTTTGGTCACGCACCTGCAGGGAGCTAGTTCAGGTCAGGAAAAGTCAGTGCTGTGCCGTATCAATGTCGAATATATATACAAGTATCAGTCTTACTCAGTGTAGTTATTCTAGCAACAGCTTCCGATACACTGATCATTCCGAAGTATAATCTTCACTCTAGTGTTCTTGTGTTCAAAACCCCATTTCTAGTTTCTCCTATCGCGATCTACTCAACGACACTTATCGCCATTCCTTCAATGTCTAAAGTCTGGAAATCTTTCAAGAGCTTTGTTCTTGAATCGGACCACTATACGAAACTGTTCAAGAACCATAATCCAGGACAACGCATTGTTTCCAACCAACACCGTAACAGAAAACAAGGAGCACCAGTTTCGCATTGACGCTGGTGAGGTGATAGATGGCAAAAAGAATATCTACCTCCAAGCAAATTCTCAGGCCAAGAACACCGCAATTAAGAAGTTCATAAGCAAGAACGGTACCCATGCAAATATTGCCAGCGCTCAGATCGACGTGACTGTCCCAGAGGACAAGCAGAAGGATGAAGCCGCAAGAGCTTCCGCTGAGCTCCAGAAGGAATTTAGTTCCAAGATTGGATGAACATGCCTGAAGAGTGCTCAACATCAAAGAATTTCTTTCGTGGCCATGTTGGAAGATTGTTACCAGACCTACCAAGCATTGCTATATTTATGGCTGGGGTTAGATGTCATTCATACTAAGAGTATATTTGGACATGTCTTCGCCAATCAAACTTCGGCTCACACTGGGTTATGTCAGTACTAGCATGTATCTATCCGTTGCGCATGATTCCAACTGAATACCATCGTGAACGCTGAAGCCGAACGGAACATCTGTCGCTTGGTGAACAAGGCATGTAAGCAATTGAATGGTCTTTCTTGTCTTAAGTACCGTCGTGATTTGATAACAAGTGGTTACTTGTGCATGTTCTGTGCAGTGATGTAAATTATGGCGCAAGCAGGACGTGGCCCCCTTGAGCCGTCTTCCACGCGTGATTCCGATGCATCGCTCGATAAGGCCACCTCTGGCGAGGTATACTCCTGCTACTTCAAGCGTCCTTGGTGGCTAGAAACGCCCTGCGGTCGTCAACAACGGCGGGGCAAAATTCATCCCGAATAGGATTAAGTCTGTGAATTTTCCTGGTATGGCCAAATTTTACAAATCTCCTCCGGTGACTTGTTGTACTCATCGCTTCTGCGCATGACCTCTCGGAGCAGCTCTTCGTTCTGCTGTTGCTTTGCCGCAAAATCGACCTGGGGCGTGATCCAGCCCTCAACATCAGTCCTAAGCATCTTTCTAGCAAGTTCGTGTACTTCGTGATAGCTGCGATACTCTTTGAACTGCTGCTCGTGTCTTTGCATATCAGCTTCGCTGAAATTGACTAGGCATTGGTTTGTGAAGCCTAGATCGTTCCATGTCTTAGAAAGCTCAATAAGACAGGCCTGAAGTGGTATTACGCCTTCTTCTGAGACCTCCCCGCTTCGGATAAAGAGTTCGCGTAAGAATGACGGTATTCGCAAAACTTTGTATGCCCGATTGTTCTCTGATCCACTGCTTAGCTCCCACCCCTTTGCTAGCTTAGCTTCCTTCAGCTTATGCTCTGCATATTCTCTACTGTCCGCGTCCATCTCATTGTAGTTTTGCGGAAGCTTAGGAAACTCTGTAGTACCAAGGGCGTAGTCTTCATTGACTGGCAAGAATTCTGGGAAGCGTGCTTGAATGAATGAAGGTGAGACCACAATTGACTGCCAGTCAATAAGAGAGACAATTTTGGCTGGATCCTCTTCAGACACGTAGATATTGCCCATGTGTAGATCAGTGTGCCACAAGACTGGCTCAGAGACTCGGTCGATAAATGTGGGTTCATTTAAGGCAGACATTACTCGTTTGGTCATCTCAAGAACAGTCATTTGTTCATCAAAAGATCCACGGGGTGGGCTATAGGTAGCGGTCGTCAACTCCTGTCTGAGGAGCGCAATCTCCCGTTCAACAAGGGCGATACCGAAAGAAGACAAATCAGGCCCTGCCAAGAAAAGTCAGTCTGGGGAGGATCTTTCAAGATGTGCTACTGACATGGTCCTGGGTTGAAAGCAGAACGCAAAGACGCTGTCATGCCTGGGGGGTGCCATCCTCGCTCACAGGATGGCCCTATGCAGAACTGTCCAGATGGGTCCGATTCGCGACCTAGACTGACATATGTGTCGTTGTCTCCCATGGACTCGCAGAGGTAAAGACTTCCGCTGGCAGGGAAGCGGATCCGGGCTATTTGGCCTTCAAGCTTTGTTAGCTGCTGCACAATGCATAGTTTATCCCAGTCACTCATTTCGGCCCATATCTTGAATAGCTGTATCCCAGGAGCCTTTTCCATCATAATGTATTCGGCGCCCACAGGGTTTGACGGATCAGAATCCCAGGCTAAAACCTTCGGAACAGGGACCTGATCGAGTATGCTTATATACTATTACTACAATTAGTCTTATGCACAACACCGCATTTGTATCCATGGCATCCTTACAATATTGAAGAACAGCTACTTCAGAAGCTGTTGTGTACTTTGATGGCCCAGCAATGGAGAACGGCATCTTCGCAATGATTTCGCTTCCATCCTCCTTACATAGAAGAAGCGCCTTGCTGAACCCTCCCTCCATCTTTTCAATTGCACGGACAGGTGATTGTTGCCCAGTGGACGCGCCTACTGCGCAGAGTTGATCTATGTCAAAATTCAGATATCTGCGGTCAAGGGCCTTCTTCTCGTTTGCCAAAAAACGCCCATTCGTGTACTTGAATAATTCATCACGGCTGATAGGTCTGCCTGTCACAGTTTAGCCTGGTCGAGAATAGGACTTTACAGGTAATACCTCGACATGTAATAGTGGGCGCTCGAGGGCGCGGAGATGCAGGAGGTTCGCTGCGGCTCCAGTACCTCCTACCGATAGTCTTGAGTGAATGCGCTAGCGACATGAATACTCTGGGGCGGGAAGGGAAAGTGTGGAGATCAATGAAGGCACAGCGTCATTTTCCAGGGACATGGCCGGAACAATATTAGACCATGGCTGGATTGACTACCGTGTCCGTGCGCGTAACGCCCGGAGTCGCGTGACGCCCGCTCCAGGCCTTTGAGCCCATTATAAAAATAAGGCTATTAAGCCACGTATAATAGCTATTATTATTAGATTTTTTAGTAGAGTATTCTATAGGGCTATGCAATTGTTATTGCTTATATAATCTATCTATATAATATAGCAGTTTAGCTGCTATATATAGTATAGGTGCGTGTTAGTAGAGGCAGCATTGCTAGCTTTAGATAGCTACGCGCACCTATACTATAACGCGTAGGCTTTAGTTTAACTATAGAAGCTTTTAAAGCTGTCTTATTACCTCTTTAGGATAATTAGATAGCTTGCTAGGCATTATAAGCTTGCTTCTAATATTCCTTTTTAGCCTTGCGTTTAGCTACTTCTTCTGCCTTCTTAGCTTTAGTATAGTCTCTCTCTTCCTTCTCTATTGCACGTTGCTTATGCTTCTCCTAAGCTATTTACTCTTTATATAGCTTACTTGCGTGCCTAAGTTTAGCTATCTCTGCTTTTTTAACCTCTTCTACCTTAGCTTCTTATTATTTTACCTACTTATACTAATGTGCTTTATTAACCCTATAAGGAGAGTAAAACACTGCTCTACTATAATAGTTCTTAGGTTCCTAGAAGTTAAGAACTTTGCTCTTCTTCTTATACTTCTTCTAAGTCTTAAAAACCTCTTTTAGGCCTACTATCTTATAGTAGAGTAGCTAGTTTTAGACTAAGATATAGTAGAGCAAGTAGCTAATCTTCTTTAACTCCTTACTACTCTTATCCTTAGCAACCTTGCATAGTAGGGTCTCTATTTTTAGCTAATCTCTGCTAGAGTAGGTTAAAGAAGAGCTTCTACTAGCATTAGAGGCCTAGGGAGAAGGCTTAGCAAAGTAGTAAAGGATAATATTAGGTTAAAGAGGTGCTATACCTATTGCCTTAAAAGACTTAAGTATTAACCCCTAAGTAAATATGCTTATCTAGGCCTTCTAGAATAGATAGAAGAAGTTACTCTTCTTAATTACTAATAGTCCCTAGCTATTATAAAGGTATATTATAAGCTCCTTTAAGTATGCAGTTAAGAGAGGCTTAAACATAACTATATTAAGTAGCTATAGTATATAGGTTAAGTAAGGAGGTAGAATAGCTAGGAGTATCTTATTCTAATTATAGTAGTTAATAAAGTCTATAGTTATATAGGATCTATAGCTATTAAGGATTAGGAGGTGCTACTTCCTCTGCGCCTTAGTCTTAGTAAAGCAATTAAATACCTGTTAAAGCTAGGCAAGGCCTATATTATTATTAGTCTAGCTAGTAGGTAAGGAGGAAATAAGTACGTTATATACCCCTAGCTATACTTCCTCTACCTAGCTTAATTAGATAGTACTATTAGCAGATTTATAGAGGATGCCTAGTAGCAGTATAGTCCTATTACTATATATATAAGCTAGTAGTATAACCTAGGCCCTATTACTATCTTAAAGTAATGCTTTAACCTCCCTCTTCTCCTATATCTGCCTACTAAACACGTATTTTATCCTAGTAGTAATTCTAATTATAAACCCCTTTTTATCTATATTATATATATAGCAGCTCTTAACCTTATATTTAGTAACCTTGCATTATAGTAGGTTAAAGTATAGCTTATACTTTGTATATAAATTAGCGTTATAGTAATTAGCGTCTATACCTATTAAGTATTAAGAGATAAGATAGATAGAGTAGTTATTAATAAACTAAGTAACCTAGCTCTTGCTTATATGCTCCTTAGCTATAGAAGACGCAAAATTCTATATTATCTCCCTTATAGGTAGTATATAATAAGTAGTAAGCTCCTTTATATAAGTTATAAGCTCCTTCTCTTATTATAGAGTAAGCTTCTGCTAGTTAAGGTTCTTAACCTCTAGAGGTGCCTAAACACCCCTGTGTCTCTGCGCTAGCGTTAAGCAATTAACACCAAACTAATTAGTAATTTTTTAATATACAAGTTTCTCTCCTAGTTCTAGCGCTTTAATTGCTGCAAGCGCATTATTAATAGGTGCCATAGTTGTGGAGTTATGACGCGTTAAAGATAGATGCTTGTTTTAGTGATCGGGCGTCACGCGACTCCGGGCGTTACGCGCACGGACACGGTAAGCCAGACAAGCAATCCGCTTACCCCGTACTACGTAATGGCCACCCGACTTAAACGAGTGAGAAAAACACAACAAACATCAAGAAGTCCACTCTTGAGATGATAATTACATAGAACATCTAACTTACCTTCGGGTAGTTGCAAAGGTCTCTGCAAGTTGTCGCGCGTCAGAGGCCCTAGGCTAGATCTTTAGTTACAGATAGCTACACATGAGTTGAATTTGTATATCTACGCATGTAGCTTACATAATATGCTACGTCTCTAAAGCTCTTAGAAACTGCACTTGATTTATAAACTAAAATACAAACGTATAGAGATATTCTTCGAACATACTTTGCTACAATAAGTACGTAACAACTTCTGCGCCACAGGCAGAGGGCCTTGGTATGTTCTGTGAGATTTTTCGCGACATACCCCTATTTTCCGAGCTCTATGAGTAAAATAATCAAATGTGTCTATGAGCTTCCACGATTCACCTGTCTCCTCTTTGGCTTACAATACGATCAGTAGAACATCTTGTGAATGGCTAGCTCATTGATCAATTTGTGGAGGACGCGTACGCCAGCAGATGAGTGTATTCCGTAAAATCTAGAAGACCCAAACTACTAATATTCGTTCTGCTAGACTTCGAAGCGGCGCAACGGCGACCACAGGGGCAGTGGCAGCATCTTACTTCGAAATAACTCGAACGATGCCTATAGGTGTCTCTGCCCCACCTCTTCTAGGTGGGAGCAGCCTAGGTGTTGATTCAGGGTTGAGGTTTATCTTCCCACGGGTCATGAAATGTCTGGGGAGCGTCACAAAAAACGCAAATTTTATTGGACTCCGTGTGCCAATCCAACAAACGAAAACGTCGGTAAGTAGGTATTTTTATTCTCTCTTATTACATGACCGTATATTAGGTGGGTGCTAATAGCTCCGTTTGTGCTACAGATCGTGCTGGGAAAAGACTTTATTGAAGGAGGCGACTTGAAGAAGTGGCAGCAAGCGGAACGCAAGCAGATGCTATGAAGGCGATCAGAAAGATACGAGCGGCTCTCGCCATGCTAAAATACCTGAACAATCAGAACCAGCCTAACGTCAATGGTCGATTGACTGCGAGAATCAACAACATTGGCGATCGATTTCGAGCCTTGCAGGCTGCACACAACGCGGCATATCCAGACGATCAGACAACCATCGCGGAATTTTGGTCGGAGTGGGTCAAAGCGCTTTACACGTGGGCGATTTACCGTGTCAATACTGTTGCAACCGCAGCCATCGACCTCTTACGCGAAACAATGGAGAATAGCTCGGATCCTGGAGCTCAAAACATCATGAGCTTTATGGAAGCATACGAGTTGGACCTGAAGAGATTGGAGATCAATACATCTTCGATGATCTAGAAAACGATAGTTGTCGCGTTGTTGGCTATTCAACCCGCAATGCCTAGCCATGTTGGGGATTTGACGGCACAGTGGGATTAGGGTCGTGAGAGCTCCCAATATCCTTACATCAATCTCGCCGGATAGTGGCTGTGACCAGCGAGAATACAAACTAATTCTCCTTTCATCAGATTACAGTTGCAGTGGAGGTTATCATTGCATGTTACATTGGCAATTCTGTTTGTGCCTCTGTCCAGTGAGAATTAGCTGTTAAAGGCTACCGCTACATGAGTTATGCTTTCATTTACTATGCACGCTATATCTTGATGACGGATACTGCGATTGTTGAATGAATTTCTATTTGCAAAGCAGCTTCGTTGCATCAATCATGTAGCATAAAAGCAATAAATTGCGACTTGAAGCTGGCTCAACATCCATCATCTGGATCCCACCACGCACTGGGACCACCCGCTGTATGATTGACAATTTGTTCAAGGACATATATCTCCAATTCAGACCATAGTTTGAGAACGTGGTCTGAAGACATTCTCAACCACCCAAAGTACCGCTGTGGGCCAAATCGCGGATTCTTTGGCACGCAAGCAGCAGCGTCGTAGTCTGCTGCTACACATTTGATCATAGCAAGGTCAGGGTTTGCCAACACCTCTGTATCTGCTAGCATAAAAATTCGCCATGGGTCCCTGTCCGTGTTCATTGGCTGGCCTCCCGTTCCATCGTGATAAAGCTGCCGCACTTCTTCTAGTGTTAAGCCATCTAGAACTGCAGGATTTGAGCGAGTATCTAAATTGAAGAGTTTCTCTGCTTTGATAATCATGGCAGGGTCATCGGTAGATTTTGCGTTTCCTCTGACTGCATCCTTGGCGCCATTGGTAATGGTCTGGATCAGCTCGTCCCATTGCCGATCAGATCCGGGCCCATAGTACGTTCGATAGATGGTGAAGCCCCAAGGCTGTAGGAAACTTAGAGGATTGTTGAACTCTGCTTCACTTATGATCTCGCCGTCGGGCAATTTGCGCAGCCTTTTCAAAAGATTCTTGATCATGGAACCCATGGTGATGTCGACAGGCGATAAAGTGGTGTGGCTGACGCGGGCACGCCGATATGGTGTAAACTGCTAAACATGAGACAATGTCAAAGTGACGACTTGGTGAGTGACTGTACTAAGTCTTTAAACAACGCATGTACAGGATGCGTACACAGGTGTTGACGCCAGACCGGACAGGTCATGCCTGCCGCACTGGCACACTGTATCAGCCTGACGCTTACCCCCCTGTTATGATCCTTGGGGCGGGAAGGGAAAGCGGGGACATTGGTGAAGGGGCAGCGGTAGGGACATGGCTGGAATAGTAGGTATGGCTGGACCGCCTAGGCTTAAATTAGCAATTCGCTTACTCCGTCATGGCCACTCGATTAAAAACATGGAAAAAAGTATAACCACTCTTAGATTGACCGTTACACAAAACACCTACTGTGTAGAAACTGCAAGTAGTTGCTACTGGCCGTCCAGGCTGTTGCGCGTCTTACCCTGTGGAGGTAGATAGAAGCTAAAGGACTAATTAATATTGAAGCATACCTGATGCGCATTGAGCAGACGTGCATAGAGCATACCATTGTTCTCCAAAAAGGTACTGGTAACGCTTCGCAGGTTTCAGCGTCATTGCTGTACTATATCCTATGATTCCATTCTTATCTTCACAGGGCTGAGCCAAGAGCTGCAAAAAGAGATTCGTTACATACAACAGTGGGGATTCCCCAGTGGTCACCCACCTGAGTACTAATCCACCGGTACTTTGCTTAAATCGGGCTGAGCGAACGGGAAGCCTTGTTTTCAACGTCCTATGGTCGCATGTAAAAATTTCACTGAATCTGGTCGTATATGAATTAGAGCTTAGCATAACACCCATCGCATTGGGCTATACCCACATCGTCTTCCGGCTTGCCGTATACAGTCAACTAGCCCTCACCCGTAAACACAGACAGAAGTAACTGCCAAGGAAGAGCCCACGCGCTCATCGGACCGACCGGCACAAATCACGATAGAATCCAGCACTCGCGAGCGTTGGTGGCGGCTTTTGAAACTTTCTTAATCTCGGCTATTTCACGTTAAGGATATTGGCTGATCGCAAGCGCTTAGTGTGGGGGCTGACTGCACTTTTCGAGCTCAACCACAGTCGCGGAAGACGCTCTGTGTCATTCATACATATGGATGGACGTAGACTCTTGCCACATCGCATTAAGCTTGAAACTGAATATGGGACGTTGCTTATGGCTCAAGCTGCGCCTGCTTGTGTTGCAGTGCTACCAACAACTATCGGTATAGTAACGGCTCACAGACATCTGACATGACAGTAAAATAGATCGAGATACCCGAAGTACTGTGAATGTGATAAAAACTTACGATGTTTCCGACAGTTCCTATGGAAATTGCTGATACATGTCAGTACATAAACAAAGTCTAACAATACTTCGAATATGACACGGACCTTGCCTACACTTTCTCGGACAACTCTCCTGCTCATGGCTTGCATACTTTAGATTAACAGATCCTTCCAAAAATTTTAGCCTCCTAAATGAACAGATTGCAGCTCATCTTCAGCAGGGGCTACAACACAACGATTGGCCAAAGCTTGAAGATATAATGTCCATAAAATCCCACTTATGCGTGAGGCAGGAAAACACCAACACCAACGATGTACTCACAAGCAGAAACGGATACTCGATGCCTTATCGACACTGCTTCAAGCGGTAGGCGGTGGATCCCAGCCATACGTTTGGAGGAAAGAAGCCAAGTTCTCCCAAAGGCAGTAGAGGACACTCCCAAAAGTCCGTCTTCCCCACGATCGCTTCTTCAGCTATCCTGGTTTCGAAGCTTTCAGGAGACCTGTATATTGGAGCTTCTAGGCCTTCTATGCTCTGCAGCTGGACTGATCGCTATCGCGATCATCCTTCGCAAGTACGACGGCGAACAACGACCAACTTGGCCTATCTCACTCAACGCTGTGGTCTCCATCTTGAGCGCTATTATAAACATCGGAGCTCTGTACAGTGTTACACATGCACTCAACCAGCTGAAATGGGTGTGGTTTTCAGAAAAAGAGCGCAAACTCGCAGACATTCAACTGTTTGATAGTGCAAGCAGGGGAGTTTTTGGCTCAATGGCGCTACTTCTTCATCTGCGAGCTCGGTATGCCCATCCTACCTTGATTCAGCCAGATCTTTACTGAAGGAATCCTTTCAGACACCTTGCATCATTAGGTGCTGTTGCAATCATTCTTCGTATTGGAGTGGACCCTTTCATCCAGAACGTGATTCATTTTAGGGATGATGCTATAGTGGACGAGACACAGATATCATATGCTGCAAGAACGACGATTTATCGAGAGAAAGGCCCGAATATCGTTAATGCAAGTCAGTATTGGAAACCATTCAATAGGATAAGAAATGGTCCACTAACATTCGAAAGATAGCGGTGCGAACCCTGCTCTAAGAGGCAGTATGTATAGCGCAATTTTTGGCAGCACAAGTAGTAATGCGCTACATCCACAACATATCTGTCCAACAGGTAACTGTACTTGGGATCGCTTCGCTACCCTAGCGTATTGTCCAAGATGCGTAGATGTCACTGAACATCTAGACCGTAATTGCACAGCATATTCTACCCAGCCAGGTCGATCGCAGTACTGCAACGTCTCTTTCCCAGACGGATCGCCGTATTTAACGTTTACAGCAGCGCCGGCACTTTACACGGTAGCGGACACGTACTTCAGAGTTGAACGGGCACTATCCACGATTGCTCTCAACACTGATGGAATCAAGGGCGACTCCACTGGTAGAGATTCACCAATATGGCGTTCACTCCGAGTCGACATCAACAGAGCCGATTTGGAGAAATTGGGAATGCAGAGGAAGGTGCGCAATAACACCAGGGTGATTGGAACCGAATGCTCCATGCTGCGCTGTATTAACAGTATTGATGCTGCAGTCATTCGCGGTTTATATCAAGAGCAAATTGTGGATACCTATTACTTCGATGACAAATATGATAGCGGCGATCTAATCGCCATACCGCCATGGGGAGAGGGAAAAGGAGTCAGGTTCAATGAGACCTTTGGTATGACATTCGAAGCTTACGACTCAGCTCGACATTCCTTTTTAGACCTTAATGGCCAAGTTCAAGAAGCTGACTCGGGTACGGGGCTATATTTCTACAAAGACGAGATCCAAGCGATATTCTCAGCGTCATTCACGCGTGAGACCTGCGAAACGCCACATGACAACTTTGCGTGTGTCTTTAACGCTATGGGAAACGCAATGTAAGCTCTCAATATATGTTTTACGTTATTGTGCTAACCATACTTTTAGGACTAGAACAATTCGCGATGTGTCTATACCAATCAATGGGACCAGAATGCCTGATGTCGCAATCGGGAGAGTGTTCGTAACCACTACATTCTTGAGGGTTGAATGGATATGGCTCTCGTTACCCATGGTCCTATGGACAATCAGTCTCGTCGTCTGGGTCGGTGCGACGTGGAAAAGTCGGCGTGTTTCAGCGCCGTTATGGAGGGACAACGTTCTGCCGCTACTGTTCATATTGCCAGAGAGTGAAGAAACAAGGGTGGAAGCACAGGACAAGTTCGGCTCCTCGAGTATTGGTCACACTATAAGAGCCGAGCAGATAAATGTGAAGCTTGTAGAATCGAATGGGCGATTTATGCTTGCTAAACTTTAGCTAGAATGGCATGTGTTTTGGGTTTACGAGCCTTAAAAGAAGCCTGACACAACTATCCCTTTGAACCAATACACATTGAAGCTGCAATATCGGTCACGGCTAGTTAGGGATGCTACATCAGGTCTACGTCAGCTTGAGGTGGACCGTAAGTATAAGGACGGGCAGGTATAGGAAACAAGAGGATAGTGCTTCTTTGTAGCACCGTCTTGAAGAAACTCGTCTCATAAGCCTAAGAATTTTTCCATAGACTAGCACTCACTTGTTCCATAACCACATGATTGTACAAGAGGACTTTACTTGGCCTTAAAATATACTTACATAATCTAAGAGCCAATTCGTTAAGCGTATTCTTAATATCTTTATTAGGCAAGGGATATAGTACCATTCCCTATTAAGAGCGACTTTTAAAGAGCTTAAGTTTGAACGCACGCACGCACTTTCTCATCGTTGCAGTAAACGTGTTATAGACCAATGGTGGACAGGAGGTCTAGTCTTGGGGAGTAGGCTGTATACAAGTGAAAAACGCATGTCAGGATCGTAATTTCTGCCACATATTGTAACTAAGCAGATTTGCCTCAATTAATTAATCATGTCAGTGGGTGTTCGCAAGGCGGAGTAGGGCGTGGATACTAGAAACGTATGACAGTAGTCCGATAACCACCTCAAAACAGTACCTCGACAGACGGCGGGTCGGGCAAGAGAACTTGTTTTCAACGTCCTATGGTCGTATGTGAGAACAAGTCTCGGTACTACAAAATATATCCTGATCACGAATTGACATTTGCGCATACTGGTCCAATTAGTCCAAGACATCAACGTAGCAACTGTGCCCAGTACGTCCGGTGCTGAAAATCGACAAATCTGTCACACTGAGACGGAAGTCGCGCTTACAATGAAAACGAAAACGGCGAGCAACTGGCAACATAAGTAGGTCAAACCAATGATGAGTTGTGTGAGACGGCATTGATCTTTATCTAACATAAAGGTAGCATGGCCATAGCCTAGTGGGTTGCCTTGCTTACAAGGCTGACGATAAGATAATCTTTACTGGCACGCGCTGCACGCGCACCCCGCACGCGCCTTGCTCAAAAGTAGAAGGTCCTCGATGACGGGTCAGCTTGGTGGCGGCCCTATCCAATCACCAATCTTTCTTTCCACGCAAGACAACATTTCTACCACGTCTCCTCAGAACATGTATATCGACTGCGATACTTAAGACCACATATCCGCTGCCGACATTCTCGGATCTACATATAAGCAATATGAAAATTCAAACTCCCATACTCGTAGTTGCGGCGGGTATCGTAGCGCTTTGCCACAGTTTTGTTCTTCCACCTCCAACGGGCTTGTTCAGCGTCGGCTCAAAATCATTCGTGTTTCCCAAGCTCACCCTGAATGATCCAGTAGCACCCAATGGTACCGGAACCTTCATCCTACTCAACGTATACTACCCGACTGAACAAAAGGCCGTGCCCTCAAAGTATGTCTGGGACAACTTGTCCAATCTTTACGATAACTTCTACGGACTTCCAAATGGCACCTTCGGCAACATTACTGCACCCGTAGCTTACGAGGCGAAGCCCCTCCCTCTAAGAAGATGGAGCAAATTGCAACTGCCGACACTCATCTTCAATCCAGGTTTTGCGGGACCACCTTCTCGGTTATTCCACGCTCTCCTCTCTGAGATGGCATCTCAAGGCTACTCAGTTGTGGCATTGGATCATCCACATGAGGCACCGTACATCCAGCTACCTAATGGTACTGGTGTGAGTGGCTTGCCATTCAACTACCAGACGGATACGCAGGAGAAGTTAAAATTTGTGCAGCGTGTACACGACTACCGTCTGGCGGACGCATCAGCAGTCCTCGATGCCATACCTACGATATCAAAGAACCTATCCATCCCCCTCAACTCCACACATTTTTCATTCTTCGGCCACTCGCTCGGCGGCTCTGCAGCACTCAGCCAGATTCTGTACGAACGCAATCGTACAAACGAACAGAAGCATAGGATCCTCGGCGCTCTAAACACAGATGGAAGCCTCTGGGTCCCGGTTTCTGGCAACAGTCCGTCGGTAGACCTACGGATACCCAACTTATTGTTGAGCTCTGGACAACACAAGGGCGACCCCCTGTTTGCAAACTTCGATGCTCGACAGTCGGCCTGGGCTAAAGAAATCAATATTGGAGGTCGATCAAACCACTCCGATTTCTCCGATCTGATTATCATGAAGCAGGGGCTTAGGATAACGGGTGGTCAGGGTGCTATGACTGCTGAACGGATGATCAACATCACGCGAACACTTGTGGGGAGTTTCCAAGGCCTCCTTGTAGGAAAAGGCGAGGGAGTATTGAGTGGCACAGATGAGATAAGGGCACTTTGGCCCGAGTTGCAGTGGTCGTATAATGGAACAAAGACGGCCTAGTCTCAACGATAGACATTCGTTCTTCTGAATCATCTTAGTGTCCAGATGGCGCCTCTCTAGACCCCTTTCTTCATGACCTTGTGGTGCTCGCTCTTCCAGGAGAATGACGGGCCAGTCCAACCGGTCAATGATGTGTGTTTGTGGTGGGATGAATTGATGGAGAACAACGAAAGAGTTACTGAAACCTTCGATCATCACGTATGGTCAACCAACCACTTGAGAAAATACAGATTAGACAGAAAGGGTCAATGATCGCGTTAGGTCTTCTTGTCAGAGTCTGTATGCTTGTGATAGCATATCTAGTCCCAGTTCTGTACCTTATCGACTGCAATAAAATAGTGTAGATACTACGAAGTTGTGAAGTGGCTGCAACAAAGGCCGCTAGAAAGCGGCCATGCGTATCGGATTTCTTTCGCCACTCCTGTCAACAGCCCGCTGTTCAATGCGGCAGACGAGGTTGTATCGCGAATACTTGGGTAGTATTAGTCTAATGCTGGAGTTCTAGATGTGATTGTTACATGATATAGTTGTATTTCCTTCGGGGTAATTCTCATTTGGCTCGTTTCAAGGTGTCCAGCTCAACGGGTTCCATATTGACGTGATGTCCGCTGTACATCTCGACCGGGCCATGGTTACTCACCCAGTGATTGTTCTTCTTAACATCTCCCGAAGCGTCGTCTGCGAATTCGTTCCAGCCGTGATTAGTATGGCCTGGGGGCGATGTCCCTTGTCCCTTAAGTCCATGCTTACGTCGTATGAGTACGACTCCGAGAACGGTCAAGCAAATCACGATAAGGCCCCCAATAGCCCCTCCCACTATAGCTCCAAGGTGCAATGGCTCTTGCTTAGCAGTAGTAGAGATTGGTTCTGGTGTCGAAGATGCGATTGAGGAGTTCAAAGCAGAGCTGGAGCTGGAGGTGGGTATGGGAGATGTTTCTACGACCGTGGTCGTCGGTCGCGAGGGTAGACTAGTCAAAGAGCTGCTGAGTACAGAGCTGAAACTCGATGGTGTTGTTGTTGCTGCGACGGAGCTCGGAGACGGAAATAGCCTATCGGTTCGAGCTTCTGCTCCGCAAGCAATGTACTCAAAGGACTGATCAGGGCCATTGATCAGTAGCACAGTGGAACAGAACTGTGAGCTTTCACTGCTCATTCTTAGATCCCGTCGGCTGATACGCTATGGGAGAACTGACCATGAGAAAGTGGTGATGTCCGGTCGGTCAGATAGACGGCCACAACCATCAGTGCAAGAATGTCTGTCCACGCATACTCCGGCTAGACCGCAATCTCTTGCTGATATCACAGTTGCTGGACAGAATCCCCACAATCCGTTTGCGGTATCTACGCGGCATCTGTAGTCAGACTGAGCTGTTCGGGCGCTCTGGGGGTTGCCGTCCTTGTATCCGCAGGTTGTCGCACGCGAAGCTGTCGCTATGATCAAGATGAGAAGGCCAATGGTCAGAAACATCTCACTGAGTACAAATGAGCGTGAGAATAAATGATGATAGTGTGCGAAGCTGACTGGCAGGGTGGAAAACCTAATACATGAGCCGTGGCGCACCTGTTGGTTCTCCTAACCGCGCCGCAGCCTCCTACCAACAACTTCATGCAGCTATTCATCCATCTGAAAGCGCCCATACAATGTGAACAAACACCGCTTTCTGATTCGTGCTCTAAGCGCCCGCTGATCCTTCGAGTTTAGCGAAATTATTCTTGGAGATAACGGATGGATCAAGTGGGTTTGTTCCTTGCAAGTATCCGTGCAGCTCGCTAGATGTGGCACAGTCGTCCGGGTCTGCGGTCACCTCGACTCCTTCGAGGTCATGTCGCTGTTTCTTTGTGGGAACTTCGGAACCCTCACACTTGACATTTTTGGCGATTGAAGCCCTCTATTACGCCCATGGCTAACTTAAGAAGCTTGCGATCGCTGTTTAAAATCATCGCTTTACTTTCAGCCATCTTCCTTCTCATTCTTGGATTCGGGTTCGTCCGGTACAGCGACCGTGTGTTTCAGACGAAGCACATCAGCACTGAGAACCTCAGCTCACCTTCAGAGGGTATGTATTGATTTTTTCCGGTTTTATTGAACGAAAGGAACCTGACGGTTTCCAGAAACATCGGGTGGCGCCCTTTCGCCCGGAACAGTTCCAACTGGGTTGCCAAGAAAACCAAACGATACTCTGGTCGCGCAAGCACCAGAATATATCCAGGCTATCTTGAATCCATCAGATCCAAACTTTTCTCGTCTGGAGTGCCAACAGCCGAACCTTGACCGTTATGCTTACCTGAGACACCCACCAAACCAATCTGAAGTCTCGTCGCAGCCCAGGTATTTCTTCGCACTTGACCTACATCAATGTGTTCACATACTTCCACGGTTACTGGGTTCCATCGTTGAAACAATCACGTTCCTTGGTTCAGAGAACTGCGTGCTGTCCATAGTGGAAGGCCGATCCGATGACGGCACCTTTGAAGTCTTGCACGAACTTCGTCCCCGCTTGCAAGCCCTCGGTGTGAAGTACTTCTTTCAGACGAGTGACATCGATCCTACCGCCGCTGGAAAAGATCGCATTGAGGCCCTCGCAGGCCTGCGGAACCTTGCCTTGCAGGATCTTCTCAACTACCCAGAACACTACGACCCAGACACCACCATCATCTTCCTTAACGACATTGCGCTTTGCACAGACGACATCTTAGAGCTCCTTCACCAGCGGAATTGGCAGGGCGCTGATCAGACATGTGCCATGGATTGGACGTATGTGGGCGAAAATCCAACATTTTACGATGTCTGGATCGCGCGCGGCATGACTGGCGATACATTCTTCAAGATCCCCGAAGACGGGAGCTGGGACTTTGCGTGGAATCTCTTCTGGAATGACGATAAGGCGCGCGCTCGGCTTGCTGCTGCTAAGCCCTTCCAGGTGTTTGCGTGCTGGAACGGCGTCACCTCGTTCACTGCGAAGCCGCTGTTAGACGGGCGCATCAAGTTCAGGGCTCGTGGACCGGGCGAGTGCTTCCAGGGCGAGCCAAAACTGTTTGCGAAGGATATGTGGGCGAATGGATATGGTAAAATTGCGGTGGTGCCGAGTGTAAATGTGGAGTATAGTGATGAAGCGACAAAGAAGATCAAGGCGCTCAAGGGGTATGTGGTGAAACATATTGGGAATGAAGGGAATGAAGGGAATGATGGGAGGATTGAGTGGGAGACAAAGCCACCGGAGAAAGTGAAATGTATGCCGGATTATCAGCACCAGACTTTCATCGATTGGGATGAAGGACTGAGGCCGAGAGTTTCGGCAAAAGCGGGAAAATAAGAGATAACGGGCAAAAACTTGCACTGGACAAACGTGTTTGTCCCTCTATTCATTCTGAGGAACGAAAGGATGTGTCGTATTCCTCAGTGCCAAAAGACTTGTTCTGATCCCCCAAAAGCTTTGATTTTGGTTGCGTTCACATCTCCGGCCTCGCTTCTCTCCATGTCCGGCATGTGGTTGTCCAGTAGTCTCCCACACTTCAACTTCAACTGGAGAATTTCCGGACTACCAGCCATCGAAGAAGGGTTGAGTTCTGTATCGCCTGTTTTATATCGCTCAATGAAGTTTCCTAGCCCCGGGTTACGGATAGTCGCACTCAGAACAGCTTAGAAATTTGCGGTGCTGTCTAGAAAACCATTTCTGGCGGATACGAGCAGGCCCAGCACCAACGCTGTTGTACCGACTGCAATAATGTATGCAATGACGAGATTCCGCTTGTTGTAGTGATAGACATTGAAAGGCGTGATTGTTGACACGGCGGCTGCGGTGCCGTTGGGTGATAGAAACCTATCTTGCATCCGAAAAGTAACTCAACTTCAGGTTTCGACTCATTTCCTCAACAGCTTTCTGAGAGCTGAGGTATCGGCTAGGAGGATCATCTCGAGGATCCGCGAAAGGAATATAGTCGCTGGTTGATTTTGCTGCAACTTGGCCCTGGTTCTGTGCAACTTCCCATGTCTTGCTGCGCATCACTCCTGCCTTTTCGTAGGCCATAGCAATATTTGCCCGTCTGAGAAGCCACATAGGTCAGGTCTGTCGTGCATTTGTCTATTCGTATTTGGCTCAAGAAGTATCAACAGGCACTCGTGTTTGTCGAGCCTGGGAGAATGTCAAGAAGGGGTTGAATAGCTACGATAGACCCCAGGTTCTCATGGCTATAAACCCCGAAGAATGACACATTGTAGAGAAGGCCCCATCAACTCCAGAGTGTATGCTGAATTGGCAATGGATGGCCGGACTGGAGGAATCTGAATGCAAAGCGTCACTTGCAGCCACCTGTTTTCTCATTCCTAGATCCAGTTTCGTCGAGAATAGCGATCTTGTAGTCTTATGATCACAATTCCCACACTGCTGTCTCGCCGCATCAACTTTTCCGCGCACAAAATTGCCCCACCGCTGCCTCAACTTCATTTTGACATAGATACCTTGATCCTGGCAGGCGATGCGTAAAGGAATCTTACGTTGCTTATATGTTTGTCATACCTCTCAATCTGCTCTTGTGCACTTAGCTCCCACACGCCGCATTCTATCTCGCGCACCTATTCCGCTTCAACGGCTTCAATTTCGGCACTTCGTTTACAGGCACCGTACATCTGCGACGCCCTTACCCGCATAGACCACGCAGACGTTGCGCACGGGATGCTACCTAGCCAATCGTGCCTTTAGTAGCTGTAGAACGGAAGATTGATTAGGAGTGTTGTCAGGGCCGTGATCGTGGTGACGTTGGCGGAGGTTTGTCCGCTGCACCGAGACGGGTTAGCGCAAGACATGGGTTACGAAGACTTGGCGGTGCAAACTGCCACGTTCGGCTTAGCGTGTGCACTCGGATGCATCGTTACTGCCCAGTAATGATAAACCAGCTAAGGCGATATCACCACGATCATCTAATCTTACCTCGGCACAAAGTCGCAAGGCAATTCGAAAGAGGTCGAATTTTGAAATGGTTGGTGCCTGATTTTATCACGACTTTGAGGAAGCGAAGTCGTACTTATGTATTGTGTACTATGCAGTAAACGAATGATTGTTTAGAAATATCTACAATCCCCCCTACTCACTTTAACCATGTCCGCTATCTGTCACGCCTGTCATTTGGTCACAGCATACCTGCTTAGTGATAGATACCATAATTGTGATTACTATCCTTAGGTAGGATGTGCACAGCCAGGCCGAGGGGGAATGACATACCTAGCCATGCCTTTGCTCCACCTGGTCCAGTCTTTGTTAAGCCGTCAACAGCTAAGATCCATATAGTGAGCTGATACATTCCGGCACTATAACATCAATAAGGCCATCATTTTTCTTGGTACCGATTACCAATTCAACATCCTAGATTGTGGCTAGGATCCTAAAGCCAGAGTCAAGCCGAGACACGACAATTTACTGTGTATGATATCCTTGAGCTCCTGGAAAGTTTCCGCCCCAGATTGATGAAGGTGGCTGAAGACCCGCGGAACCGGAGAATCTTTCCGATATAGTAAAAGATGAATGCAGATAAAGAATGGAGGGTTGAACACATATTGCAGTACAACCACCTTTACGAGAATACCATCCATCAATGTCTCTTAACATTTCATCGTTGGCGCTAGCCGATTCCGTGGCTTATATCAATGGCTCGGTCTATACCGTCGACAGCACCAACCCATGGGCATCTGGCTTCATAGTCTCACCTGACGGAATTTTTACGCATGTTGGAACAACAGAGGATGTAGCTTCTATAGCTAATCGTTCTCAACTCATCGTCGTTGATCTTAAAGGCAACTTCACCATGCCCGGAATACACGATGCACATTCACATTTGATGATATCAGGCCTTGCCCTCATATCAGACGCCAACATTGGTACAAATGTTACAAGCTTCAATATTGCTGAAAGAGTAGAGCAAGGAGAATGCGCCTGCGAATATATCAACACCTATCAGAACTGGATATTGGCTGGAGTCTACAGCAGCGAAGGCTTTCCCAACAACACCGTTGATCGCCAATATCTGGATGTAGCATTTCCTGATCGCCCAGTGGCTGTGAATGGTGGTGCAGGCCACGGCGCGCTCCTCAATACGGCCGCACTGGAGCTGGCCGGATACGATGTGAACAACGAGCCTGACACGCAAGGGTCTATCTTCCTGCGACGAGCAGACGGCAGCCTAACAGGCGAGTTGGGTGAAACTGCCATGAACAAGTTTGGAGTGGCGTTGCCGCGTCCGGGTACACCGCACATCAAGCGGGCCCTACAACGTGCGATGCGATCCTCGCATCAATCCGGCATCACGAGCGTCCAAGAGGCATCTTCGAATACCATGCTCTTGCGCGCACTCAGCGAAATGGAAAATGACGGGACAGTGAAACTCGATATCTATACGCATATAGTTTATGGGCCTGAGTGGGTGTCCCGTGAAAGTAAGGATGATTCAATCCGCCTCCTCGCAGAAGCGAAGAGATTTAGAAGTAGTCACATTCACCCGGACTTTGTTAAGATTGTTTTGGATGGTGTTCCCCTCCCGCCGTTCCTCTCGCACGCGCCACTCAACGCGGACGGCAAAGTCAACAGCACGCACATTCAAGTCGAGGACGTTGCTCAGGCAGTTGCTGAGTACGATCGACTTGGAATGACGGTAAAAATCCATTGTACCGGCGAAGGAGCAACAAGAATGGCATTAGACGCCATTGAAGCAGCACGACAAACCAATCCCGGCGGCCCTAGACACGAAATCGCGCACAATAGCGGCGTCAACGAAGGTATGTAATACAAGCACATTTTGTTACTGATCTGTATTCTAACAAGATCGTAGAAGACTACAAGCGATATGCGGAGTTGAATGTTACTGCTGAAATGAGCCCTGCCGCATTCTTTGGAAGCGAGCTTGAACAAGGAAGCGAACTCATGGATTGGAACTTCGCCAAGATGCAAACAGCAGGCGCACATATCACCATCGGGTCTGACTGGGGCGCATCACCTGAACCTACCATCCTGAGGTACATGGCCAATAAGCTGGACCAAATTGGTGGTGGCTCAACACAGAGCGGTGCTGAACTTGCATTGCGTATGCTTACTTTGAATGGCGCGCAGGCCGTTGGAAAAGACAAAGAAATTGGAAGTATCGAGGTGGGCAAGAAAGCTAATTTTATTGTTGTGGATAGAGATTTGAGTCGGGGCGAATTTGCTGAGGCGCAAGTTTTGCGTACTTATTTCGAGGGAGAGAAAGTGTGGGATGCTGCTCTGCCGTAATGTGGGCTGGTGTCCAGATAGATGGATCCCCTAGGGTCCAATGAGCAGAGTACCTTAGTAGAATTTCGGCCTTTAGTCAGCGAACACAACCAGAGGGTAGAGATAGCATCAAATTTAATGGCTTACTTCTCTAGAGTAGGCGTATGAAGATCAAACCTTGTAGAAGGTTTTCTCACATACTTTTATACTATCTTAGAAAACCCAGATCCAAACGTATAGGTTGCAACGATTATCGAGATACTTATAGAAAGTGTAGTCTTCTAGATAAATCTTAGAAATGATCTTAGGCATTATGCTAGACGTAACATTGTAGACACAAATTTGACGCTCATCACCTAGTGAAAGCTAGCTACAACGAAAACGTTTACTACACCAGTTTTAAGTCAGCAAAAGCTTGAAATGGCAATTCCAAATTGATACTGGAAACCTCTCTAACGCCTATGCTTGTAATTAGAGACAATCAATCCGCTGTTCATAGCTCTGTCACGCCTCAAGGACATGGTTAGCTATAGGCATTTAGAATTCGGCGTACTAGACTAGACACATCGGCCGAATTACTGCGTTTGATTTGTCTCGGTTTACGTTGAACGACTTGGTTGAAGCGTTGTGGTGAATATAATCCCAACATGGGGAGTAACCTGGATTCTCGGGACTAAGCCTCCAAGTTAGCACGGGATTCTTCCGTTCGTGTTGTAATTAACGGAACAGTCTTGCTAGCCCGAAATACGTTTCTGCCTGAATTTCGGGATGGAATTTGTAATCTGTCGCTCAAAGAGTGTATGTAGCACAGGTAATCAAGCTCTTGGTATCGTCGGCTCCGCGCAACAACAAGTGTTACTCAACCGGTACCAGTCTCTACGATATGGCTCTCTTTGGCCAAGCTAGGATTGTGAAAAATGGCGTGATCAAGTCAAGTGGCTCTTTTGTGGCGGTATAATGCTTTAGGTAATGGGGATATGGGTGCCGTGCTGGGACTATCGTCTCTCGCGAGCGAGGCCACGGATGCCGTGGACGCCGAAAGCCGCGGATATTTGATCGCCGACTATATTTATCTTCAGGGACATAATCGACGCCATTGCACCCTCTATTTCCGTAGCCATCTCGACGTCTTCTTATCATAACCACTATACAACTCGACCATGCTCACCGTATTAGTTACAGGCTCAACAGGGCAGCAGGGCGGTGCAGTCTTGCAAAGCTTGCGTGCCGCTGATCGTAAAGATCTCAAGATCCGTGCCATGACAAGGTCCCCGCAGTCAGCGGCCGCCAAAAAGCTGAGGTCTCAAGGAATTGACATCGTACAAGCCGATCTCGAGGACGGTGCTTCACTTGAAGCCGCACTGAGAGGCTGCGACGCTGCATACCTAGTCACTGACTTCCGCGGATCTGGTGACGTGCAAGGAGAGATCCAACAAGGCAAGAACTTTGTCGATGCGGCGGTGCGCGCAGGTGAGATACCGCCTTGTTGCCCTCCAAACATGACCTTGGTGATAACAGACGAGCAGGGGTCGGCCACGTTGTGTATTCATCCGTAGCAGGTTGTGAGGATCCTGAGGTTGAACACTTCCATTCGAAATACTCCATCGAGAAATATCTGCACGAGTCCGGTATACATTGGACCGTTATCAGGCCAGTCGGGTTCATGGACGTTATACCCCCGGCGGGATTAGCTCGTACTTTCTTCTTGGGTGCTATGAAGGCTGTGTTTAGGAATAGCAAACAGAAATGGATTGCGTGCGACGACATCGGTAGTGCTGTTGCACGAGCCCTGATGGGTCGGGAAGAATGTTTCGAGAAGACTTACGAGATTGCTGGCGATGTCGCAACAGTTGACGAAGTGAGCAAGGCTTTGGAGAGAGGCGAGAGGAGTAAAGGCTGGACGATATGGCTACCCAAGTGGCTCGTTATCGCGTTATCACCATACCACTATCGACAGATGTTTATTGTAGGTTTTGTGTATACGAGTGCTCTATGCAGAAGCTGATCTGGCCTTATAGTGGTTGGCTGAGGGAAAGCAGCCGGGGGATGTAGCGATGACGAAAGCAATCCTTCCCCAAGTCATGGACGTCGAAGCTTGGGCTAGGAGAAAGATGAGATCTTAGCTACTGTGACCTGCAGGTAAACTGGCTTTCTCCTGTGGCATCGGCTGTGTACAGTTATGATCAAGTCTCGGCCTGGGATTGTAGTGTGCAGGCTCTTGTTTAACGTCTGCACTGATACGTCGACGTGTCCTTGTTGAACGAGTCTGAGACCTGTCAGGGGCGCGAAGACCGGCGACCGCATGTGTCTTCTCGCGTGTTGTTCTCAGCACATGCTGAAGGATGATATCCTGATTTCCATTAGCCTCGAAGCACTCCTTTTGTAGGTACACGAATCGATTGCAACCAACCAACCAAATACTGAAATGAAACATGAAGGCTGAAACCATCACACTCTATGCACCTGTTGATAAGCGAATGGGCGCTGCTCTCTCCTAGGACACCTCCACTGTAATACACCGTGCTTCATCAACGCCAAGGGGGCTGACAAGCTAGGTGAGAACACATCTTGCACTGATTCCTAGACCATACTTCGCGCATAATCAGATGCCTGAGCTAAGGCTGAAGCGATAGTCGTAAAAGCCATACCGTTAACCTTCAGTCAGCCCGGCCGATTATCGATCGAACATGAGGCGTTTCTACGTGTCTTTCGTCAGATCAGCGCGTCGCAAATGTATCGCATCATGCGTAAGACCAGAGACACTGCTTCTTGAGGTTCCGCGCTAGGGTAGGTCCAAAGGTCGACCTTCCCCACAAATTTCGGCCAAGGAGGTACCGCGTCTAGCCCCACCTGGGACGTGGGGCAGAGTTCTCCCCCACATATGACACCACGTAATCAAGCTGTATCTCAATGAATGATTCCTCATGTTCATCCGCCCACTGTTCTTCTATTCACGCTCCTGTGTCGCACCGAAAAGAACGCTGAGAAGCTTCAAGCCGACACCAAACCGCTTACTCTCGACGTCATTGAGAACTCAAGCAATGGCAGTCTTTTCGCACTTGATTCGGTTTGAAGCCGACGACGGAAAGACCTATTACGGTGATCTGACAAAAGAGACGCCAACAAGGGAGATCACAGGAAAGGAGGTCTATGTGCTAGAAGGGGACGTGAAGAGCGGATTCAGCAAGAACGGTGGCAAAGCCAAAGTATCGAAGCTGCTATGTCCACTGCCGACCACAAACATCATCTTATGTGTGGGTTTGAACTATAGAAAACACGCCGAGGAATGCAATGTACGTCATCCATAAGTGGAATTTTTTCTGCTTTATTGCTGATAACTCCAGCTCACCGTTCCGTCCAACCCGGCCATCTTCATGAAGCCGAGCGATGCCCTCGCCGGACCGCTTGATGACATTCCCATCCACAAGGACTGCCAAAGTGATCTCGACTACGAAGGAGAGCTGACAATCATCATTGGCAAAGACTGCAAAAATGCTACCGAAAGCAATTGGCAAGACTACGTCCTCGGCTACACAGTCGGCAATGACGTCAGCGCGCGAAACTTCCAGCTCCCAGCTACCGTCTCGGGTGGTCAATTTGGTTACGCAAAGTCATTCGATAAGTTTGCGCCGATAGGGCCATGCATTGCGAGCAAGGAGGTTGTTGGTGACCCTCAAAAACTGAAGTACTGGACCAAGGTCAACGGAGAGAAGAGGCAGGAGACGAGCACAGACGATATGATATTTACTATTGGCGAGATCATTCAGCACCTCAGCCGAGGCACGACGCTGAGGGCTGGTACTGCGATCCTGACCGGTACGCCGAGCGGCGTCGGCCTTTTCATGGAGCCGAAGGGATTCTTGAAAGATGGCGATGATGTGGAGATCTATGTTGAGGGGATTGGGAGCATCATCAACAAGATGAAGTTCGAGTAAGACGATTGCAAAAGGAAGACAAGGTTGTTGCACGCATAAGGCAGTGTTCCTGTGTTGTAAGCTCGCCAACTTTCACCGGCCGATAATCGCATTAGGTGCAATGAATTCTTGGGTTAAATTCGCAGAGAAGCCGTCTCACTTTGTGATGTTCCTCTTACTCCAGGTAGGGAAGGCTTGTCGCTGGCAACTTCATTTGATAATTGACCGTCCAGCAAGTGCAACCTACAAGCCACGGAAGAGATCACTCGCCGTTCCTTGCGCGATGCATCCCCAACAAACATCACACTGGCGCACATACATAACATTGTATCTTCAACCTACATATCTTCCGCAACGCCACATTCGTTTCGACATTGTTCCAGGAGTTTGACTTTGACCGAGGGACTCTAACAGCATGGCCGTGATCACCTCTTCTGAGCGAAAGACATTCCAGAGCAGGCAATCCGCTCTCCAGAGGCAGAATATCGATGCTCCAGGCGATTCTGATACCACCGTGGCTGATATCGCGAGCCTAAGCGACGCTTCCAACGAGACTGCCGCTGTGGAGACAAGTGGCTCAGAAGCTGAATCCCGCTGGCAGGAACTCAAAGCCGCCAAAGGCGAAGACCAGGAGATTGCGCGCTACAAGGATTTGCAGACAAAATCGCGCACAAAATCGGAAGCCGAACACGATGAGATCTTGCATGAGCTTCGTTTGAAATCGATGAGACAGCGAAAGGCCATCCGCGAACAATTGACGGCCGTCGTCCATTCAGCAGAAGCAGTGGAGTCAATAGAGTCACAAATAACACCATCGCCACGAAGAGATTCCATTGTATTTAGTGACGAGGAGAATTCGAGTTCATTCCTGACATCCACATTCGGTCCTCGGTGGTCGTGCATTCAAGACGAGCGAAACGAAAATCCATTCACCTCGACATCGAAGTCTACTAACCTCAGACGAACGGATACGGAAGATTTCAGCCATGTCATTCGAAGGTCACCGGTTTCACCCAATACTCAATGGCGAGACAAGCACAGGCAGCGAGGCCGTCTAAACGCCAATCAGGATCGCATTGATACTGAGTTCATTCTGGCAAATGAGTTCATCGACGACGTGAACATGATGCTAGACTTTATCGACGGCTGGCCCAGGCATCAGTTTCGAGACATTGCAGAGTCCTTTGAACACGATCCTGAAAATCGAGACCGGATAGTTGAGTTTGTCGATCTCGGTCTTGAGAACTGGGGAGTCCGGATCCTTAATCCCCTGAGAACGGAACCGATAACGTCTTTTCGGCTCACAGATGTGTACACACTTGATGACCTGCCTAAGGCCTGTAGAGAGGAGGGATGTGACAAGGAATGTCCACGCCCAATGAGCGTAAAGCAAAAGATAGCAGACTTGAAGAAGTTCCGGGAGCAAAGCAGTGTCGACAAGATGACTGGACCGAGAAGTCTGGCAGGATCCCGCTTTGGAGTGCTTCCTGACACGCCCGATCTGTCGCCTCCCATCCTGGACCGCTTGACTAAGCGCGAAGCGGAAACCGGACTTCCTCAGTTTGGAGATGTTATGGATTTGTCAGCTCAGAAACCACCAAATAGTCCCCGCCCAAGGAACCGTGTCTTGTCGGATCCAGCCCCAACACCGCCCAGTAGCCCCCGCCCTAAAAGCCGTGTCTTGCCGACTGACAGGGTCGCTTCGCAACAAGTCTGTAGTATCGAGAATCGAATCGAGGAAATCGATGCGTCGATGGCACAGATAAGGGGTCAACTACTGGGTAGCCCAGCTTCCAACATTCCCGGGCGCGAGGTAGTCAAAGGTTGGCTGCAGAAGGCAAATAACGCCGCCGACTCACCCAACGGCAGACATCGTGAAAGTTCCGGGTCTCTGGGTGGCAAGTTGGTGCATCATGAGAAGATACCAGCCGGTCCGGACTCCATACGCTCTGAGGCGCGTTTTCTGCCATCAGGCTTCGACAACCAAGACGCTGACCAAGACATGACGAACAAGAGTCGGTGCAAGGAAGCCCAAGAGGAATACTCTGCGATTAGAGCATCGTCCAGAGGTCGTACAGACAGTGCCGACGGTGCTCCCCCTTGTCCAGAGGATTCCCGTAGATCTCCCAGCGTCTCCGATACTTCACCATCGTTCGAGCCAGTTCAAAAGATCAAGTTCCGTCCACAATACGACAAGTATCCTGATGCATACTAGAAGTTGCAAGCGGCGAAGATAGAACCGGCATCGGAAGAACGAGACCGAAGGCGAAGATCGACAGGCATACCCAACGAAGGCGCAATGACGCATCTCGCGAGCGGGAAGGATATATCGACAGGTCCTCTGAATAGGAAGGACGAACAGAATCGGCTGATAGCACTTGAGCATGCTGCTTCTGAAACTGAAGATGCTTCGATGGAGGAAGGTTTACCAGCGCTGCCCGAGGGCATGCAGTCAATGCGTCCAAGCCCGGAGCCGGCCATAGTGCCTACCCATATTCAGACAGACTCTCCCGTATTGCCGCCTTCACCGCGACATGATGAGGCCATCGACGACATCCCCGTCTGGGATCCAGACGAACAGCACACAGTACCTGCCACACCCTCCATGCGCGACGACATGGACCTCGATGGTGATATTCCCATGCAGGATCGAGATGACGAGCCTGCAGTAGATAGGAGCAACATCGTGTCTCAGACGGAAGAAATTCGTGCTTATCAGCGACACATCAAAAGTCTGCTGCTGAAGGTGAACGCAGCCAATGTACGACCCAATGCGTCACCCACCTCGGCGCCTGCGGGGAGCAGTGCGCGGTTGTCTCCTGAAGAGCGACAATCGCGTCTGGCAAGGTTGATCCGCTCGATACCGCAATGTGACCAGAGACGACGGTTCCGCGATACGGATAGCAGGAGCGGAGATAGAAGAGAACTCGGGATTGTGGAGAAGGAGCCGGGCTATGACAAGAAGATGCTGGAGGACCTGTTCAAGGGGGCTTGATCAGGTTGGGGTAGTGATGGCTTTGCGTTGTAGGTAGCGTTGAATTGAGCTGTCTGCTGCTACAATGCATACCCAAGACTATGTCTCTCTCCCGACTGGATGAATGGCAGTGATGAAGAAGTGAGCGGTCACTGATCAGACGGTGCACGTGAAGGCACCACAGAGCATATTGAGAAGCCACATGAGCCAGACCAAGTAATTTCAGGCATCCTCGGGTAGGCAGCAGCATCCTCTTGTACTTCATATTTTCCATACAACAGACCGAGAACCAGAGTGCCATACAAGGGTCGCCCTCGAGTCGCTAGCGCTTGCGGGGTAGAGCCGAGGTCGATCCACCAAGTCGGGGTACCTGCATCACACCACCATATCAACACAACATGGCCGCGTCCCCAGCCTCCAGCCTCCAAGATGCTGAAAGCCGTCCTGGAAGTTCAGCCCCAGCTTACCATGGCGCCGACTCCGTCCTCGTCCACCGCCGGCTTCTTCCAGGCCCTGCCCGCCCTGCCGCCGCAGTACACGTCACCTGACGCCGCAGCACACAACGAGCCAAATACCTCGCTGTCTGATGACAGAGTATTGGACCGTATCTTGGAGCTCTATCTGCCCCCGCAACGAGCAGTGGTCACGCAGCACCTGCACCGCGTGGCGCGCCTCGCGCTCGCCCCGCGCGTGCTCGCGCTCGCCACCGAGGCCGAAACTAACCACCCCGCGCTGCGCCCGCTGACGACCTTCGGGCAGGAGAACCGCGACGACGCGCTGTGGACGACCAGCGGGTGGCGCGCGCTGAAGGAGATCGGGATCGCCGAGGGCGTGGTCGCGGTTGCGTATGCGCGGTCCGAAGAGACGGCGCGCGTGAATCGCAGAGTGTACGAGTTTGCGCTGGGCCATGTGTGGAGCGTGACGGGCACCATGACGGGGTGTCCGATGAGCATGACGGATGGCGCGGCGACGCTGTTGGCGCGGCGATTGGGGGACGCGGATGCGGACCAGATCGGGCGGGTGCGGGTGCTCGAGGAGGCGTACCGGCGGCTGACGAGCCGCGATCCGAAGTATGCGTGGACCAGCGGGCAGTGGATGACGGAGCGCAGCGGGGGGAGTGATGTGTCGGGTACGGAGACGCTGGCGACGCGGCTCAGCAGTGAGGAGCTGGCGCGCGATGAGGAGAGCGGGCGGAGCGAGGACGCCGTGGGGATGCCGCTGGGGCCGTGGCGGATCGACGGGTTCAAGTGGTTCAGCAGCGCTACCGACTCGGAGATGGCTGTGCTGCTGGCGCGGACAGACAAGGGCATCAGCGCCTTCTACATGCCCATGCGCCGGCGACGAGGCGGGCGTCCCGCCGCCGCAAACATAGTCAACCTGGAATCCCCCCCCGAGACGGAGCTTAACGGCGTCCGCATCCAGCGGCTGAAGAACAAGCTCGGCACCAAGTCGCTCCCGACCGCGGAACTCGAACTGCGCGGCGCGCGCGCCTGGCTCATCGGCACCGAAGGCCGGGGCGTGGCCGAAATCGCCGCCGTCCTCAACATCACGCGCCTCACGACCGCCGCCGGCAGCGCCGCAAACTGGTCCCGCGGCCTCGCCATCTGCCGCGCCTACAGCCAGGTCCGCAAGGTGCGCGGCGGCCTGCTGCACGACAACCCCGCGCACCTGCGCTGGATGGCCGACGAGACAGTCAAGTACCACGCCGCAGCGCACTTCACCTTCCTCGGCGTCGCGCTGCAGGGTGCACTCGAGCAGACGCCCAGCGCCGTGGTCGCAGCCACGAAAGCCGCGGCCCTCATCCCGCGCGACCCGGCCGCGATCGCGCTGCTGCTGCGGCTGCTGCTGCCGGTCCTCAAGGCGCAGGTATCCGTGGCGTCGGTGCACGGGCTGCGGCAGTGCATGGAGTGCCTGGGCGGCGTGGGGTACTGCGAGAACAACGAGGACGGCGGGCTGCTCAACGTGGCCAAGATCTACCGCGATAACCTCGTCAATCCCATTTGGGAGGGCACCGTCAGCGTCATGGCCGAGGACGTGGTGCGCGTGCTGACCGACGCGCGTCTGGGCGGGGGGGATGTCCTGCGCAACGTGTTTGCGCCGTGGGTGCGGGGCGTGCTGGACGGCTGCGACGCGGTGTTCGACGGGGAGATTGTGCTGGTAAGGGACAGGGTGCAGGCGCTTCTGGGGCTGGTGGAGGGGAAGACGAAAGACGAGTTGCTGTACCGCGGAAGGGAGATCCTGGATCACCTCGAGGCTGTCGTGGCGGGAGCAGTGCTGCTGTACGACGCCACGGCCAGCCCGGGCTTTGTCGCGCAGGAGATTGCGAGGCGGTGGGTGCGGTCAAAGGGACTGAAGGAGACGGAGCCCGATGGCGTCGTGTCGTGGAAGGAGTCGGTGAGGATTGACAAGAGCATCTTCCTGGGCACGTCAAGCGTTGAAGCGCAAAGACTGGAGAAGCTGTGAGGTGTGTTTAGAATGATATGAGTACGGTGCTATCCACTGTCCGCAAAGAAGTCTCAATCTCCACTGCCAACTCCACAATCTTCTCGTCCCCCCTAAATCAACTCCTCCATCCGATGCACATCCGAATGCCTCGTCCACGCCCTTAACCTCTTCCCCATCCCATAGTACAACGGCACCGCCAGCACCGCGGGCGCAGCCACACACGCAAAGATGATCATGGCCGGCGTCACCCACCCGTCGTGACTCGCATGCGCGACATCAAACACCCAGTAGCTATACGAAAACCCAATGAAGTTCTTGCACACGGTCGCCACAACCATAATCTCCCCGCTAATCGGCTTGTAGCAGTCAATCGCATACGCGACCGCAATCGTCGGCACCGTGGTCACCGACAGCCCGGCCAGCCCGTAGCCCCACACCACCACATGCCCCCACGCCCACGCGCGCTGGTACGCCAGCCCGCCCAGCACCGCGCTCAGCAGCGTGAGCAGCACGTAGGGAAACAGGGCTGGGAGCCGCATCTCGGGCTCGCGCAGCCCGGCGTTGCGGCGCGTGGCGCGCGCGGCCGTCCAGTCCGACAGCGGCCCCGCGGTCGCGAGGCCCAGCAGCGCGCCCCCCGCGAACGCGAAGTTCGTGTACCCGACCTGGTCCGGGCGGAAGTTGTACGGCGGCGCGGCGAGCACGGGCGACTCGGTTAGGTTGAAGAACAGCAGTAGGTCCGCCGGGCCGGCGACCATCAGGCCCGCCCACAGGATGATGGGGTTGAAGAGGCATTTCAGCGGCGTCAGGGTGTCGCGCACGACGAAGGCTTTCCAGCGCGGGTCTGGGCGTTGGAAGGGGGCGAACTGGGAGCGCGAGGGGCGGCCGGTGGGGTGGGATGTTGTGTCGAGGGCGGCGAGGGCGGTGTGGGAGGACTGTTTCTCGAGCCCACTGGCGGATGGGTTCTCGGACGTGGTGCTGTGGATGCGCAGGGAGGATTGGCTGGAGGACGCGGTGTTGTGGCTGCGGTGGTAGCGGGTCTCGGGGAAGGCGAGGACGACGAGGACGATGGAGACACCCGACAGTGCCGTCTCGAGCCAGAAAAACGCGTTCCAGCCGTGGTGGGAGGCGATGGAGCCGGCCATGATGGGGCCGAGGAAGGCGCCCATGAAGTAGCTTGTGCTGTGTCTGTCAGTGACGGATATCGAGATGAGTGCGGCACACTCACAAGTACACTCCAGTCCAGAGCCCACGCTCGTGCAGGAAGAACACGTCGGCGATCATCTGCACCGGAATCGTCTCACTCGTCGCACACACCAGCCCATTGATAGCCCTCGCAGCCAGCAAACTCCTGTGCGACGTAGCCAGCGCCTGCCACACACACGACAGCAGGATCAGCACTGAGAAGACGATGCTCACCGCGCGCCGCCCGAAGATGTTGCTCAGCGGCACGATGAAGAAGTTCGCAACGCCCAGCGTAATCACAGTGATTCCTGTAAGCATGCCCAGCTGGTTGTTGTCGAGATGGAACTCCTGGCCCAGCAGCGGGAACATGGGCGCGATGGAGAGCGCCCCTGTGACGGAGATCCAGGTGAACAGGGCCTGGCTGACGACGACGGTCACTGGGGGTGTCAGTAGAGCGGGACGAATAGGGGGACTCAGTAGAGAGCGGGAAGTATAGCGGACTACGTACTCTTCCACGGCCTTGACCAGTTGAGCGGATCGCGGGGGTCGGAGGACGGGCGCGGAATCAACGCCTTATCTGCCTTGCCGTCGGCGTTCATGATCTCCGTGCCCGGAACGAGCTCTTTATCGGTGTGGGACGCCATCTTAGAGGTTTCCCTTGAGGTTGGCGAGTGCCTTGTGGTCATATGTGCCTTGAGGATGCAATCGGGACTGCGGGCGTACTTATATCTGTGTCGAGCATTCGACTAGTTCGACGATATGCGTCTGTTGATCCTTCACCGTTGTCGAACATCCCTGTAGCGTCGGAGGTGTGTAGGAGTCCCGATGCGACTCGAGCCATACACACAAAGTCGGAGGGTTGCACAGTAGACGTGTTGGTTTCGATTGGCTGCAGTTTCCGTACTGACTTACCTGCAGTATGGCATCGCTAGTGTAAGCCGTGGAAAGCTTAACGCGCGAGGAATGCTTGCTCGAGATAAGCGGGCTGCGGTGGGGCATTCCGACGTCGTGGTTTGACAGCTCGATCTCCTGTACAACATCGTGCACGCATCTATCCCTTCAAACCTAGAGTTTTCTGCTCAATCTCAATACGTCGCCATCTTCACAACAAAATCGAGGACGCCTCTGCAGCCCAACGTCTCAGTCGCCAGCACGACGACTCACGCATAGTCGTACAAGCGAAGTCGTGGACGCGTTGATTGGGACTTGCCTCCTTGCGGATAATGGGCGGAGATCCATGTCTGCGGTGTGGCTGACGGACTCGGAGTTGGGAGTGGGGACGCGGGCGCGCGTCGATCAACCCTGCGCTAGTGCGGTAAGCTCTCCGAACAGCCTATCAGCGACGGCAGCGTGTTGCCGCTTTGCGTGAGACAGGCGCTGTGAGACTCAGAGCAGACATGTGCATGTCGGATGTGCTCGGCCGGAAGGGATGGTACGCTAGTTCTGACTATAGGGTTGTACTGGTTGCTTGTTTGGCTTGTGCTATGGACTCGCAAGCGCGGTCAAGATCTAAGTATGGAGCGTCGATGCGTGGACAGACTCCCCGCATTGCGCTGTCTTCCCCAGTCTGATACCGGGGAGATAGTTCTTACTCCATGCTCCGAAAACGGAAAAAACTCTGTTCAAACACAAGCCTGCTTCTCCAAAGATGACCAACCGCAGTAACCCCTCAACACACCCTGCGCTGCGTGCACAATCACGTGTCATGATCCCCCTTCTCTATCCATCTATCTCCCCTTTACTCGTTTAGGAAGACGTAGTGGCTTGGTGGGTGTGAGTATGAGGATAGGAGAATTCTTCAAAAGGGGCAAGATCTCTGAAGATATATGCAGGCTGAAAGCGCCAAGATGGTGTTGGTCCAGCGAACAGAGACTTGGGACAACGTCTCTGCTATGCATGCGCTGAAAAGCCATAGAATCCAGATTCCATAAACGGAGTTCCTCAACTGTGGGGCGCGTTGATAGGCGGCAACGGCCACGGCCGCGCTATCATTGGAGCCGGCGGACAGCACGTGTGCGGCACATTTGAATTCATGGACGGACAGCAGCCCGCCTGACCGCGCTGACTTGTCTTGTAATTCGGAGGCAAGGTTTGAAACGGCTGGGGCTGGGGCTGGGGAAGTGGCTGCGGGACCACACGCTGCTGGGGCATCGGCGGCAACGGCGCCATTTGCTGGACGAACGCGGGCAGCTTATCTGCCATCTTGGCGTAGTCTGCCCACGTGTGCTCGGGCAGGTTGGAAAACGTCTTGCCGTTGGTGAGGATGAGGACGTAGGCGTTTGCCTGGGGCGGCATCAAGTGCACAGCCTAGGTGTTTTGATCAGCGCGTGTCTGGCACGTGATGGCCTTGTCGACTCACCGCGACGCCTGTGAAGTCTGAGCACTCCTCGAGAAACTTGTTGGTGCCGCGGATTCCCTCCCATCCGTCTCCGCCGACCATGCCCAGCCCGTTCCGCGCGTCGACTTTGGGCAGTTTGAAGTCCCAGCACCCGCCGCCAGACACGGTGCGCATGAAGTAACTCCCATCATTACCCAGGCTGACAAAACAAGGCGCTTCATACCCATCCGCCTTCCAAGTGGTCCGCCACGCATCCTGACTCTCCAGCCGGTTGAGCAACGACTTCTCGAGACCCGCTGGGACGTTGCTCCAAGACGCCGAGGTCCTGTCCCAAGCATAGTACGACTCGTAGGGCCCCAGCGTGATACTGAGCGTAGACAAATCACGAATCACGCCCGGATGCGACGCGTAGAGGTACTCGACGAGCGGGTTGGGGAGGTTGTAGTGCTTGCATAGAACCCCGCCGTCGTGGTCGCGGTAGCTGACAAAGTAGGCGCCATCCACGCCAAGAGCGAGTTCAATCACGTCGCGTATGGGCGGTGTTTTGGTGAAGAGAGCATTGATATCCCCCGGAAGGTTGTGATGCGCCCAGTGAGTGGGGGTGTTGAAGAAGTAAGTGTCCTTCGCGCCCAGGACGAATGTCGTCGAGACGGTCATGATGTGTAAAGCAAGCTGGGTATCACGAAAGCAGACAGTCGCAAGAACACGAAATAAACACCAGAGAGGAGGAAGCAGGAAGGAAGTCAGCGCGACGCCTGGAGGCGGCTGAGCTGCGGCTGCGCCCCTCCTTCGCGCCTCGCTTAAAACTTCCGAAAGCTGGGGTCAAGCTTGCAGATCTTGAGTAAGCCGGCGCTTCTTTCAACGTACAACTAGGATATAAAGATACCAATGCGATAGCATGTACAAACATTACCATGAACAATTTCTGTCATTGTACGAGCCCTGCCGACCGTCGGCTGCAAATACTGATCCACCCATACGCAAACAGGGTATCGAAAAGTGAACGCCATCGCGCCGCCCATTCCATGCTCTACCAGCCTATGCGCCCTCAATGACTCCAGCCCCTCTATAATTCAGTATGCCGTCGACGGAGAAGAAGAGGAGAACCTACCTGTTACCACGGCGACCCGGCAGCGCAGGCGGCACTTTGGGATTGCCAAAGGCGTCGGTGCCTAGCTTCTCGCGGCAGTCCGGGCAGTACCACTTGGCACGGCGGGCGGGCATCTGGGTCATGCCGACACATTCAAAATGGAACCACTCTTTATCGCACTGCGCCTGTTAGTGAAGGACGATGGAAGGTCGGAGCAGCTTACATTGTTATCGCAGGAGATCATCTGGCCGTAGCTGACGTCGTCGCAGATGCAGTATCGCTCCTCGTCCGAGTCGACTTCTTCGGCCTGTTCAGGCTGGCCTTCGTGCTTCTTCCTTTTGATGTTCTTGTTCCCCTGAGATCGTTTGACGTGCGTCACCGTTTTCTGTCCGTTCTCGGCAGAGGTCACCTCGCCCTTTGGTGGCGGCTTTCTACGCGAGCTCACTCGTGTTGGGCCGGGGGCAGTCAGCGCAGACTGACTGAAGATGCTGTGCCGGCGGACATCGCGAACGGGCCGGCCTTCATTGGGCTTGGGCTCTTCGCTCTGAGCCTTCGGCGTTGGAACGTGGCTGCGAGAAGAGCGGGGCCGCAAGGCAATCGCCGGTTCGGGCGAAGAAGCTCGGTGGAGCGCTGGAATCTTGGACCGCGTGGGCCTGGATGGCTCGGCAGGCGGTGGGCTGGAGTGCTTGGGGGTGATGGACTTGCGCTGCGACCGTGTGGAAGGCGCTGTGGGGGCGAGTTGTGCAGGTGCCGGGTCAGATGCTGGTATGGCGACTATCGGAGACGACCTCCGAGGCTCGGCGGGAAATGGCTGGACAGGCGTGGCTTGTCGACTGGACTGCGTAGACTCGGGCTTGGGGACTTTGGGCGTGCTGGGGCCAGCAGGAGCAAGCGGTACCTGCACAGAGCTTTTGATCGTCTCTGGCGGCGGTGTGGAGGCCCGGAGGATGGGAGAAGGCTGGGGCAGGGGGGAAGAATCCATCGGTGTAGGCGGGTCCACCGGTGTAGGCGGGTCTGCGGGAGTAGGCGGGTCTGCAGGCGAGGGTGGGTCCACAGGCGTGGGCGGGTCCTTGGACACTGGAGTCTCTGCCGAGGCGGGCGCGGGCGTGGACGGAGTGCGGTCAGGCGGCGGAGCGGGAGCGATGAGCTGCAGACGTGGGCGCTTGGGCTCGGGGAGTTGCGGGAGCGTGTCGTTGTCGGCGGCGTCCTCGGCGGCTTCTGCACCCCGGCCGGGTTCTGCTGAGCCGTCGGCGGGCGGGGGCGTGTCGCGCTTGCGTTTGCCGGTGGCGGGCCGCAGCAGCGACCTCTTTCGCTGGGCCGAGGCGGGCGGGGTGGTGATGGAGGGCGCGGAGAAGGTCAGCTCCTTGAGGCCGTCGGCGGCGTTCTGGATGGTCTTGGTGGCGTCTTCGAGGGCACGCAGGCCGCCGCGGGCCTTTTGGCGGCGTGTGTCGAGGTCGCGGGGGCTGTCGGCGGGCTCGAGGCTCTCGTCGCGCGGCGGGGCGGGGTCGGCGGGGGCGGTGAGGCCGTCGGCGGCGTTGGCGGTGGCGGTCAGGGCCGGGTCGTCGAGGCCCTGGGCGGTGGCGATCTGCAGCAGGGTCTCGGGCTCCTGGTCCAGCAGCGGCTCGCCGGCGGCCTCGCAGCGGGCGCGCTCGCGCTGGTAGTCGCCCTTGGTGCGGTGCTTGCGCTCCAGCTCGCGGTTGACCATGGTCAGGCTGGGGGTCCACACGGCGTTCTTCTTCATCTGCTTGCGCAGCACGGCCATCTCGTACTCGGTCAGCTTCATCCACGGGGCCCACTTGCTGCCCGGGCGCGCGTCGGCGGGCGGCGGGGTCAGCTTGGCGAGGGCGTTGCTCGTCGAGATGCCGGCGATGCTGCTGTGCACGTTGGTGCCGGCGACGCCCGGCGCGCGGGTGCGCGGCTTGTGCAGGCGGTCCTTGTACGGCGGCAGCTTGCGCGGGCGCTCGTCGCGGCGGGCGTCCGAGTCGGACGAGTCGGACAGGCTGTGGGCGCGGCGGCCGCGCGGCAGCGGCACCTGCGAGCGGGCGTGCGGGCGGTCGAAGGCGAGCAGGCGCGGGCGGTCGTAGGCGCGCTTGAGGGCCTGCGGCGACACGGGCGGCGGCGTGGGGTCGCGCGACGGCGGCTCGGGCTGGGCCTGCAGCTTGCGGCGGATGATCTGCGAGCGCTGGCAGTGGCGCAGCGTCACCTCGTACAGGCGCGCGGCCTCGGCGTAGGCGTACTCGCGCTGGTTGAGCGCCGTCTGCAGCTGCGCGGCCATCTGCTTGCGCAGGGCGGCGGCGTCGGGGCGCGCGCGCTCCGGCAGCTGCGGCAGGCGGCAGTACAGCGCGGCCAGCTCGTGCACCTGCTGCACGGCGTCGGCGCACGTCGCGTCCAGGTCGCCGATCAGCGTCAGGCTGCGCACCAGGTCCGACGGGAAGAACTCGGTGTAGTCCAGGAAGTCGTTGACCGTCGTCTGCGCGTCCGGGTTGGGCGCCGGCGCGGGCGAGCCCGGCGCGGGCGCGTCTTCAACGTCGGCCATGGCGGACGCCGTGGTGCATCGCGCGGGTCCGGGGCGAGAGACGGCCGATGCGCGCGTCAGACCCTCCAGCCACGCGTCGATGCTGTCGGAGCGGGAAATCGGGGCGGCGAGGGGGGCGGGCGGGGACGAGAGGTGCGCGTGGTGGAGAGCAGCAGGAGGGCGATGCGGTGGTGTCGGGGCCGCTGCCGCGCCGCGCGCTAGCCCGATTGCGCCTGCGGATTGCGGGCCCTAAGCGACTGAGGGACGTCCCGCTGGTGCCTGCGTCGCGCTGGTGTTGGTGCTGGTCTGCGCCGGGGCCTGTTCGCTTGTTCTTGTTCGTGGGGGACTGAGGAGCTGTCCACCGCGAGACCTCCTACGCCTGTGGGCACACGTCACCTGACCACGCAGCGTGAAACACTGGATCAACCTGGATCAACACTGCATCGGGTGAGTGGTGTTTGCTACGTTCGCTCCACTTCCCAGACAGGCACGCACTGCACATTGGTAGCTCGCAGAGTCTGTGCAGTCGCCGTGTCACGTTGTAGTCCTCAACGTCCATGTTCATATCTCCATTTCTTGAGGACTCCAGGGCATGTTGCTGCCTGACCTACTGTTTCCATGTTCTGCCTCACTATGTCGCTGCCTGGCCTGGTGTTCGTTCTCCCTCACTCATGTCGCCCTGACCTGGCATTTCCATCTTCTGCCTCCAGGGCCAACGCTCACCATCATGTCGCTGCCTGACTTGTTTCCATCTTCTGCCGCACCCATGTCGCTGCTGACCTGGCGTTTGATGTTCTCCCTCACCTCACGTTTCCATGTTCCTCACCCAGCAAACGGCAGCGTTTGCTACTCCCCCAATGCCCATCACGCTCGCCTAGCCCCACCACCGTCCACTCTCCACCATGGCCTTGGCAGCACGTCTCGCGCGTCTGCGCAAGCTCACCGAAGCAGACCTGAATGCCCTGCCTGACCGCCCTCCAGAGCAAATAGTCAGCGACAGCGAAGACTCAGGTGGTGTCGCCCTTGACCCCGACGTGCCCAGCAAACACCACGTCGCTGTCCCCCCACAGCCTGACCCAAAGCCCGCCGTCGACCCGAGTACTGACCGCCGATACGTCTGGCTTAAAGACGCCGAGAGCTCCTACAACCCAGCATCCGTATCCAAATCTGCCACCACGGCACCTCCCACTCTGGCTGCTCCTCTCCCCGCCACGGCTCTCAAGCGTGGTGACCTTGGCTCGGCTACGCAGCACTACTCACCAATAGTCGCCCTGTCCAAGTATCCGTACAAGTGGTGCAACAAACTGCACTCGCAGGACATTGCCTCTGCCTTCTTCGACCAGGGCAAGTTTTGGGCTCGCGAGTGGGACCTGTATGTATCTGTGACTTTGCTTACAACATCTGCTCACCTCCACAGCTACTACGTCTGGGACATTGACAACCAAGCCAAGCCTCTCGTCCTCGTCTGCGAGACCCAGGTTCAAGCCCTCCTCGGCGACATCAACAACCACCTCCAGCTTGGCCTCCGCATCACTGACCAGCAACGCGAGGACGCGCTTGTCAGCCGCTTTCCGGATCATCCGCGCTGCACACCTCGATATCTTGGACGCTCGCACTCTCGCGAAGACTACGACAGCATGATTCGCAACGCCCCAGACCATGACTTCCGCGCGCAGGGAGAGCCAGAGAAAGCCCCACTTGACGACCTCAGTCTGGAAGCCTTCAAGCAGTTGATGGAAGAGTCCTTTGAAGCGCAGAGAGCCAAGAACAAGGCCACCAAAGCGAAGAAGCAGCAAGAACGAATCCTGAAGCAGAAGACGCTGTCAGACCAGTTCAAGCGCGCTCAGCGATACCTTGGTCTGCGACCCAATGCGGATGCAAACAGCGTGAATCCAAACAGCCCTCCACCTGCCATCGATCCGGTACGTATTACCCACGTGCATCCTGCTTGTCTAACACACCCAGTCACTCCCTGTTCCATTCGCTTTTGACCAATCCGTTGTCTTCGTATGCGTCGACGTCGAGTCCTACGAACGTGCACATCACAAGATCACAGAAGTGGGTATCACCACCCTGGACACGAGAGAGCTGGCGACCGTCGCACCGGGTGCCGATGGTGAGAACTGGAGGCGTCTGATCCGTGCTCGACACTTCCGCATCCGTGACCACATGCACTTGGTGAACTCGGAGTTCGTGCAGGGCTGCCCCGACCGCTTCTATTTTGGCGAATCGACAGTCATTCCTCTGAGCGAAGCGCCTACACATGTTGCAGCTTGCTTCTCGCCTCCATTCGGTGCACACCACTCCAACGGTGTTGAGAGCGTGCTGGAGCTGATGAGAGGGCTTGATCTCAACGAGAGGCGCAACATCATCTTCCTTGGCCACGACACGCTGGGTGACGTCAAGTATCTCCAGAACCTTGGCTATGATCCGCTGAAGCTCGAAAACCTGCTCGAGGCGTTGGACACGGCCGTCATGTACCGCGTTTGGCGCCGCGAGCTGAACCCAACCAGACTGGGTACCATCTTGAACGAGTTCGACATCGCCGGCCACGGACTCCACAACGCTGGCAACGATGCCGCTTACACTATGCAGGCCATGCTGGCAATCTGCGTTCGCGATGCTTGTATGCGCGAATCGCCAGAGCTCGAGAGCATGAGGAGCAGTGAGAGGTCGGCCAGACTGGCGGCAGCATTGGAGGAGGCCCAGCAGAAGGCGGACAACGAGGCGGCAGGCTGGAGCGACCACGAGCTTGATGGAGACGGTGGCGCACCGGTCCCTCTCTCGATCGACCCGCCCAAGCTCGCGCCTGCACCCGCAACACCTGACACGCCGTCCAACGGCAGTAATCGCGGCGTATTCCGTGGCAGGGGTCGCGGACGAGGCGGTCCGCAGTCCACCTTGTACGCCCCCGAAGGTCATCAAGACGCCTACAACAGCGGACGAGGCCGTTCAGACCGGGGCTCTCGAAGCTACACTCGAGGCGGCCATGTCGAGAACTCCACCCGGGGCCGCGGGCGTGGTCACCGCCGTGGAGCCTCCAACGCTTCATCTGACAAGAGCGCGCAGAACCCTCCGGTATGCCTCCTCGACTAGGCACACGCCGAGTTGTGATCTGCCATCGGCGATTTCTAACGCGACTCACAGGTGCACTACAATTGGTAGACGGGCGGTGTGCCCCAGCCGCAAGCCAGAGTTTGAGACGGGATTTCTGCTCGGGCATCTGCGCGAGGTCCAAATAAGGTGTAGGTGGATCCACTCTCGATCTCGATCCGTCAATCGGAGAGATTGCAATTTGTAAGGCACGGCCGGGTACGACACCAGTCAATGAACAAGATATCTACTGCGGGCAAAATTGTAGTTTGAGTGAGGGATTGTCTATGTGATGCCTGTAAACAGACGTGTCGTTGACCGATCAAGTTGCCAAGCGGCGTCAGACCCTGCAGCTGCAGAGGCTGAACGTCATGTCGCGCTAATTGCCACCAGCCGAGCACGTCCAGTCGAGCGTATAGCCGGCTAGTGTACGGCGATGCTCAATGCTCATTGCTACATATATCGAGGCCGTAGCAGCTAACATGACGCGCCGCTGTCGTTCTCGAACCCGCATCGCCCGCCATGCTCCCGCCCGACGACTCCATCACCGTCCCTGAGCACACCCGCACACCCTCGCGCCGCAGCCGCACATCGTCCTTCAAGTCTCGCACTGCACGCCCCCAGACTCCCACCCTGGATCCCTTCGCGAAAGAAGACAGCAAGAGCAGCAATGCCTGGTACAAAACGCAACCCTTCTCCGGCATGCTCCGCGACATCAAGCGCCGCGCGCCCTTCTACGCCAGCGACTGGACAGACGCCTGGGACTACCGCGTCGTGCCCGCGACCGTGTACATGTACTTCGCCAACATCCTCCCCGCGCTCGCCTTCTCGCTCGACATGTTCGCCAAGACCGACTCGAGCTTCGGCGTCAACGAGGTGCTGCTCGCCAGCGTGCTGGGCAGCGTCGTGTTCAGCCTGTTCGCCGCCCAGCCGCTCGTCATCGTCGGCGTCACGGGCCCCATCACCGTGTTCAATTACACCGTGTTCGGCATCGTGGCGCCGCGCGGCATAGACTACTTCGCCTTCATGGGCTGGGTCGGCGTCTGGGCGCTGCTGCTGCACTGGGTGCTCGCGGCCCTCAACTCGTGCAACCTCCTGCGCTACGTCACCCGCTTCTCGTGCGACATCTTCGGCTTCTACGTCGCGTGCATCTACCTCCAGAAGGGCGTGCAGGTGCTGACGCGCCAGTGGGAGGTCAGCGACGCGTCGGCGTACCTGTCGGTTATGATCGCGCTGCTGGTCACGGGCGTGGCGTACCTGTGCGGCGTGGTCGGGCAGAGCGCGCTGTTCCCGCGGCCCGTGCGCAAGTTCATCGACGACTACGGGACGCCGCTGACCGTCGTCTTCTTCACGGGGTTCGTGCACGTCGGCAAGATGGCGCACGTCGAGCTCCTCAAGCTGCCCACCTCGCGCGCCTTCTTCCCCACCTCCGACCGCAGCTGGCTCGTCCGCTTCTGGGACCTCGGTGCGCCCGATGTGTTCCTCGCGCTACCCTTTGCCATAGTCCTCACCATCCTCTTCTGGTTCGACCACAACGTGTCCAGCCTGATCGCGCAGGGCACCGAGTTCCCGCTGCGCAAGCCGGCGGGTTTCCACTGGGACATTTTCCTGCTGGGCCTCACCACAGGGGTTGCGGGACTCCTCGGCGTGCCGTTCCCCAACGGACTCATCCCCCAGGCGCCCTTCCACACGGCCTCGCTCTGCACCGCAGCCGCGCCGGGCACCCCGCCCCGCGTCGTCGAGCAGCGCGCATCCAATCTCGCGCAGGGCCTGCTCACGCTCGCCACCATGAGCGCCCCGCTCCTTACAGTGCTGCATCTGATCCCGCAAGCCGTGCTGGCGGGCCTGTTCTTCGTCATGGGCATCCAGGCGCTGGAGGCCAACGGCATCACCGCGAAGCTAGTCTTCTTGCTGTCGGACCCCGACTCCACACTCACACCGCCCTCGCCGCTGGCCCGCGTGCGCCGCCGCGCCGTGTGGGCGTTCGTCGCGCTGGAGCTGCTCGGCTTCGGCGTCACGTTTGCGCTCACCCAGACCGATGCCGCGATTGGGTTCCCCGTGTGCATTTTCGCGTATATTCCGCTAAGGGCGGGGGTCATGCCCAGGTGGTTTGCGGCGGAGGAGCTGGCGGTGCTGGATCAGCCGGCTGCGAGTGCGGCTACGATGGAGGGCGTGGGGGGGATCCACGGGCAGGGGGGTGGTATGGGTGATGAGGGTGGGGTATCGGGTGATGCGTCGGGCGACGAGGCGCTGGAGGTTGCGGAGCGCGGTGAGGGCGAGGGCGTGGTGCGGAGCGGGAGCAGGTCTACTGCCCATGGAGGCAGTAGGCGGCGAGCCAGTTTCCGGGCTGCGGAGGGGGAGGTCAGTGTGCTCGAGAAGTCGTGATGTCGTTGTAATGGCCGTATACCCTGTCATGTCGGAGCGAGGAGCAAGTAGAATTCAACTGTGTCGTATCTCGACCTCAAATCGAAGCACGAACTACTGGAAAGCCATGCGAAACGGTTCAATATCTCAGCCCTATGTGCTATTCTATGTGCTAATCTATGCGCCTGCATATGCCCGCATAATGCTGTATCCGCGCCGCACTCCCCACCCGCTAACGTCTCTGGCTGACATCAAACATACTCGCCACATACCCATCCTTCCCCCCGCTCTCCATCTGCATCATCATCCTCCGCATCGCCGCCCCACTCTGCCCCATCGTACCCACGCCATAGACCGCCTCAGCCAACAACCGCAACTGCATCGGCGCCTTCTCGTCCCCGTAGTGCCGCACAACCCCCTGCTTCGTCGCCTTCTTACTGAGATTGCTCCACGCCCCGCCCCCGCCGAAGACCACACACGCCTCTTCCTTCTCCTTACTCCACCACGGCGGCAGCAGGCCCTTGCGCGAAGCCGCACGCGCGAGGAACTGCCGGAACGCCGCCGCGCTGGTCGCCGCGCCCGTGTACACGCTCCCCGGCGTCGTCTTGGTCTCGTAGGCGAAGTCGTCCGCCTGCCGCATCCGGAAGGCGTCGATCAGCAGCGCGAACGTGTCGGGCTCAGGGCGCGCGTGCAAGAACGTGCCGTGCTCGAGCCGGGTGAAGGGGTCGGGCACGTGGTGCTCGAGCGGGCGCAGTGGCGCCGAGGAGGTAGTGGAGTGCGAGGCGCGCGGCGCGGCGCAGGCGGGCTTGTGGGCCTTGTAGTCGGCTTTTTGGCAGGTGCGGTCGCAGTATACAGTCGTCTTGCAGCGCGCGCAGGCTTGTAGGTTGGGGAGGCCTGCTGCTTCGGCGGTTTTCGCGCAGTGGGCGCAGGTCTTGGTTGCGTTTGCCATGGGGGATGGACGGCTTGGGTCTAGTAGTGGAGGCGTTCAGGCTCAAGGCTAATGCAGGCGCTATTAGGCGAGGTGTAGGATTGGAAATGGGGCTGAACGCTTGCTGCGAGGTGGGACTGGGCGCGGGGAAGCCCACGCTAGCTTTGTTTAGTCGCATGTAAGAACATGGGGGCTCATACGTGAACCCCGTCTCGATCGGTCGCGAGCGATCGCTTGGAACGAACCAGGTGCCTAGTTGAGATTGAAGTAGACGTCCGGTATGGCAGAGTGCCAATGGACTTTGACCGAGATTACTTCGCCGTCATCGTTGTCTTCTTCTCTTAACTATCGCACTGCGAAATCCCGACCGGTTCCGTAGCATTCTCGACAATGTTGACGTACGGAGCATGCCCCAGCGCAGGACCCCGCATCGCGTTCCAGAACTCCAGCTGCTTACCCTCAGGGAGGCTGTCAAACGCCAGACAACCGTCGAGCGCTTTGGCATCAGGCCTGACCGTGTCAGAAACAGAAGTGTGTTTACATTCGCGTACTAGGGCAAAGGCTGTCCTGTCAAGTTCTGGGACTTGGCTCTGAGACACCAGAGAAGTGAGGTTGTGGTGCTTAAAGCGTTGAACATACTGGATTCCTGTGCAAGGTTCTCAAGCATTTATACACAGTGGATCTTTCCTCGAGGTTGGGATTTGCCAGGAGCTAGTCCCAAAGTAGCACAGTGTCGGTTCGCGCCATGCTCGGATTGCAGTAGTGCGCCGTTTAGGTACTCAAGCGTACGGATAGGATAAAGGCGACAGAACTACCTACACTAAATGCAAGGCTCCTCGCTTCCACATGCACAAGAACACGTCAACAAGTATCCCCATGCATTCTCTACAGCTCCTTTTAGTATCAGTTCAAACAGGGGATGGGACAGACAGCCATGCCGTCTGAAAGTTGACGTTTCCAGATCTCAACGCGTCACACTTCAACACTTTAACGTTTCCTAACCTCAAGCGGGGCGAAGTGAGACAGGGAGAGACAGAGAGAACAACAGACCGAGCAGCATATACGAGGAGGCAGGTAGGTTGTGTGTACGCAAGCCACGCACAAACAGGTCACTCAAATAGCGCGGCCAGACAGACGACCACACATCTAAATGACCAGGATTACAAACTGCGCCCATTAATGGCCGAGTTTTGTATTTCAGAGCATCAGACTCGAATTGGAAAAACCTTCGGAACAGTCCACCCATGAATTGTAGGGATGCGAATTTCAAGAACAGGCAACACACGAGCGTTGTTGATCGTAGATTTCAGAGGACTGCGCACCTCTAGCGCACGCGCCCAGCTTTCCGAGCACGATGCGGAATGAATTTGTCTATTTCAGAGCAGTCCGCCCATCAAACGTTTTGATCAGCTTTTCGAGACCAGGCAACACATAGGCACCAAGAGACACCTTCTCAGAGCGCCGCGCGCATCTACAGTTCCAACTCAGCGCCCCCGACATCAGGTTCAAGTGCGTTTGTTTCTGGACAGTCCGCTCATGCACACCAGTCGTTTGGCTTTCGAGAACAGGCAACACCTGGGTAGTGGTAATGGGTTTTATGAGAGCGCCGCCGACATCCGAAACAGAGCCCTAGCTTTCGAGACATCCGACTTGACTTTGGAATCTTTGGAGCAGTCCACCCATGTTAACGGCAGTCTGCAGTTTCGAGAACAAACACCACATGCATATTAGTGGATCCACTTTCTGGCATACCACGCACATTCCGGTCACACACCGTACTTTCAGAACATCAAGCCAGAACCTGTCAAGTATTTCAGATCAGAACACTCATATATCTTTCTGGTGGTGTGCTGAGAACAGGCAACACATAAGAGCTCACAGGAGCGCTGCTCAGAGCGCCGCGCACATCGTTTGCTCTAACCCTGCTTTCCGGACATGTTTCTGCAACTATCTGATTTTCAGAGCAGTCTGCACATGCAATTTCTCGAACAGGTACATAAGGAGAGAAGACGCATGAATAGTCTATTGACATGATTTTCGGGCGTGCCGCGCACATTCAAACGACCTCTTCAGTCTTTGGGAAATCAGTCTGAGGTTGAAAGACTTTCGACGCAGTCCGCACATTATTCGTCGTTATCCACCTTTGGATTACGCAAGCCGCATGGCTGCTCGCTGGGCCTTTATACAACTGTAGGAAGTGGAGTGCATGGATGCGAGGCCTGATGAAGTGCGCGGTGCACACAGGTCTTCTTCGTCGGATCGTCGCGGGCAGAGAGGTGGGGTGGGCAGACAGACAAGAGAAAGACAGTTCATTCGTTGAGAATGATTGGTGTTTCACGCCACACGGCATAGCAAGCTCCTCATGGCTTTTGTGATTTATGCAGAACGCGGTCTGGGAGTGGGCAGGTCTCCACTTCGGACAGCGCATCAAGAGGAGTTCGGCCAGTTTTCGAGTCTTGTGTATCGAGGCGGGATGCAGACAGGTTGTAGAATTAAGGGATTGTAGGCTTTTACACTGGTGCGTCTGAGTACATTGGGAGGCGTTTTTAATCCGGCGCCTTTGGCCCTTGGAGCAGGCGGACAAGACATATGACGTGGCCTCAACGGTTTCAAGACTTCGCATATGGTGTTTATTTCGAGATGCATGCTGGAGAGGAGGCAGCGGAGAGGGCATCAATCGCCTTCAGGTGGTATTCAAGCCGATGCGCAAGAGTACATGAGATATCTTTTCAGGTTTTAAGTGCTTCGAAAGAGGGAACGAGCGAGCAGACAGAACATAGAGTGAAATCTCGATCACTTTAAGTCGACGCTTGTAATGTATTCAATGTTGAGTTGTAGGCTGAAAGAGGTGCAGAAGATATGTATGTGTCGACGAAGTCTTCATATACCCCTTTTGAGCTGGTGCGTAGGAGTGCATGGGAAAACAGTCCCAGGGCATGAAATGATTCCCGAACTTTTGGAGCTCAGGCCCAGGAACGATTTGGCTTTCGAATGCTGGAGAGAAGAGGCAGAATACCCATGAGCATGGAGGTATTCAATCTCAAGCATAGGCCTGTGTTCAATGTTTAGAGACTGTTTGCGAGTCAGACAGTTGGAGATAGAACCTTAGAAGGCGGCAGACAAGACATGAATCTTTCTTACTGTAAGATCAAGCGGAGACCCATGAAATGTATAGTTTTGAGGCGTATGCTGAACAGAGGCAGTGCCGCACGGATCATGTACGCGGATTGATGGTTTCGAGCTTGCACGCATAGGTATAGCAGAGACTGGTGAATTTGCAGACTATATATTGACGAGGTATTACAACAATGAACTATTGGGGTGTCGAGAAATGTGGTAGATTTGCCATGAACAATGTTGTCGCGAGATTTACTAATTGTCAATTCTTGTCGCTACTGACGAACGAAGTAGATAGGGCTTTTGGACTGTTGTTCAAGAGCCTATGAGTTGCGATGAGTTATCGGTGATTCAAGAAAAGACACCCCCGTACCAGTACAAGATAATACAGCAGCATGAAAGAGCAGACGAAAATTATGCTCTGGTGATAACGGCACACCACCCAGTGTTTTTTTATCACAACCCTCGATCCTGGCCTATCCATCTCGTCGTGATCTGTAGTCAGCCGCGCTTCGCATTCCGTGGTAGACGAAGGTATCCCTCGGGAGATCATGGCATTGATGACCGTAGTATGTTGGCACCTTTTGGCTAGATCCATTGCTGTCCAGCCATGAATATCCTTTGCATTCAAATTCGCCGTCACTCCTAGGCTTAGCAACGTCTCCACAGCCGCGACGTTGTCTGCACAGACAGCATAGTGCAGTGCAGTTCTTGACCGATGATCGACCGCGTTGACATCAAGTCCAGCGCCCACGAGCATATGTATTGCCCGTGAACTGCGGCCACTCTCGGTTGCGAAGTGTAGCGCAGTCCTCCCTTTGTAATCGGCGCCTAACAGGTCCGAACCGCCTTCTTGCAGTAATCGAGACATGATACCGATGTTGCCTCTTCTACTCGCGAGATGAAGGATTGTACGGCCTTCATCATCAAAATTATTGAGATGCGAGCCATTAGCGAGGCAACGATCGAGGTCTGCACATGAGGCACTCTTGCTTGAAGAGACGTAATGCGCCATAGTCATCCCACGAAAGTCTTTGGCGACAATGTCGGCGTCGGCGTAGTGGTACTCGATGACTGACCTGACAGTGGCGTTGAAGAAGGTATGCAGTGCAGTCCGCCCCGTACTGTCTTGATGTGCAAGATAAGCGCCATGCTCTAGTAGGGTACTTATGATAGTGTACCCGCAGTCTTCTCTCACGGCCATTTGTAAGGGGGTTCTGTTGTAGTGTAAGATGAAGTCATCGATGTCAAGTATTGTGACTGTTTCTTACTCGCCAAAATCGTTTTCTGCGTCCACTGCGCTACCTTCAGCCAGAAGTCCTTCCAAGACTTCGACATGATTACACCGCGCAGCAATCTAGAATTAGATTAGCGTATCACTCAAATACGAGAGCAAAGGACTTACATGTAGGAGCGTATCGCCAAGTCCTGATGTATCCCGCAGGCTCACGCGCTTGAATTCGAGTAACTTACGAAGCGCATTCCAGTTTCCTTGCTCGCACGCTATATACGCTGGATGCGTCGGCCATAGCATCCCATGCATGTCGATCTTGGAGTTTAGACAAAGAGCAGATCCTTTGAAAAAGCACGAGAATGTGAAGCAGACCCGCCTCTTACCAAGATGCTTCGTCTGGATCGTGGAGACCGCATAAAAGCCCTTGCGCCAAGAAGCGCTTTCAAGGACCGCTTTGCCTTGGCCAGACCAAGTTCTGATTACAGCAGGTCCAATGCGGATGTCTGCTGAGCAGAGCTTGAGATTGAGCATGACCCAAGATCGGATCCGAAGACCGATGGGTTCTGATAGTTGACTCAGATGAGCAATCAGACTCTTGGAGAGTGCTGCCCTGCCATTGATAGAGACGTTACTGCTGTTTACGGCTGTGTTAGGTTGAGTATCGATGTTCATCCTGATGTTGTCGACGGGTCTCTGTGTAATAGGTAAAAGCTGTTGCTGCGGGTATGGAGTAGGTGGCGAGACAGCGTTCTGTATGCTGATTTCCAGAACATTGATCTGCAACTTCCTGAAACGATCAGAAACTTTCTCCATGGGTATAAGGGCAGTTACTGACATTTGGGTTGTCTGCACTTCCATAGAGAAGATGCGGACCCAATCATCTAGCGAGTTGTAGAACTTGCGAAGTTGTCGATCTGACGAAAGCCATGTCAGCCGTTCCCACACACGCTGGGTACGGCTGCTTTTCACCAGTGTGCTGCTCTTCTGTATCCTGTTCTCCAAATCCTTCACCTCTAAAAGAAATTCGCGAAAACTGTTTTCGAAGATGTGTCCCAGCTGCAAATCAGGGCTGATGGCTCTGTGCGAATATATAGCCAAAAGTGCAGCGATGGACTGATGCAAACATCGCAACTTGATAGCTTGCGAGTGAATCTCTTCCGGGACCTCTCGAATGTTCAGCATGAAATTATAGACAAAGTCGCACGTGGAACCAGCCGCTGCAAGCAAAGTCAGAATGCTGGCTACAGAAGAAACGGGCTCCATTGCGTGGGACGCCGCAAAAGCTGGCTTTTCTTGTCTCAGCGCACCCTTTCGCAGAGGTAGCGTGAGATTTACGGAAGAGCTTGTAAAGGAGTGGCGAAATTTGGGGTCGCGTCCTCAGCAGGATCTGTACACCCTGCTCAGCCTTGTGACGAAGCGGCAGTGCGACCTATCAGAGTCAGCTACGTGCAAGGCATCGTCTGACCCTGCAGTTGCCAGAGATATAAGGCACAGCCGAGCTTGATAATCACTCAGCCTGTTTCTCCTGGCTGCCTCGAATCTACCACGCGATTTTGCCTCAGCTTTTTGGGCTGTCTTGCCTTCCGACGTCAGACTGTGTCACAACCTGCCTTACATTTTGAACTGGATTGAAGAATACAGCCAGGCGAGTTTGTTAAGAGAGTATAGCAGCAAAATGGCACGACCGAAGACGCCTACCGATGCATACCAGAAGGAAGGAAAGTATCGTACTGGCGACAGTGTGTGGGTTCTAGATGGCGGTAAGCTCTCGAGAGATCGCACAATGAGGGGATTTGACAAAACCCGCAGGACGATGGTGGAAGGGGAAGGTCAAAAAGAACGACCTTTCGAGTGGTCAGAATTGGAAAGTCGAAGTCACGCTGGATGACGGAGAGCGTCGCCAAACCTCCGTGAACAAAGACGATATGCGAGTGCGACCATAAGTCCAAACAACCCCGAGCTCGCATGTAGGAATCAAAGGTCATGTTCCTGTCTCTTCGACGTCCTTACACCACTCAGCTGTGAATTCCAGTGGCAGCACTCAGCCTTGTCTCCCTTTGACTCCCAAGTCGCATGCAGGCTAGGCGTGCTGATGTAATGCGCTTCATACAGAGACTACAGCTCACCATTGGTGATCACATGCAAACGACTTGGTAGAATGATAATGGTGTGTTGAGATGAGGCTCTGATCAGGTGGAGGACTCTCTGCCAAGACGTCGCCCTGCCGTCGCATCCGCGGTGGCCGCATTGATTAACTCCGCCTGCCTTCCAACGCTTCCAGCAGCAGCAGGCTTTGTGCCTGTGCAAACCAACCTGGAACATTGAGTTTCCGCCTGCTCTTGTGAGATGGTCTCAGCACCTGATCGCACTGGCGAGCCATCGCGCGAACCCTGCGACGACCCTGTCGAAGCGAAGTCCATGTGGCAGACGATCAAGGCTGTGACGAGTCATAGAGCACAGCACATCACGGCTGGGAAATCACCATCAGTAGCATGTGTGGTGGCGGCCTCGGGCATTCAAGCTACTTTGCCGTCTGGACTCGACTCGGTCCTACTTACCGGAGTTCGATCCAGCGCGCAAAGGTGGGTCTCCTCCCGACGACTGATGTCATGTACCAGTTCCTGACAGATACATCTCACAGCCATCAGCATGTTGAACCTCGCATTGTACCGCGTCCATTCCCCGATGGTCCTGCTAGATTTCCATCAACCACTGCGACGCATTCTCAGCTTGCCAATAGCCAACAGCGATCAGGAAGCGGAAGCACGGCAGCTGGCAGCGATGCGGATTCAAGAGTTGATGAGACAGTCTCCGATGTAGATGACAGCGAAGGAGAGCGATATCTCGCGCGTTCAATAACGGGTCGTCTATCTGAGCATGAGTTCCAGACCTCCTTGCCCAGTCCACGTACGTTAACTTTCAATCTGAACATTGCACTTTTAGCTCATGTGGAACAGGATGGAATGCCCGCTGAGCTTCGCGACATTGGTGGATATGCTTCAGTACTTCCAATACGGACAGTGCTCTCCATCCTTAATGCATCTAATGTCCCGTTCGATCTGCCCTCTCTGGCATCTAGTTGGCGGGCAATTGCCTGCATTTTTTGTTATATACCCAAGCTTCCATATATTGTCCTTCAGGTTTGACATAGCCAACCAACATCATAATCGTATCGATTTCAAAGACAGCACAACCGTCGACGCCCCACATCAAGTTCACCCAATTAGATTTTGAAGAAAAAGCTGTGTCCTCTACTGCGGGATCAATCCTGCAACTGGGGTTACTTGGCTTCTTTTGGCCACATTACAAGAATGCGCAAGAATCTCTCAGCCTTGGGCTGGAGAGCTGTGCATTCTGATCAGGACTCCGGTCGGCGTTCGGGCTCTCAAAGGGCGCTGCATGTCATACGAGGCACGTGGGAGGCCCCAACCACTGCCTGCAGGTATTCTGGGGCAAATAGTTGCGGAAAGAGTAGGATTGGATCTTTCACCCAATCACGGCGAAGGTGGCTGACGCA